>NC_079386.1:17708051-18455551 GCF_021018895.1 Seriola aureovittata
TGACAGAATCTGGAGTCTGAGGTTACTGAGTGTGAGAGTCTGAGGCGCCTGTCAATCAGGGAGAACCCATGACTGACTGCTGGTTAACTTCTCACCTTGTTGCAGTGATGTAGACGTGTACTCAGCACGCTGTGACATCACTAGTGAGTGCGGTGTTTAGTGGGTTTGTTTACTGAAAACAGACGAACAGTAAATGTGCTGTAAAACTAAAACCAGGAGCTACAAGAGGCTGAAAGGAGCTGGAGCTGCAGAGCTGGTGATGAGTCTGTGTGTGTGTGTGTGTGTGTGTTTGATTAGTGTAGCTTTAATATAAAAAACTGTAAACTGTAAAAGCTGTTGTCACACTCATAGATCATCCTCACACCTGCGTGACACATAATCAAACACAGTGAAACTCTGACGACCTGTCACATGTTCTCACCGCCTGGCTGAAGACGGCGTGTCGCCTCTGGACGATCTGTACAGGCCCGCGGCCGACAGTCGGGGCCACCGCCCCCTGCAGGATCACGAAGGTCATGGCGGCTCGCGCCTTCACCACAGCCTCGCGCACACAGTCCCTGAGAGTGACCACGAGGGGGAGGAGCTGCTCCTGCCAGGAGGAGGCCGAGGAGGAGGAGCGGGAGGGAGACGCTGGAGGAGACGGACATCGCTTCAGTTTCTCAGCTTTAATGACTGAACGAACCAGACGTCCAATCAGATCACTCACCGAGCACTTTATTAGGAACACCTGTACACCTGCTTATTCAGCAGCCAATCATGTGGCAGCAGTGCAATATAAAATCATCTGATCAGCCGAGGCTTCATCGAAACACCCCTGATGTCAGCGTGAGAGACGTTTCCTGGCGGTAACGTCTCTACAGTCTGACATCAGCACAAACGTGAGTCTCACCCGTGTTGTGAGAGTTCGTGTCCCCCGTGGATTCCTGCAGCTCGGCCGACGTCAGCTCCGGAGGCCGCTCCTCCCGCCCCTGCAGCCGGTCCACCATGACGACGATGCAGTTGAGGATCTTGGCGACGTTGGCCCACGCCCGGTCCTACACAGACACACACATATATAAAAACTGTACTCGTGTGAAACTGTCCCAACCAAGCTGAGGCCTCACTAACCCACTCCTCCTCGTCGTACTCCGCGTCCCATCGGGCGACGTCCTGATGACCGAGCGGAGGCTGCCCGTCCTGACTGACTGGCGAGTTCTCGCAGAGCAGCCCGTTGCTGTGCACGTGGCTGCTGTTGCAGTTGGCCCTGCACTGGTGGTGGATCGCCATCAGGGCGCTTTTCACCAGCTCGTCTTTGAGAGCGTGAACAAACTGCTCGGTCTGGATGAAACCGAGACAAAGCGACGAGACGGATGAAGATGAATTAAAGTTTCCTCTGTTACCTGTCCGAGCGGAATGCGTCACCTGTGTCACCCGCACCCCTCCTCACCTGCTGAGTCAGGCCGTCCAGCACCTGCTGCAGTCGAGCCACGTTCAGCTCCAAGGAGACGGAGAGCAGCTCCTCGGCGAGCCCGAAGACCAGAGGCTGCAGCTGGGCCACGCTGGCCAGCAGCTCCCTGGCCCTGGAGCTCTCGTCCTGAGAGTAAGAGACGGAGCTGGAGACACGGAGGAGCGAAGGTTCAGAGTCCTGCTGCACAACTACAGACATTCACTGCTGCCCTCACTACTTCCTGAAGTTTACAAATCAAACAAATTATTATCGTGATATCAGATCATCAGAACATTTATATACAGTGGAAACAATCTTAAATTACAGCTTTATATAAACTAGTTCACAGACCTCAAACAACTACAAGAGTAAAATGGAGTCACAATGAAATAATGATACAACATATAATCGTATAAACTGTTGTTTATTTTTACTTTAAGTAAAATGATTAAACTGCAGGATTTTTACAGTTTAATAAGAATTTCTTATGTTTTTTGTTCCTTCAAATAATAATAACAATAACAATAATATATATATATATATATATATAAAATAGCACACTGGTCATGGTTGGAAGGTTTTAGCTCAGTTTGTCTGAAACATCTGGACTGTTGAACTTCATTTAATTTTCAGTAAAAGACACAAATCTCTTCTGGAGAAAAACATACAATATGTGTAAAACCTCTTTTTACTAAACCGCATGCAACTTACAGTTTTAATAAAAAAGTAATCTGAGAAGATCTTGTTTTCTTTTTCCATCCTATAGCTGCTGGATCTAAACGGAGGATCCTGACAAATCCAAATAATTCACTGTATTTGTGTAGTAATCTACGATGCAGCATCACTAATCCCCAGAGCAGAGATCACAGAGATTAACCAGCAGACAACAATGTGAAGCGACGGACGGAGGAAGAGGAGAGAGAGCAGGTGAGGAGTTTACCTGTCTCTGTGGTTGGTGTGTTTGCTGAGCAGTTTCTTCAGTCCGCCATGTTTAAAGGCCTGGTGGTGATCAGCCGGAGCCCCGAACGTTATGACCTCATACCACACACCTGGAGACAGAGAGACGGAGCGTTACTGAGAACGATATAAAGCCCGCAGCATCCGAACAAAGAGAGTAGAAGAAGAGTAATGAACCTGTGCTGTCTGGACTGGTGACCTCCATCCTCTGTGAGTGCAGGTTGGTGGGAACGAACTGAAGGTGTCTGTCTGACTTACTGCTGCTCGACTTGAAGCAGGACGACGCTGCAGGAGACAAGAAAAACAACCAGTGACACAAACGCTCACGACGTCCTGAGAACATGTTGCTTATAAATACTTTAACGTATTTACAGAGAAGCTAAAACTACGCGACTCTTTAATCGACCTCACCTGAGAGCTTGTCCAGCTCGGCCAGTGTTTCCTGATAACAGCCAATCAGGTGGTTACAGTGGTTGATGACATCGTGGCGGAGCCCATCCCAGTGGGGTGAAAGGTCACCGAGCTCCTTCACTTCCTGGACCCTGACACAGAGACAGACAGATGTCACAGTCACAGTTAAATCCTGTTATAGAACATTATTAGACCATGTTGTAGTTTTTATTCTTTAACTTTCATATTATTAAATCATTAAACATTTAGTTTAGATAGAAATTCCTGGAAGACGTGACACGAATCATCGACGCTGTTCGCAGGATCTCCTCGGCCTCACAGTCGTTCAGGACTAACATCCGTCTGTGAAGATGTTATTTTAATTCCTCATGTTCCACCTGTTACCAAAGGTTTTGTGCCACTTATAAGAAATAAGCAGCAAAGTAAATAAGCTTCTGCTGTTGTATAGATAATTAATTAAACAGAAAATTGAGCTTCCAGTTAACAGCATATTATTGATTCGACATCTGAGCCAACGAGCTCTTAGATCCAGGACAAAAGAAGTTGTAAATACATTATTAAACACTCTGAAATTCAGTATTTGATCTTCTTCCTTTGGTTTTCTGTGGCTGCAGGATGTTTCTGTCGAAGCTAATGTGAATTACACTGTTCATCTTTTTCTTCTGCTTAGTCCCACACAACCTGGAAACAACAACAACCTCCTCCTCCTCTTCCTCCTCCTCCTCTTCCTCCTCCTCCTCTTCCTCTTCCTCCTCCTCCTCCTCTTCCTCTTCCTCTTCCTCCTCCTCCTACACCTTTCCGACACTGAATTAGACTGAGGACTGCATCAAAGAACTTTCTGACTTTCTGAAACTGAAACTCTGACGTTTGCAGCCACTTCACAAACGTAACGTCATGAATGAGAGACAGTGTGAAGATGTGCACCACTATCAGCAGATCATCACGTCTCCAATAGGAGCCAAGAACATGGACCGGCATGAACAGAGGGAATCACCAGCAGTCGGCTTCAACAGCTCACATGGTAAATCTAGTATAATGAACTTTTCCACAGCTCTAATTCATCAGTACAACAACAGAGTCATTTTATAATCACCAGAGTCTCTCGTTTTAAATTTTATACATTCTCAAATTAATTCCAATATACCTGAAGGAAATGCTACAAGACTTTTATTGTGAAATTTCCGGAGGAAAATTTGAGTTTCACTCATGGCAGCTTCACGTTGTTTGGGTGAACAGTTAAAGTGAAAGTCCGACGTGACTCTTGACGTGCTGATGAGTCAAGACGACAGGAAAAGTTTGTTTTTACTGGTGGAAAAGGAAATTAGAAATACAGGTGTGTCCGTCTCTCTCTACATAAAAGCCCCGGTTACTATCTGAAATTTTACAGTGGCACTCTTCTCCCGTAGTCCAGTCACATCGCGCACGTACCTGTTGGCGTGCTCGTGTATGAGCGCGCTCAGTAGCTGTTTGGGTAAAGAGAAAGAGAGCGGCGTCTCTGACAACTGTTCCCTGACCAGCAGCCATCGATGATCCTCCGTCTGAAACCTGTACAGCTTACACACCTGAGAACACAGCACTGCACACACACACACACACACACACACACACATATATATTTAAGGTAAGAAAGAAAAGTTAGCAGAATTTGCTATCGTTGGCTCGTGTGTGTGTCTCACCAGCTCGCATCATGGGACTGTTTTCTTTGTCGTGGACGGAGCCGTGAAGACTGTCGCACAGAGCCGGACACTGCAGCAGAGGAAGAGCGAGAAGAGACGCTATGAAGGGGGAGAAATGTGATCTAAAGAGAAAGCTACTGTGAACTAAACCCAATGTGACAGAGAAGAAACCACAGAGCAAAGTTTCGAACAGTGACATCTCGGTGTTACACAAGCTCCGGCAGAAAGAGGAAAGTCCAGAGTGAAGGCAAGTATTTCTCTTCCTCTACCTTGTGTTCAGGAGGAGTTTTGTCCTCGTTCTCTCCCTCCATCTGCAGACGGGACACCTTCACCTCCCCGACCTCGTTCACTCCGTCCATCGTCCTAATGAAGATAAACAGGAAGCCAGAAAGAACGAGAGCTTTGATGCTGAGAAGCCAAAAGACAAGTGAGTGCTAAGGAGGATGTTTACCTGCAGCAGGACAGTGAATTCACTCCTGTCCACTTCCTGTCACTACTCATCTCTCAGCTCAGTTCAGCTCCACATTTGGATACTGACGTTATCACTTCATTTACTTCAAAAACACATGATGCTAACTAAAATAACTAGCGAGACAAAGCTAGAAAGAGACTAACACACAACACATCTTATAAGAGAAGCAAACTAAAAACAGGACAAAGCTAATTAGACACAAGAAACACAAACTAGAAGCAAGACAAAAAATAATAAACAAACAAGAAGACAACAAAAAAACTAAAAATAAGATACCTAGCAAGACAAAGTTAACTATAAACAAGCCATAAAGACATTAACTAAACAAACTAACTGTGACTGATCAATACAAATAAGATGATGATGTCACAGAGAGATTATAAAAAACAAATTAGCAAGACGAAGAGTAAAGAAACAGTTAGACAGGACAACAACTCTAACTGTGGAAAACACAAAGCAGCAGCACCAAGCTCTGCAGCTCTGCCAACCTGTGCCAGGTATGCAGCAACATGTCAGCACAGACACACCTTCTGCACACTTCCTGCTTACACCTGGCTGGCTCTCTCCCCCGCTCTCTGCCTATGTCTCTCGCCCTCTCTCTCTCTCCCTCTTTTCAGCCCTGTGTGTGCGTCAGTATCTCTGGAGACGTTGTGATGTGAAAACAGGAAGAGATTGTGTATTTTAACTCTCTGTGGAGGTGGGGCCAACACCACCACCACCAACCCCCCCCTCCTTTCTTCCCATCTCACTTCCTCTTCTGCCTACAGGTATCCCAGCAACATCCAATCAGGTGACAACTCCCAGGCCTCTATGAAGTCTCTATGAGCTGCATTACATTCACTTCAAAGGGTTTCTTTGATGAGAAATGGGGAAAAGGGCAAAGAGTAACCACGCATGGTGGTAAAAGGTGTATTCAGGAAAAGCTAAAGGAGCTGGAGAAGCCTTTAGGATGTATTTCTGGTGGTTTTAGTTGAGCTGAGTTTGGTAATGAGGGTTATTTCACATCATCTGCAGGGGGATGAGTGCAAGGACAAAAGATATGACTGTATTTATGGACAGCGGCCTGGTGAAAGAAACCGTCCCAGATTCTGGAGGTTAAAGGGAGAGTTTAAAGGTGCACAGCGTTTATAATGAGGTGGTAAAAATGATCCAGGACAGGTGTTAAAGGTGAGGTTTCAGGGATAGCTGACAGAGGAGTGTGTTTACCTGAGGCTAACGGAGACGTGAGGCTCCTTGGACCTGAGCAGATCTCCGATGGAGAAGGAGGTGAAACCCAGAAAGCTCCTCTAAGAGAGAGAGAGAGAGAGAGAGAGAGAGAGAGTAATTTACATCAAACTGACATTTCAGTGTTTGAATAGTCTGTTTTCTCTTGTCCAGAAGTAATCCAGTTGAGTCCAGGAGGTTGTTTTTTGTTCTTCTAAACAATCGCCTGCAGAGGAGGTGATGTGTTTAACATCTGTTTTGTTTGGAATAAGAACCAGTTGAAAGCCAGCCCTCGATTGTCTCCGAGGCAGAACCTTTCCTGTACAGATCCTGTCTCTCTCTCTGCTGTTGTTTCTGTTTCCACACTACATACCAGCTGATGACTGAACGTACTATATGCTAATGCTAACACCCGTCCAATAAGATAAGACCTTTCTTGACAGCACATAGACAGAGAGGTCTTATCGAGCGGCTGTGTGTCGACATCAAAGCTTCTTCCTTTTGTTTGAAGACTGTTTCTCCTGGTTGAAGCCTCAGTTCCTCGTCTGATCACTGACTCTGCTTCACACGGAGCTGAGGTCACACCTGCTCGCCATGATCTGTGCGGCTGCTGGTGCAGAGCCCAACCCTGTTCTCTAGGTTTAACTTCATCAGTCAGAAAATTAACTTCACCAGCAAAACAACAGGAACAGTCACGTGACAACGCCCCCGCCCATTTCCTAAAAAACAAACAGCCCTGAATTATACGCAGGATGTTTCCTGCTCTGAGTTATATAAAGGGCTTATGGACAGTTTTAAGCTTCTTCCTAATGTACTGTAATATTAATTAATGAATGACCCATTCACACACACACACACACACACACACACACCACACACACACACACACACACACACACTCCTTATCATCCCTGGGGTCAAGGCCATGCACAGCAGTGGCATTAAAATCTCTGTTGCTATGACGATAATCAGAAGCTCAGAGGATTACCTTGACGAGTGAAAAGCACTAAAATCACTCAACACACACACACACAGTACATCAAACTGAAGTGAAGTAAAACACAAATGAAAGATGAATTCTTCACGTGTCTCTCTTCTCTGGAGGATTTTCCAGCGTCAGACGTTTAATAGATTTTAATAATAGTTTTGAAGAGTCACAGAAATTTATAAACCCTCCATAAAACAGTCTTCAGAGCCGGCCGCCCTTCACATCCAGCTGTTGCTACGTTGAAGGCCGTCCAAGAACTGACACTGACGCTGCTGACAGAAAATCAAACACGGTCACCATGACGATGACGACGTGAATTTGGCCGAAGACGTTAACAATAAACTTGGCAACTACCTGATGTCAGAAAGTCTTTGAACAATGACAATGAACTTGGCTGAATGTCAGCAGCGATGCATCATCCAGGACAGAGTTTCATCCACTCATTACTTTAATTATGTCTCATCTTCATCACTGAGGTGATTAAATGTGGCGACACTGAGCTCACTGCGATTTCCCTGAAGTCACGTCTCCAAGTGTTTAGTTGTGTTTGACCGACAGTCACAAACTTCAGATTCAGTTCACAATAATATAACAGAGAAAAAGTACAAATGCTTTTTTAAAAATTACTAAAAAAAGTCTAAATATTGTAAGAAAATTGTGAAAAAGTTCACAACTTAAAACACTGATATCTCTTAATCAACGTGTTGTATTAAAGACCATTTAGAAACTGGAATATCTGAGACATTTCTGCCTGATAAAGGATTATTAATCACTTATCAAAAGTGCGGTTGATTAATTTCCTATTAATCCATTAAGAGATGAATAAACTCGTAAATCCTGAACCAGATTAAAAGTCTCAGTGAGAGTGAGGACTCGTGTTTTTCACTCAAACTGAACCAGAAAAAAACAAACAGGATATTGAGACGTTCAATTGCCACATTTCCTTCTTTGCATCTGATGGTTTGGGCAATAACACACACACACACACACACACACACACACACACACACACACACACACACACACACACACTGAGCTAATCTGTCTCATTGAGTTCTTGGGCAGAACAAAGAGGCTTTTAAGATTACATGCTAATCCCCATCAAACCCAGACACACACAAACCACGCGGACTCAGACGACTCCACAGAACATTTACTGTCAGTGTGTGTGTGTGTGTGTGTGTGTGTGTGTGTGTGTGTGTGTGTGTGTGTGTGTGTGTGTGTGTGTGCACTGCCCTACCTGTCCAGCAGAGGAGCTGTTGTCTCCTGGTGGACAGAAACACTTGGTGCACGCCATCATCACTCTCTGCATCACCACAAGAAGAAAAAAAAAAACGAACTCTTCCTTCCTGTTTCCGATCGTCTCTTCTCTTCTGGCCTTTGAGTGTTTCCTGTTTTCTCACTTCAGTCTCTGATGTTCGGTCCTGACCCAAACTAAAGTCTCCTCTTCCTTTAGCTTCCTTTACGTCACACAACAACAACAAACGACGACCACAGCGCGAGACACACGGCGACAAATCAATAAATAAAAGAGAAGCGGCACCAGTCAGCGAGAGCTCTGTTAAAACATCTGTTAAAACATCTGTCGAGCTACTGAAGAAAATAAAAGCCTGCAGGGAAACTGTTAAAAAACCCACAACTCCACAGCTAGAAAGAGCAAATTCAACAAACTCATACTGAGGAAATTCTTCTTTGTCTTCTTCCTTTTTCTTTCCACCTGTGTCTCTAAAAGTCCTGATATTTTTTAGAGCATTTCCATAAATATTTGTCCTGTTTATTGACCTCTGACCTCCTCACAGCGGCTTTGTGTTCGTCTTGTAGTGACCTGGGAAGGAGATTGTATTTCAGAGCTGCAACGATCAGTCGATTAATCGATTCGTCATAATCACGACTTTAATGATCAATGAATTGCTTGAGACATTTTTAAAAGAAGAAATATTCACCGGTTACTTCTCAGGATGTGACGCCTTTCACCAGCAGCAGTTTGACATTATCACAAACCTGCTTCACTATTTCCTGATATTTTACAGACAGAACATTCAATCAGGAAAATAATCTTCAGATTAATCAATAATAAAAAATATCTGTTAGTTGCTAGCAGCTTTAATATTGTGTGAAAATCTTCAGTATTATCACAGACACAGTTGTTAAAGTGCAGCACAGTTGCCACAGAAAGACTTGTTTGATGCTTCACTAAAGGAGATTAAGACTCTGACCTTCAGTTGTAGTTTTAGATATTCAGGGAACATTTCTTTGGTACCCAGCGCCTCTGATGAAGTTACCTGCCACAACAAGAAGTAATCTGATTACTCCGAGTAGCTACAATACCTCCAACACTGACCTGGAATTTCCCACCTGCACCCGAACGCACTACAGACATTAAAGCTTCCTGCTCGACTGAATCTTACATTAGAGTCGAATGAAATGACAACAACAGCAGCAGGTAAGAGACTGTTTCTCTCGCTCATGATGGATTTACAGAGAGTAAAACGCAGGGAAAATAAAGCAGAGATGATGAAGTAGAAGAAGAAGAAGAAGAGCGGGAGCGTCCAGTATCCCGGGACCAGCACATGTCCGAACAAAATAATCCATCAATCATGAAAAACGAGCAGAAAGAATCCTGCTCCGGTCGTCTCCTCTGCTCCGGCTGAAAAGACTAACACACACCGGCCGACCGTCTCTCTGCTCCCTCCATCACCTTCTCCTCCTCCTCTTTCGTCACGGCCTACAGGATTAAAATCGCACGCACGCCGGCATCATGGGAAATATGCAGATTAGCGGAGCGCCTGGTGGGCCGGTCGTGGTCGGGTTCGGCAGAAATGAAAGAGAGAAAAGAGCCAAAAACGGAAACATCCATTTACCTAAAATCTCACTTTCTCTCTGCGGCTGTCCTCGTTTCACCCTCCCATCTCTCCCCCCCCCCCCCCTCTGTGTGTGTGTGTGTGTGTGTGTGTGTGTGAGAGCGAGATTAACTGACTTGAGAGAGAAATCGAGTGTGTGTTGAAAAGCGACCACCACTGGTTTTACACATGTACATATCCTTTGAGCTAATCCTCTTATATACACAATTTTACAGACACATCTACACATTCTCTCTCTCTCTCTCTGTCTCTCACACACACACACACACACACACACACACACACACACACACACACACACACTCACTGGTTTGTGTGTTGTCGGCTCCTCTGCGCGATAAACTGTGACTTTGATCCTGTTGTGATGGTAGAGAGGGTAGTCGCCATGGAAACACACAGATGTTACAAACACTCTCTCATCCGGTCCCTGCGAGACACACACAAACATACAGTTGTGTTTCTGTGACTTCAGAGGACATTACATTGACCTACATTCATTTCCCAGAGCTAAGATAAACCCGGGGTTCAACAGCATTTTATTTTGAAGTCGTTTGATTGAAATAGCATTTTACTGTTTTTTATTTGATTTAATTTTGATGTTATTAATTTGATTTAAGACGAACTGCAGGACGAGACACTGACACTAACAGAGGCCACAGTTATCAACTGTGAAACTGAAACCATCTGCTGAGCTGAAGGTGGTAGAGCTGCTCTGTGACCTTCATTAACTCTGTCCTCACTCTGCCGTAGAAACGAAAGCAAAAACAACAATAACATTAATTCTATTTAATCATCCACTGAATATCAAACAAATCACTGACGTTTTGCTTCACATTATACTTAACGTTACCTGAGGATGAAATTGTTGTTGAACCGTTACAGAATCTGACGGTTTACCAAAGTTCTCACTTTAAAGGAGATATTTGTAAGTTTTGCTAGCGGCTACATAGCTAAAGTTAGCATTAGCAGCTGTTTACCTACCAGACTTGCCAAGAGCTTCGCCATAGTTTCATTTACAAGACAAGAGGTTATAATACGACCTCTGAGCAGCTACTTCTTAAGGGCACTACACTGACTCGGTATCAGAAAGTGATGACACAAGCTAGCTAGCACAAGGCTAGCTGGTTAGCACGCTAACTTCAGCAGAAGAAAAAGAAGTGATAGAATTAGAAGCTCTTGGTGAGTAAAAGAATCAAGTTTGATGCTGAATGAACGTTTCTTTAGACTGGTAGATAAACAGCTGCTAATGCTAACGCTAGCTGTGTAGCAACAGGAAAACTCACAAATAGCTCCTTTAACTTGTTGGATGGTAAATCAATATTTAAAGAAATGACTTGTTGTCTTCGCCTTCGCCCTGAGTGTCCTCCTGCAAACATTACACGTTGTTCTGTTAACTCAACAAACATTTAAGCTGGTCGTCCATTATTATTACTTTATTACTACATTATTTGCAGATGCCTGTAGTGTCAACAGAGACATTGGCTTAATAAATTAAGAACCTAACATTCACCCTGACAAGTCTTCCCCCTAAAATCTAATGATTTAATGTCATGTGAACTTGTTTTTTGTCTCGAAATGTACGTCAATTCTCCACAATATATGTTTGTAATCTACAATCTTTTCATCCTTATTCTGTAAATTACTCACAGACTTGATGACTCCGATGACGTGATTACCCCTCCCCCACTCAAGATACAAGATGCTGATTGTTCTTATGGATTGAAATAACAAGTCGTGTGAGCTCAACTGTTCTGTTCACATGAGATCTATTCCATATCTGTCCCTCCTCTGTTTCTTCCTTCTTTTATCCAGATAAAGCTTTTTTAGTTCGGCCTCCGCAGGCTGATTTGACATGTAAATAAAATTTGACTCGATTCACCACCGTGACTGTGTGAACAAATTTATGAGCCCACAACATGAGTAACGGGAAGTACTCACACACATACACAAAGGTTTGTCTTGCCATAGCTGTGAGGACCTTCACTGACAAATATACATACATAAACCTGAGCCCAAGCTTAACTTTAAAACAAAGTGTTAAACCTCACACAGTCCTCTGAGCCGCTGAGGAGCGACTGCAACGTCCTCACAGAAGCAGAAATGTCTTCACGGCGACGGTGTGACACTGAACATGGTCCAAACAACAACAGCAACATGAAACAAGAGTCACAACAGTAACAACTTTGTGACATGGATGTGTGTGTGTGTGTGTGTGTGTGTGTGTTTACCTTCTCTATCTCGGAGCAGCAGTGCTTCCTGACTGTGTGAGTGTGTGTGTCGATCACACACACTTGAATCTGGACTCTGGCAGCCGCTGAAACCACACCTCGACACTCTGAGAGAGAGAGAGAAAGTGTGTGTGTGTTTAAAACTATTTATATAAACACATAAGGAAACAGTATTTCAAAAACTTTAAAAATTCAATCAAGTAGTAACTCTGTCGTGTGTGTGTGTGTGTGTGTGTGTGTGTGTGTGTAGCTTACCAACAGTCAGGTGCAGTGGAGAGACTTTAGCAGCAGATGTGACTCCACCTTGTGGCCACAGAGCAACATTACATCAACACAGTGAAGATATTTACTGGACATTGTGCTGAGTAAATTAAAAACACACACACTCACCTGAACCTCCATTGTTTTCCAGGCTTGTATCTCCCCTGGCGCCGTGTGCAGAGTGTGTGTTGATGAGCGCGTCGAGGTGTGTGATGCGTCTCCTCAGCGTCTCGGTGTTGGCGTCTCTGAGGGCGACGAGCCAGGACACACACTCTGCAGAGCTGCTGGACTGCAGCAACACAGGAGGGTCGCCGCTCTCAAAAGCTGAACACACACACACACACACACTTTTACCGATGAGCATATACAACTGGCTAACATTATATGTAAAAACATGAGCGTGTGTGTGTGTGTGTGTGTGTGTGTGTGTGTGTTACGCACTGACAGCCAGTCGTCTGTTGTCGTCACGAAGCTTCATGACCTCACATCTCTCCAACAGCAACACCTCGTCTACCTCACCTCCCTGCAACACACAGTCTGGATTAATGCGTCTGCAGTGTACATTGTAATTGTGTATATTCTGCATATTACATATATATATATATACATTTAATACATACATACAAGAACAAACAATAAGACGCCCACAGCCCCAGTATGAAGTGACTGTTAATATGTCTTGCTTTAAAGTCACACAGCTCAGTGAAAAGACACTTTCCTTCCTGCTTCTCTCCGTGTCTCACCTGTTTCTTCAGGATGAACAGCAGGTTTCCTCTCAGCCGACAGAACCTCTCAGCGAGACCTGAGAAAGACAGCGTTTATTCTGTGTTTTCAGCAGCTGTTAACCGAAAGAACATCTGCATAAATCTGCAGTATTTTCTTCGTTCGTGTCGGAGAAGCGACAGGATCCTTTAAATTCTACTAAAGCGGAGTCACTTAAATATCCAGACGTTCCAGGAACTAAAGTCAGAGTGAGTCAGAGGACGGAAATAGATGGAGACGACTGCTGAGGAGCCGCGGAGCAAGGCAGCTGATATCAGACTGCTGCGAACAAAAGGAAACAAACGAGAACAGAATAGAACGAAACACAACACAAAAGGGAAGAAAAGAAAGCAGAAGAGATCAGAGGTGAACATAGAAGAACAGAACAGAAAAGAACAGATGACAAGAGACCAGAGGAGAATAGAATAGAACAGAATAGAATAGAATAGAACAGAATAGAATAGAATAGAATAGAATAGAACAGAATAGAATAGAACAGAATAGAAAGAATAGAATAGAACAGAATAGAATAGAATAGAATAGAATAGAATAGAACAGAATAGAATAGAATAGATCTGTCTGACCTCTCTCCTGCCGTCCTACTCGCAGTGTTCCTTCTTTCTGGAAGTTTCCAGATGTTTCTCCTCTGGACAGTAACAGCAGCTGGCTGCGGTTCACCCTCAGCTTCATCCTCCTCATCTTCATCCTCCTCTTCCTCCTCCTCCTCACTACACATCAACTGTCTGCGAGCCCCATCATCATCATCATCATCATCATCATCATCATCATCATCATCAGGGTGTGATGATGATGCCTGTGTGCATACAGACAACTTATATGCAAAAGTTTTTCAAAAAAATTTTAAATTTCACCAAAAATCAATTGTCAACTGTTAAAGATACATCACATTTTAGTGGCTGGTATTATTGACCAATAAGTAAGAAAATTAAATCATTGTTATAGTTTTGATATCAGTCTATAATTCTCTGTGTGTCTGAAAATTAAACTTAAATAAAAGCTACTGTCGAAAAACTACGTTACGTTTCTACCGTTTAACCGTTAACGCTAGTTTGTTGACACGAGCGAAAACCTTCAACAAAAATAACCTTAAACTCGATTAAACTACTTCATATGAAACAAACTGTGTGTAATCTAACATCTCAACATGTAAGCAGGTTTATCGGCGTCTCTTACCGATTTAAAAAACAAGTTTATTTGGAATTAAAACCAACTTTCCGACCGCTGTTTGTTTTGACTGGAATCCATAGAAAACCTTTGGACCACTCAAGTATCGCGAGAGCTACTCGTCCACCCGGCTGCGCTGCTGACGTAGAGCCACAAGATGTCGCGAGAATGATAAGGAACCGCTAAAGGTAAACACAAGTCAAACTGTAACTAGCTTAAAATTGAAAATGAAATATAAACTTTAAACGATGTAATTTGTTTAATTACTTTATTACCTGTTTCTATAATGATGTGGATATTATTCTAGAATTGTACACCTGCTATAGTTATTACTATAAGTTATAGCCTATGGTAATGAGGGGGCTTTAAATACAGAAAATAAGAAATATAAAATATAATTATATATTCTTTGTCTGGTGTTGTGTGTACATATATACGCACTTCATACATTTCTCATAACCATTCATAAATTTCATTTATTTAATTCGTTTATTGCTTATCCATGACCTTTTACTTGTCTGTGCCCAGAAATCCATTGTGTCCTGGATCCAAATAAATGTTTGAAAATTGATGGTTGGATTAAACAATAAAGGAAAAATTATTATTTTTAATAACCCAGTATATTTATGAAAGATTACTTGCTTTTATTCTTCATTGGACCTCTGTCTTTTATTGTTGTACTCTGTATCCAGAGTTGGTCGGTCGTCTCTATTCAGACGTTTGACTGATTCGTTGGTGTATTTTTATCTATAAAGCCACTCTGGAACAATTTCAGTCATTTCTCTGCAAATTTATGTCACATAATTCATCTTGTGGTCAGATCTGTCTCTAATCTATGCAAACAGCCTTCATGCTTTCTGTTCCAGCCACTTGGAATAGTCTGCACATCAATTTAAATTGATAAATCTGCCGGTCACAGTTTACTATTTACTACTAAGTAAAAGTAGACGTTGTTTTATGCCATTGTGTTGGTGAGGTGTATTTCATGAAAGAGGTTTCCGACCACGATGGGGTGTACCAGGTAATCTATATATACGGTAACTATCTTCCGTGTGGCTGAGGTTACCACCCCTCTTTCTCTTTCAGTCTCTCACTCTGCAGCAGGTCAGGATGGAGGTGACAGCTCTCTCTCTACTTCTCTGTGAGTAACAACAACAGTGTGAAATGTGTTTCAGCTCGACACTTTGATGAGGGAAGAGCAGCTGTTCTGACCGTAAACTCAGCAGATACAGTATATTCTGTTTTCGGGGGGTATTTTTCTGTTTCACTGCGTTCATTGGCATTTTATTTTCACTCAGATTTAGTGATGAATTCCTCGGAGTCTGGTCAAGCACGAGGTGAGAGTGAAGTCAGTCAACTGAGAATGCAAAATTAAATTTAGCTTGTCATTATTATAAAGTCATTATTATTTTGTTCTTCTCTCTCCCTCCTTCACACATCCTTCTCTCCCTCCTTTCCTCTCTTCCTCTCTTTTCTTTTCTCATCCCTCCTCCAGTCTCTCTGACAGTCAGCCCTGAAAGGTCGCAGTTCTTTAAATATGAAGATTTCACCGTGAGCTGCAAGAAGGAGAAGGAGCAGAGGGAGGAGGAGGTGGAGGACGGGGAAACTGAATGGAGAGTGATGAGGATGGCGCTCGACGGAGAGGTTTGTCTGGGATGTTGCTTTTTAGTCGATTCTCGGAAAGCTTGAATACGTGTCAACTGAAGGTTGTTTGCGTTCACCTGCGCTTCCTCTGATCGTCTATTGTCTCACAGGTGCGTCCATGTCTGTTCTCCTGCTCCATCACTCATGCCTTCCCGATCTCAGACAGCGGAGTGTACTGGTGTGAGACTGGACAGGGAACAACCAGCGTCACCGTCAACATCACTGTCACTGGTATTACGCTAATGTTGAAATGAGAAGCTCAGAATCTTTTTGACCCTAATTTGACCCCATAGATTTGCAGCTATTCTCACATTTACACTGTTTTAAATTGAAAACCTTTGGTTTTGGATTGTTTGTCAAACAAAATAAGAAATTTGAAGATGTCAGATTTTTGGGACATAAAAAATGAATTGATTCAAGTTCAAGTTTATTGTGGTTTAAAAACCACTCAGATCCATAGAAAGAGACACTTCACTCACTCAGTTTAAAGCTGCTCCAGTGTAAAGGTCTGTGTCCATGTGTAGTGTGATTATAGATCAGCTCTAGCTTCTATATTAATACTGTCAAAGTATCAAAGCCTCAGTCCACAGAGAAATGCACACAGCCTGTATTCAGAAACTGAGCCTTAAAACCAGCCGTCAGGACTTCTGGAACTTTGTGATGTCACAACAAAGCAGTCACCAAGCCCCGCCCACCTGGACCCACCATCCAAACCTTGCAGGATTTGGTTTCTCTGAGTGTTTTTACCTGAAATCTGCTTTATTTTTATTAACAGTAAGCCAATCAGGAGAGAGGCTCAGAGCCTCCTCTCTTCTGATTGGCTCACCGACCTGTTGTTACTAGAGCTGCAGAGAGAAGCCTGAGAGAGGAGATGTAAAACTACACTGAGATGAACCACAAATATATCTTCTTATGGATCAAGACTTCAAATAAAACACAGAAGAAGAAGAAAAAGAAGAAAATAAAATGCAGCTGCTTCATTTTAAGGGGTCACTCACAAAAATGTTCCTGATGTGATGAAAACAATCATGTCATGAGTGAACAGGACTTTCATCCCAGTACATGTGTCTGTTTCAGCTGGTTCTGTGATCCTGATGAGTCCAGCTCTTCCTGTGACGGAGGGAGACGACGTCACTCTGTGCTGCAGAACCACGGATGCAATGTCTGCCGACAGCCTCACAGCTGATTTCTATAGAGATGGACTCCTCGTCGCCACCAGCTCCACAGGAAACATGACCATCTACAGTGTTTCCGTATCTGATGACGGACTCTACAGGTGCAACATCCCTGGAGTTGGAGAGTCACCAGACAGCCAGATGACCGTCAGAGGCGAGGACACGTTTATGTGGTTACAAAATGAAAGGACTTTGTCGACCTGCCTGTTATTGATATTAATAATCGTTAATAAGGTGTAGTCTTAGTTAAACTGCCTTATCATTTCCTGGGTGTTTATGAACACCAACATGTCTCATGAGACTGTCAACAAATAAAACCCCTCACTCAAGTCTCTGTCCTCTCTGCAGCGCCTCCTGCAGGCCGGCATCCTCCAGCTCCACTTCCTGTCTGGACCCTCCTGCGTCACCTGATAGTGGGAACTCCTTACCTGCTGTCCACCGTCTTCCTGGGACTCATTTACAGACACAGGAAGAGAGGTGAGAACAGACATCCCACACATCAGATCAGTGACAGGTCACTGACTGAGGCAGGGCGACCATCTGATGATGTCATCATGCAAATAGTCATGTAAGGACCAGTGACATCATCATCAACATGGCAACATGGACATCGTCAGTAAACATGTCCCGGATTTTTACCTTTGCCAAGAAGGTTGTGTTTTTCACCTGTGTTTGTTTGTTTGTTTGTTTGTTTGTTTGTTTGTTTGTTTGTTTGTTTGTTTGTTTGTTTGTCAGCTGCTTATGCAAAAAAGTACTAAACCGATTTGCACTGAACTTGGTGGAGGGGTGGGTCGTGGTCCAGGGAAGAACACATTCATTTTTGGGGCAGATTCAGATCATTTAATATAAATTAGATTTTATTTTTGGAGTCTGGTGAATGTTTTTTGACATTGGCCTTTATTTTATAAATTTTTTTTACTGTATTTTCTCATTATATTACACATAGTATTTAATAAATGTTATTAATCAAGTAACAGCAGAATTAAATTGAGTTAGTAGTTGAATTCAATTTTGTGGAGGTGGAAAATAAAGAGCTGATGTTGAACTGAAGTTGCAGCCTCTTCACTGCTGATATAAACAGTTTGAAACACATCTGGGGTTTTGGGTGGCGAGCATCTGGCTGAGGTGACACGTTCAATGTTTCTGTGGCAGTGGGTTTGACAGGAAGTGTGGGCGTTAGAGCTTGTTTGTGTGTTTGAGTCTGTGGTTAAGTTATTAATCGCTTACACTGAATATAAGTGCAAATATGAATTTATGCATCATTATAAATAGATGTTGTTACTAATAACACTTTCCATGGTCCTACTGCTAATGCCGCAGTAACTGCAAAGCCACTGCTACACCTGCACTTTGACCACAGACAGTCTATGACTTGAAGTACCAGTACTGAAGTACAAGTACTGCATCTCCAAAGTACGGTGATTGCGTAAATGTACTGCGCTTTCCCCGGGTGGATATATGGTTCCCAACCTGATGTACCCCACAGTAACGTCCATCCAAGTAAATAATTAGAATGAATTTAAACTTGTGTGTGTTTTATTTAACACTGTTAACTGTACAAAAGTGGATATTGTCACCACTGTTTTTCATTTTAATCCATTAATTTCAGCTTTTTGCTACATATTAATTAATTAATATTCATATTATTAATTATTTCAACCACAATATTTCAATTAGGAAATGGAGGAAATGTCAGTAAACTCTGATCAGGTATTACTTAGGCTCTCTTTAAAACGTTTCAGTATATAAACTGTGGCAGGAACAAAAGCAACACCTTCATCATTGTTTCCGTCCGGTTTGACAGGAAACTGCATTACGTTTAGAAGAAAACCTGCTCGGACGTAGAGGGACGTCTCTGTCACTGTTCTCTGTGGGGGTGGACAGATTTAAAAGAAATAGGGTCAAACTGAGGTCAAACTAATTTTTTCTCATTTACATTGTAATCACAATAACACAGTTTACAAAAAATACAATATTACATGGCAGGTTAAATAGCAATTTATGCATTAGGCTGCAAACAGCCCAGTACACATGCAAAATGATCATCTGATATACATTTCATATTTGCAAAAAAGAAAAAAAATGAATGAAATGAAATTAGGATACACATGTGCACATAAAATATGATTAAATATAACTTGTATTATCTGTAAGCATGTCTTTGTGTGTTTATATTAACTGTCTGCTGCCCTCAAGTGGCCAGAAAAATCAAGTAATGCAACTTAAAGTAGCACATATGAAGTAATTTGTAATTATAATAATACAAACCTCTTTAGTGAAAACCAGGTCTATGGCTAACATTCATGTCCTCAGTATTTCAGGTTCATTTAAATCCCCTGAAATGCAGGTTATATTCTACAATTGACATTTACACACTATGAAATATTTATATTTTTACATCTCCTCAAAGGTCTCAAAATTTCACTTTTTTCTGAGCAACTTTTCATTAGCTTTTGATACTACTCCCAAAAAATTAAACATATAAATTGAAATTGAAAATATACATTTTAAATTTTCTATAAATGGTGAGAAAAACCATGAGTAAAATAAAATAGATTTCAATCTGCTGTGTTTGAACTTTATTTTGTAATAATTTTCTACTTAATTTTCCAAAAGAAAAAGAAAAGTTTGCTTATTTCGTAACCCGGAACTGCCCGTTTGGGCGGGGTCACGTTCTCTGCCGCTCGGGAACATCTCTGAATGACCGTGGAAGTCACCGCCCCTCCGGTGAGCACAGGTCAACACATCGAGCACACTCTGCGTAGAAAACAGTTCCGGGTGTGTTTGTCTCCTCTCTGCTGCTTTAGCTTTTCACAACTTTTTCTCGTTCAGTTTGTTAATATTTTAACAGAATGAGGAGCTAACGCGGGAACAAGAGGAAAAGTCCGACGCTTTAAGAAGAAGAGGAAGTTTGTGTTTTAGAGCCGTGAAGGTAAAAACGGTTTCAAGTGTCACCTTTGTTTGTTTGTTGTCAACCGGTCTCACCTTCTGTCCTGCTCTTTACGCCACAGAAACTGCAGGAATATTAATGTAAAAACACATTTTTATTCACTTTGCCACGTGTCGAAATACTTTCCATCGAAGCTGAGTTCAGTTTGACCTTAAAAACAACATTTGCACAGTTTATTTATTGCACTAAAACTAACTGACTACAGGCTGTGGTCTGTGCTGCTGTTCAGTTATGTGCTTACACTGATAATTACAGCTGTTTCTACTCTTTTCTCCACTTTCACTGGAAAAAAATTAAGTGAACAAAATCATTTGAACAATAGCTGAACATTAAAACCTTCATAAAAGTAGGTTTTACCACTAGATTGGTTTTAATTAGGTGTACCTAATAAACTGGCACCAACAATCAAAAGCTATTGATTAAAGCATCAAATCTGCACATTGCGTGAAGTAGAACCATCAAATTTTGGGGATTTGTGCTCGAATGTTAGTTTAAATGATAGATCAATAATATTTGCTGATTTATTTTCTGTCGATTGACATATGGATCAGCTGCAGCTTGACACCCATTGATGGTTGATGTGATGCTGAGCTCACTGAGCTTCTTCTGTTTAATTCCATCTTCCTGTTATTAAGCAGAAGTACAGATAAAGCCAATAACGTTAACGTTGAGCGGAAGTTTTTTACTTGTTGATTTGTAAAGATATCAATCATCAGCCACTGTTTTTTAAAGATATGCAGAAGTCTTTATATTTACTATATTTACACAGGAATAACTTTTATGTTTGCTTTCACAAGACGTCCTGTGGATGTGCAGGGACACGCCCTCACTGGTGTTTCCTGGGGTTGTCAGGTGTTCTGGGTCTTTCAACATCAAACACCTTCCCCCAGGTGACCGAGCCCCCCCCCCCCCCACCTGGTGACTCTCCGTCTGTGGCATCAATAATTGATTTGATGGTCTTTCTATAACTGATCATGACTTTGCAGAGTGACCCACCTGAAAAACCCAGACATCCCACAACTAAACCATTGAACGCAGCCTGGATCGTTAAGATTTGATCTGTCTGTATAACTTACATGGTCGTTTCTGGCTTGTGACATCACATAAGGGGTCAAAGTTCACACTTTATAACCCACCATACACTTAAGATGAGGTGTTTGTACTTTGCACTCACTGTAAATAAGGTTTTAAGGGAATTGTTTATTGCCTTTTAACAGGAGCGGGGAAGTTGCAGCAGATATATAAACATTAATCCAGTTATAACCTTAAAGTCTATAATATTCTGATCCACTGTGACTCTGCTGTTGAACATACACACCGACGTAACAACAGGGCGGGGGCCTGTTGGCGTGGACCGACTCACAGGCTCCATTAAAACACAGACACATCCTGACACGTTCACTATTCATGTTGCCGTCGGTTACAATTGAGGTATGAAGTGTGTTTGTCACTTACTTAATTTCTTTAACTGCAGGCTGTTCAAGTTGTGTTTTCATTTTTTTGGTTTCCTCTTGCATGAAGCCCTGTGTGTACGGACTTTTATTTTGGAAATCCATGCAGCAGTGAGAGCATTAGATGGACAGATGACAATAATATGAGCGTCTTTGTCAGGGAGAGTTTTCTGTCTTGTCTCCTTTTGCATCTCTTTGTGATTGTTTTGCATCCTTCTGGTTATTTTACATTTTTTGTGGCTGTTTAGTATTTCTTTGTGGTTGTTTAGTATTTCTTTGTGGTTGTTTTGTATTTCTTTGTGGTTGTTTTGTATTTCTTTGTGGTTGTTTGTGAAGAAAAATCTGAGAAAATCTTGGCTGCTTTGTACTTTAGAGTAAAAGTGTCACTCATTTGTCATTCAACTGTGAAAAATACAGTTCAAAAAGAGAGAGAGAATAAAACTGACAAAATGTAAAATCATTAAGACAATAACATAAAGCATAGATTATTGTGTAAATTTGATGACTCACAAAATTCCTTTGAAACAGCAAAAGAAGAAAGATCAGAGACGAACAATAAAAACTACAATGATGAAACTAAAGTTAAAGTTCAGTTGATGAGTCTCTGTTTTTATGTTTAATTTCCCTCTCCTCTGCCTGGATTCAGTGTTAGGAAGTCATGTTTTAGTTTCAGACACAGTTTCCGTCCGTTACAGGTGTGAATGTTCGACACTGAGGTCGTCCTGTGTCATCAGAAAACTAAACACTTTAAAACACTGAGGACGTGGAAACATCAGGAGAATTTTTTTTTAACAGTAGATTTTTATTGTTAAAATTTAGTTCCCTTTGATTAACTGGTGAAACACTTTGGACTTCCTGCAGTTTGTGTGCTTCCTCTCTTTGACCACTAGATGCTGCTGTTTACCTGTTTACCTGCTGTTCACCTGCTCTGATCGTTACAGTCCTGAGCTTCAGTTCAACTGCTCAGATCAAACCAGTTTTCTAAGCAGCTCTGGAGTCACAATGTAAAAATTAAATATTTGTAAACTGCTTAAAACGCCTGGTATTATAATAAACCCTCAGATGAAGTATAGTTGATGCTTTTCTTCATCGTGAATGAGAATAAACTGAATATCTTTTGGTTTTAGACGCTTGATCAGACAAAACAAGACACTTGATTGTGTCGCTCTGGGGAATTATAATTTGTTCTGAATATTTCATGGAACAAACGATTAATCAAGAAAATAAAACTTCGATGCCGCAATATTTTTGCTGTTTCCACCATTTTTTTTCCTAATGAATCAGTAAAAATCTATAAATGAATATAAAACAAACCTTTATACAATTAAATACAGAACACACAGCCATGAAACACATGACTGAAGTAGAATAAATAACTAGAAACATATAATGCACCATTTTCATGTTACTTCATTTTCCATAACATTATATTCCTGTTTCACAATACAGTTTGATCCTATACATAATATAAATATTATTAATATAATATAATCTTTTTTTTATCTTAAAGAAAGATACCAACAGTGAATTAAAAGATATTTTCTGTTTTATCTCTGAAGGAAGAAGAAGATGGAGGCGGCGGAGGAGAGAGGAGACGTCAACGTGGCGTCCAACATCACAGAGGAAGAAACTCCTCCCACGGTGAGGCGGCATGAAAACCACTGTGTTACTGTACAGGTGACATTTCTTCAGTTCAGTTACATCATAGCTTTACCTTCAGGTGTGTTTACGGCTGCAAACCCTGGAGCAATCTTGGTGTTAAGATACTGATCAAGCACATGAGGTTTGATTCATTGCTTCATCGGGACCCGAATCTTAAACGCCAGTAAAACGTTTCAGCTGATGGCCTCTGCCAAATATTGATAAGAAACTAAACGATCAATGAAAGAGCAGCATTACATCCTCTTATAGTCACAGACTGCAGCTGAGTCGTGTCATTACAGACTCATTATTCCTCCCTTCCATCAGCGTCATTGGCTCAGCAATCAACGATATCAAACACACATGTGGTTGATTTATTTGTGCTTTACAGTTCCTCCACGCACAGGAACACGTTACGCAACCAGTTAAATAAAAGAATAGAAACGGCGTGCGGCAGCAAACGAACGGCCTCTACAATGTTATCAGCGGTCGTCACGACAACAAAAACAAAGCAGAGTGATAAACGGTGACAGTGAGTGGATGAAACGGATGAGAAAGTGTTTTTTGTGTGTGTGATAAGACGACCGCTGTTGTGGTTAATAGTGATGGAGTGAGGGCAGGTAACAGGAGCGGTCACACTGCGGTGATGTCAGCAGGTGACTCACCTGTGTGCAGAGCAGCGATAAAGAGTAAAGCAGCTGATGGGAAATACTTTTATCTGAAGTGCTGATCCATAAGAGGATATAAAACCATCTCAGTGTAGTTTTACATCTCCTCTCTCAGGCTTCTCTCTGCAGCTCTAGTAACAACAGGTCGGTGAGCCAATCAGGAGAGAGGAGGCTCTGAGCCTCTCTTCTGATTGGCTGATTGTTTTCTGAGTGATCCAATAAAAATATAGCAGATTTCAGTTAAAAACACTCAGAGAAACCAAATCCTGCAAGGGTTGGATGGTGGGTCCAGGTGGGCGGGGCTTGGTGACTGCTTTGTTGTGACATCACAAAGTTCCAGAAGTCCTGACGGCTGGTTTTAAGGCTCAGTTTCTGAATACAGGCTGTGTGCATTTCTCTGTGGACTGAGGCTTTGATACTTTCACAGTATTAATATAGAAGCTAGAGCTGATCTATAATCTATAATCACACTACACATGGACACAGACCTTTACACTGGAGGAGCTTTAAAAGAAACAGTTACTGCAGGTTCATTAAAGAGTTTTATCTGGACTGGCCCTTTAAGAGCTCATTGAAGAAACTAATGTCTCCGCTCGCTGTCACACACCAGCTCCTAACCTTTGGAAAGAGCAAAGGTGTGTGTGTGTGTGTGTGTGTGTGTGTGTGTGTGTGTGTGTGTGTGTGTGTGTGTGTGTGTGTGTGTGTGTGTGTGTGAGGCTCGTTTTGCGTCACTACATGCCTCGCTGTCTCTTCAATGCGACACAACAACTTTGAGCCAAATTCATCCACAGGTGTGTGTGTGTGTGTTTATACTTGTATGTTTGTGAGGACCACTTCTTCACTTAGCGACAGACATTCAATCAGCTGTTTGAAGGTAAAGCTTTGAATGAGGGTTCAGGGTCAGACCTTTAGCTGTGATAGTTAAAGTTAAGCTCAGAGTCCTGGGATTACATTATGTCAGTGAAGGTCCTCACAACGATAGAAGCACAAACGTGTGTGTGTGTGTGTCATTACCTCTCATCTGCATCAGGTGACTATTTCCTGTCTTGAGTGCTCCAGTGACCCCTGACCTCTTTTTCCTGCCGCCAATCACAACAGGGAGCCATCATCTCTGTGGCAACCTCACAACCTTTTGATCTGGGCTCTGATTGGCCGCTGCAGGCTCCGGTTCCCACGGCGATCCCTCCATGTGTTGTCACGGTTGCTTTGACTCACGACCTTTGACCTCTTTGCCGTCGGTTACTGGTGATGTTGCTCTTCTCGGATGCTGTGGCTCGTGCTGCATTCGAGAGCAGCTGGAAATTATGGAATAATGGGGTCTTCTTTAAATATCATAAAGTTGTTATTTCCTTTTGCTCTTTCCTGAGAAATAACTACTGTAAGGGGACAAATACATATTATAGATAACTCTCCGCTCACAAGCTTCTCTGATCAAGACCATGACAGATGCTGCAGATGTGAAAAAGTAGAAAATATGTGGTGAGAAGTTGTGTTGAACTGTCAGGACATAAGAGGTTGCGGTTTCACCTGGCTACGACGCGGGTTGTAGGTCCAGTCGTCTCGAAAGCTGATTGGACGTTGTGTCACGTGATTTATTTCTGTGTCTTCTTTTGCTTTTTTCTTCACAGGAAACAAACAGTAACTGCAACCACACTGATGCCGCCTCCTGTCCAGCTGAGGCCACACCTGCGGTCACCATGGAAACGGGCCAGAGCAATGGTAAAAATAGTGAGTTAGGTTTTTCTAATGGGATTTTATTTTAGTTAATGTCAATGTTGACCTTTGACCCCTCCTCCAGATGTTCCAGTGACACCTCAAAAACGAGGGGGTGGACCTGTGGTCGTTCAAGGCAACGGCAAGAACACGGCCAGCGAGAAGCTGCAGAGAGTCCGCAAGTGGAGCATCACCACGTATAAAGTGAGAGGAATCGAACCGGGCTCAGATAATCAATAAATATCGGTGTGATCGGCAGTAACTCTCTCTCTCTCTCTCTCTCTCTCTCTCTCTCTCTCTCTGTGCAGTGTACCAGGCAGGCTCTGTCAGAGAAGCTCGGCCGTGGATCTCGGACGGTGGACCTGGAGCTGGAGCCTCGGCTCGAGCTGCTCAAAGACGACCGACAGCGCTACGATCACATGACCAAGCTGGCTCAGACGCTGGCCAATCAGCTCGCTCAGTTCACAGTGACACAGAAGACCCTGGGGGACGCCTTCTCCGAGCTCAGCCTCAAAACGCCGACGCTGCATGTGAGTCAGTGTTAACACAGCTGCTACTGCAGCAACTATCACAGCACATCTGCACTTTCCTTAAAAAGGCCTCCAGGTGTTAAAGAGACTTTAATTTGTTTTACAAAGATCTTACATGATCCTTCTATCCTGCCACAGGCGCTGATGTCAGATATGAACTGTTTCAGAACAAATAAAACTCCTGTTGTTCCAGACCTCTGATCTTATATAAAATTTGTGGATCTTAAATTAATCATTCATTCTTTTTTGCAGTTAATCCATCCATCCACTTCCTGCTCCTCATCCAGGTCATGTTTAAAGATGAGATTAGGAAATATTTAACTTTACAGCTGACAGAGGTGTCAATTAATTCATGCACTTGAATTCATTTCTTATCATCCTGCTGGCTTTGTGGTAAACACAGAAGAAACCCTGTGTTATTAACTGCCACTGCTAATGCTAATGCTAACACTGCTATTAAAATCACTGTAAATGTCAGTGCTACCGATTCTGCTGCTTCTGACGTTGCTCTGGTGAGGCCTTATGAGCTGATCAGAACCAGCAAACACACTACAGCAAGAATAATAATAATCTCTTTTTATTGATGATTTAGTTGCTCTGAAATCTCATCATTAATCATCAACCAAGTTCTTAATATCACCAGGAGACGATATCACAATAAACTCCTCGTTGACTCTCGGGCTCCACTGTGATTGGTTGTTTTTGTGTTCAGCTCACGTTACTGGTCTGATAAAACTCCGATGCGTGTAACACGTAAACCAGGTGGAGTTCGGTGTGAACGCAGAGGCTCAGAAGTTTCTGTCTAAGAGCGGCGAGACTCTGACGGCGGCCATTAATTCCTTCACGTCCGACATGAACACTCTGGTCAACAAAACCATCGAGGACACCATGATCAACGCCAAGCAGTACGAGGCTGCCAGGTGGGTGAAACACACGCCAAGGACATGTATGTAGACACCATGACACAACAGACATCCAACAGAACTGATTCGTAAAATGTTGAATGTGTAGAAGAAAAACGGATCAATTAATGTATAAAAACATTTCCCCGCCTGTCAGGATTGAGTACGACGCGTACCGGGTCGACCTGGAGGAGCTGAACCTGGGGCCCCGGGACACCGTCACCCTGCCCAAACTGGAGCAGGCCCAGAAGGACTTCCAGAGCCAGAGGGAGCGGTACCAGACGATCAGAGACGACCTGTCCGTCAAAGTCAAGCTGCTGGAGGAGAACAAGGTGAGAGTGACGGAGGGAGGGGTCCGAGTTCTGGGTTCAGGACTCGCAGGGACGTGACAAATCCTTTAATGTTCTTTCTCCGCAGGTCAAAGTCCTTCATAACCAGCTGTGGCTGTTCCACGGCGCCGTAGCAGCTCACAGTTTATCATGTCACCATTTCCTCGAGCAGAACATACGGCAGGCCGGCGAACAGCTCAGCGACCCCAGCATGGACGCCCCCTCCTGGCTGGAGGAAAGTTGACCCGACAAAACGACCACAAAAACTCACCGTGCGGCAGGTTGACAGACGTGGGTTCGGAGGGGGTTTCAGGATCAGTGGACACTATAGTGGGACAAATTTTGGGAGACGCTTGATTTGGGAATTGTGGACTAGAAATGTTCAAAGGTAGTTTATTTATACCAAAGAGGAACTTGGGTATTTGAGAGTTCTCCATAGAATGGGGTGTTAGATACCAGGAAGTTGGGTGGGTGTCCTGAGTGCTGGGGTGTTCAGGCACGTCTGAAAGTCTAAGAAAAGGTGGAATTTCGTCTCTTTCCAGTTCTCAAAATGTTGTAGAGTCGCATAAAAGTCTTGGAAAGTTTTGAAAATAATGCTGAGCATTCGCAAATTATATTTAGGACAAAAGGATCTCAACAATTCTCTCTTCCTGTGTCACTGATATACATTACTTGTCACTTCTGACCTGTTTAACAAGCACACACACATATACATACAGTATGTGCCCCTCCTGGTTTTTCCTTGCCTCTGTCTGAGTGTGTTGGGGAGTAAATCCATCTAATCCTCTGTGAGGTATTAAGCCTTCCTTTGAACTTTAAAAATCCTCAGCCGCTGCCGTCAGAAACTCACAGCCTCAACACTTCACTGCTGGAAAAACAGCCTCGCTGTCTGCATCAGCTAAAGTCGGGTTCCTATATCCAGTTCTGTTTTGAATCCAGGTCCAGGTTGATAAAATACCTGGATCCTCAAACTTTCTGATCTCTTATTGAATCTTTTGTCTTTGCTTGTTCTTTTTTTTATCTGCAAAGAAAACAGAAAACGTTCAGGCAGCAGCTTCTCATTTCCAGCTGCCGCTGACTGTCACTTTCAGCTAATTAATGTTTATGCCAGAAGTTATTTGCTAAAAGGCTAAAATGAAACTGTTCTCTGAATAATGTGTTTATTTTTTGGCCTAGGATTATTGGTGAAGTGAAAGAGGCATGTCTCAGTATCTCCACTCTACCACTGCAAGTGTTTTTGTAGTTCAAAAAGCCGCAGCACAACAACAACAACAACAACAACAACAACAACCCTTGACTTTAAATTTTTTTGAAAAACTCAACCCAAATGGATTCAATAAGGGATCTGAAAGGATTCAGATTTGGTAAACGGATTTTAAACTGGATTCAGATTTGATTAAATGCTACCGAACCGCCACCGTAGCACAAGCTATTCTGCATATTTTGGAAAGATTCAGACAGTTGAAAGTAGTAACTTAGCAGCCACACATGTGTCTGGTTTGCTGCTGGTCATTTCCATCTCTGGTTTGTGTCGCACGGCGTTCAGGATCCTGTGGTAACCAGTAGTTTGCGACGAGCCAAAAACTTGCTGCCGTACGTCAACGACGTTGTCTCGTTCATTGGTAAACAAAGGTTGGTTGAAGCCGATCTGTCAGTCAGCCTCAGATTTAGTTTAAGAAACACTTGTCTGTTTGGCTGCTGGTCATTCGCTTTTGTGGATTACACAGCAGAACAATACTTTAATACCAACCAAAAATATCGCTGTACGCTGACGATGTTGCCGTGTATGTTGGTGGAGGAAGGCTGAATCATTTTGAATGATAACAGCCTTCAAATACCTACATTTATTCAGCTTAGTTTGAAATGCTGAATAAACATGCTGCCTTTTTTTTCTATTCAAAAACAAAGATTCACTCTCTGTCCTTCCTTCTATCCAGTCGGTGGATAAAACAACAGAAACACACGAACAATTTGAAGCAATCTAATGTAACAGTTCTGCTTTTGTTCAGTCTGTTCAAAGAGGTTTTTAATTTAACTTTGTGCTAATTTTTGAGGCAATATTGAATTAGCTTGCATCATATTGTAAAGTGTAACAGTTATTTTATCCACCTACTGTATTTTTCTCGCACTCTTTGCACTTAATCCAAAGCGTAATCTGCCTTCGACATTTCTTATGACACTATGTCATGAAACGTTCAGTGAATTGACTCTTTTTGAACTGTTTTGTTGTATGAATGTGTTTTTGTTTGTGTCGCTGTAGCTCAGGCCTGACAACAACAACTATGCAGTGAGTGTGGATGCTTTTGTGCAATAACGTCCCGTAAACCGTCTCGCCTTAAAAAAGGATATTTACACTGCCAGTTAACGCCTTGTTTCCTCGTGTCCTTTAAAACTGTCCCGCCTGTCTTAAATTTAGCCTTGAAGGGAAATTCCACTCAATTTAAAAATGAAAAACTGTTGTTTCTGTATTAAAAGCCCAACAAGATCTCCAACTGATCAACTTGATCGAACAAGATCTCCAAATATTAAATTCAAATTATTTATTGTTAAATCAAGAAGAAGAAGAAGAAGAAAAAAGTTAAAGAGGAAATTTGCAAATTTAGATTTTAGAAAGCTAGCAAGAAGGTTGGCTTAAAATTAGCGTAGCATTTTCTCTAACTCAATGGTCAATATCCAGTAATGTGAGTAAACAAACTGTGGAAGTTGCAAGATGTGATTGAAAGCCCTGTGGAAAAATATAGTAAGTGGACTTTAAACCTTAAATGTTTGTGTTTCCAAGATTGTGATGTTTTTTTTTTCTTATTTTATTTGTAATCACAAATAATTATCTTATCAACAGAAAACAAAATGAGAAATACATTTTAACACATTATTATACATGTTTTACACCATTTATATTGGGGTTTTTTAAATTAGGGCTTCTTCCTTCACTGTTTTTGTTCAACTTTTTTCCGCTGTAACCAAAAAGCAAAAGTAAGTTTTTGTGCTTCCAGATTATTTTTACCTGTGTTCAGATTAGAGTGAGGAAATGATTCAATTTTCCACCTTTAATATGAGATTAACTACATTCTTCCTGCATTATTTTCAATTTACCAGACTTTTACATAGTTTTACAAAAACCCAAACATAATTTAAATCATTATAACGTCTGATCTGAAACAGCAGAGCGATCTCAGCAGCTAACTGTTGATAAAAAGTTTGGGACTTTTTGACGAGGGAATAAATGTTTTGGGGTTTTTCCAACAACTGCAGTTTCTGTTGTTCCCTGGTTTTCTTCTAAAATCCAGTGAGTTGGACTGCTGACCCTAGATCAGTCTCAGCTGGGCCTATATATATATATATATATATCTATATATATATATATATATATACATATACAAGACCAAATATGAAGAGAATTTAGCTTTTTCATTTGGGATGTAAATGCCAAAACAAGGACCAAAATGTTTAAAAGTAATAAATTGTTTTAATCTTGTTGAAAATGTTTGTATGACAAAAAACAGCCAAATAAATCACTTGAGAGCCAAAACGTGAACTATGTTATAGATATGAGTTTTGTTGAATAAAAAGTTGTTTCAGTCTTGACTTTGAATCTTTGAATCTCTTGAACAGGAACAACGTGTCACCATAAGCAATAAACTGAGATAACTGAACTAATTAACGGTTTTAAGTGCTTCAGGGACTTTCCACCTGGTTTTCACTTTCACTTCGACTCGTTTTCACTCTCTCACAGTCTGAAAAGTTTCTTCGGCAGGATCTCAACGTGACTCTTATTGTCGTCCAGAATTTTCCAAATTATTTTCTTGGAAAATTCCTGGAGAGATTATGCAATTTTGTTTGTCATTATTTATTTACAATTCACAAAAATGTATAAAGAATAGAGTTTCCAGTAATTAATGAATAGTTAAAAGAACATTCACTGTTTATAAACTAAAACTATCTAACTCCAAATAACAGTCTCACAACTATTTCACTTGTAATTAAACCAAATTCCAAAGAGTTTTCCAGGAACTTTAGTGGAAAATTATTAGGAAATTGACTTTACATGATGTAAACATTGCTTGCAGAATATTCAGGGAATAATGATATAATAGTAATTTTCTGGGAAAGTAAGACTGTGTTCATTGTAAAAACATGCGCCAAACATTTGACATTTAACTTTTATGTTATTTATTTAGAGAAATGTTCAATTTTCTCCGGCTGCCAAAGAGATTTGGTGACTTTATTTACAGGTCAAGCAAATTTCATCTCTGCAAAACATAATCAACAAATTAATTATGATGTATTATTATAGGTTAAGATAAAACTTTATTGATCCCAGGGTGAAGTTCACAAGCTATCCATCAGTATGTGAAGTTGGAAATACTCTTGTACAGGACTTTAACTTGTATTTGTACACAGTGATATTAGTATCTTTACTTATGTAAAAGAGCTGAGTACTTCTTCCACCATGGACAAAACATGAAAACATGAAGAAGTGTATTATTTTAGTGTTTTTCCAGGTATAAATTCACTTCATATTCACAACAAATTCAGGATTAGTATGCAGCCCGTGTGTTTCTGTCTTTAAATGGAGGAGCGGATCAGTGGAGTGAATGTAGAATAAGTCTCTGGTCTGTTTGTGGTTCTGTTGCTCTGATTGCTCTAAAGAGAGGCAATTATTCACCTGGCAACACGGACACACAAACCGGATTCTGCTGCTGCATCCAGGCTCATTTTCCCAAACATTTCAACAGCAGAATAGAGTTTCTCACAACAGAGACGCTCCCTTCTGGTTCAGGACTTTTTTTTTTTTTTAAATAATGGTTCATTTTAGGACAGAAACTGGATCAGGTGATGATTAACCTGTTGTCTGGACTGTATAAACTCTTAGTACAGACTGTATTAAAGGTCATTAAAGGTCAAGATCAGATGTGCTTTGTGTAGCAAATGTTAGCATGCTAACACTCTAAACTAAGATGGTGAACATCACACCTGCTAAACATTAGCATGTTAGCGTTGGTGTTGTAGCATGTTAGCATTTAGCTCAAAGCTGCTAGCATGCTGATTCTTACAGAGAGTCTGGTGTCTGTCTGAATGGTTCATGTTGGTTGATTTTAATTTGTTTATTGATGATGTTTCAGTTATTTTTTTCAAGAAAACTGCTGACATGAAATGATAACCGTGTGTGTGTGTGTGTGTGTGTGTGTGTGTGTGTGTGTGTGTGTGTGTGTGTAGGAGGAGAAGGGAAGCCTGTTTTTTGCCAAGGGCGGGGCTGGTAGAGCTTATCATTGCCAGACACACATACACACACACACACACACACACGCACACACACACACACACAGTTAGAGTTATAGTTAGGATAGGAAAATTAAGGCAAATCAATGTAATGTGCTCTACATGATGAGTTGTGTGTGTGTGTGTGTGTGTGTGTGTGTGTGTGTGTGTGTGTGTGTGTGTGTGTGTGTGTGTGTGTTGTATCCTAGCAGGTGGACGTGTAAGGGAGAAAGTGCTTTCCCTTTCACCTGAGTGATAACGCATGCGTGGCCTGACTGGGGTCCCTCCTCTCTCTCTCTCTCTCTCTCTCTCTCTCCCTACACCACGCACGCACGCACTCACGCACTCGAACGCTCTCACAGCGCGAGGGTCGGTTACAGAGCGCGCGCTGCCTGTGGATGAGAGCTGGAGTCAAACGGGATCAATAAATCTTGTTTTTTCCTTCCTGGACATTTGCGAATTTTTTTTTTTTTTTTTAAACGGAACTTTCGCGCAGGAACGTCCCGCGCCGCCCGGAACCGATCCACTCCGGTGAGTTTACCTGCAAACAACACCTCACGCGCTCTCCTTTTCAATTTACCTCATTCGGTTCCAGCGCAGCAGCCACTTCTCCTCAGCGCCGATGGGGATTCACTCTGTCGGGTTAAACAAGCTGTTAAACACGGCGTCGCTTCACACCGACCAGACCGCGTTCACGTTTCTGCACATTTGGGGCAATAAACCTAAAATCACCCTCGATAATGTTCCTGTGATGATCCCGGTGAGGGTGATACATGGTGACCAGGGGGTCAAATACTTCGGCGGTGTGTATGTGAAACTTACATTAACTTTAACCTGTTTAATCCTCTGTGGTGTTTCAGTAATATTCATATTTATTTAGACGTTTATCTGTGTTTCTCCCACGTGTCTGTGCTTCATCCCTGCGAGGTTTGATATTGACCCGGTGACACTTTGGCATCATTTTTTACCTTTTCTCTTAATTAAATAATATTTCCAGAAGTTTCCTGCAGGTTGTTTTTTTGACGTGGTGGCTTCACTTGTGTTGGCTGTTTGGTCTGAACGATAACTGGCTGCTGGATGAACCGGTTCATCTGTGCTGATACTCACTGCATAACTTATATATGATGCATGATGCACTTATGATATTTCATTGGGAGTCACGTGTATCATATAGAAACATACAGAGCTCATTTACACTCAGTTTATGGTGTTTACTCTCTGATAATACAATAGTGATTTACAGCTTTTGTCTGGTGTCTCTATAATATTCTTAAAAATGATTTGCAACATGTGTTTGGTCCTTAATGATCTGTGTTACTGCTGTTATATTGACAGCAGGATTATTACTCTGTGTGTCTGTGGTTACCTGCAGAATCTGGCTGTATATATTCTGATATTGCTGTTATCGCCTCTATAGTGGCTCTAAATCACTGTAGATGCTTCATCTCCCTGTTTCAGCTGCTTATTGGTACTTTTCCACCGTGGTGTCACTGTAATGCAGTGAACTGTGGTGTGTTATACGACTTGATTGATTGTGCGGCGTGTAAATATTGACACTTTCAAGTATCTTGTTTTATCCGACCAACAGTCCATAAACTAAAGATATTCAGTTTGGAGCTGCAGCGATCAGTCGATTAATCGATTAATCCATCATGAGAAATGTAAATGGATGATTAGTAATTTCAACACGGTGTAAAACTGTTGGTTGATGGTTGAACTACTGGCAGAATCAGGTATTACAGAATACCTGCAGAGGGAGAATGGATGTTTTTCTGTCTGCGGTCTTGAAGCCTCGGGGCGCTGAACTTCACCTGACGTGTGTCAACATACAACTCAGACTGCCAGCACCGGAAACTCACCTGGTACAGGTGACGGAACAAACCTGTGATCATCACCCTTTTATTTTTATACCTGACATTTTATCTGGAGGTCACATTCAGACATCGAGCTTAGAATTAAAGCGTATGAGAGACGCCGAGCGAGGGTGTGTGTTGCTGGAGGGCAGGTCAGCTGCCGGAAGGACTGAACTTTCAACTTCTAGTTTACACAGCAGCTCCTCCTAACTAATACGCTCGTTCTTTCTCTGCTCATTTGCCAAAGAGGCATCATCACACTTCACTCCCTTCTGAAATCTATTCATTGAATCCCGTGCTGCTCGCTGGCGGACACGTGCCTCTCGTGCAGCAGAGTCAGAGAATGGAAGATAATCCATCAACAATCCTGCATCTTAAAAATGTAAACTGTGTTTGGGAACCTGGAATGAAAGTGCAGGTTTTATTTTTTGTCATTTGAACAGAATTGCGCTCAAATCATCTCGTCGTTAAGATGATTTAAACTCCAGTGCGCTTGTGAATCTTTTTACGTCTCGTTCTCAGGTAGAAGCAGAGAAAGGTAGTAGAAACAGCCGCCATGTCACCTGTCATTTTAATTAAAGGACCATGATATCTGTGAGCAGGGGAAGATTCAGTGAAGAAGAACCTGAATCTGCATTATAAAAGGTTGAAATCCCCCCCCCCCCAGGCCTCACAGCAGACTGTGCCCAGGCCACAGTGCTCCCTCAGCGGGTTGAGTGTTCCTCCTGACCCCCTGACCCACCTGGAGCTCCGGTGAAGAAACCTCGTGTTGACAGCTTAGATACAGGACGGCGTTTTGGGACCGTCTGTCCGTCGGTCTGTCTTTGGCTCTCTGTCTCCATGGTAACCCCGGAGACGAGCGATGCCGAGCCAGCCGTCTGCTTGACACCTCCCTGCCTGTAAAACACAGCAGTAAACTGAAACTCTCTCGTTCCCTCGGCTGAAGGAAAGAGCGTCAGTCGCTCAGTCGAGCCGTCAAACAAACTCAGAGTAGATTTTTCAGCTTTTAACACTTTTTCCTTTTTCTCTTTTGGGCAGAGCAGAACTCGGTGAACCGGTGTGTTTTTCATGCTAATGTGTTTCTGAGCCACATCAATGTGGGGGGTCCCCTGCTCACCCCTCCCCCCCCACCCCCCATCCCCCGACACCTCCATCACCCCCACACAACAACCCACACACATGCACGTGTGTTTACTATTGTTTGTCAGGTAAATAAGACGGAGGCCTTCTCCTGGGGGGGGGGGTTTACTGGGGTCTCCACGACAACCGAGAAAGTGTGTTTGTGTCTTGTCTGAGTCCAGCACCTCTGGTTCTGCTCAGTCTGGTCGCTTCCTGTTCATAGTTTCTGGTTTCTGATAGTTATTGATAACTTCATGGATCGCCTCTTGGATATTTACTGGTGATTTCTTGGATGGTTTCTTGCGTGTTGATTGAGGGCTCCTGAGAAGATTCTCTGAGATTTCCATCATTAGTTTCAGGTGAATTTGAAGATTGTGTCGATGTATTTTAAGGTGGTTGCTGGGAAACATCCTCGGTTGGTTTCTTAAAGTTAATCATGAAAGTTATTTTTGACTTTTGAAGTAGCAGTTTGATAAAATAACCTTATCTCAATGTGGATTTTCTGTCGTCGTCTCCCTCTGGAGCAGTTTCTGGATGACTGGCTCGTCTCCCAGCAGCTTCAGGAGGGTTTCTGGACTTGTGTGCAGCTGTGAAGCTGTACATCCTCTTCCTGCAGCCTGAGTTCATACTTTCAGCCTGACAGTGCGGTCTGCTGACCTGCTGCTGTAAATCCTCCAACTGAGGCGTTAGGAGATCTGTCACTGCTGGATAAAGTGTGGGAGCTAATCTGTCAGACTGCTGAGCAACAGCCAGCCGGCCTGAAAACCCAAAGAAATCACAAGAGAGAGGAAAATAAAAAGACTTTAAATCCTGCTGTGACTCTCGTGTTGCTGTCTGGAGCAGTTTCCTCTCTGTTGCAGCAGCTGCATCACGACGCCGTCAGACTCCTTCTGCAGCGACGAGGTGACGGTGATGTTATAGTAATAATTGGTCACAGTTTCTTTTCCGTCAGCTGATGGACAGATGTGAAAACATAAAGAAAAGAACAGAAATAAACAACAGTTAAATTCCTTTTTTTGCAAATCACAGTATTAAAGTATCACATTTATGTTTAAATGGCTCGTTAAATTCATAGAGGAATATTTAAGATTATACATAATTTGAATAAAAAGTCAGACTGTGGAGCACAAAGGGAGCTCCACATATTTCACATATATATATGTGCACCTGTACTATATATATATATATATAGTCATAAGATTGTTATTGATATAATGTGCTGCAGGAGGAATAATCTGAAGATAATTCATCTGCAAAATCTTAAATGCCGTCACAGATTCACAGTATGAGTTAATACAATACAAACTGATGAAGAACAAATGACACGAGAGATAAAACTGAACATTTGACTCTAATTTCTGTGTGAAGCCACAATTACTCTGTGCAGAAGTGAACAAGTGATGGAGTGAAATGTGTGTGTTAATCTTCACCTGGAACCTCAGTGATCAGCCTTTAAAGAAGAAATGACAGAAGTGTCTTAATTATCGACTTAATAAAAACAGTTTAAATGATCATGTGACAGTTACTGCACTTTATTCAACCATTATTTTGAAATGACTAAACACGCTCATATATTGTCTACAGTCCTGTTTATAAGCAGCTCGTTTAAAAGAGGAATAATTGATGAAGCGTTACATAAGCGCGTCACCTGCAGAGACTCTGCAGTGTATTGGCAGGCGGCGCTCGGACGTCACTGTGATGGAGGATGTGTGCAGCTCAGGCTGGAAACTATCTGACGCCGACCTCAGTGTCAACCACCGGGGATTAGAGAGCAGGGTCTGGGTGTCTCGTCCGTGCAGCAAACCAGCACTTATTTTGTCCCGTCTCACCAAAACCTTCATATTAGTTTCATATTAAAAACCCAGACGCTGTGTTTTTTTTGGTTTTTTTTGTTGTTTTTTTTTCCACGGAGTCACTGGAGAAACTTCAGGCCTGAACTGAACGACTGCAGCACGTCGGAAAAAGCATTAACGTGACTGACAGCAGAGAGTTAAAGGGCGAACGTGGTGTTTTTGGTTCCAACGTGACGGTTTGTAGACGGTGTTCAGCAGCTCACCTCTGTCACCTGCTTTCACTGACTCGGCTCGAGACACACCTGTCGGCCGCTGACTCACCTGGAAACTCCTGCAGGTGGCAGTTTTGTGATGTGCAGAAGAAGAATAGGCAGAAATAGTTGCCCCACAGCTGTGGAAAATTTCCACCAGCAATTATTTTTATTATTAGTTAATCAGCTGATTTATAGATTTACTATCATAAAGTGTCTGTGTCTGGTTTTTATTCACATTTTCAGTTTGGAAACGCTGGAGAAAAAAAAGTTTAAATATTGCAGAAAATGCAACAAAGTGCAGTGGAAACAGACTTAGTGATTAAACCATAAACAAACATGCATGTGACTTTAAGTCCCGTCCAGTGTAAAGGTCTGTGTGATTATAGATCAGGTCTAGCTTCTATATTAATACTGTGAAAGTATCAAAGCCTCAGTCCACAGAGAAATGCACACAGCCTGTATTCAGAAACTGAGCCTTAAAACCAGCCGTCAGGACTTCTGCAACTTTGTGATGTCACAACAAAGCAGTCACCAAGCCCCGCCCACCTGGACCCACCATCCAAACCTTGCAGGATTTGGTTTCTCTGAGTGTTTTTACCTTAAATCTACTTTATTTTTATTGGCTCACTCAGAAAACAGTCAGCCAATCAGAAGAGAGGCTCAGAGCCTCCTCTCTTCTGATTGGCTCACCGACCTGTTGTTACTAGAGCTCCAGAGAGAAGCCTGAGAGAGGAGATGTAAAACTACACTGAGATGGTTTTTATATCTTCTTATGGATCAACACTTCAAATAAAACACAGAAGAAGAAGAAAATATGGAGCTTTAAACATCCAGTTACAAGACATAATGAGGAGACTTGAACCTTTCTCACATTAACACGATCAACATTATTTCACTGTGACGTTCGAGAAAACTTCATATCGGCTCCAGATGATCTTCGTTTTTGTCCTGGTCTCTGGTTTAATGATAACGTGTCACAGAGTGTGAGTCACTGCGGGTGGCAGAGCATTAGCCCTGTGTGTGTGTGTGTGTGTGTGTGTGTGTGTGTGTGTGTGTGTGTGTGTGTGTGTGTGTGTGTGTGTGTGTGTGTGTGTATGAGTGAGAGAGAGAGAGAAAGTATGAGGTCATGTTGTGTGTTTAATAAAAGGCTTGTATGCAGGGAGTGTGTGTGTGTGTGTGTGTGTGTGTGTGTGTGTGTGACAGAGCAGAGGTCAAATGAATATGTAGTGTAAATATTTGTCATTTCATTATTTCTCTAACAGGTTTGCGGTGACTTTTGTGTCGGTGAACAAATGAGTGTGTGAGTTGTACCGTACACTTTCACTGGCGGACATGTTGGCTTCTCAGTTCAGCTCCGTGGTCGTTGCTATAGAGAGCTGACATCGTGGCGTGGAGTATATTCCAGGTTCAGACGTCTGAATGTATTTCGAGTGTTGGATGTTGAGCATCTGTCACACGAACACGAGTGGGGATTAAAATATGCTTCATTATCCTCCAAAAATATGAAGCTATAGGCGACATAAAGCTCATAACTTATGAAATCAAGGAGTGTATGTTCTGTACTTCCTGTGATAATCGTGTTGATGCTACATGTGTATTATCTCAGGGCTAACAGGCTAACAGCTAACAGGGACTGAGTCATTTACTTAAGTGAAAGTACCAAAAAGTATTTTATTGCAAGTAAAGGTCCTGTATTTGAAATCTTATTTCAATAAAAAAAAGTACAGAGTTATAATCAGCATAATGTAATTTAAGGAGCTATATGTAAGCTTTTGCTATCGCTAACGTTAGCATCGGCAGCGGTTACTTACCAGTCTGGAAGAAACGTTGCGAGTTCAACATAGAAGTTAGCATGCTAACCAGCTAGCATCACTTTCCATCACTGAGTCCCCGTAGCGTCCGGTCGGCCCTGAAGACGTGAACCTGTTGTCTTGTAAACGCAACACAAACTCATGGCAAAACGGCAAACAGCCGTTAATGCTAATGTTAGCGCTAATATTGGAGAATTTGATCTCTTTTGGTCTCAGTTGGTTACAACTCAGACTGAAACATGACGAGGGCCCTGACTGAACAATATATTGTATTTTATGAGATTATTTATTATTTTTTGATGTAAAAAAATACAGCTTTTCCCCTTTAAATGAAGGAATTACATGAATGTATTTCAGTTACTGTATTTAGTTTAGTTTTCCAGCCAACCGCAGCTTTTACCAGACGCGTTCGAAGTCTAAACTTTAGGAGTTTTTGATGGTAAAAAGAGGATTTTGGTCAGAGTATCTCTGACAGCGTAACCTGTGGAGTTCATTTTTACCTGTTAATTTCATCCTGGGAACAAACTGCAGCCGAACACGTCCACAGACAAAACCACAACCATCCTGTCCGACCAGCTCTCGGCTCATTGTTCAACGTTAACAGGCGTTTCTCTGACGTTTCCTCCGAGAGAGAGAGACTCTCAGCTGACAGCTCTTCACTTTATTATGGAAACCGTGAAGCAGCCGCTCAGACGACAGTTTGTCAGGAGAATCATTAGAGGACAAAATAGGTGGAGGATGGATTCTTCATGCGCCGTCACTGTACGTTACTCACTCACTCTCTGTATTGAGGTCAGGACATTGTGGGAATGTGGAGCAAAAGCAGGAGATGGATGTATGGGGGGGGGATCATAACTGGGTCGGCGGAGGAACGCTGGTGGAGGAGTTGGTTTGTTTCAGCCGCTCAGCTCAGGCACAATTAGATTTTTTTTTTTTTCTGAATGAGTGCACAGCAGATTTACCCAGCATGCATCTGAAGCTGAGCCACATCACCAGCCGGGGTGTTGATGCCAGCTGAAAGTCGTGACAGCAGCTGGAGGGACTAATCAGGTCGATCATTCATGTCCCAACTCAGGATGAGTATTACAGGTGCAAAGTTTAAAATCAATCACCGACTATTATGTTAATCAATTAATCGTTTAAGTCATTTTCAAGCAAAAATGACAAATATTTGATTTTGTTTTTCTCAGGTTCAAGAATTTGCAGCTTTTATTGTTCTTTCTTGTTAGTAAATTGAATATTTCTGGAATGATTCATCAATGAAAATAATGAGCGCATTAAATGGTAATTAAAATCATTGGTAGTTTTGGTATTTGTCCCATATTTTTGTTAATACCTGCAAAACTAAACACATTCCCATGAGCCTCAGCTGCTCTTTGTGCTAATTAGCAAATATTAGCACATCAACATGCTACGCTAACATGGTTAACATGCGTAACATTGAACTAAACATGATAATGTAAGTCTTAATCTTTATGGTTATTTTGTTTCTTTTGTAGTTGTGTTTCTTTGTGGTTGTTTTCTGTCTCTTTGTGGTTGTTTTCTGTCTCTTTGTGGTTGTTTTCTGTCTCTTTGTGGTTGTTTTGTCTCTTTGTGGTTGTTTTCTGTCTCTTTGTGGTTGTTTTGTCTCTTTGTGGTTGTTTTCTGTCTCTTTGTGGTTGTTTTCTGTCTCTTTGTGATTGTTTTGTCTCTTTGTGGTTGTTTTCTGTCTCTTTGTGATTGTTTTGTCTCTTTGTGGTTGTTTTCTGTCTCTTTGTGGTTGTTTTCTGTCTCTTTGTGGTTGTTTTGTCTCTTTGTGGTTGTTTTCTGTCTCTTTGTGGTTGTTTTGTCTCTTTGTGGTTGTTTTCTGTCTCTTTGTGGTTGTTTTCTGTCTCTTTGTGATTGTTTTGTCTCTTTGTGGTTGTTTTCTGTTTCTTTGTGGTTGTTTTGTCTCTTTGTGGTTGTTTTCTGTTTCTTTGTGGTTGTTTTGTCTCTTTGTGGTTGTTTTCTGTCTCTTTGTGGTTGTTTTGTCTCTTTGTGGTTGTTTTCTGTCTCTTTGTGGTTGTTTTCTGTCTCTTTGTGGTTGTTTTGTCTCTTTGTGGTTGTTTTCTGTCTCTTTGTGGTTGTTTTGTCTCTTTGTGGTTGTTTTCTGTCTCTTTGTGGTTGTTTTCTGTCTCTTTGTGATTGTTTTGTCTCTTTGTGGTTGTTTTCTGTTTCTTTGTGTTGTTTTGTCTCTTTGTGTTGTTTTGTCTCTTTGTGGTTGTTTTCTGTTTCTTTGTGGTTGTTTTGTCTCTTTGTGGTTGTTTTCTGTCTCTTTGTGGTCGTTTTGCATCTGTTTTTGGTCGTTTGTGTTTTTTATATTCATGTCATGACTCTTTGGCTCATTCAGTAATTCATCAGAACAGCAGTAGTTGTACTAGCTTGGTTGGTAGTAGTTTTTGGTCGTGGTAATGAAGTAATAGTTGCAGTAGTGGTGGTAGTAGTAGGAGTAATACTAGTTGCACGAATGGTACTTGTAGTAACAGTAGTAGAAGCAAGAGTACTAGTAAAGCCTGTGGTTATAGTAGTAATAGTAGAACTAGTTACAGTAGTAGTGGTAACAAACACACTCTGATTCCTCATCAACCTCACGACCCCGTTATCCAATCAGAGTCCTTCGTGTGAACCGGGTCATCGCCTTCACCCCGGTCTATTTTTACTGTCCGAGTCGTGTGATTGGATGATGTCATTGTCACTCGAGTTTAAGTCACCGACGATAAACTGTTAAAAGAGAGAGAGAGATTTACCAACAACATACAACAAGCAGGGAGAAATGAGTGAGGAGACACACACACACACACACACACACACACCCACAGACACACACACACACCCACAGACACACACACACACACCAACAGTGACCCCGATTTTGTTGTCTGCCAAGTAAACAAACTTTCATTGTTTGTAACCCGCTCTGTTACCATGACGATCAGTGGCCCTCTGACCGGTTGCTACGGTAGCGCATGGCAGCACACACACATACACACACATTTCTCACTGTCACTGCTTTGTCTCTACGATGAAAGAACAATTCACCAAATTCCTTCGAAAATTCAGTTAATTTTAACTTTGTTTTCCTTTTTCAGTAAATGAATCAAACTGATCAAATCAATTCAGGTATTTAATCGATTATAAACACGTTCTGGTAAATTCAGCTCAGGAAAACCACCACACTCCAATCACTGAGTAAAACTAAGTTTGTGAGCGAATCCAAACAAGGAAAAGACAAACTGTAGAAACAGAAACTAATTAAGAATAAGTATAAAATGATGTAATAGCTGCTTCATGAACTGGATGTGCGTCAGATTCCTCTGCAGAGATCTGAGGCGTGTGTTCAGTGTCACTTTTGCCCACGAGTAAGGCAGCATTAAAATTACTACATTACTACACACACACACACACACACACACACACACACACACACACACACACACACACACAGGGCATCCTGGGTTGTTAACACGATTACGTTGGTGGTTTGAAGGAAGAAATCGGGCGATCAAACAGAGATGTGAGATTAAGTTATGTAACATCACACACACACACACACACACAAACACACACACACAAACACACACACACACACACACACACACACACACACACTCATCTTTAATTCAGCAGCAGGAAGTGTATATCTTTTTCGACATGTATCCAGAACTTCACACGGGGGACCCAGCGTGTGTGTGTGTGTGTGTGTGTGTGTGTGTGTGTGTGTGTGTGTGTGTGTGTGTGTGTGTGTGTGTGTGTGTGTGTGTGTGTGTGTGTGTGTGTGTGTGTGTGTGTTAAATAATTCAGGGGTGCAGGAATGTAAGCGATGTGAGCCATATAAGGACTTCCTGCTGGAGTCTGTAGAGGAGGAAACAAAGCCGAGGAGAAACGGTCACAACAAACAGATGTTTGTCTTTAACTGTGAAAAATAAAGAGAGTGAAAAATGCTGGAAAAGCCACATAATATTAATCAGCAATAGTTTGATAATTGATTAATTGTATTTAGTCAGTAATCAAGAAAAAATACTCAACATTAGCAGATTTCAGCTTCTCTAATGTGACAATCTGCTGCTTTTCTTTGTTTTAAAATCACAGTAAACTCAACGTTTCCTGTTTATTCCAGGTGGAATCAGGATCTAAAAAATGAGCCACAAATCTTTTATTTTGACTTATGTTTTATTATTTCATGATTGGTTTCAGGTGTTTTATCTGTATTCTGTCTTCTCATGCTGCTTTTATGTTTTACTGAGCCGTCAGTAGTTTTCCACTGGAGTTCTGTTCTAGTTGGTTTCACCTCATGTTCATGTTTTAGGTGAATTTATTTGCTATGAACCTTTTGAAACCGTCTCACCTGTTGCTTTACTTTAGTCGTGTTTAAGTCTCTAACAAACTCGTTTTATGCCAAAAGATAAAGAAACCTAAACCATGGTTGTTTAAAGTTTCTCTTCAGATGAGATCAGGGTCGTGACTGAAGAACAGCAGCTTCTTTTATTAAATATACTGAATTAAAATGTAGTTAATTTATTTAGTTTAATTACTAATATTAAAATTTCAGGATTAAACCCCAATAATGATCCACATCCCTGAAGACTGTGTGTGTGTGTGTGTGTGTGTGTGTGTGTGTGTGTGTGTGTGTGTGTGTGTGTGTGTGTGTGTGTGTGTGTGGTGCTGTTTGATCACACAGAGAAAACAAACACATCAAGTTTCAATGACACACACAAACACACAAAAGCAAATGTTTAATGTTGCGTAATGTTATTAATGTTTGATTAACTATTATCTAATTACAAGGCACTTTTGAAAGTGACACACACACATTGACACACACGCTGACTCAGTGTGAAAGTCGGTGTGAGTCGTATTTTTCCGAGTCGTTCACCTCTGCAGCTCCTCCTCCTGCTCTGACATCATCACCACATGTGATCAAACGTTAATAAATGTTAAATATATAAAATATTAATGAGGGGATTAATTAAAAGAATCAACTGTGACACTGAGAAACTTTAAACAAAAGTTTACTAAAGTTTTTCTTTTCTTTTCTCTCCCGCTCTGGTCCCATGCATCTCCCGACCTCTGGATTTGACCTTTGACCCTTCAGCAACCTGTGATGCTCCTAAAGCGATGACCCATCTTCATCATCGTCACTCCCCCCGTCACCATGGTCGCCCATCCCCTCGGTGACCAACCTGTCCGCCACCAAACCCCCCACCTCCCCTCTCGGCTCCCGTCCAATCGGCCGCAGGAATGCACGTGATGGCCAGCGTCTCCTCGGCCAATGAGAGGCAGGGTTTCTCCCTCCAAGAGGAGGGCGTGGCCGTCGCCGTGCCGACGTCTCCTCCTTCTCCTCCTTTGAGATTTTCTGATATCGAAGGCAACCGGACAAAACCGCCTCCCCCTGCCCCCGCTCCCCCTCCCCCTCCTCCTCCTCCTCCTCCTCCTCCTCTTCTTCCTCCTCCTCCTCCGCCGCCTCTACTGCCCCTGATTCCAGGGCTGGGAGACCCCGCAGGAGGAGGCCTGAGGAAGAAGAAGAGGGTGAGGAGCTTCTACTGGAAAACGATACCTGAGGAGCAGGTAAAGTCTCAGCTCGACATCACAGATCCACACTTTATTATAGTAAAGCCCTGAATATACATGTGTGTGTGTGTGTGTGTGTGTGTGCGTGTGTGTGTGTGTGTGTGTGTGTGTGTGTGTGTGTGTGTGTGTGTGTGTGTCGCAGGTGAAGGGGCGGCCCAACCTGTGGACTCAGAGCCCAGTGCAGCAGCAGTACCAGATCGATGTCCACACCATCGAGGAGCTGTTTGGTCAGAACGACTGTCAATCAAAGGACAAGGCCACGCCCACCAGGGGAGGGAGGAACAGGAGCTCGTTCAGAGAAACCAAAGAGGAGGTAATTGATTTGTGTCTCTTCGTGGTCGTTAACTCAACTCTGTGACTTTAAACAAGAAATATTTACAGTCACTTCATTCAAACGCTCTGGCCTCATGACCTCTGGGCCTGTGTGTGTGTGTGTGTGTGTGTATGTGTATGTGTATGTGTGTGTGTGTGTGTGTGTGATGCAGGGTGGTGTGTGCCGCTGTTTGTTGAAGGTGTGGAGGAGGTGAAGTGTGTGTGGACAGTTTCCACCTGGGCTGTGACCTTAAACTGACACCTGCTCACCTCTCTCTCTCTCTCTCTCTCTCTCTCTCTCCCTCTCTCTTTCTCTCCCTCTCTCTCTCCCTCTCTCTCTCTCCCTCCCCCCTGTGTCCCTCTATGTCTCTCTACCAGATCTCCATTCTGGACTCTAAGCGAGGGATGAACATCGGGATTTTCCTCAAACAGTTCAAGAGGTAAATCTGACGACAGACAAACGACAAGATTTACAAAATAAACATTTCACAATTTAATCAAATCACCTCTGAAAACAAATAATGCATGTTCCAGGAAGGTGAGTGTTGGGTCAGAGGCGTCTCCCCAGCTGCAGGGAGCTGCGTTACAGAAGAGTTTTAGTCTGAGGAAGCCTGATAGATTCATGACTGAAGGTTTAAGTGGCTCTGGTTTAGATCCCTGATGCACCAACAAAACAGTCTTGGTTTAAAGGCGTCTTTCTCTGAAATATGAGCAGAGCAAACTCTCGACAGATTGAGTTGAGGACTTCACAAAGTGTGTTTCCATCCATCTGTTTTTATGCAGACTTTTAACTTTCCCATAAAAGACAGAGTGGAAACGTAGGAGCGAAGTGCGAAGTCGGTGCATCGATGAAATGGAACAAAGTGGATAAATCAGCAGCGCGAGAGAAACGTCTCCTCCGCTGAAGACGTGGCTTCACAGCTGTCGGTGACTCTGGACGGTTGATTTTGGTGCATGTGCATCAGTCTGGATCAAACACTGGTTATAAAAACATGTGTCACTAAATGGATGTGAATGTGTGTGAGAGAGAGAGAGGGAGATGGCGTGATGTGTCTCCTCGCCCTCATCCCCAGGTGTTATGGGTAAACAGGTGCGGTGATGCCGGCATGTTGTGACTTGATTCCACGTCACGTCAGAGGGAAAGGGTTCACGACCACGGATGGGTCGTTGAAGGAGCCTGCGGGGCCCGAGAGTCCAGGAGGCCCCTGGGCTCCTCCTGCAGTGAGTCACTGAAAGAGACGCCAAATGCTGAATACAAGAAGAAGAAGCAAAGTTAGAACAGAGAGACACAAAAATGACGACAATAAGAAACAAGACAACCACAAAGATGCAAAGCAATGCAGAATGAGCACTCAACAGCTCAGGGACCGTAAAGATGCAGACCGACTCCAAACCGATGCAAGACGAACGCAAGGACACAAAAATACCAGAAAATAGAAAAACGATCACAAACAGACAAAAAACAAACGAGACTCAAAACGACTGAAACCATCACAAAGACACTAAAAAAGGAAAAGACCTTCAACGCGTTTTTAAAATGAAAATCCAACCCTTTCACTTCATTTACGTTTTCCGATGGTTTCAACACACGCAGACCGTGAAACAAGATGGCGTCTTGACACCACAGAGGTTTTCAGTGGTTATGTAAAACTGGAGGGAGAAAGTGTCCTGAATGTGTTTGTGTTGTGTTGACACTGTGTTCAGACTGATGCTTACCAAACACTGGGAGAGACATACAGGCGTGAGGGAGGATGACTGACAGCTGCTGGGTCTAAAGCAGGAACTGGTTTCAGGTTTTTGCTGCTGAGGCTCCTCAACAGTCGTTCGGTCTTCTTGTACCTCAGCGACGAACTTCCCAAAAGCTGTAAAGTAAAACCTTCCTTCCTCTCCAGGTCCAATCAGACGATAGTAGACGACATTCGCCAAGGCAACAGTGAGTCTTATGGGGCGGAGCCTCTGAGGGAGCTGCTGAAACTGCTGCCGGAGACAGAAGAGGTGACGCACACATGAACACACACACACACACTTCACCCTGCGAACGAAACGAACGAACCCTACGAAGTCAATCGGATCAAATTACTGAGAATCACACAGGAGGTTGGGAGAAGGTTGATGGACACATGATGGAGGTTGTCATGGTGATGGGGAGGAGGTGGGTTGATGATACTTAAAGAACGGCATCCAAGCAATTGATTGGTTTGAGGGAAAGGAAGGTTCATTGGTCGGATATGGAGACGTTGCTCCTGTCACAATCACTACGGCCACTAGAGGTCACTAACTATAAAACATAATTATGGGTCATAAACAGACGACCTATTGGCTCGTTCGGTCCAGTTCAGTTCAAATAAGAAAGACCTTAACTTCATCATGGTGGTATTTCTTCTTCATGTGTTTCCTCTCCTGCAGGTAAAGAAGCTGAAGTCGTACCGAGGCGACGTCTCGAAGCTCTCACTGGCCGATTCCTTCGTGTACCTGCTGATTCAGCTCCCCAGGTGAAAACAGACGGATCTCACGGAGCTCTGACGCTCTCAGAAAGTTTGTTGCAGCAGCAGATGGTGGAAAGAACGAAAAGACTGAAGCATGAAGCTGCCTCCTTCCTGTATTTGCGAGCTTGCCCTCATATAAAAAGCGGCTCATTAATTCCTTCCCCTCTCTCTCTCTGTAGTTACCCCGTCCGTATCGAGTCCATGCTGCTGAAGGAGGAGTTTCCCGCGGCGTGCGAGGTCATGAAGCGAGACATTAGGATCCTCCGCTCTGCCGCCACAGGTAACGCCCCTGCATCAGGACGCCACAGTCTCTAGCTCTCTCAGCATCACACGTCTGTGTTTGGCAGCTTCAACAACTGAAACGATGGTCGTCACGGTTCAAAGAAACCGACACCGACTGAAACAGGAAACAAGCAACAGGCTTCTTTAAAACCTAGAAACTTTAACTCACCATATCGACTTACACGGTGATGAAATCAGGCGAGTTCCAGGTTAATGAATAAAATAAAATAAAACTGGATGTTTACACACGGCTAAGAAGCTACGATATGTTTGAGTTCCCTCAGTGAAGCAGAATCTGAGCTTCATGCTGTTTTAGCACCGGAGCCTTTAAATACTTTTGTCTTTTCATGCAACAACATGTGGAAAATAAAAACAGAGACTTCCAGAGTCGCTGGTTTGTTTTGTCTCCATCTTCGCTGCAGATGAAACTTTCTCCTGCCTTCACACACACACTTCACACAATGGACTATTTATAGCAGTGTGTGTGTGAACTTGATAACTTGTCTGAATTGATAACTAACCTTGCACTTGCTAACACACACACACACACACACACACACACACACACACACACTGAGGTGCACACAGGGATTTTAGGATTATAAGCTCTTTTTTTATTGTGTGTGTGAAAGTGTTTTTCCAGCACGTGATGTTTTTTATTTGTCCGTTGATGTAAATGAAGACGTGTCTCTCTCTCCCTCCTTCCCTCTTTCTCCTCCTCTCTCTCCCCCTCTCCCTCTCTCTCTCCCTCTCTCTCTCTCCCTCTCTCTCCCTCCCTCTCTCTCTCTCCCTCCCTCTCTCTCCCTCTCTCTCTCCCTCCCTCTCTCTCTCCCTCTCTCTCTCCCTCTCTCTCTCTCTCTCCCTCTCTCTCTCTCTCTCTCTCTCTCTCTCTCTCTCTCCCTCTCTCTCTCCCTCCCTCTCTCTCTCCCTCTCTCTCTCCCTCCCTCTCTCTCTCCCTCTCTCTCTCTCTCTCTCTCTCTCCCTCTCCCTCCGTCTCTCTCTCCCTCTCTCTCTCCCTCTCTCTCCCTCTCTCTCTCTCTCCCTCCCTCTCCCTCTCTCTCTCCCTCTCTCTCTCCCTCCCTCCCTCTCTCTCCCTCCCTCCCTCCCTCTCTCCCTCTCTCTCTCCCTCCCTCTGTTTTTCCTCCAGAGTTAATGTGTTGTGAGGAGCTCCATGCTGTTCTCCACCTGGTGCTGCAGGCTGGAAACATCCTCAACGCTGTGAGTGGAAAAAACTGCATTAATGAACAATTAGGAAATAAACAAACAGAGAGAGATGGATGAAGATGTAGGAGGAGGGAGGATGGTATAGAAAGCTTAAAGTAGCTTTAATGTTAATCATGTTATTCCACAGTGTCTGGCAGTATCATATATCCATGTGTGTATATAACATACATGCAGACTATAGACACGACACCTCTCAGATGTGATGTGTGTGTAACGGCTGTGTCGTTGCAGGGAGGTTACGCGGGAAACGCCGTGGGCTTCAAGCTGTCGTCCCTCTTGTCTCTGGCCGACACCAAGGCCAACAAACCGGGCATGAACCTGCTGCACTTCGTCGCTCTGGTCAGTAACAACGCCGCCGCTCGTGCAGGTCGATAGTATCGTGGCGAGACGTCAGACATGATGACATGTTTCCTCCTTCTCCTCCAGGAAGCTCAGAAGAAAGACGAGCGGCTGCTGGAGTTTCCTCTGAAGCTGAGTCACGTCCAGGCGGCAGCCAGGTGAGGCGTCACTGCAGGTTCACCGCTCAGAGACATTCGCTCTGCAACAGCGCCCTCTGCCTGTTCTCCAGCATTACAGCAGATCTCCCTTCCGTCTCTCTCTTCATCTCTCTTCATCTCTTTGTTCTTTCAGTTTTCATCTCTGTGGTTGTTTTTCTTCTCTCGGGGGCTGAACTCTTCATACAGACAATCTGACCTCTTGACCTGTTCAGTGATACGTTCACTGATCAAACAGAACTCCTTTATTATCATTTAAAGAATGTTTTTAAAGTCTATTGACTAAAAATACAACGAGACATTATTTCGTTCAGAGAGATTATTTAAAAAAAATATTGTTTTTCTTGATTTATTTATTTGTTGTGTAGAATCTCCTTGGAAACGCTGGACGCTGAACTCAAGTGGCTGATGTCTCGCACGCGCTCAGTAGAGGAGAACGTCCAGAGAGACACGGAGCTGCTGCAGCAACTGGACGGCTTCCTGCAGGTAAACACACCTCAGCACGCAGCAGCACCTCGCCATCATTAGTTGTGTGCTGTCTTTTGAGACTCCATATTGACTTTATTCACTTTCCTGAAGCTCTCCTGAGTCCCACTCTAGTTTGTTTTTGTTGTGAAAGTTGTCATGGCCGCGTCTCTCTTTCCTCAGGCGGCGACCTCGTCTCTGTGTTCGCTGCGGGGGAGTCGGCAGCAGCTGAGGAAGGAAGGCAGCGAGCTGATCGACTTCTTCTGTGAGGACAGAGACGCGTTCAGACTCGACGACTGCTTCGGCATCTTTCACACCTTCTGCTCCAGGTTCAGCCACGCCGTCAAGGTGCGCGAACACGCAGACGTTCACACACACACACACACATTTACACTTCAACATCCACTTCAGCAGCTGCGGTTTAAGTCAGCAGGAACTCTACTGCCACCTGAATAGAAACGTAATGTCTTTCTGTCTCTACAGGAGAACGTGGAGCGGGAGGCTAAGGAGGCCGCACGCCGCCGGCGCTTGCAGGAGCTGGAGGAGCAGAAGAGGCACTCCTGGGCCGGTGGCGAGGAGGTAGGACGACTCGCAACCAAACGCCGAAACACAAAGACGCTCAAACTGCTTGATTAGTGATCGATTTCCACTGTGTGATCCTGTTGTAGGTGTCTGGAAGCTTCAGGTTGCGCTGCAGCAGCGAGACGGACATGTCAGCTGCCATGTCACGACACGACGAGGCCGGGCTGCTGATGGAGCTCCTGACCCCGAAGTCCCGCCCCCGCTCACCCCTAAACAACAGTGTTCTGGGGCGCTCAGGGAGTTTACGACGTTCCCGGAACTCTCCATCCAGCTCGCCGTCTCTTGCTGCCGAGCGCGAGCTGAGCACGCTCCTAGGAATGGCGGCCTCTGACCCCAAAGTCGGCCAGCAGAGAGGAGGAGGAGGAGCTCTTCGATCGGCCTCGCCTAAACCTTCCCCTCAGACTCTGCCCCAAAGTCCAGGGGTCACCACATGCAGCTTCCCCCAAAACCAGCAGCCTCAGTCGGGCGAGATCGCACCACAAACCCCGTCGTCAGCTCCCGAGACAAACGCACATCACACAACAACCACTTACCTCAGCTACGCTGCTCCCCAGACTCCAGCAGACGCCGTCGATCCCACAAAGAAACCTACCTCTGATTCACACCAGCAATCTGACCACAACAACAACAACGGCGACGACCGACTCGGTTTTAGCAGCCGGACGAGGGAGGAACCGCCGAGGACGAATAAAGCCGGTCGGGACGTTAGTGGACGAATCACCTGCAGCGACGAGAGCTTCGACTGCGACGCGCCAGGCGGCATGTCTGTGGTTTTAGAAACGTGCACGCTGGTGCCTGAGCTGAGGGTGTTTGACAAGGTCGCCACCTCGGCCGGTCGCGACGAAGGGCATCACACCGGTCGCCACGAGGACGACGTGTTCATCACGGATCTGGAGGAAGAGGAAGAGGGAGTGGACGAATCCCAGACTGGGAATGTAGAAAAATCTGAGGTGGGAAGAGACGAAGAGGAGGAGCCGGTGATTGTCTGGTGTGTGACAGGTGTGTGTGAGGCGGCCGGCGAACTCGCACACACGGACAACACACATGTACGGACTGATAAGGATCCGTGTCGGACTGACAATCAGGGAGGAAACCAGCCAGCTTCCTCCGCCTCAGCCAACCACACGCCCACAGAACCTCAGCCAGCCAATGAAAAGCCAGTGCCTGTACCCATCAGCAGCCAACCAGTGCCTGTCTCCCGCTGTGACGACCCGTCACGGCAAGTCTCTTCCCCCAGGTGGCGCCCAGCAGAGCCTGCATCAGCCAATGGAGCGCCTGCTCTCACCACAGATGCCTCAGAGGAAGGTAAGGAACCAGCCAATCACAGGGAAGAAGCAGAGGGCTCCACCAATGACACAAGAGATGAGAAGACCCGCCCAGAACAATCAACAAACGACAGGGGAAGAAGCAACGCTTCCACCAACAGAAAGGCGGAACCAGCAACTTTGTCCAAACCGTCCACCAGGAACACCTTAACCTCAAAAACCCGACCCACGGCGTCGAAACCCAACGCAACCACAAGCTCCGCCTCCACCGCTAACAAGTCCAGACCCGTCAGGACTCTCACCACCTCCGAGAACCAGGGCATGAGGCGTGTTGTTCCCATCTCCCGAACCAGCCGTCCCGAGAAGCCTCCTGCCCACCACCGGGGATCCTCCAGCACCGCGGCGCCCGCCAGTCTGACCGTCTCCAACCCCAACAGCAGCGCCTCCCTCCGGCGTGGAGAGAGGCCCTCCACTGCTCCTTCCTCCCGACGATCCAGCATCCACAAAGACGCGAAAGACCAGAAGATCTCAGGTCCTCAGAACCAGGACTTGCAGAGGAAGCCGTCCGTCCGAAAACCTGTAACCAAACCCAAACCCCAGCCGGAGGAGAAGATGTGTCGCTCCACGCTGCGAGCGCTCTCTCAGGCCGGAGAAGGAGGTGGAGGAGGAGGCAGCAGCATCAGTGCTCCTGCCACCCCTTTGCACAAAGCCGCTACCCCGTCATCATCGCCGCTTCCGGGTTTCGCCCGAAGCACCGCCTCCTTTTCTTTCAGACGGACCCACACCGCACTTCCTCCTCATTCCCCCCACACTGGCTCAGACTCCTCCCATAAACCCTCCCCCAAGACCACCTCCTCCTCCTCCTCCTCCTCCGTCGCCCCGCCCGGCAACTCGTCGCCTTTCACCCGAACAGGCTCAGTCAGAGTCTCCACCGCCTCCAGATCTTCAGACCTCCTCAACCCGTCCTCCTCCTCCTCCTCCCCGTTGAGGAGGTCTCAGAGCATCAGGGCGTCTCCTCGCTCCCCCCTCCACGACTCGCTGGCTCCTCCTAAAGGCCACCGGCTGAGCGACAGCGGCAGCTTCTCCGACAAGTCGTCTCACTCCAGAGACTCGGTCAAGGCCGCGAGGCCGAGCTGGAGATAACAGGAGAGATCGACGGCCGCGTTCCAACATGAACTCTGTGCAGAACCTTCCCCTCTGTACTGGGGGTAGAAGGCAGTGGACACATTCCAATATGAAGTGGAGGCTCTAATTCATAGAGGAAGAAAGATGCGTTCCTCGGCACAACTCTCAAGTTTAGGAGGAGAAACAAAGGAGGTCACATTCCAATATGAAGCACAGACAGTTTCCTTTTCTCTGAAGGTTGAGAGGCTTCGTTAAAGTATGAAGATTAATTTAATTTGTCTTTTTTTGAAGGCACTAAAATATGAAGAATAAACCTTCCCCGGCGTTTTTCTATTAAACACTGTTGATCTAAGTGATAATTACAAAGTGCATTCCAATATGAAATATATTAAGGATACACTCTGGTCCTCAGGTAAGCTGCAGATGCTCGTCCACGCATCCCTGCAAAAATATTTGGCGTTAGAGGCTCGTTGATGTGACGCAGGGATGCTAACGCTAACACACTACCCAGCTGGGAACATGCTAGCAGCGTCAGTCAGTCACAACTTTTCTATTTTGGCATTTAATTAATCGAGTTGTGCATCATTTCCTGCCATTTATTCAAATATCGCATAACCATCCTCTTTTGTTTGATGGTGATGGTGCAACAGTTGGAATTGATTAGATTAGATTAACTTTATTAATCCCACAACTGGGAAATTCATTTAGTTTATAATTAATTTTGACATTTCAGAACTTACTTGGAAAGAAGTGGGAACTGTTTGAAATACAGCAGGTGTTCTTGGCGCGGCAGGTACAGGCTACTTTTCCTTCTGTTCTCAGTCATGCAGCGTTTTCTTCTCTACAGGCAGAGACTCCATGTGCCACAACCAGGTGTTTGTCTTCAGCATTGTGATATCTAGAAGCCGACAGCCTCAGGTGTCGTCGCACCCGTTGAATACACAGACTTCCTAAAGTCAAAGACGTCTTCTTCCAGTTTGTATCATGGACACGTTTACTGAAACAATTCATCGACGAAACAGATTATTATTGATTATGACCAATTATCACACACGTAACATTTATAACCCCAGATTTCTGCGGTTGCTAACTCTTATTTTGAAGCCAGACAAAGGGATCAGACCCTAATATGAAGTTCACACACGTTACGCAGCCTTCGAACGAGCTCCAGTGAAGCTCCTGTGAAGCTTTCAGACACTATCCATTCAGAGCTTTGTTTTCCTGTAAGCTTTGTTCCAAAATAAAGTTCAGCAAGAGTCTCCCGTGTTAAACCTCTGGAGCTCAGCGACAGTTTTCCAGACATCACAAAGCTTTTTATAAATCGTGTCCCAGAGAAAATAAAGCATGAAGAATAAGTTGTAGCCTCCCGAGGTTCAAGCATGAACCGTCACATGCATGGACTCCCTGGGCCTTCTGAGCGCTGCCACATCAGTAGTTTACATGTGAAGGAAATAAATGTATGCATCCATGAATGTGTAATGAGATTTAAAGAATAACTACCCCGTCTTCTCTGCAGTGTTTATGGTAAGTGACGTGACTGAATCCCAGCCGGGTGTTTCCTGTTTCCTCTTAAATTCCTCTTTGATTCTGCACCTTTAACTTCACTAACCAAGCTGAGGAATCTGTACATCTGGCCTGATTGAAATAGGAATTATATCATTATTATGATTATCATTGTATTTAAAAAAAAAATTAAAAATGCTAAATCACTGAGAATCATATAGTTTAAAAACAGAGTGAATAGTTTAGACGAGGAGATATTTAAAGTGTCTCTGATTCAAACCAACAGTGTCTGACTCACTGGGAAAAGTCTGCGGTGCCAACTTTGTTAATATGAGGATATTTGTATGTTTGTGTATCTATTTATGTATGTATGTAGTTAATATTTGATATATATAATCTAACTACTAATTAATAAAGTATTATTCCTCCAACTCACCGCACGTTGTTTCTGTTTCTGTCTGGAGAATTGAATTGCCTGACTGTCCCATTTAAAAAACATATGCATGTATTTTTTGATTATATTTATTATGATAATCTGTCTGTCCGGCGATCCACCACTTTGGTCCAGACATTTATTTTCCCATCAGGATGAACTGTAAGAATTTGGTGATCTGTAAAACTTTAAATCTAGCGCCATCATCAGGTCAAAATGTTTTAATTCAAAAGGGAAACCTCTCCAATGGACTGACCATTTTATCGTCTGGAAAAGATATTAATAATAATCAGTTTACACATAAACTGTGGTCCAGATGTCCTGCAGCTGTTTTCCAGAACACAAAATGTGCTGGTGGAGGATTTTCCACAACCTGGCAACCAAAAAGTTGTCGTCATTAGGTGTTTAACTGATGTATAAAGCGTTGGTAAATGATTTATTAACCATTAATAAAGCCATTAATTAACTTATAAGCCCTTAATTAATGGTGCATTATCAGGGAGTGGTACCAATGATCTGTGCTGTAGTTTCACTGGTGTTTGTGAATAAATTATTTATTCGTATTTTCGAGTCATTTCTTTGATGAAATCAACAAATATTAAACCGTTTTTTTTTTTTAAATTAACTATTACAACAATAAAATGTGAATGATTTAAAGTTGTATTCTTCCTTTGTTGAGAATAATCACAGTTTGTTTGAAAAAGAAAAAGAAAAATCACGGAATGGCGCGTAGTGCGTAAGTAATACGTCATCAGCCGGCGTCAAACAAAGCTCCATGTGCAAGAAGAGAAACAACCGAAGCGGAGGAAGTTTGGTTTTTGTTTCTAGTTAGTCATGAAAACACATAAAAACATAAACCTGGAGGTGGAGAAGTTTGTTCTGAAGTCGAGTTGTTCGGTTTCGAGCTGAAGAACTGAAGCTTCCGGGAAGAAGAATAAAGAAGAAGAGGACGAAAGGAGAGAAAAATAAAAGTTCTGGTGTTTAAAAATTAAAGTCCGGTGGAGCTGGAGGGGAGAAAAGTTTGTGTTTTTAAAGGTACGTCTGTTTTAATTTACCACTTTTATCTTGGTTTTTAACCGTATTAAAGCCTGGTACCGGTATTTTAGTAACGTTTCAGTGCTTTTCAGGGAATAAACTGCGAATATTTCCAGATACTTTACCTGTAACACAGACATTACACTGCATTTATCTGACTCCAAGAGTTTAAGCTTTTAGACACAATAGCTTTTAAAATGTGATGCACAGTAAAAACCTTTTTTCTTTTAATGTGAATATGCATAATCAGTATTTTTCATGCTGTAATGCCAAATATTTCAGTTTCAGCTTCTCAGATTTGATCATTTGCAGTTTTTCTTTCTTAAATCACAATGAACTGATTCATGTTTAGTTTTAATTATTAACAAAACAAAATACCTGAAGGTTTCTTTGAGCTCTGATAAAACAATAAATAAACTTATAATGCATGTAAATAATACTTAAATGATCATCATAATACTGTTTTTACCTTAAATTAAGAAGAAGTAGGATTGTGATTGTTGTAGTTTTATTGTGATTGTTGTCATTCGTGTGTTGATGTCGATCCTTTGTGTCTCCTCAGGATGTGTCTTTGTACCTCAGTGTGACGAACGAAACAGATGAGCGAGGAAAAGATGGAGAGAGAGAGTCATGAAAGGAGAGAGGAGGAGGAGAGGACAGTACAAACTTCATCCAGGAGGAGAGAAGAAGAAGAACAGGAGGAGGAGGAGGAGGAGGAAGAGGAACTAGAGAGGTTGAGGGTGAAAGACTTCAGATACAAAGCGCAGAGAGAGCTGATTGGTGGACACACTCCGATCTCCGCCTCCTCCTCCTTCACATCCTCCCCTTTCCTCTCCTCCTCTCTACACCGAGGAGGAGGAGGAGCAGGAGGTGAGGATGATGGGGAGGAAGACGAGGTCAGAGTAACCATAGTCACCATCGAGGACGAATCCTGTCCGTCTGAGCCTTTTGGCACCACCCAACTTGAAACAGCCAATCAGATCACACGGACAGAGGACGGAGGAGACAAAGTGAAGCAAGAAGAAGAGCAGGGGGAGGAGAAGGAGGGTGAGATGGAGGAGGAAATAGAAGAGGAGGAGGTGGCAAACAGTGATGAAAGAGAGGAGGAAGAGGAGGAGGAGGAGGAGAACGCAGAGGTGACGTCACCATCGCTGCACCTGCAGAGCCAGGTAAGACCTCATCCCGTCGCCTCATTGGTTCATGAAGGGAGAAAAGTTTGAGGGTTGTGAGTCTGTTTGTGAACGTCATGTTGTGACTTCACTGCAATGCTGCGGGTCAAAGGTCAGAGCGAGTTGAAGGCTGCAGGTCGTGTCTGTTGCTGGACCCGTCAGTTCAGCAGCAGGAGACGATCCGTGTTGAGGACGTCTACAGTTAATGAGCGAGATATCGATGTAGCTCGGTCCTCGTCCATTAAGGCCTTTGTATATAAGGAGGGGGAGGAAGAAACAGGAAGTTAAACTGGACTGATGTGGTCTCTCTTGGTTCTGGTTCACAGCCGAGCTGCAGAGTTTTGTTCAGTGCATCACAGCGATGAAGTCGGCTTCAGCATCTTTTTATATTTATAAATGTTTGAGTTTTCGCTGTTTCTAAGGTGGAAACGTGATGTTTTTGTCGGACGTGAAGCTGTGACCTCAGATTTAAAGTGTTATTGTATGTGGATGGAGGCGGATGGACTGAGGAGATGTGAGAGAACGATCTCTGCAGTGTGTGACAGCGTCCAGCAGGTGGCGGCAGCTCCCTCCTCGTCTCCTCACTGTCACTGAAGGTTTCTTTAAACACAAACACTGACACCTGATCAGTGATTGTGTGTGTGTGTGTGTGTGTGTGTGTGAGGTCGAGTGTGTGACTGAGAGAAAGTGTGTTTCTCCTTTTACTCTTGACAAAGTAACTACTCTAATATAATAATTTCTTATTTATTTCTCTAATTATTATAATTCTGATTCAGGTATAAAAACAGATAAAATTTAAATACATTTTTAGAAATTAATTTTTTTTTATTAAACAGTCACACAAATGATTTAATAAACTGTAAATAAAGTAGGTTTTATTCGTAGGTATAAAACAAACAAACAGTAAATAACAACAACAACAGACAGAGTCTGAAGAAGCAGAACAACATACAGGCCTAATGAGCCATTAACACAGACAGACAGACAGACAGACAGACAGACAGACAGGTATTGATGAGTATTGATTTTTAGGAAACACTGACGGTTATAAAAGGCGGTTTGTCCAGGATCGATCCAGGATCCTCCAGATGTGTTTTGAGTGATTAAATGTGGAAACTAAACCCTTTAATAACTGTATAAACTATATTTAAATCAATGTATATGCTGAACACACCTGCGACTGATTGGTTTCAGATTGGAGCTGGTTGATTGGTCGATCGACTGATAAATCATCTAATGTGAGAGTTTAGTGTCTCCATCTTTCTTATCATAGACTGAATATATTTGAGGTTTGGTTTGTGGACCAGACGAAAGGTACTTGAACGCCTCGTCCTGGAGAAACTGTGATTAGAATATTTGACCATTTTCTGAAATTTAACCAGAAAATGTATCGAATTAATCCAAAGAAGAATCGTCAGATTAATCGAATCATTAGTTGCAGCCACACTTTCTAATTCTCTGATAAGTGAACACACACACACACACACACACACACACACACACACACACACACACACACACACACAGACAGACAGACAGACAGACGGTAGGTGTGTGTAGGAATGTGCAGCAGTGAACATTCCTCAGATTCCTCACACGACTCGTAGCTCCATCGGGATCATGGGATATGAAGTCTGCTCCTATGGGAACAGCCATCTGAACACACACACACACACACACACACACCCACACACACACACACACAGACATGATGGGACGCCTGTCCAGCTGTGTCGTTCTGTCTCTGACCACTAGAGGCAGCGCTGTGGTTTTATTTCATTCAAATCACATGAAAGCCGATTTTTGAAGATCAGATCAGATGATGGACAATTGATTTCTCCCACTGTGTGTGTGTGTGTGTGTGTGTGTGTGTGTGTATGAAGCAGATAAACAGAAAAACTAGGGCACTAATCTGGGGAGATATGCTCTGTAATCTAAGAGCATTTTTTCTAGATTACTACACATACAGGAGATTATACACACACACACACACACACACACACACACACGTGCAGGAATTATATTAATACAGTTTAATACTCGTTCAGATGTTTATCTTTGTTTTAAACCAGTTTTTGTGTCTCTGTCGACAAAGTCAATCTGTTTGATAATTCACTCACACACACACACACACACACATTGATCATGCTAGGGTCAGCTGACTGGTGTGAACACAAGCACATTTAAGCAGCAGTGGCATGTCTGGTATGTGAACACACACACACACACACACACACACACACACACACACACACACACACACACACACACACACACGAGGTGTTTTCTGAGGAAGGATGAACCTGAACGTGTCACGGTGTGTTTCCTGTCAGGACCTCGTGTGCTGCGTTCATGTCCCTGAGCAGGAAGAGTTGATTTTCATGTTGTGGTCACAGTCTGAGCTGCAGGTCCTGTGACCACACACACACACACACACACACACACACACACACACACACACACACACACACACACACAACCGTTAGAGAAGAAACAGCTGTAACACAGTGGAGAACACACACCAGATGTGAGTGGCAGAGTCGACGTCCAGCGGAGGACGATCAACGCGTCCTCGCTCGGCCTGTTTTAACGAGGAGACTCTGACTGTGAGGAGCCAAGTTTCCAAAATGGATTTCTCCTTCACTAATGGCGATGATGATGATGATGATGATGATAATAATGATGATGATTGATGGAGCTCAGAGAGTGAAATCAAACGTCTGGCCCAACATATGCCCGAGCTTCCCCGGCGCGAGTCTGGCCCATATACGTCCACATCTGGGCAGATTTCAGCTGTTATCCTCCGGTGTTGTCTGACAGCTGTGTGTGCGTCCAGAAGTGGTCCAGATGTGGGATCGACATCTGACAGTCGTGCTGTATATGGGCCAGAATTGGGCCGTGGAACCAAGCGTGTACTGGGCCAGAAGAAAACAAGCACATGGGCCAGGTGTGGGCCGGATTTACTTTACTGTCTTTGAGAGTTTGATCCTATGGAACAGGATTACGGCCGCATGTCGGACTTCCTGTCAGACGAACGACAAAGTGGACGACAACCAACGCAGCATCTGAACAAGTGAAGCCAAAACCTCTCAATCGCCCCCGATAAACCCCGCCCCCTTCTGTGTGAGTGGGTGGGACTTGGGCCGAACTTCTCCCAGTCACTTTAGGTCGTTCCTATCGCGCTGGTGTTTGTTCAATGGACAAGTTTGGTTTTAATTCGTTATTTGATGTTTTAAAACGGCAGTGTGATGTCATGATTGACAGCTGTGATTGACGCACCATTGGGTCGAGCAGGTGTGTGGGCGGAGCCTCGATAAGTGACGTCACCAGCTCAAGATGGCAGCGCTCGTGTCCAGGATCTCTCGGCTTCATCACAGTGCAGTGGGAGGAAGTGGAGACGTCGTCCATCTTTATTTCCCGGTCATTGATCACCACTTTGTTCCTTCACACTGTTTATGTCATACTGAGATTATGACTCTCTGATCAGCTGATCAGACACGATGACGATCTGATTTATCAAGTAATCTGAACCTGCTGGAAGAAGCTGAAGAAGAAAATAGATCCTAATGGTCTCGATGTCTCTCTCATACACACCTTAACACACCCTCATACCCTGTGTGTGTGTGTGTGTGTGTGTGTGTGTGTGTGTGTGTGTGTGTGTGTGTGTGTGTGTGTGTGTGTGTGTGTGTGTGTGTGTGTGTGTGTGTGTGAGCAAGGTCACATTCCAGCGCCGGGCAGCATTCCAGCCAGTTAGGTCCACCACACCGATCTCGCCGAGTCAGCGCGCTCCACACACACACACACACGCACACACACAGACAAACACACACACACACACACACACACACAGACACACACGCACACACACAGACAAACACACACACACACACACAGACACACACACACACACACACACACAGAAATACCTCGAGCTGCGGCAGCATTCCTGGAGTCTTCTGCTCGTCAGCAGGACGGAGGTTTGAACCTGCGACCTTCCGGTTACAGTGCAGTCTCTGTGCGACGGGTTCAGTCTGGTTCTCACATGTAATTAAAGTCGCTCGCACCGTTTAACTAGAGGAGAAGAAGAAGTCAGCCCTCAGGTTTTATTAAATGAAGCGAGTCAGTGACATTTTGTATTTTATTGAACAGAGCCGGTCACTCCTCTGTCTCCTCACAGCCCCCACCCCACACACAGCATCACACACACAACTAAAGAAAAAGAAAGAAATATGTAAATAAACTAAAACAAAAATTAAATAAATAAATAAAATAATAAGTAAATAAACTAAAACAAAAAATAAATAAATAAATAAAATAATAAGTAAAATAATAAGTAAATAAACTAAAACAAAAAATAAATAAATAAATAAATAAATAAAATAATAAGTAAAATAATAAGTAAATAAACTAAAACAAAAAATAAATAAATAAAATAATAAATAAATAAGTAAATAAAATAAAACAAAAAAACCAATCAATCCATTAATTAAAAAATAAATACTTAAAATGATTAATAAATATTGACAGTACTTGAGATTGAATAATTGATAAATATAATATGTAAAGGAAAAAAAACGAATAATTAAAGAGAGAAAAAATTTACATGAAAATAATAAGGATAATAATAATAAGGATTAAGGTAACACCGGAGGCCTATGATCTATGATTGTGTGGCCCTTCAGTGTTCGCCCTTACCTTTGGATCCTGTCGCCTAGCAACTTTTTTTTTTCTCAAAAAAGTGAGGTTTTAAGGCCCTTTGTTTTTTATTTAACAGTTGAACCGTTTGACAGTGTAGTCCTCAGGCGATCTGTCTGTGTTGTTTGCTTTAGTTACCGGGTGTGTAAATGAAACTTGGGATCGGTTGCTCCAGGGAAAAGAAGGATGCATTTCCTCGCCACATTGGAAGAGGCACGTCAAGATGCATCAGTCTAATCGTGACGCTGTGATGCAATCTTTCTTCAAATGCAGCCTCCGAATTGGGACACAGCTTTTATTTTGATGGGGCTCTAATGTCCTTATAATCAATCTAGTTCTAATGATAGAAGAAGAAAGTTCTAAAACAGTTAGACTTTTGTTTTCTAAGTTAAACACCCAATTTTAATAGAGAAGCTTTGTTTCTGGTGTGTGGGACTTAATGTGACTTGATCTTTTGATGATCTTAGTATTTCTAAAAACCTGTTTACGTGACTGTAAACAGGCGTTAATGAGAACAACATCGGACCTGTTTGAATCACTGAGAAAATCAATTAGCGGGTCGTTCCCGGGCTAATTAATCACATCATCTATCAATCAATACACAAACTTTCACATCTGAAGACAAATGCAATCACTTTGTTGTAAAAGAATTTCCTATTTTCTTTTAATTCATGTATAAATTGAGAATGTGCTTTAAAAAAAAACTGCTGTAATGTGCTGTAACCATGGTTACGGTCTCAGACACAGAGGGCAGGTGAAACAGGAAGCAGCTCAGACAGACCAGGTGCGCTCAGGAGTTGACAGCTGAAGTACAAAGTCTTCAGTCCTTGTCTCATTTTTTTAATCTTGTCTGCATCGTCTCCATGGCAACCGGACAGCAGCACCGCTCCGATTGGTGGTCGCTGGGGAGCGTCGGCGACCGGCTCTGTTCCACTGACCTGCAGAGAGAGTGTGTGTGTGTGTGTGTGTGTGTGTGTGTGTGTGTGTGTGTGTGTGTGTGTGTGTGTGTGTGTGTGTGTGTGTGTGTGTGTGTGTGTGTGTGTGTGTGTGTGTGGAGACAGGACAGCAGAGCACCTGTTCATCATTGTGTCCTCTCTCTCTCTCTGTCACTCTCTCACACACACACACACACACACACACACACACACACACACTCTCTCTGCTGTGTTTTACAGTGTGTAAGGCGACACTTGAAGAATGCCAGTAAAACCTTCACTCCTCCGCGTTCTCGCGCTCCCCCGCTCTGTTTTTCTTTCTCTCAGCGTCTTCATCCTCATGTTGTCTTTCTTTCTTTATTTCTTTATTTCTTTCTTTCTTTCTTTCTTTCTTTCTTTCTTTCTTTTCACTTCTGTCATTCATACGTCACTGACTTTCACATTCCTCCTCCTGTGAGCCGGTGTGAGCGTTGACAAGTTTAATAGTGAAGGAAGAGTTTATATTCTTGTTATCAATTAATCATCAGGTAATTTTCTCGATTAATCAATGAATTGTTTTAGTCTTTATAAATTTCTCTGAGCGCAGGGAAAGATACTTACATGAGAAAGGAACTACATCGTCATCCTCAAAGGCTCAGATGTGGTTTAAGAAATGTAAACGATGTGTGTTCAGGATGTAGCCACTGAAATTCATTTCAGTTTCTTCTTCACGACAGGAAACACTGAGCTGTTCTGTCTTTGACCTTTAACTCTGTCATGTTGGAGAACGTTAACTCTGAATGAGAACATTGGCTTAGAAACGTCATCAGCCCTCAGTATCGTCTGCAGGTTTTCCCTTCAGAGAGAGGAAAGCTTCAGCAGTCGGGTGAGGCGGCGTGTCTGTAGCCTGAGAGTCCAAACCCAGGGCCCAACACCAAATACACAGTGTTCAGATTAAGGCATCAACAGTCGGATCTCAGGTCTTCTCTCCTCTGGACTGTGGCGGTCACACAGTAGAAGGACAATGTTTAAAAAGGTTTTATTTTGAAAATCAACGTGTTTCCTGTGGTGGATCTCACCTGCTCAGATTCATGAGACCAAGTCTTTTCTTTCTTTCTTTCTTTCTTTCTTTCTTTCTTTCTTTCTTTCTTTCTTTCCTCCGTCCTGATTGTTAACACTCGATTTCTCCCCTGAGAATGACTGCAGTTCTGACACACACACACACACACACACACACACACACACACACACACACACACAGCTACTCATTAAAATATACATGAGCACTAAGTCCCTTACATCCCTGCAACACTCTCTGCATTCATTATTGATACACACACACACACACACACACACACACTCTCTCTGCAGCCTCAGTGTTTATTTGCTTTATAAAGCACCTGTTGTTTGCTGCATTGCACCTCTGTAATCTGTCCCACTGGAAACACGGCGGCGCCGGTGTTTAGATCCTGTCGCACCGTTAGCTCAATAACCACAGTATCCGCTCTGCTGTCAGTCAGCTGTTGCCGTGGGAAACGCATCCGCAGTGCCTGGGGGCGCTCGCACAAAACACCTTAAGTTTCCTACTTAAGTAAGGCACTTAAGGTTTAATTTCTCTTTAGCTGAGGGAGTTGAGGGAAAAGAATCTTAAGTTTCCTCAACAGCTTTATTTGTGCAATTTCTAATGAAATGTGAAAATTCTGCATTAAACACAATGTAGTTACAAACTTTTTATTATAAATGAACCAAAGGTTCTGGAAGAGTCGACAGTCTACTTCTTAACTGGTCTCAACATTAGCTCGTTAAGCTAACTCGCTGGCGCTCGGCTAGTTATTTTTTATTTTTCATTTTTGTTCAGTGGACTAAGTTTCTACTTTGTTAAAATGTTTGATTTGACACCTGGATTGTGGATGAACTTATTGCCAAAAATAACATTTCCTTTCCATCTGGAGTTTTGGACTGACTCACGTGTTTTATTAAAAGAGTAACGTGCCGCTAGCTGCTGCGCTAACACGCACAAATATGGTTTTACCCTCTTTGAGAACTGGACAAATATTCACAGTAGTTTCTATGTGAATATTTTTGTGCTGGCTCTGAGGCCGGCGACCTCTGACCCCTGAGGTTGTTTGTGGTGTATTATTGATGCTGAACATGTAACTGAGAGTGAGAGTGAGAGTCTACTGTACTCTACTCAGCAGATGTACAGTCATCCAGAGAGAGAGATGAAACCTCATCTGCTGAAAATCAATCTTTCACACATTCCTCTCATCTGCACTCGCTCCCTCTCTTTATTGATTCTTCACACACTTGTAGGCTACACACACACACACACACACACACACACACACACACACACACACACACACACACAGACCACATCTGCCTCAGTCTTTGAAGTGTGTGTGTGTCTTTGAAGTGGGTTTCTCTGTTTCCAGTGTCTGACAGTAGTTAGCTCAGAGGCTAAAACACACAAACACACACACACACACACACACACACACACACATGTATGTATGTTTTCCCATACATACAGAAGAGGTTTTCTCAACACACACTTTAAGATGTTATTACACTCTGACAGGACGAACACACACACACACACACACACACACACACACACACACACACACACACACACACACACACACACACACAGGGTTTGGAGTGTGGGAACGACTCAGCTGTTTTAATGCAGAACACACAGAGGTTCAGGTTTTACAAGGCCGTCAGAGGGAGAGACTCAGTGGGTCTACATACCAGAGCGAGGGCGAGCAGGGTGGAGACAAACACACACCAAAGAGAAGATGGAGGTTTTGTGTTATAAAGAAAATCTAGTGAAGTTTAGATGTGGAGGGAGGAAATGAAAGAATGGATGAGAGACAAAAGGAGAGTTTAACACAATAAAGTCTCTGTTCAGTCTCTTATCTACGGAGGCTCAGAGCGGCCATGATCTGTATATTACTGTAAATTACAATATACTAAAATAAAATACAATACTAAAAAATACTAAGATAAAGAAATAATAGAAAGAAAATAAATACTAATAAAAAATAAATACTAGAAATAAAATAATAGAAATTAACACTTAATTTCACAGGTTCCATATTGTCCAGCTAATTTCCTGGAAATCTTCCTCATAATTAAGACGACACAGTTTGGTACAAATTAAGAAAGTTTTAGTCTCGCTTGTTGTTTTCAAGTTTTTAAGAAAAAACTAGGATTTTATGCAGGAAAATGAAAAGTTGTTCATAAACAGACGTGTGGCCACATCTGAGTTTCCTATAAAAGATGTGGAACAGCACCAACTTCATCCTGTAACTCCTGATGATTAGATGAAAAATAATATCATTAATAATGGCCACTCTCAGTCTCTAAAATCCTGTAATTCAAACATGAACATTTCCACAATCTGTTTGTTTTTGTTTGTAGTTTGGTGTCTGTAATTTCAGATTTGTCAAATTTAATCTCTTAACTAAATGAATCTGGACGTTTGACATGAACTGAGGAAAAAACAGACGAGTGGAAAAGATGGAAAAGAAGAAAAGGAGGAAAATTGAAAGCAGGAAGAGGGAGATGTTGAATTCAGATTTATGACAATGAGGAGGAAGACAGAGGAAGGAATTAGGACCAGACCTTAAGGAAAGAGAAGAAGGATGGAGGACGTGTTGCAACAGAAAGGAATGAGGATGAAGAGAGGAGGAAGGAGGGAATTGGAAACAGAAAAGGAGAGAAGGAAGGAAGGAAAGGAAGGAAGGAAGAAGAGATGAGAGTATTATATAATTCATCAGTGGTAGTAACTGATATGATGACACACAGAGAGAGAGAGGGATTTATAGGTTAACAGGGCCAGAGGTCAGAGGTCATCAGGGCCGTGATTATCCTGATCGAGGGGAGTTGGGTGGATAGGAGCCAGGGGGCGGGGTCAGAGCAGGTCAGGTGATTGACAGCTGGTGTAGAAGAAGCTGTTGAAAGGTGCGTTTGAGGCTAGAACACTGGTTTATTTTTGATTTTTCTTAATTTAATTTTTTAGTTCACGGCAAAACAAACAAAACAAACAAACAAAACTAAAAATAAATCTCAACTTGATGCAGTATTTCTTTCCTCAGACGGGAGCGCTCCTTTTTAACTCCTTTGCAGCCAGTAACGTTGAAACAATCAGTGAACGACAGGAAAGTAATGAATGATTTAATCCGGGGATTATCGGCCTGCGGTCTGACAGCGAGATGATTATCAGGAAAACAACTGTTGTTCTCTGATGTTCCTCTCGTCGTCGTGAAACGGATTGACTTGGAATTTGCTTCGGACGTTCAGGACACGTTTGAATTCCTTGCTGTGTTTGATATTCGGTGATGAGAGCTTTTATTGGTTTGCACATGCGAATGAAACGCAGACTTCTGACGAGGTTTCCAGGGACTTCTCCTCCAGTGAGAATCAGACTCACTGTAGGATCAGAATGAGTTAGAAACCTTCAGCTGGTTCTAATACACACTTTTGTTTCTGTACATTGAAATATTAAAAACACCTGTCAGTATGAAACAATCCCGTACGACACCATCACCAACACCTCCCGGCTCGCTGGCTGCAGGGCTGCTGCATTAGATTACATTCGACTCTACAGGTGTTTCTATTTTTCTGGACACTAAGTTTATCTTGCAGCTTCCGTCATGTGAAGATGAAGAGAAGAGAAACATCAGCTCACAGTTTAAATAACATGCGGAGACTCCAGGGAGAAAGGAGGCGGTGGGGGGTGAACAGGTGAGAGAGACGGGAGGTGTTGTGTGTTTTGTCTCTCCGGGCTGTGGGTGAAGGTTTGACCTCCCAATTATCCCGCCTCCTCCTCCCCCTCCCTCCCCCGCTCCTCCTCACGCTTTCTGTGTGACGACCTTTAGGTCAATCAGCTGTGAGAAAGCTGCGACCTCCCTCAACCCCCTGTGGGGCTTCTGTGTGTGTGTGTGTTTATGAAAATGACTGTACGTGTGTCTGTGTGTGTGTGTGTGTGTGTGTGTGTGTGTGTGTGTGTGTGTGTGTGTGTGTGTGTGTGTGTGTTAATGCTTCCTGTTGATCAGGTCAAGCTACTTTTGAGCCGTGCTCACAGCGTCGCTCCGGGGAAGGTGATGAAAATTTGGTTCAGACAAAGGTTGACCCCTGACCTTTCCCCTGAAGCGCCACCGAATACCTGGTTTTAATGAATATTATTTAGTTTTTTTTACCTGTATTTCTGTATTTAATACTCTGAAGACTCTAACGACTCTTTATTGGCTGATAAATTAAAAATAATTTCAGTTCAGAAACTCCAGGGTGAAGTTTGTGACACAGTTTGTCCACCTGAATAAACACAGGTCGATATATGTTGTAAGGAATCAGTGTGTGTTGGGCTGCCGTCTTGTTAACAGCTGCTGCTGTTTGAGTTTCTCAATTAGTTATTGATCCGAGCTGATTGATCAGTGCTGATAGTGAAGATCTGTGACGGTCAGGCTGCTGTGGTGATGTGTGCAGCAGGTGTGTGTGTGTGTGTTGGGGGGGGGGGGTTTAGTGCTGCTGACACCTTGTTCAGCACTTACTGTAAATACAAACACACTGTGTTTTATTGTGTTGGCGAAGCTAACAGGAAGTACAGAGCCGCAGCCAGGAAACTATTAGTTGAGCTTAGCTTAGCATTAAGACGAGCACACATGTTGTACCTAATTAGTTCTTTCTGAAACATAATAAAACCTTGAGTGTGTGACTTGTGAGAGAAAACAACAGTTCGATGTGCTGATAACAGAAACAGTTCTTCCTCCTCTGACGTATCCAGAGTGATGGCCGCCTTTCACGTGGTTTGTGCGCGTGTACGATGTCGTCCCGTCGTCCTGGGTAACGGATCTTGGCCTTCAGGTTGTTGGCTGCTCCATCATGATCGTCAGCCACAGACTACAGTGAAAACACCTCGTCTGTTGGCTGTACGACAATGCTGTGAAATCACCAGCCGACTTGACCAATCAGTGACGCTGAGTTGTGCAAGCCCCAACTTTTAGAAAATACCGTCTTCACACAAGAGACGTTTTCTGGGGGGAAACCACAGGAAGTTCATTTCAACCCGTGGTCCTGTGATGTGGAGGCAGGTGGAGGAACTGCTCCTGCAGCTGAATGTCACTGTATCCATTGTATATCAATGTATCCAGTTGTAGGCAGCCACTGACCAATGAGCGACGTCTGTCCGTTCTAGAACTGCATACGTCACAAAATTAGATACATTTTCCACTTAACTTTAATCAGAATCTGCTGCTGTCTGTACACACACACACACACACACACCTCTCCACGCGGCTCCACCCCTGCCTCCCTCCCTCTCTCTCTCCCCCTCTGCATTCCTCTCTCTCTCCCTCTCCCCCTCTCTCTCTCTCCCTCTCTCTCTCTCTCCCTCTCTCTCCCTCTCTCACGAGGCAGAGAGAGGCATGTCCCTGCGTGTTCCTGCTGGAGGTCGAGCGACATAGAGTCTGAGCAGAGAGAGAGAGAGAGTCAGTCAGAGCTCTTCAGTGAAGCAGAAGCACGCGCTCAACGCGGACTGAATTCACCGTAGCTGATCGATTAATACTTCTCATCGATTCACCGATTGACCGGATGGATTGCTGACGTCACGGATATTGCTTTGATGGATCTGTGGATTTAATCGCTCTTCGTTTGATCTGTAGTTGTTTTATTCTCACGTCTCTCGGGTTTCACCTACCGGGGGGCAGCCATGGGTTTCTACGGCACCTTGAAGCTCATCTTCTATAAAGTGAGTATTGATTATAGAAAGGGAGTTGATCGATCGGCTGACGTCAGCAGCCGTGGTTTAATATCTGTCCTTTTCGTTAGAGTCGTGCGGGATTTCAAGGTTGTCAGGCTGAACGCCGGGATGACAAGGCGTTTCTCTCTGACAGCGGAATGCCTCGGTAGCGTGTGCGTGTGTCGGTGTGCGTGTGCGTGTGCGTGTGTGTGTGTGTGTGATGGACCACTGCGGAACCGGGAGAGAGAGACTACTCATCTCATGTCCTCTCTCTCTCACTCTTTACATCTCCTATCTGTGTCTCTCTGATTTGATTATTGGTTATTGATCACTCACAGCTGTCCCTGTGAAGGTGTCTGTACTTTGAGCCTCAGCAGTTCAACATAAAGCCAGTGAGCAAGACATTTGTTATCAGTGAAAAACACTTAAAATCAGATAAAACTTGAGGATTAATTCTTCTTCTTCTTTATAGCGTCAATTTCCTGCATTAAAACCTCAGAAATTTACATTTTTGCGAACTTAAAATGGGAATATCTCACAGCAACGTGCTTTCCTCAAGATGAAAACCTTTGAAACTGACATTTTTTGCTTCTCTGCAATGTGAAAACACAGATCAAAGAGGGTTACCACACACTACAGCTGCTGGCAACTGCATTTTTGGGGTCAAATGTGGCTTATTAAAGAGCAGAAATCTATGAGAAAGACTTAACATCAGACAAAACTCAATTATAAATGCTTGTTCTTCTTTATAGCTTGAAATTCCTGCATTCAAACCTTAGAAATTGACATTTTTGCTTCCTTAAAATAGGATTACTACACAGCACAGAGCTGTCAACTGCTTTTTTTGGGTAAAACATGTTGCATTAAACAGCAGAAAGCAATAAAAAAGACTTAAAATCAGACGAAACCTCGGTACCAGATACTTTCGCAGCTTCAATCCACAAGATGAAAACCATAGAAACTGACGTGCAAACACAAATAAAAGAGGATTACCACACACAGCTACTGTAAACTGCATTCTTGGGGTCGAATGTGTTTTACAGCAAAACTCTATGAGAAAGACTGATCAGACAAAACCTGCTCCTTCATGTCTGTAGCTTCAGACTACGAGAATTAAACCTCAGAAAAAGGTTTCTACACAGTCAAGCTGCTGTTGACTGTATTTTTGGGTCAAATATGAAGTCGTCTACAAACAAGAAGATTAAAGAAATGTGGTTTTTGCTTCTCTACATTGTACAAATACAGATGTAACAGGGACATTAATCAGCTGAGGTCACCACTGATCATCAGAAACACACCATGATTCACTACAGTGATATTACAGAGACGTTGTAGCTCTAAAATGTACAGAAGGTACAATAAGGTAGCTGTATATTCCCTATTGCATCTAATCCACAGGCTTAATATATATATGAATATAGCTTGATATAGAAATAATGTGATTTTACTCAACTACAGATGTTTTCTCCGACACGTACCACAGCTGAACACTTCTGGTTTTAACAGTAAACACATTTTTTTTTGTTCGTCACCCCCAAGTGAAGTTTTCCCTCTTGGCTTAATGAAATCCACACAGACGCGACATCTGTTATTAAAAGCCAGTGACATTGAAAAAAAAAAAAAAGTCAGAAAATGAAAAGCAGATTATGAGTTTAAGTCGGAGTTCGCAGCTGAAATCACAGTTGTGTGCTGTGATGGTGGCAGAGGTTTGATCCTACAGAGGAAACACAACAGGCAGCGTCTGCTTGTGCTTTATTTTGTAAAGTGACAGGGATCGTGCATCAGTCCGATAACACTGTGGTTCACACAGAGATGCCAAGAGGAAGGACGACACACACATGCTGTCCTCTACATCTCTAGCCTCCTGTGTGTGTGTGTGTGTGTGTGTGTGTGTGTGTGTGTGTGTGTGTGCAGCCCGTTAGCGTGTGCTGCTCTATTTTAGACCAGTGCTGCACCGGCGACATTCCTCCGATTTTCTGCATTCCTGCGTTCATTCACTGCGAGAGACTCGCAGAGGGGAGAGATAGACGGCTGATTCAGACCTCTGGGTCGTTGTGTTTGTGTGTTTTAACAGCGTAGGTGTTTTCAGTGTCTCTGTAGTTACACACTAGGCTGCAGTTTATCTGCGTCTCTCCATTAATGTGGACTCTGCAACAACTGCTTTTTTTTTTCCTGCTTCCCTTTTTGACCACAGGAATGTTTCAGAAAGCCACAAGCATGTTGCAGGATCACAGGAACTCCTCTTGCTTTTCCTCCACAGGCCACATTATCACAGTTTGATGTGTCTCATGTTCAGATAATATGGAGAAGCTGGAGTGAAACCGGCACTTCCAGGCGCAGGAAGTAAAAAAGTCCCATTCAAAGTCCTGTTGACTTTTGTAACTAAAAGTCGCGGCTGGGAACAAACGAGTAACTCGCTTCATATGTTTAAAACAACAATCTAATTTCATTCTTTATTCAATATTTATGTTGTTTAACATCCTTTAACAAACTCAATTTCCCATAAGCCCCATACATTCGACGGCTAAACATCTCAGCTGGACAGAAGAGACAATTTAAGTTTAAGTCTGTAAAAGCAGCAGGACAGAGGAATGAATGAGCTTGTAGAGATTCAAACCAGGAAGATGAATAATGACTTCAGAAGAGAGGAGAGATGGATGAAACCATGTTATGATGAAGTTTTCAAACTGCTCACAAAGTGAAAGTTAAAGGACTGCAGTGGAGCTGATTGGAACAGAAAAGAATAAGGAAAATAAACGCCATGAAAACATTTAATTTTTAATGAAAGTATAATGAAAGAAATCCTGAGTGACAGATTGGACTGAATTACTGAAGCTAGAGGAACACACTGTGTAAACATCTCATTTATTTCACATAAGAAATCTGACAACGACGAGTGAACGAGCAGTGACACAAACACAAAGGTGACTCTCGTGGATTCGCTACGAGTTGCGTAAATAAATTCATGCACAGGTGTGATGCGTGAAGCTCCTTGCATGACTGAATGCATGTTGGACTCTCTCACCGTTCCTCTCTCCGTCTTTGTCTCTCCACCGTCAGATGAAGAGGAAGTTGGATCATGGTCCGGACGGCCGGCCGTTCCCCTCAGGGAAGAAGCACTGCAAAGGCAACGGGTACCTCAGGTGACACGCACACTTCACTCACAGAGCACACACACAGATCAACCATTAAAAACAATCACTTTGCAGGGTGGATACGCTAACTGGCGCTAACTCTAACATCTGTCTGTTCTCTCTCCAGTCCTTCCAGTCTGGTTCCGGCCACGCCCACCACATTCGGTGACCTGCGGCTGGCCAATGGGCATTCGGCTCAGAGACGGCGGGTCACCTCGGGTCCGCCCCCTTCTGGCCTGCAGGACTGGCTTCACATGTTCCAGGTCAGCACACACACACACACACACAGAGTTTGTATCTGCTGTAATGTTAGCTGCAAATGTTAGCATTCCCGGCTAACTAGCTTACTAACAGCAGTAGTGTAATATTTTTAGAGATACCGGTTCTGTTCCAGATGAATCACATTACCTGTCAATTAGCTGTTAATTGTCCCAAATTACATATATGTAATAATAGACACTGGTTGCATTTAGTGAGCCCAAATCATCTACTCCCAGTTAACACGCCTTGCCAAGACAACAGTTAATACTCAGGCTCTCTGTCCTGCAGCGCTAGAAAATGCAGCCGCATCTCTTGATGTTCTGCATTTTGGTTTAATGTGTGTGAGTATCTTCCGCTCGCTGCACATAAACACAGAGCGGCAGAAGAATAGAGCCTGCGGGCAGTTCTTATGTAACTAATAAAAAAAACATACAAATACAGACACACACACACAAGCTGACACACATGCACACACACTTTCTAATGAAAAACATGAGTCTCTCGTTTCTGGCTCGGGGAGAAAGTTAAAACGGTTTCAGAGAGACGGAAACACTTTGAAACACATGAACACACACATGAATAGGACTACATGCTGCCAAACACAAATTGCACACAAACACACATACGCAGAAAGACACTAAAAAGTAAACGGAAAAAGAAACGCTTAAATGTGAACGTGAAAAGAAACATTTGAAATCAATTAAAAACAGTAACACCTGCAATTAGACAGAAAAAGAAACTTAAAAAGTAAATGGAAAAAGAAACATGGAAAAGTAAACGGAAAAAAGAAATGATGAGATGTAAATGAGAAAAGAAACAAAAGTAAACGCATAAATAAACACTTAATAGTAAAGGGGAAAAGAAACACTTGAAATCAAACAACTACAGTTAGACGGACAGATACAGAAACGTAAACGGAAAAGAAATGCTAATAAGTAAATAAAATTGAAATCTAACTATATAAACTAAATATCCTGTACGTAGACACACAGATCTTTTCCTCTGTATCCCTGTTCACCATTGCTTCTTTTATCCCCCCCCCCCAACAGACGTGGAGCGGTCCCGAGAGGCTATTGGCTCTGGACGAGTTGATTGACAGGTGTGAGACCAATCAGGTGAAGCACATGATGCAGGTCATCGAGCCCCAGTTCCAGAGAGACTTCATCTCCCTGCTGCCCAAAGAGGTACGAACACTCGCCCACAAAACAACAGTGCGTGGTCTATGACGGACGCATTTACAGATCCAGGGTGACGTCATAAACAACACGTGGACTGTGTGTGTGTGTGTGTGTGTGTGTGTGTGTGTGTGTGTGTGTGTGCAGCTGGCTCTGTACGTGCTGACCTTCCTGGCTCCCAGAGACCTGCTGCAGGCCGCTCAGACCTGCAGGTACTGGAGGATCCTGGCTGAAGACAACCTGCTGTGGAGGGAGAAGTGCCGCGAGGAAGGTAAACAGTCTGAAAACACTCAGCAAACACTCCACCCTGTGCTGCTTGTACTTGTGTGTCTTCTGCTGCTGGCGATTCTGCTCTTTCTGTCTTTTTTTATTTTACTTTCAGCTTTGATTTTTTTATTACGGTTAAAATTATTAGCCGCCAAAATAATGGCCCTTAACTGTGCGGTGCTACTTCCCTCCTGTTCTTCAGCGCCAAGGTCACGTCCTTGATATTGTTTCTGGAGGATTTAGTGACTTGAGGGAGAAGTTGTTTACTCTCTTTAGTTTGAAAAATGATGTTAAATTATAAAGTGATGAAGGGATCTGGTGTATCTGTTGAAGGTTAACAGTGTGTGCAGCATCTGGGGAAATTTTTAAAGGGAAAAAAGAAATTTGAATCTATTAAATAATGAGTTTGGTTAGTGGCAAGCCAAACATTTCCTTGGATGGGTGGGGCTCTGCTGGGGGAACTGAGACTCAAGATGATAAAGCAACAAAAAGGAGGAAATAAAGTTTAAGAAATAGTTTGGGGACTATTTTCAGCAGCGGATTAATCCACATTTGTTTGTTGCAGCAGGACGGTGCATGTGGGATTTTGAGTTTGGATAAACTACAGTGTGTGTGTTGATGATAACGAAGGATCGTTTCACCCGGTGCAACAGAGAGACTCACTGATGTGTTTTCATGGTGTTGGGAGACAGTGGAGCTCTGTGGTTCAGAGGAAGGAGATATATCAGACTTGGTAGTGGATCAATTTATTGTTGGTTTTGGTCTTTTTGTGGAATTTGTAATAAAATATTTGGTTTATATCCAGACTTTTCTCTGAACTGAGGCAGAGCTGTAAACTGCGTTTTCTTCTCTGTTGGTGTTTTAACTTCGGCACATTTTGATGAAACTTCTCCTGAAACCTTGAACGTGAGGAGAAACGGTTGTGTTTTGTGTTGCAGCGTTAAGAGGTGAACGTGTGCTACCTGAGCAGGTGTGTCCGCCGCTGTTTTTACAGGTGGAAATATGGAAACCAGGATACAAATAGAGACAGGAGCTCACTGGATGTAAAGTGCTTTCTAACCTGAGTGTAACATGCAAATACAGCTACACACGGCCAGACACTCCTCCTTCATTCAGCGCAATGCAGAGGCTGTGTGTGTGTGTGTGTGTGTGAGTGTGTGTGTGTGTCTGTGTGTGTGTGTGTGTGTGTGTGTGTGTGTGTGTGTGCTTCTCTCTGGGCTCTCTGCCAATCAGCCGAGATTCACTGCCAGCACTCAGCAGTCATACCAATGAGGCTACCTCACGTTAGCGCCACACCACAGCCATACTAATGAAGCCGGCGTTAACGGCACTTCACCAGCTTCATAAATAAGGCTAATTTATATTTGCACTACACTCCTGTTACACCGGTGGGAACGGCGCCGGCATCAGCTCGGACTCTGTGAGAATGTAAATGCCGCCAACCTGCACCAGCGCCACGTCGGTTACATGCTAATGCAGCTAGCTCTGACGTTAGCTCAAAGTGGCGTCAGTGGAATCACAGTGGATGGTGTTCCACTACACCACAGGCGCAGCAGGAGAAGTCGGTGTGGTGGGTTTACATCGTGTTGATAAAAGGAAACCTGGTTGGTTCAGTCGTATCAGCTTCGGACACACCCACTACTTTGATCTAACACCAACTTTAAGCTAAAAGTAGATCAGGTCTAGCTTCTATATTAATACTGTGAAAGTATCAGCAGAGAAGCTCAGAGCCTCCTCTCTTCTGACTGGCTGTTACTAGAGCTCCAGAGAGAAGCCTGAGAGAGGAGATGTAAAACTACACTGAGATGAACCACAAATATATCTTCTTATAGATCAAACGATTGATTATTAGCAACAGTTTGATTTAAGTCCTTAATCAGCAGCTTATAAACATGTAATAATTAGTTTAAAACAAACTATAATGTAGTTGTAACTTTAACTAACGTCCATAAGTGCAGGCTGCTGTATCAACAGGTCCTGAACGATAATATGATAAAATGTCTCAGAATCGTTGATAAATACACTTTAATATCTGTTTACAGCTGCGATATCGTGTGTTATAAACCATTTATAAGATGCAGCTCTGTCTGTCGTTCTGTCTCCAGGTATCTCGGAGTGCGCGTCTTACCATCGCAGGAAGTGTGCGAGGCCGAGCGTGGCGGTCAGTCCGTGGAAATCGGCCTACATTCGACAACACCGCATCGAGAACAACTGGAGGGACGGGGACACACGGGAGCCCATGGTACACACACACACACACACACACACACACACACACACACACACACACTGAGCAGCGTGTGTTTGATGTGTAAACGTTGACTTAATGTCATTAAACCGTCTCGTCTGTAGGTGCTGAAAGGTCACGACGATCACGTGATCACCTGCCTGCAGTTCAGCGGTGACCTGATCGTCAGCGGCTCCGATGACAACACACTCAAAGTCTGGTCAGCCATCACCGGCAAGGTACGACATTATATTTGTGTGTGTGTGTGTGTGTGTGTGTGTGTGTGTGTGTGTGTGTGTGTGTGTGTGTGGCAGACAGACAGACGTATTGATTATGTAAATTAGGATTTTCTGCTGCTTCAGCTGTGAGCACCCGCCAGTGTGAAGTGAAAAGCAGGTTGTTTGCTCGTATCTCTCGGCTCCTGAAGACTCCAGTCTCCATAGTGTGAATCATCAGATCTTAGGCTGAAATCTTTTTGACAATCGATCAATAATTTCAGTCATTTTTAAGCCAAAATCTCAAATATTTGCTGCTTCCAGCTTCACAAATGTGTCGTATATGAAAGTAATCTGGATGTTTTTGTTGCTCGGACTTTTTCTACGACACGTAATTTTGACTGTCCGGCATCTTAAAGAGAAAAGAGTCGACCTCGCATCACATGATGGCGTGCTGTGTGTCATGGCCGGTGTGTGTGTGTTGCACTTCAAAGTCGCTCAGCTTCATATCTGACCTTAATTAGAATATCATCATACAATAGAAGATGAAGTAGGTCAGCGTGATCTAACAGGAAACTACCAGGCTTAAATGTCTGGATAGAGAATAGAAGAGGGCAGAATAAAAATGGAGGCAGGCGGACCAGTTGTGTTAGTCAGGGTGTGTCGATTTAAACACACACACACACACACACAACACACACACACACACACACACACACACACACACACACACAGAGCCTGCAGCAGCTCTGTTTGAATCCACAACCTGTGTGTAGAAGGTGAAGAGACAGTTCTCAGTGTGTAAAGACTCTCTCTCTTTACTTATATGTGTTGTGGTAGTCGCACGCCCAACACACACACACACACACACAGTAATATGATATTTTGAGACGGCTGAATTCTGGAGGCGATGTGGTTAAAAAAAAAAAAAAAAATGTCTGAACAGTTTCGTATTTTCTGGGTTTGTCTTTTAATTATGTCCCGTCATCGTGGTTTGTTTGTGTGTGTGTGTGTGTGTGTGTGAGACATGTTGTCGTCACGTTTTGTGAACACGTCAACTCAAGAACAAGACACAGTGGAAACTTCATACTTGCGCCACAGCTTCTCCATGTGAAGTCGTTTTTCTGATCAGACTTTGCTGCATAAATTTGCATATTACTGAGGTGGAGGAGAGTTTCTCCTTGTGTTCCTCGGCTCGGTGACGAGCTACGAACACGGCGAGCACGCGTGTTCTTCTGTCATGGAGATCATGGTGCCCGTTGTTTCCCGCTGCTGAGAGATCAGATGTGATTGCTCTACGTTGATTTCTCTTTTGTCACATGACACCTGGACGAATGTCTGTTTAAAACACTCGTGTCTGCAACCAGCCATTATTTTGGCGGATGTTTCTAAACACTACATTACCCATGAGCCTTGGGAACCGTTGATGTGATCGACAGCGGTAGGAACTTAAAACAGAATCAGAATTTATAAGGGAAACGATTTAAGCTGCAGGTTTTGTTTTCAGTTTGACGTTAGCGGCTCATGTGACGCAATTCTGAGCTCTGTGATTGGACGTTTGTTACAGGAAGGCACCTGGGGAGTCGTAGTTCTCTTCACATACAAAAGTTATTTATACACCTTTTGTGAAGATTCGTGTTCTGATTGTGAATCATGTGACTTTGTCTACGGGAAATATTAACGGGACTTTTCCTTCTGGAACCAGCGGCGCCATAAATAAATAGCTCCTCCCACTTAATGAGTGATCAGTATGTAGATATGTGTGCCTACAGGATGTAACCCATTACATCTGTCATCAAAGGAACCTGTTCAGTATCACGCTGCCGCGTCGACCCGAGAGCCGTTGCACAAAGATGGAAAAAAAAACAAAACTGATTCAGCGCCTGGTTTCGGTAAAACATTCTTTAACCGGACACACCTGCTCGCTCCTCCGTCTAGACCTGCCCGTAAGAGTGTGTGTGTGTGTGTGTGTGTGTGTGCGCAGGGAAAGTCTTCTTGCTCCCTGCAGAAAGAAAAACACACACACCCTCATCTATAGCCTGCAGGGATGACAAGGTGTGTGTTTCCTCCTCGTCTCTGTCCCTGTGTTAATTCAAGGCAGCACTACATACAGTTACTACACACACACACACACACACACACACACACACACACAGTCACGCAGGAGCAGTGAGAGTTAATTAATGGCGGTAGCTGCTGCAGTGTCTTCCAGGACAACAGTTGCCAAGGCAAAGTTTTTCCTCCGTTGCCGCGGCAACCCCCCACCACAACACCTTCAAGGTGAAACTGCATTCTCTCGTTCTGTGTGTGTCCTTCAAGGGCAGCTGTGAAAGTGGAACAAATATTGACACACACATACTTTTCTACTTTTACACACACACACACACACACAGACACACACACGTGGAACAGTCTTTCCCAGAAGACGACGGTGGATTTCTGAGAACCAGGTGGATGTTTATGACGTTTGAACTTAATTCAGATTTAATTAACAGTGGATTAGTTCAATCAGCAGCATTACTCTTTCTTACATTGTGACTTGTTAATCTAATTAGTTTAATTATGTTCAGTACAAATTGATATTTTCATGTAGAATTCATGAATATGGAACCAGACACACAAACAAGTGAAATACACGACGGAGCAGTAATGAATTTGTTCGTTTTATTCTTATTAAATCTCTTTTAATTTAAACTTAATTGAATTAAAATGAAGTATAATTAGAATTAAACTATTATTCGGGGCGTCGTGTAGCGTAGTGGTCTAAGCAGGCGCCCCCTGTCTCTCTCCACTATACTATCAAATAAAGGCATAAAAAGCCCAAAAAATATACTTAAAAAAAAAAAAAAAAAAGAATTAAACTATTATTCAAGGGTGTTAGGTCGAAGTTATTCATTTATATTAAATTTAAAACATGGTATGACTAGTAGCTCACGGTGGCTAATGTTAGCAATCTGCAAACTGCATCTCCATCAGCTGCCACGTCATTCAGACAAAACTTTAAACACCAGATTTACAATATTTTAGTAAGTATTAAAAGTCTAAATTACAACAGTTAATTTTTATCTTAAGTGACGTCATGCATGTAGCAGACATGTACGCCATGACCTCATACTACAGGACGTGTAGGAGACTTTACTCTCTACTTGTGCTGCCGTCACACTGTTGAACATCCACCATCACCCTGCAGTTAAAGCCGCACCGACTCATTTAGAAACAGTTTAAATGATTTCCAGTGGTTCGTCCTGCTTCAGTGACTTTAACAGCTTCTTCATCAGATTGTTGTAAAACTGCTGCTTTTAAATAAAGTTGGATGATTCACAGGACGATGATGTCACTGCCAACGTCTCCCAAACTCCACACCATCATTATTTAACTCAGACTAAATATGTGTTGTTGTTCCTCTCTCTCTCTCTCTCTCTTTCTCGCACAGTGTCTGCGGACGCTGACGGGTCACACCGGCGGGGTGTGGTGCAGTCAGATGGCGGTCGCCACGGTGATCAGCGGCTCCACCGACCGGACGCTGCGCGTGTGGGACGCCGAGAGCGGAGAGTGCGTCCACACGCTGTACGGACACACGTCCACTGTGCGCTGCATGCATCTCCACGGCAACCGGTAACATTCTCTCTCTCTCTCTCTCTCTCACAAAAATACACAGACTTCCGGAACACCTACCATTCTGCCGCATTCATCTCCATGACAACCAGAAAGACTCAGACACATGGTTTATACATTCATACCGTATACTTTCATGACGCACATGCCCACTGCCCACTCCCGTCTCCATGGTAACCGGCGTAACCTTAACCTACAGGAGTTTATTCATTGTACATACACCTATAAATACACACACATACACAAACTTCACACTAACACTATAAACACACCAGAACAAAGTGCATATAATATGTTACAAATACACATCTACAAACACACACTTTACACACACATACAGTAAATACACACACTCAACTACACACTAATTGCACAGCCATGCATTATAAATTCACTCTAAAAACAGAATACACAAACACAATAAATACACACACTAACACAGTAAACACAAACACACACATATTTGAAAACTGTACATACACACACGTCTACACAGAACATAGACACACACACAGACATTTACATGCTAAACACAGACACACATTTACATGGCAAATACAAACACATACAATGAAAACACACACAAAGCACCAGATATTATGAAACTGGGTCACCACAACATGAACACACACACACACACACACCTGATTGAAGCGATGTGATTGGCTGACACTGACCCCTCCCCCTCTCTTTCTCAGGGTAGTGTCGGGCTCTCGGGACACGACGCTGCGAGTGTGGGACGTGTCGACGGGTCGCTGCGAGCACGTGCTGACGGGCCACGTGGCGGCGGTTCGCTGCGTCCAGTACGACGGCCGCCGCGTCGTGTCGGGCGGATACGACTACATGGTGAAGGTGTGGGACCCCGAGACGGAGGCGTGTCTGCACACACTGCAGGGACACACCAACAGGGTGTACTCGCTACAGGTGAACACACACACACCGACTCATTTAGTTTACAATAATCAATAACCTCCAAACATTTTATTATACAGGAGATTCATCACATTACAGATTAAACACGTTTCTCCTGTCAAACTCACTTTATACATTTTTTTAATCGGTAAATTATATAAAACACAGATTTTAACCTTCTTCTTTCTCTTCGCAGTTTGACGGCGTCTTCGTCGTGAGCGGCTCATTGGACACGTCGATCAGAGTGTGGGACGCAGAGACAGGTACAGACAGACTGTGCTTTGTCCTGTTGTTTTGTATTGTGTTTAACGGAGACGTTTTTCTAATGTTTCATCCACCACATTTATATCATATGTATATAATTAACTGACAACTGAGTGTAGTTCTAATGAATTTAACTCAGTTAAATATTCATTCTGAATTACGTTACAGTGAGAATAAAAATGAAATAATTATCTATGTTAAAATAAATCTGAGCAACAGCTTGACTGCACCAGGTTTAAATAAAAATCAAAAACACAAACTTGTTTTATCAGAAACATTTAAAAGATGTTTAGAAATGACACTGTGGCTTTAAATCAGCCTGAATCTGTTCAAATTAACCTGTCGATTAGAAAATAAAACAGACTCTGCTCGTGTCCCGCCCAGGTGGGTGTGTCCACACGTTGACCGGCCACCAATCGCTGACCAGCGGCATGGAGCTACGAGACAACATCCTGGTGTCCGGGAACGCCGACTCCACGGTGCGAGTGTGGGACGTCCGGACGGGACAGTGTCTCCACACGCTGCAAGGTGAGAGAGAGACGACGACGTCCCTCTGAGATTTTTATCTGTCAGTGAAAACAATGAGAGCAGGATGAAGGTGAGAGTCGCTGCTGGTGTGGACTCAAGCAGCTGCAGCCCTCTGGGAGAGAGAGAGAGAGTGAGAGGGAGGAAACAAGGGCAAACTGTAGAAAGTGAGGAAGGAAGGAATGAAGGAAACAGGAAACAAATGGAGCGAGAAGATGGAGGAAAAAAGGGGACAGTAAGTGGAAAGGATTTGACAAGTACGGATGAAAACTATATTTATAGAGAAAGAGAGGGTAGATGGGGAACAATGGCAGGAGGAAATACAGGCAATTCATCATAGAAAGTGAAAACAGGAGCAAGAAGAAAGAGGAACAACCATAAAATGAAATATGACAAGATTCTGTGAGGCTGAGCAGTTTTTACCTGGTGATGGCACCGTGAAAACTCAGAGGATACAGAGTTGTGAGGGTTCATCCTCAGGGGAACATGGTGATGGAGATCAAACAGTTGTTGAGACATTTCAATGAAAAACAAAAAATGTGAACCTCATGGTGGCGCCAGAGGAAAAGTCATAGGTCATTTACAGTCATTTTTTGACTTTTCTTTTTATGCCTTATGCATAGTATGGCAAAAAAGTCATAATATAGTATAGCAAAAAATAGAAAATAAATTCATAGTATAGTATGGCAAAAAACAGCAAAAAAAGTCACGGTATAGTATGGCAAAAAACAGCGAAAGAGTCATAGTATAGTATGGCATAAAAAGTCATAAAAAGTCATAGTATAGCATGGCATAAAAAGTCATAAAAAGTCATAGTATAGCATGGCATAAAAAGTCATAGTATAGCAAGGCAAAAAAAGTCATAGTATAGCAAGGCAAAAAAAGTCATAGTATAGCATGGCATAAAAAGTCGTAGTATAGCATGGCATAAAAAGTCATAGTATAGCATGGCATAAAAAGTCATAAAAAAGTCATAGTATAGCATGGCATAAAAAGTCATAAAAAAGTCATAGTATAGCATGGCATAAAAAGTCATAAAAAAGTCATAAAAAGTCATAGTATAGCAAGGCAAAAAAAGTCATAGTATAGCAAGGCAAAAAAAGTCATAGTATAGGAAGGCATAAAAAGTCATAGTATAGCATGGCATAAAAAGTCATAAAAAAGTCATAGTATAGTAAGGCAAAAAAAGTCATAAAAAAGTCATAGTATAGCAAGGCATAAAAAGTCATAAAAAAGTCATAGTATAGCATGGCATAAAAAGGCATAAAAAGTCATAGTATAGCATGGCATAAAAAGTCATAAAAAAGTCATAGTATAGCAAGGCATAAAAAGTCATAGTATAGTAAGGCAAAAAAAGTCATAAAAAAGTCATAGTATAGCATGGCAAAAAAAGTCATAAAAAAGTCATAGTATAGCATGGCAAAAAAAAGTCATAGTATAGCATGGCATAAAAAGTCATAAAAAAGTCATAGTATAGCATGGCATAAAAAGTCATAAAAAAGTCATAGTATAGCATGGCAAAAAAAGTCATAAAAAAGTCATAGTATAGCATGGCAAAAAAAGTCATAGTATAGTAAGGCATAAAAAGTCAGTATAGTAAGGCAAAAAAAGTCCTAAAAAAGTCATAGTATAGCATGGCATAAAAAGTCATAAAAAAGTCATAGTATAGCATGGCATAAAAAGTCATAAAAAAGTCATAGTATAGCATGGCATAAAAACGTCATAGTATAGTAAGGCATAAAAAAGTCATAGTATAGCATGGCATAAAAAGTCATAGTATAGTAAGGCAAAAAAAGTCATAAAAAAGTCATAGTATAGCATGGCAAAAAAAGTCATAGTATAGCATGGCAAAAAAAGTCATAGTATAGTAAGGCATAAAAAGTCATAAAAAAGTCATAGTATAGCATGGCAAAAAAAGTCATAAAAAGTCATAGTATAGCATGGCAAAAAAAGTCATAGTATAGCAAGGCATAAAAAGTCATAAAAAAGTCATAGTATAGTAAGGCATAAAAAGTCATAGTATAGTAAGGCAAAAAAAGTCATAAAAAAGTCATAGTATAGCATGGCATAAAAAGTCATAGTATAGCATGGCATAAAAAGTCATAAAAAAGTCATAGTATAGCATGGCAAAAAAAGTCATAAAAAAGTCATAGTATAGCATGGCATAAAAAGTCATAGTATAGCATGGCATAAAAAGTCATAAAAAAGTCATAGTATAGCATGGCATAAAAAGTCATAAAAAAGTCATAGTATAGCATGGCAAAAAAAGTCATAAAAAAGTCATAGTATAGCATGGCAAAAAAAGTCATAGTATAGTAAGGCATAAAAAGTCAGTATAGTAAGGCAAAAAAAGTCCTAAAAAAGTCATAGTATAGCATGGCATAAAAAGTCATAAAAAAGTCATAGTATAGCATGGCATAAAAACGTCATAGTATAGTAAGGCATAAAAAAGTCATAGTATAGCATGGCATAAAAAGTCATAGTATAGCAAGGCATAAAAAATCATAGTATAGTAAGGCATAAAAAGTCATAAAAAGTCATAGTATAGCAAGGCATAAAAAGTCATAGTATAGCATGGCATAAAAAGTCATAGTATAGCATGGCATAAAAAGTCATAAAAAAGTCATAGTATAGCTTGGCATAAAAAAGTCATACTATAGTAAGGCAAAAAAAGTCATAAAAAAGTCATAGTATAGCATGGCATAAAAAGTCATAGTATAGCAAGGCATAAAAAGTCATAGTATAGTAAGGCAAAAAAAGTCATAAAAAAGTCATAGTATAGCATGGCAAAAAAAGTCATAAAAAAGTCATAGTATAGCATGGCAAAAAAAGTCATAGTATAGTAAGGCATAAAAAGTCATAGTATAGCATGGCATAAAAAGTCATAGTATAGCATGGCATAAAAAGTCATACTATAGTAAGGCAAAAAAAGTCATAGTATAGCATGGCATAAAAAGTCCTAAAAAAGTCATAGTATAGCATGGCATAAAAAGTCCTAAAAAAGTCATAGTATAGCATGGCATAAAAAGTCATAAAAAAGTCATAGTATAGCATGGCATAAAAAGTCATAGTATAGTAAGGCATAAAAAGTCATAAAAAAGTCATAGTATAGCATGGCATAAAAAGTCATAAAAAAGTCATAGTATAGCATGGCATAAAAAGTCATAGTATAGTAAGGCATAAAAAGTCATAAAAAAGTCATAAAAAAGTCATAGTATAGCAAGGCATAAAAAGTCATAAAAAAGTCATAGTGTAGTAAGGCATAAAAAGTCATAAAAAAGTCATAGTATAGCATGGCATAAAAAGTCATAAAAAAGTCATAGTATAGTAAGGCAAAAAAAAGTCATAAAAAAGTCATAGTATAGCATGGCATAAAAAGTCATAGTATAGCATGGCATAAAAAGTCATAGTATAGCAAGGCATAAAAAGTCATAAAAAAGTCATAGTGTAGTAAGGCATAAAAAGTCATAAAAAAGTCATAGTATAGCATGGCATAAAAAGTCATAAAAAAGTCATAGTATAGCATGGCATAAAAAGTCATAGTATAGCAAGGCATAAAAAGTCATAGTATAGCATGGCATAAAAAGTCATAGTATAGCATGGCATAAAAAGTCATAAAAAAGTCATAGTATAGCATGGCAAAAAAAGTCATAGTATAGCATGGCATAAAAAGTCATAGTATAGTAAGGCATAAAAAGTCATAAAAAAGTCATAGTATAGCATGGCATAAAAAGTCATAGTATAGCATGGCAAAAAAAGTCATAAAAAAGTCATAGTATAGCATGGCATAAAAAAGTCATAGTATAGTAAGGCAAAAAAAGTCATAAAAAAGTCATAGTATAGCATGGCAAAAAAAGTCATAGTATAGTAAGGCATAAAAAGTCATAAAAAAGTCATAGTGTAGTAAGGCATAAAAAGTCATAAAAAAGTCATAGTATAGCATGGCATAAAAAGTCATAAAAAAGTCATAGTATAGCATGGCATAAAAAGTCATAAAAAAGTCATAGTATAGTAAGGCAAAAAAAGTCATAGTATAGCATGGCATAAAAAGTCATAAAAAAGTCATAGTGTAGTAAGGCATAAAAAGTCATAAAAAAGTCATAGTATAGCATGGCATAAAAAGTCATAAAAAAGTCATAGTATAGTAAGGCAAAAAAAGTCATAAAAAAGTCATAGTATAGCATGGCATAAACAGTCCTAAAAATGTCATAGTATAGTAAGGCATAAAAAGTCATAAAAAAGTCATAGTATAGTAAGGCAAAAAAAGTCATAAAAAAGTCATAGTATAGCATGGCATAAAAAGTCATAGTATAGCATGGCATAAAAAGTCATAGTATAGTAAGGCAAAAAAAGTCATAAAAAAGTCATAAAAAAGTCATAGTATAGTAAGGCATAAAAAGTCATAAAAAAGTCATAGTATAGCATGGCAAAAAAAGTCATAAAAAAGTCATAGTATAGTAAGGCAAAAAAAGTCATAAAAAAGTCATAGTATAGCATGGCAAAAAAAGTCATAGTATAGTAAGGCATAAAAAGTCATAGTATAGTAAGGCAAAAAAAGTCATAAAAAAGTCATAGTATAGTAAGGCATAAAAAGTCATAAAAAAGTCATAGTGTAGTAAGGCATAAAAAGTCATAAAAAAGTCATAGTGTAGTAAGGCATAAAAAGTCATAAAAAAGTCATAGTATAGCATGGCATAAAAAGTCATAGTGTAGTAAGGCAAAAAAGTCATAAAAAAGTCATAGTATAGCATGGCATAAAAAGTCATAGTATAGCAAGGCAAAAAAAGTCATAAAAAAGTCATAGTATAGCATGGCATAAAAAGTCATAAAAAAGTCGTAGTATAGCATGGCAAAAAAAGTCCTAAAAAAGTCATAGTATAGTAAGGCAAAAAAAGTCATAGTATAGTAAGGCATAAAAAGTCATAGTATAGTAAGGCAAAAAAAGTCCTAAAAAAGTCATAGTATAGCATGGCATAAAAAGTCATAAAAAAGTCATAGTATAGTAAGGCATAAAAAGTCATAGTATAGCATGGCATAAAAAGTCATAGTATAGCATGGCATAAAAAGTCATAAAAAGTCATAGTATAGCATGGCATAAAAAGTCATAAAAAGTCATAGTATAGCATGGCATAAAAAGTCATAGTATAGTAAGGCATAAAAAGTCATAAAAAGTCATAGTATAGCAAGGCATAAAAAGTCATAAAAAGTCATAGTGTAGTAAGGCATAAAAAGTCAAAAAAAAGTCATAGTATAGCATGGCATAAAAAGTCATAAAAAGTCATAGTATAGTAAGGCAAAAAAAGTCATAAAAAGTCATAGTATAGCATGGCATAAAAAGTCATAGTATAGCAAGGCATAAAAAGTCATAAAAAGTCATAGTATAGTAAGGCAAAAAAAGTCATAAAAAGTCATAGTATAGCATGGCAAAAAAAGTCATAGTATAGTAAGGCATAAAAAGTCATAAAAAAGTCATAGTATAGCAAGGCAAAAAAAGTCATAGTGTAGTAAGGCATAAAAAGTCATAAAAAAGTCATAGTATAGCATGGCATAAAAAGTCATAGTATAGTAAGGCAAAAAAAGTCATAAAAAGTCATAGTATAGCATGGCATAAAAAGTCATAGTATAGTAAGGCATAAAAAAGTCATAGTGTAGTAAGGCATAAAAAGTCATAAAAAAGTCATAGTATAGCATGGCAAAAAAAGTCATAAAAAGTCATAGTATAGCATGGCAAAAAAAGTCATAGTATAGTAAGGCATAAAAAGTCATAGTATAGCATGGCATAAAAAGTCATAGTATAGCATGGCATAAAAAGTCATACTATAGTAAGGCAAAAAAAGTCATAGTATAGCATGGCATAAAAAGTCCTAAAAAAGTCATAGTATAGCATGGCATAAAAAGTCCTAAAAAAGTCATAGTATAGCATGGCATAAAAAGTCATAAAAAAGTCATAGTATAGCATGGCATAAAAAGTCATAGTATAGTAAGGCATAAAAAGTCATAAAAAAGTCATAGTATAGCATGGCATAAAAAGTCATAGTATAGCATGGCAAAAAAAGTCATAAAAAAGTCATAGTATAGCATGGCATAAAAAAGTCATAGTATAGTAAGGCAAAAAAAGTCATAAAAAAGTCATAGTATAGCATGGCAAAAAAAGTCATAGTATAGCATGGCATAAAAAGTCATAGTATAGTAAGGCATAAAAAGTCATAAAAAAGTCATAATATAGCATGGCAAAAAAAGTCATAAAAAAGTCATAGTATAGTAAGGCAAAAAAAGTCATAAAAGTCATAGTATAGCATGGCATAAAAAGTCATAAAAAAGTCATAGTATAGCATGGCATAAAAAGTCATAGTATAGTAAGGCAAAAAAAGTCATAGTATAGCAAGGCATAAAAAGTCATAAAAAAGTCATAGTATAGTAAGGCATAAAAAGTCATAGTATAGTAAGGCAAAAAAAGTCATAAAAAAGTCATAGTATAGCATGGCATAAAAAAGTCATAGTATAGCATGGCATAAAAAGTCATAAAAAAGTCATAGTATAGCATGGCAAAAAAAGTCATAAAAAAGTCATAGTATAGCATGGCATAAAAAGTCATAGTATAGCATGGCATAAAAAGTCATAAAAAAGTCATAGTATAGCATGGCATAAAAAGTCATAAAAAAGTCATAGTATAGCATGGCAAAAAAAGTCATAAAAAAGTCATAGTATAGCATGGCAAAAAAAGTCATAGTATAGTAAGGCATAAAAAGTCAGTATAGTAAGGCAAAAAAAGTCCTAAAAAAGTCATAGTATAGCATGGCATAAAAAGTCATAAAAAAGTCATAGTATAGCATGGCATAAAAACGTCATAGTATAGTAAGGCATAAAAAGTCATAGTATAGGAAGGCATAAAAAGTCATAGTATAGTAAGGCATAAAAAGTCATAAAAAAGTCATAGTATAGTAAGGCATAAAAAGTCATAAAAAGTCATAGTATAGCAAGGCATAAAAAGTCATAGTATAGCATGGCATAAAAAGTCATAGTATAGCATGGCATAAAAAGTCATAAAAAAGTCATAGTATAGCTTGGCATAAAAAAGTCATACTATAGTAAGGCAAAAAAAGTCATAAAAAAGTCATAGTATAGCATGGCATAAAAAGTCATAGTATAGCAAGGCATAAAAAGTCATAGTATAGTAAGGCAAAAAAAGTCATAAAAAGTCATAAAGAAGTCATAGTATAGCAAGGCAAAAAAAGTCATAAAAAAGTCATAGTATAGCTTGGCATAAAAAGTCATACTATAGTAAGGCAAAAAAAGTCATAAAAAAGTCATAGTATAGCATGGCATAAAAAGTCATAGTATAGCAAGGCATAAAAAGTCATAGTATAGTAAGGCAAAAAAAGTCATAAAAAAGTCATAGTATAGCATGGCAAAAAAAGTCATAAAAAGTCATAGTATAGCATGGCAAAAAAAGTCATAGTATAGTAAGGCATAAAAAGTCATAGTATAGCATGGCATAAAAAGTCATAGTATAGCATGGCATAAAAAGTCCTAAAAAAGTCATAGTATAGCATGGCATAAAAAGTCCTAAAAAAGTCATAGTATAGCATGGCATAAAAAGTCATAAAAAAGTCATAGTATAGCATGGCATAAAAAGTCATAGTATAGTAAGGCATAAAAAGTCATAAAAAGTCATAGTATAGCATGGCATAAAAAGTCATAAAAAGTCATAGTGTAGTAAGGCATAAAAAGTCATAAAAAGTCATAGTATAGCATGGCATAAAAAGTCATAAAAAAGTCATAGTATAGTAAGGCAAAAAAAGTCCTAAAAAAGTCATAGTATAGCATGGCATAAAAAGTCATAAAAAGTCATAGTATAGTAAGGCATAAAAAGTCATAGTATAGCATGGCATAAAAAGTCATAGTATAGCATGGCATAAAAAGTCATAAAAAGTCATAGTATAGCATGGCATAAAAAGTCATAAAAAGTCATAGTATAGCATGGCATAAAAAGTCATAGTATAGTAAGGCATAAAAAGTCATAAAAAGTCATAGTATAGCAAGGCATAAAAAGTCATAAAAAGTCATAGTGTAGTAAGGCATAAAAAGTCATAAAAAGTCATAGTATAGTAAGGCAAAAAAGTCATAAAAAAGTCATAGTATAGCATGGCAAAAAAAGTCATAGTATAGTAAGGCATAAAAAGTCATAAAAAAGTCATAAAAAAGTCATAGTATAGCATGGCATAAAAAGTCATAGTATAGTAAGGTATAAAAAGTCATAAAAAGTCATAGTATAGTAAGGCATAAAAAGTCATATAGTAAGGCATAAAATGTCATAGTATAGCATGGCAAAAAACGTAATGAAAAAACCACAGTATAGTCAGATAGATTCTTTATTGTCATTGCATTAAAGACAAAGACATTCAGTTTGACAGCAGTTCTCTTGGCAACATACTTTAAAATAAATAAAGACTAAAATCATCAACATAAAGTGAAATAAAATATCCACATAACACCAACAATATCACGACACCTATCAAGTATAAAGTATCAATATTGCACAGGTTAAGCAGCAACAGGTCATGAGACAACAGATCAGTCATTGTGCAGCTGGAGTACCATACTGTGCAACAGAATGTTAAGATGCTCTCTAAAACTTGATCAGCTGTTCACAGGGGAGTTTATTGCTCCTTAAGGTCCTCAGGAAGAAGAGGCATTGCTGATCCTTCTTGACCAAGAGTGCGGTGTTTGCACTCCATACCAGGTCTTCTGATATTTGGAATCCCAAGAATTTTAAACTCTCATAGTATAGCATGGCATAAAAAAGTCATAGTATAGCATGGCATAAAAAGTCATAGTATAGTAAGGCAAAAAAAGTCATAGTATAGCATGGCATAAAAAAGTCAGTATAGTAAGGCATAAAAAGTCCTAAAAAAGTCATAGTATAGCATGGCATAAAAAGTCATATAGTAAGGCATAAAAAGTCAAAAAAAAGTCATAGTATAGCAAGGCATAAAAAGTCATAGTATAGCAAGGCATAAAAAGTCATAAAAAAGTCATAGTATAGCATGGCATAAAAAGTCATAAAAAAGTCATAGTATAGCATGGCATAAAAAGTCATAGTAAAGTAAGGCAAAAAAAGTCCTAAAAAAGTCATAGTATAGCATGGCATAAAAAGTCATAAAAAGTCATAGTATAGCATGGCAAAAAAAGTCATAGTATAGCATGGCAAAAAAAGTCATAGTATAGCATGGCATAAAAACGTCATAGTATAGTAAGGCATAAAAAGTCATAAAAAAGTCATAGTATAGCATGGCATAAAAAGTCATAAAAAAGTCATAGTATAGCATGGCATAAAAAGTCATAGTATAGCATGGCAAAAAAAGTCATAAAAAGTCATAGTATAGTAAGGCAAAAAAAGTCATAGTATAGCAAGGCATAAAAAGTCATAAAAAGTCATAGTATAGCATGGCAAAAAAAGTCATAGTATAGCATGGCATAAAAAAGTCATAGTATAGCATGGCATAAAAACGTCATAGTATAGTAAGGCATAAAAAAGTCATAAAAAGTCATAGTATAGCATGGCAAAAAAAGTCATAAAAAAGTCATAGTATAGCAAGGCATAAAAAGTCATAGTATAGCAAGGCATAAAAAGTCATAAAAAAGTCATAGTATAGCATGGCATAAAAAGTCCTAAAAAAGTCATAGTATAGCATGGCATAAAAAGTCATAGTATAGTAAGGCAAAAAAAGTCCTAAAAAAGTCATAGTATAGCATGGCAAAAAAAGTCATAGTATAGCATGGCATAAAAACGTCATAAAAAAGTCATAGTATAGCATGGCATAAAAAGTCATAAAAAAGTCATAATATAGCATGGCATAAAAACGTCATAGTATAGTAAGGCATAAAAAAGTCATAAAAAGTCATAGTATAGCATGGCAAAAAAAGTCATAAAAAAGTCATAGTATAGCATGGCAAAAAAAGTCATAAAAAAGTCATAGTATAGCAAGGCATAAAAAGTCATAGTATAGCAAGGCATAAAAAGTCATAAAAAAGTCATAGTATAGCATGGCATAAAAAGTCCTAAAAAAGTCATAGTATAGCATGGCATAAAAAGTCATAGTATAGTAAGGCAAAAAAAGTCCTAAAAAAGTCATAGTATAGCATGGCAAAAAAAGTCATAGTATAGCATGGCATAAAAACGTCATAGTATAGCATGGCAAAAAAAGTCATAAAAAAGTCATAGTATAGTAAGGCAAAAAAAGTCATAGTATAGCAAGGCATAAAAAGTCATAAAAAAGTCATAGTATAGCATGGCAAAAAAAGTCATAGTATAGCATGGCATAAAAAAGTCATAGTATAGCATGGCATAAAAACGTCATAGTATAGTAAGGCATAAAAAAGTCATAAAAAAGTCATAGTATAGCATGGCAAAAAAAGTCATAAAAAAGTCATAGTATAGCAAGGCAAAAAAAGTCATAGTATAGCAAGGCATAAAAAGTCATAAAAAGTCATAGTATAGCATGGCATAAAAAGTCCTAAAAAAGTCATAGTATAGCATGGCATAAAAAGTCATAGTATAGTAAGGCAAAAAAAGTCCTAAAAAAGTCATAGTATAGCATGGCAAAAAAAGTCATAGTATAGCATGGCATAAAAACGTCATAAAAAAGTCATAGTATAGCATGGCATAAAAAGTCATAAAAAAGTCATAATATAGCATGGCATAAAAACGTCATAGTATAGTAAGGCATAAAAAAGTCATAAAAAGTCATAGTATAGCATGGCAAAAAAAGTCATAAAAAAGTCATAGTATAGCATGGCAAAAAAAGTCATAAAAAAGTCATAGTATAGCAAGGCATAAAAAGTCATAGTATAGCAAGGCATAAAAAGTCATAAAAAGTCATAGTAAGCATGGCATAAAAAGTCCTAAAAAAGTCATAGTATAGCATGGCATAAAAAGTCATAGTATAGTAAGGCAAAAAAAGTCCTAAAAAAGTCATAGTATAGCATGGCAAAAAAAGTCATAGTATAGCATGGCATAAAAAGTCATAGTAAAGTAAGGCATAAAAAGTCATAAAAAGTCATAGTATAGCATGGCAAAAAAAGTCATAAAAAGTCATAGTATAGCATGGCAAAAAAAGTCATAAAAAGTCATAGTATAGCAAGGCATAAAAAGTCATAGTATAGCATGGCAAAAAAAGTCATAAAAAGTCATAGTATAGCAAGGCATAAAAAGTCATAGTATAGCATGGCATAAAAAGTCATAGTATAGTAAGGCATAAAAAGTCATAAAAAGTCATAGTATAGTAAGGCAAAAAAAGTCATAGTATAATAAGGCATAAAAAGTCATAAAAAGTCATAGTATAGCATGGCATAAAAAGTCATAAAAAGTCATAATATAGCATGGCATAAAAACGTCATAGTATAGTAAGGCATAAAAAGTAATAAAAAAGTCATAGTGTAGCATGGCATAAAAAGTCATAAAAAGTCATAGTATATAGTAAGGCATAAAAAGTCATAAAAAGTCATAGTATAGCATGGCATAAAAAGTCATAAAAAAGTCATAGTATAGCATGGCAAAAAAAGTCATAGTATAGCAAGGCATAAAAAGTCATAGTATAGCAAGGCAAAAAAAGTCATAGTATAGTAAGGCATAAAAAAGTCATAGTATAGCATGGCATAAAAAGTCATAGTATAGTAAGGCATAAAAAAGTCATAGTATAGTAAGTCAAAAAAAGTCATAAAAAAGTCATAGTATAGCAAGGCAAAAAAAGTCATAGTATAGCATGGCATAAAAAGTCATAAAAAAGTCATAGTATAGTAAGGCAAAAAAAGTCATAAAAAAGTCATAGTATAGCATGGCAAAAAAAGTCATAAAAAAGTCATAGTATAGCAAGGCATAAAAAGTCATAAAAAAGTCATAGTATAGCATGGCATAAAAAGTCCTAAAAAAGTCATAGTATAGCATGGCATAAAAAGTCATAGTATAGTAAGGCAAAAAAAGTCCTAAAAAAGTCATAGTATAGCATGGCAAAAAAAGTCATAGTATAGCATGGCATAAAAACGTCATAGTATAGTAAGGCATAAAAAGTCATAGTATAGTAAGGCATAAAAAGTCATAGTATAGTAAGGCATAAAAAAGTCATAGTATAGCATGGCATAAAAAGTCATAGTATAGTAAGGCATAAAAAGTCATAAAAAAGTCATAGTATAGCATGGCAAAAAAAGTCATAAAAAAGTCATAGTATAGCATGGCAAAAAAAGTCATAAAAAAGTCATAGTATAGCAAGGCATAAAAAGTCATAGTATAGCATGGCAAAAAAAGTCATAAAAAAGTCATAGTATAGCAAGGCATAAAAAGTCATAGTATAGCATGGCATAAAAAGTCATAGTATAGTAAGGCATAAAAAGTCATAAAAAAGTCATAGTATAGTAAGGCAAAAAAAAGTCATAGTATAATAAGGCATAAAAAGTCATAAAAAAGTCATAGTATAGCATGGCATAAAAAGTCATAAAAAAGTCATAATATAGCATGGCATAAAAACGTCATAGTATAGTAAGGCATAAAAAGTAATAAAAAGTCATAGTGTAGCATGGCATAAAAAGTCATAAAAAAGTCATAGTATATAGTAAGGCATAAAAAGTCATAAAAAAGTCATAGTATAGCATGGCATAAAAACGTCATAGTATAGTAAGGCATAAAAAAGTAATAAAAAGTCATAGTGTAGCATGGCATAAAAAGTCATAAAAAAGTCATAGTATATAGTAAGGCATAAAAAGTCATAAAAAAGTCATAGTATAGCATGGCAAAAAAAGTCATAAAAAAGTCATAGTATAGCAAGGCATAAAAAGTCATAGTATAGCAAGGCAAAAAAAGTCATAGTATAGCATGGCATAAAAAGTCATAGTATAGTAAGGCATAAAAAGTCATAGTATAGTAAGGCATAAAAAGTCATAGTATAGCATGGCATAAAAAGTCATAGTATAGTAAGGCATAAAAAGTCATAGTATAGTAAGGCAAAAAAAGTCATAGTATAGCAAGGCATAAAAAGTCATAAAAAAGTCATAGTATAGTAAGGCAAAAAAAGTCATAAAAAAGTCATAGTATAGCAAGGCATAAAAAGTCATAAAAAAGTCATAGTATAGTAAGGCAAAAAAAGTCATATTATAGTAAGGCATAAAAAGTCATAAAAAAGTCATAAAAAAGTCATAGTATAGCATGGCATAAAAAGTCATAAAAAAGTCATAGTATAGCATGGCAAAAAAAGTCATAGTATAGCATGGCATAAAAACGTCATAGTATAGTAAGGCAAAAAAAGTCATAAAAAAGTCATAGTATAGTAAGGCATAAAAAGTCATAAAAAAGTCATAGTATAGTAAGGCAAAAAAAAGTCATAGTATAATAAGGCATAAAAAGTCAGTATAGCATGGCAAAAAAAGTCATAAAAAAGTCATAGTATAGCAAGGCATAAAAAGTCATAGTATAGTAAGGCAAAAAAAAGTCATAGTATAATAAGGCATAAAAAGTCATAAAAAAGTCATAGTATAGCATGGCAAAAAAAGTCATAGTATAGCAAGGCAAAAAAAGTCATAGTATAGCATGGCAAAAAAAGTCCTAAAAAAGTCATAGTATAGCATGGCATAAAAAGTCCTAAAAAAGTCATAGTATAGCATGGCATAAAAACGTCATAGTATAGCATGGCATAAAAAGTCCTAAAAAAGTCATAGTATAGCATGGCATAAAAACGTCATAGTATAGTAAGGCATAAAAAAGTCATAAAAAGTCATAGTATAGGAAGGCATAAAAAGTCATAGTATAGCATGGCATAAAAAGTCATAGTATAGCATGGCATAAAAAGTCATAAAAAAGTCATAGTATAGCATGGCAAAAAAAGTCATAAAAAAGTCATAGTATAGCAAGGCATAAAAAGTCATAGTATAGCAAGGCATAAAAAGTCATAAAAAAGTCATAGTATAGCATGGCAAAAAAAGTCATAGTATAGCAAGGCAAAAAAAGTCATAGTATAGCATGGCATAAAAAGTCATAGTATAGTAAGGCAAAAAAAGTCCTAAAAAAGTCATAGTATAGCATGGCATAAAAAGTCCTAAAAAAGTCATAGTATAGCATGGCATAAAAACGTCATAGTATAGCATGGCATAAAAAGTCCTAAAAAAGTCATAGTATAGCATGGCATAAAAACGTCATAGTATAGTAAGGCATAAAAAAGTCATAAAAAGTCATAGTATAGGAAGGCATAAAAAGTCATAGTATAGCATGGCATAAAAAGTCATAAAAAAGTCATAGTATAGCATGGCAAAAAAAGTCATAAAAAAGTCATAGTATAGCAAGGCATAAAAAGTCATAGTATAGCAAGGCATAAAAAGTCATAAAAAAGTCATAGTATAGCATGGCAAAAAAAGTCATAAAAAAGTCATAGTATAGCAAGGCATAAAAAGTCATAGTATAGCAAGGCAAAAAAAGTCATAGTATAGCATGGCATAAAAAGTCATAGTATAGTAAGGCATAAAAAGTCATAGTATAGTAAGGCATAAAAAAGTCATAGTATAGCATGGCATAAAAAGTCATAGTATAGTAAGGCAAAAAAAGTCATAAAAAAGTCATAGTATAGTAAGGCAAAAAAAGTCATAGTATAGCATGGCATAAAAAGTCATAGTATAGCAAGGCATAAAAAAGTCATATAATAGTAAGGCAAAAAAAGTCATAAAAAAGTCATAGTATAGCATGGCATAAAAAGTCATAAAAAAGTCATAGTATAGCAAGGCATAAAAAAGTCATAGTATAGCATGGCATAAAAAAGTCATATTATAGTAAGGCATAAAAAGTCATAAAAAAGTCATAAAAAAGTCATAGTATAGCATGGCATAAAAAGTCATAAAAAAGTCATAGTATAGCATGGCAAAAAAAGTCATAGTATAGCATGGAATAAAAACGTCATAGTATAGTAAGGCATAAAAAAGTCATAAAAAAGTCATAGTATAGCAAGGCATAAAAAGTCATAGTATAGCAAGGCAAAAAAAGTCATAGTATAGCATGGCATAAAAAGTCATAGTATAGTAAGGCATAAAAAAGTCATAGTATAGTAAGGCAAAAAAAGTCATAAAAAAGTCATAGTATAGTAAGGCAAAAAAAGTCATAGTATAGCATGGCATAAAAAGTCATAGTATAGCAAGGCATAAAAAAGTCATATAATAGTAAGGCAAAAAAAGTCATAAAAAAGTCATAGTATAGCAAGGCAAAAAAAGTCATAGTATAGCATGGCATAAAAAAGTCATAGTATAGTAAGGCAAAAAAAAGTCATAGTATAATAAGGCATAAAAAGTCATAAAAAAGTCATAGTATAGGAAGGCATAAAAAGTCATAGTATAGCATGGCAAAAAAAGTCCTAAAAAAGTCATAGTATAGCATGGCATAAAAAGTCATAAAAAAGTCATAGTATAGCATGGCATAAAAACGTCATAGTATAGCATGGCATAAAAAAGTCATATTATAGTAAGGCATAAAAAGTCATAAAAAAGTCATAGTATAGCATGGCAAAAAAAGTCATAAAAAAGTCATAGTATAGCATGGCATAAAAAGTCATAAAAAAGTCATAGTATAGCATGGCAAAAAAAGTCATAGTATAGCATGGCATAAAAACGTCATAGTATAGTAAGGTATAAAAAAGTCATAAAAAGTCATAAAAAAGTCATAGTATAGCATGGCAAAAAAAGTCATAAAAAAGTCATAGTATAGCAAGGCATAAAAAGTCATAGTATAGTAAGGCATAAAAAGTCATAAAAAAGTCATAGTATAGCATGGCAAAAAAAGTCATAAAAAGTCATAGTATAGCAAGGCAAAAAAAGTCATAGTATAGGAAGGCATAAAAAGTCATAGTATAGCATGGCATAAAAACGTCATAGTATAGTAAGGCATAAAAAAGTCATAAAAAGTCATAGTATAGGAAGGCATAAAAAGTCATAGTATAGCATGGCATAAAAAGTCATAAAAAAGTCATAGTATAACAAGGCATAAAAAGTCATAAAAAAGTCATAGTATAGCATGGCATAAAAAGTCATAAAAAAGTCATAGTATAGTAAGGCAAAAAAAGTCCTAAAAAAGTCATAGTATAGCATGGCATAAAAAGTCATAGTATAGCATGGCATAAAAACGTCATAGTATAGTAAGGCATAAAAAAGTCATAAAAAGTCATAGTATAGGAAGGCATAAAAAGTCATAGTATAGCATGGCAAAAAAAGTCATAAAAAAGTCATAGTATAGCATGGCATAAAAAGTCATAAAAAAAGTCATAAAAAAGTCATAGTATAGCATGGCATAAAAAGTCATAGTATAGTAAGGCATAAAAAGTCATAGTATAGCATGGCATAAAAAGTCATAGTATAGTAAGGCATAAAAAAGTCATAGTATAGTATGGCAAAAAAAGTTTAAAAAAAATGTCATAGTATAGCATGGCATAAAAACTAAAAATAAAGTCAACTTCATAAAAATGATGTGTGTTTCAGGTCCTAACAAGCACCAGTCGGCGGTGACATGCCTGCAGTTCTGCCGAGGTCTGGTCCTGTCCAGCTCCGATGATGGGACGGTCAAACTATGGGACCTGAGGACTGGGGCCTGGGTGAGGGACGTGGTGGCGCTGCAGAGCCGGGGATCAGGTGAGGACGCCGCACCAACATCACACCCACGAATAGCGTGCATGGCAGCACGGTCACTTCAAACAGGAGATAATAATGAAAAATTATTTTAGTGTTGTGAGCATCAGTTAACTCAGATAAAATAAAACATTAAGCGTTGACAAAGGATTCATTGGCACAGAGGTTTTTGCTTTACCACTTATCACACTTCTTCATTTTTCTCAACAGGTGGTGTGGTGTGGCGAATCAGGGCGTCCGACACTCGGCTGGTGTGCGCTGCCGGCAGCAGGAACGGGACAGAGGAAACCAAACTGCTGGTGCTTGACTTCGACCTGGACGACAAGAAGAAAGAGACGGACTGAAGCGGGAGGGGAGGGGGCGACGTGACGTCGTCAAGTAGAAACAAAAGAGCAGCAGACAACAGCCACACAAACAGACAGGTATGAATGTTGCAACACGTCCTGATTGGCTGGCTGAGACAGGTGAACAAGATATCTGCTGCAGCCTGGGAAAAACCAACAAGGACGGGCCACTAAAAACCTGGTGGGACGACCTCAGCCTTGCGGGAGATGCGGCGACAGATGAATGTTTGACGCCGTGACGGACAAAAACATGGATGTAAACGGCTTCTACGACAAGGAACGAATGTCCGATGGACAGATGTCTTCAACAAACGTGGACAAATCCTAAGACATTATGATGGTGGTTGAATGTAACCAAATTGGGGGGGGGGTGGGGGGGTCGAGGGCATTGAGGGCATTGACTTTTATTGCTGCTGAACCAATGAGGACGTCGCTGTTTAAACCAACCAATCCAAATGAACCAAATCTCAATGGCTGGAGACACACGGGCGACTTTTAAAGACGACGTTGAAATGAATGTGAACAGTCGACACAACCTCATATTTAGTCAGTATTGTTTTCGTACCAGCAGCCGTTTTATCAGAGTGTTTGTTTCTCCGTTGCCTCTGAACGTAGCTCGAGTGTCTCGGCCCTGCAGTACTGTAACATGTAGAGGGAGCTGTTGCTTCAGCTGGGGAATTTTGGGGAATAAAAGTTGTTGTTTTTTTCCATCCAGAAAAGAGGGAGGACTAAACGACAAACCTGTGTAATCCAGCTACAGCCGGAGCCTCACATCTTCAACAGTCCAAACACCTGAAACGTGACACAATAATATTCAGTCAGATATGAAAAAGAAAAGGAGGAAACTGAATCTTATGAGCAACTACTTTGTAAATACACTGAATTTATAGCATTAAAATATTTAAACACACACAGTTTATGTGGTTTGAAATTTCCACAGGGTAATGCTAATTTTTAAAAAATGTCACAGTTTATAAAGAATGTGTTTTGTCCCTTCTTTGCTTCCATAGACACCTGTGAGTTTCACTCAGTAAATCCTTCTCTGAATGGTCACTTCACATGTTTTCATCAGCTCATGAAATATTAAAAAAGAAAGAAATAATTAAAAAAAACAACTCTTACCAGATATTAATCTGATCAGCTGCCGTTGCCAGGCAACACCTCCAGCCAATAAGCAGAGATTTGGGCGATATTTCCCCCAGCAACAAGTGGTATTTCAGGCGGTGTCTTTCTGGGAAACTTGACCTTTGCAGGTGTGAGGCTGCGGCGCGCTGGCGCTGTCCTGATCCTGTAATCATGTAAATGACTGTAAATACAAAGAGGATGTAAATATTCAGCTTTTTATAAGACGAAAACAGAAAATATTGTCACGGTGGAATGAGAGAAGAACAGGATGGATGGATGAATATGGATCAATAAAGATGAGTTTTATAAAAACAGAGTGGTTGACTTGTTCATTCTCACAAACTCAGATTATTAACGTTGAAGTTTTAAAATGTTTTGAACGTGACTGTTGTTAATCGTTCCCTCTGCAGGAGCAGATATTAACACAGAGCTTTCCCTGTTTGTCTCTGAAGTTTCACCTTGATAAACTTTTAGGACTGAAATTTAAATCCTAAACACAGATCTATAGAGAAGGAAAAGCTACAGTCACAAACATATTAAGCCTTTTCCTGAACGCAGTTTGTTAGCCATGCTAAACTACCACTAAATGAAAATATCTCAACAGCTTTTTGATGCCATGAAATCTGTGACGTTGGCTCAGCAGAGATTGTTTTTCTGTGAAATTTGGCAGTTAAAAGTTTTACAGTTTATCCAGTTTATAAAGTCTGTGAATATTGATAGAGACGTTTCCCACCAGCATTATACAATCATTTATTAATGTTATTTTACCTCTGAACTGAAAAACCTCCTGCACTCAAAGTGCATCATTTTATCTCATCTTACATCTGTTACTTGTTCTTATGTATGTGGTTTTATTACATCAAATAATCAGTAATTATTATTTCATATTTATGTTTAATCTGCTCTTTCCCTGCTATTATGCAGATTTGAGAAATAAATTATTGATGAAAATATCTGTGTTTGAGTGTCGGTGATGACTGTGACTTTAAAGATTAAGGGTGACGCTTTATTTTACGAGTCTGTAATTTCCTAATAATGTCCTGGAAAGAATGAAGTAATTTGGTACTAATGAGGAAATACAGACTGTGTTCAATTAGTAAACTGCTAAGTAATTAATTTAATTGCTCTCATAACATTGGGAATCCTTTCATCAGTGCACACATGAACATGCAAAGTGTGAAATTAGTAAAGACACATTTTAAACATGTCGAAAATAACATTTGGATTAATAAATTATTAATGAATGAATATTTATTTCGGTCTTTAAAAGGAAGCACACGGGAAACTTCAGACCCATAAAATTAAATCGTCTCTGAAATGTTTTTTTTAAATCAAAGAACCTAAAAGTCTGGTGCAGAGGAAGAAGAATACCGTCAACCTCAACCAGACACGTTTCCTTTGAGCAAGGCAGCGAGCGAACGCTGCAGCTGCTCAGCAGAATCTGTGTGAATGTAAATCATAGTGAAGCTCCCTGGAGAAACACAAGTTAAAAAGGAAAAAAAAAACACTCACTGCAGTCACACTGTGTGTGTATCCAACCTGTTTGGCCCAGAAAAACGGATGGGATGGTTGTTGCTGTGGTAACGATGCCGGCGGCAGCGCAACCAAGCGTCAGAGGCGATGATGATTTTCCACTCAAAAACCTGCAAACTGTCCTTCAGCGGACGACCGGGGACGTTCAGGCTCTGCACAGAGAGAGAGAGAGACAGAGAGAGAGAGGACAACTTTGTTAAGTGGGGAAATTTAGCAAATTCAGGTGATTCATTTTAGTAGATGTTGTTAAACTTCTGTTTTTGGAGCTAAATGTCTCTGTCCACTGAAGAATCCTTCACAATCAGCCACAACAATAAAAGTCTTACATAAAAAAAAAACCTTTCTGTGTTTCATTTTTCCTTTAAGTGAGACAGAAGTGGAACTTTAAACCTTCAGCTTCCTACACGTCTCCGTCGGCGGCGCAGAGCTTTGTGTTTCTGCACGTGGGAGTTGGTGGCGATAACATTACGCAACAAAACTGGCCTGAACATCAAGGAGAAGTGAACGGAGACGTGTAGGAGGTGATTTCATATTTCTCCGTATTTCTCTCATTGATAAAAGTAATAATAAATGTTCAGTCTGTTTGTGTTACACAGATCTGGGTTGTTTTTCCTCTTGCAGCTGCATCAAAGTGGAAACAGTCTGATTTTATGGGTTTTCTATTTTTATGACCTCAAGGCAATAAAAGGAGCAAAATGTGAAAGTGAGTGTAGAGTTCGATATGTAGCCTGCATCTAACACGTCTTTAAACTCTGAAAGAACATATTCAATAAACTCAGTCAATGAAACAAACAGAAACTGGAGCTGAGCTACTGAGGAGGAAAGGTACACTGGGGTGGGGTGGGGGGGGGCCGAATAAAAAATAATGTAAGGAAAAAGTAAAGAAAGGAAAAAAATACAGGGAAAGAGGTGAAAGCAAAAGGAAGAAGGGAAGGCGATGTACAGAAGGAGAGAACAGGAAGGAAAGGATGTGAGGGAAGGAAAGAGGGAACAAGGAATAAACACACACAGTGTACAGTGACTGCTTCACCCAACTTCCCTTGACATTACCTCTGTATGTGTGTGTGTGTGTGTGTGTAGTTTAACCGCAGGTAAGCAGCTGAAAAACACCTCTCATCCATTACCCATGAGGCTTTGCAGCTTGTTGACAGCACAATGGTTAGTCCCCTCAGGGCCAGATGTAACACACACACACACACACACACACACACACACACACACACACACACACACACGGATAGTGAAGCATGATGAACTTTAGTATTTTTATTTTTTCTGAGCTGCGGTTCATATTCATATCAGATTTTATATGAACATTTATTTTTAAATGTTTTTGGGTCGAATTTTGACGTTTTCGAATAAACATTTATCATGCTTTTTATTTAATATTTATTTTAGTTAAGACTTGGCTTTGAGGTCAGAATCTGGTTTATGTTCAAGTTGGGGATTAGAAAACGTCAGTGAAGGTCCTCACATGTATACCAATACAAGTGTGTGTGTGTAAGCTATTAAAGTAATTGCTCTGAGCAGCAAATAAAGCAGAGGAACAACAGGCTGGTTTCATCTCACTAAAAGCAAACACACACACACACACACACACACACACACACACACACACACACACACACACACACACACACCTGTAGTGGACAAAATAACAGGAACACCCAACAACACACTGACTCTGTCCACAGTCTTTGTCAAACACAAACATCACAGTGTTCAGAGTGGAGTGTGTTGCAGGGCTGTTGCATTAGATTCTGCAAGTGTTCATATTATTTTGCCCCCCCCCCGACTCTCTGTTCTCCCTACAAGTGTGTTTGTGTCTTTCTGATGTGTGTGTGTGTGCTTTCAGCTTGAAGCGAGGAAGGAGATGAAACAGGTCTTCACTTTTTCCTGACAAAACACAAACACACACACAAACACACACAGCTACAGGCTGAACATACATAATCAATCAACTAGACTAGAAAAATAAAACGTAGGTTATCAGAGGTGAATAAGAAGCTGATTCTTCGTAGCAATAACCTGCACAGTACTAACTCTTACATTATTTATTGAGTAATAACTGACATAGAAATAAACAACTTTAAATATGCTAATATAAAATAATATCATTAGACAGCTGCTAATTGTAACTTCGATAGTTTTGTGACGCTTTTAGTCATTTATCGTCTTTTTGTGGCATTGAATTATTTATCTGACTTTGTGTCTCTGATTTGTCATTTCTTCATCTCTTTTGAATAATTTTGCATCTCTTTGTGGTAGTTGTGTGTATTTGTGGTAGTTGTGTGTATTTGTAAGGATATTATGTCTCTGATTTGTCATTTTAAATCTCTTGAGTCATTTTACGTCTTTTTGTCTCTATATACAGAAGTGATTTTGCATTTTTATTTGTCGTTTCATGTATTTGTGGTTATTTTGTATCTTAGGTCACTTTTCTGATCTTTTCGTGTCTGTTTTTTCGCTGTGTGATTGACTGAGGATCTGGTCCGGGGGTCTGTAACCATCAGGTCCACACTCCTCTGGTCCCCAGAGAAACACGAGCGTCAGACCAACCAAGCAGCAGTGACGGTCAGTGGTGGAGCAGGCTGCTGCAGTGGAGCGTGTGGATGATTAAAATGCCTAATAAAGTCCGGAAAAAGCTCTCAGCCTAAGTAGCAGACAGTAAAACACCACATCAAAACATCAGGCTGGGGCTCATTAACGTGTGTGTGTGTGTGTGAGAGAGGGTAAATACACTGGCAAGCATCAAAGTGTTTTGGTGAATGCTTGTTTTTCTATTGGTGTAAATCTGTTTGTGTGTTTCCTTATGTTTATCTATGTGTGTGTGTGTTTGTTTGTGCTTCTATCTTTGTGAGGACATTACTGCACTGTGAATACGTCTTGACCATTTGAAGGCTCGGGGGCAGAGACTGCATTATGTTGATGACGGTCCTCACAAGTATAGAAAGACAAACGTGTGTGTGTGTGTGTGTGTGTGTGTGTTTGCAGCCAAATTGAATCTTGTGAACTGAAGTGCACCGAGGAGTGGACTGTAATCCAGATTAAATGTGTTTACTGACACACACTCGCAGATCAGTGTGCGTCAGATAAGAGCAACACTCATCGACCCAAGTAGTGAAGTAGTTACCACGGCAACCGAGACCCTCCTTTCTCTATCTGACCACCTATCAATACTCCATTTAATTTTGGTGATGTTTAATGAGGTGAAACAGTTTAGTGACATGTGATACTGTTGAGAAACCTCCATCTATCTATTAAAAATAAATCTATCCATCTATCTATAAATCTATTTATCAATTAAAAATAAATTCATCTATCAATTAAAATAAATCTATCTATCCATCTGTGTCTATGTGGCTCCCTCTAGTGGTTCAACTGCTGAACTGCAGTAATTTGACAAATGCACTTGACTTTCATTCATCACTATCCTCGTGTCTGATTCATTAATACAGTAAATATTAAATTCAATTCACTTTGAAGGAGTTCAACATTTCATATTCCGCAGTTACTGGTTCCAGCCCAGAAATAGTTTGTTGTTTTTACACTGTAGCTTTTGTACGAATTAAACAAAGCAGCTATAACATGTTAATCAGCGAACTTACTCCCCGTTCCAAATATACTCAAATATCTAACAATTCCTTTAAACTCAAGGTCCACTTACCAGCTTTTTCTGGATCCACCGCTCACAGTCTTCATCACTGGATGGAGTTTGCTTAGTTTAGAGCTGCAAATACAAATTATTTTTCATCACCAAGCTGTTTTTTACCTGAAGTAAGAAGCTAAAAATAGCCAAACAGTGGACCTTGATTTTATTGTGATAAATTAAATGACTCATCACTACTCCGATTTTTACCGTTATAACAAGAAGAACATTCAAATGTAAAGATATTAAATATGGGACATGTGGGCTTCATATATAACAAACATGTATGACAGGTATCAGTCTGACATTTCCAAAAGATGCTCTGTGACGTGACGCTTTGTTTAGTAAGAGATGAACTTTCTCTGATTTCAAATGTCCCAGTGTCTAAAATCTCCTTCTCTTGTGAACGTTCTTTGTTTTATAAATTAACACAGTCACATTCTTGCAGCCACTTTGCTTTGAAAACACATTTAATTCAACGCTCAGTCACAGATTCCACAACAGGAGTCGGTCTGTGGGCACAGAAGTTTGAGTTTTGAAGTTTGAGTTTCTGATACTGGAAGAAAACTGTGGAAACTGACACAAAAATTCAACGTTTTGGCTTCGTAATGAACTCAGTCTGGCTCAAAATGAACACTAAAGTGTTTGTTTTTTACTGGCCACATGCAGCTGGATCCGGTCCGTGTGGGAAACATGTTGCTTGAGTAAATGTTGAACAGTAAATGAATGAGTGCGGGGTTTATCTCAGCATGTTCTGGAGGTTCTGGAGTAAAACATGCGTCTCCAGAACCAACAACTTTAAATCTACTTTCCTTCCTGAGATTAACAAATTGAAACCCAATCATCAGAACAGAATCAAGTTGATCAATAGCTGATAATGTGCTTTACTTTCATACAAACAGCCACATTATTAAAGTCGGAGCTGGTTTTTCTCCAAAAGTGCTGCCACATTTCTTTAAGGAGCTGAACTCTTCAGACATCACAACATATAAACTGTCACTGCTGGGTTGATGTGCCATATTTAATATCTTTAAATTTGACCATTTTAATGCTAAAAACACCCAAAAATAATCAGTGTTTGTTCCAGAATTTTCTTATTTTTATGATGGAAAAGTCTCTGAATCAGCTTTTAAACCATCATGAGACATTAAAGTTCTCTCACAAACAAATCAAAGTCCTCTGTGTGGCTGTTTAACCAAATCTGATGTTCTTTCTATTGGCAATTAATCCATGAAGTAACACGTTATATACCTGTTTTTTTTTTTTTTTTATTCATACAAATATAGAAGTGTAAAAAAAGACAGTATATCATGTGATGGAGGGATTTGATCATGTAGGAAGAAACTACAAAGAAAAACACTGAACTCTTGTTAAAGTCAAATTTAAATATATTAAATATAGGCAGCTTGAATTTAAAATGTCAGTACTGCACTTTTAAGAAGCCACATTTGACAAAACCTTAATCATAACCAATGTAAGAACGATCGATTTTGGATTCAGAATAGAATCAATCAATCTGCATCACGTCAGAAACACAGCAGCAGCTCCAGATAATCAGTCTGTGTCATTTTGTGTGATTCCCAAACTTTCCCAGGGGGCACAGAGGGTCAGGTCAGGTGGTCACCTGTCAGTCCAGATCACCTGATCGTGCGGTACATCATGAAGTCGACCGTGGTGCATCGCGGGAACTTGCCGATGGAGCTCTCCTCCACCGGCGTGTAGACTTTAATCTGCCGCATGTGAGTGTCTCTGCCGTTCTGGTGGTTGGCCAAGACGGCGATCTGGATCATGAAGGTGCTGATCGGCTCGTTTGTCCGCTGAGACACACAGAAACCCAGAGTCACTGCTGATGCTTTTATTCACACATTATCACAAGAAGAACAGGGCTGGGTATCCACCAGATTTTTTTTATTCTAGTAAAATTAAACAAAGACATGAGTTTCTTACCTGGTTCATCAGAGAAATGTGAATCCAGCCACTGGGCTCCACCATCTCCAACTGCTACAGGGAGGAAGAAGAGAAAGGTGAGAACAATGAAGATCATTTTACTGGGTATTTAAAGATGTAATGAACTTCAGGGCAAGAAATTAGTACTCTTGTCGTTACCCTGATTTCTTGCAGGTTGTGGAAGTTGTTGCCCACTCTGACAGAGATCTTACTGGGTGTGTAGCTCTCATCAGATTTATAATCAGCATAAATACACAGCATTTTCACTGTTGTCCTCCTCCTGATCAAAACAAATAAAAACAATCAGGGATGATAAACACAGACACCAACATACAGATGATTCACAAGCTGAAATACACAAAAGAAGACAGATAAAAGAAGCAAATACACATTATTACAACATTACACCTTGACAATAACATCTCCTTGATAACTCAGTCTGTTATTGTTTTTTTGTTATGTAAAGACACATCTTTGCTAATTTCAGAAATCCTTGTACTGAGAGAACATGACCCATGTTACCTGAACTGTATGTTGACCAGGTGAGGTTGGGATCCATCTGACTGCCAGTAAGTCTCCAGGTTGTCATCCCTCAGCTGATCGACTCCAAAACCTGAACATGGGTGGACAGTGAGAGGCCAAATGACACCAGTCTATATCGGTCACTCAGCATGAAAACAGCCGACTGTGTACTGGATTTGGGTCCGACCTGGTTTACAGGAGGAGAGGGACCACACCGCCTGAGACCCGATCTCCCGGACCGTCCCCGTCCGCTCCAGCTGCTTTGGGTCGGCACCGGGTGGTGTCTTGCTCGGGGTGGCCATCCTCTAACCACGGAGAAAGACAAAAACACAAATTCAGAAAACCGCAAGTTCTAAGGTCTAAGACGCGTTTCGTACGATTTTCAGCAACGTAACGCCAAACACGCTTCAGATTTCCAACATATTGACGTTTTCTTGTACATTGAACGATGAATTTGACAATGAATTAACGGCAGAATCCGATTTAAGAGTTAATGGTAATTGACCATTCGTTAGGCGACGGTATTAGCATCTTGTTTAGCTAACAGCTGCGTTAAACGCCGGAATTTATGGTTAATACCATCATGGTTTTACTCGATATAGTTGAGAGGGAAACTCATGATAATATTAAACAGAGTGGTTAATATAATTTGTTTTAAAGGTAGGCCACAATGCTTGGATAATAATTTTCTCAAACGCATGCACCGCAAATAAAAATCACACAAACTTTTAACGGCTGGTTTGCAGCTCTAGCTAGCTGCTAAGAGCTAATATATCTCCACCGTAGACTGCCTCAAAGCCACTAAAACTTAGTTTACGATAAAGAATGTGACTTAAACTTACAATGAAGGTTGGTAAAAGTCTCCAGGGTCTTGTGTAAATTCATGGGACGTGAGTGGGTTCGGCACAATTCGATCTCAAACCCGTTTTGCTTCGCTAGCCACTTCGAATCTCCCACTTTGGTGAGTCTAGGTCGCGTCTTTACGACGTCATCAGCGCCGTCGCACGATTTGTGCGTCTCTCCCGCCATCTTTCTGCCGGCTTCCAGGAGACGAACACGTTGCTGGAAAAAAGAAGTTTCACACCCGATTATTTGTCCCTAAACGTCGTTTCTCGTTTATTTTCTTCTAAGCCGGGGAACGGGAGCCGAGGAGGGTGAGTTTTTGACTCGTCGCTCCGGATATTGTCGCTTTTTTGGGGCAGGTATTGCCATAGAAACGAGCGATGTTCCGATTCACAGCAGCTGTCAAGTGCGGGGCCTCCACTGATAATGTCGGTTAATGTGAAGCTAACCTTTAGCTCACTGTTAGCAGCCTCTGAAGCTCGTACTTAACGGTGCATTCAAGGTCCGGTGAAGATTTGAAAACGACCGATAAACCCATCTGAGTACATAAATACAGTTGGTTGATCGTTTGACAGCGTAGTTTTATTTATTTTTTGTAACACAGAAGGTGTTACAGGCACAAGGGCCCCGAGAAGACTGCGTTTTCTTTGAATGGTGCTCCAAATGTCCCTCAGTTATTTGCAAAATTGACGTTTTCTTTCGCTGTGACAAAGCTGTAAACATTAAACTACACAAATATAGGTTTTTATCGATCGCTAGGCTCTTTAAATGAAATTCGACACATTAATGACTCACACATCAGCCGGTTACTTGTGGACAAATCCAACTTTTGGTCCTTTTCGCCGCCGCCCGTCACGTTTGCGTTAATTTGATGTTGAGAGAATTACAGACAAACCGAAGTTACAATCTCCATTTTTTTTTTTTATTCACGTATGTTTCTCCTTTTTAATGTTTTGAATGGGAGGCCGCACTGAACAGCAGGAAACCCACTGAATACTTAAAGGCCTTAAATTACGTAGCACCAGGCTTGTACGTTCAGATGCGAGGTAGCGGTAGAAGGACAGCCCGGTGTGACTCATGCTGAAGGCTGCGTAGCGGCGACTGGACCGGTTTTTATAGCTGTTACATTTGCTGTAATTCATCTCATTGATGCCTGAAATAAAACCTCATTAAAACCAGGATCTGCTGTAAAGCCAGGGAGCATTATATTTAGTTACATCAGAAGCAGGTAGGGTGGTTTCAGGCTGTGGTGGTGGATCTGTGGCAGCCCATTGTTAAGAGTTAAAGGCTGTGCTTGTTTGTTCAGAATTGAATGTGTTGCTTCAGCAGAGTTAATATTGTGTTTGTGGACATAGGTTCGAGCCTGACCACTGTCCCCTACATTTAGACATTGTCTGCTGTATTTGGGACCTAAATATCACCATTAGCTGTGCATACGGATAAATGTACACCTCCATATCTCTGATTCTGTCCCTCCTTTTTTCTTCCTCACCTTTTCTCTTCATTTGTCCACGTCTCTCAGCTCCGCAGGTGCTAGCGTCCGTCATTCCAGCCCTCCATCATGGCAGATAAAAACACCAGGATCGCCATCGTCAACCATGACAAATGCAAACCTAAGAAATGCCGTCAGGAGTGCAAGAAGAGCTGCCCTGTGGTCCGTATGGGTGAGTGATCGTTTAGTCGGTGCTCATGTCCACAAGCAAGTTAAAAAATGAGCTTCAACACGGAAAACACAAACATTTGTCGCTAAATGAGAATCTGTGTTCAATTGTGTTTGCAGGTAAGCTGTGTATCGAGGTGACTCCACAGAGTAAGATTGCGTGGATCTCAGAGTCTCTGTGTATAGGCTGTGGTATCTGCATCAAGGTAAGAACACCTGCAGGGCGACCTCTCTGAATATCAAGTGAACCGGTCTGAAAACATAGATGTAGTGATGTTAATATCTGCTCCTCTCTTGTGTTTCTATTTAGGAAAATATAAGTCATTTGTGTTATTACACTTTCAGCTTGTTTAACAGTCACAAATCCTAGAAAATCATCATGTAGAACAGGATTGGTCCCTGAAAAATAAGGAATCTGACCAGGATGTCTGTCCAGATGAAGTTAGTGCTAACTCCTGAGGGGCCGGTCTCAGTCTGGTTGTTCTGACGGGGTTTTGTTGTTGTTGTAGAAATGTCCTTTCGGAGCGTTGTCGATCGTCAACCTGCCCAGCAACCTGGAGAAGGAAACCACACACAGATACTGCGCCAACTCCTTCAAACTGCACCGGTACGCTGACGCTGACACCGCCTGGATACGCAACTGATTCAGTGATTTGTTATATTATTCTGAGAGCACATGTTATTAAATTTAGGTTTAACATGAGATGTTGATGCTGTGAATCAGCTGGTTGTAATTACAGGTTTGTATCAGCCACTGACAGAAGAACAGGAGGTTTTAAATGAAATATCTGAGTTTATCTGACAATTATGTCAGTTTCTATGTGGCAGTGTGATTATATATATATGTGTGTGTGTGTGTGTGTGTGTGTGTGTGTGTGTGTGTAGGCTGCCCATACCGAGGCCCGGTGAGGTGCTGGGGCTGGTGGGGACCAATGGTATCGGGAAGTCCACGGCGCTGAAGATCCTGGCTGGAAAACAGAAACCCAACCTGGGGAAGTACGATGTGAGTGTTCACACACACACACACACACACACACACGTTACTGTCAGGTGATGTGGATTTACTCGTGCAGGCCTCGTGTTGTAGGTTGAATGTGGTTGTTGCTGCTCTGAGGAGATAAAACGTGGGTGTAGCTGCTCAGACCAAACATCAGATACAGGCCGAGCCGTCTTGACAGAAATAAAAGGCATCGGTCCTGCACTGCTGTAAATGCTGCTTGACGTGTTTGATGTTTTATATGTTACATATGAATGTGTGTTTTTCTGTCCCAGAATCCTCCAGACTGGCAGGAGATCTTGACCTACTTCCGAGGATCTGAGCTGCAGAACTACTTCACCAAAATCCTGGAGGACGACCTGCGGGCCATCGTCAAGCCGCAGTACGTCGACCAGATCCCGAAGACCGTGAAGGTAAACGAGTTTGAGCAGGAAGGAGTTTAATCAGTGGTGCTGCGGCGGTGAAGGAGGGTTGGTTGTAACTCTTCACCTCTGCCTCCAGGGGTCAGTAGGGGCCATCCTGAGCAGGAAAGATGACACAGACACACAGGACATCGTCTGTGACCAGCTAGGTAAAACACACACGCATTAAAACATCAAACAATTAATGTGGATATTTAATTAATCATCTCAGTGATTTATCAAATAAAAATGGTTGAAAAATTCACTGAAAAAAAACCCAAACGTTTGTCAAAACACAAGCAGCTGTGTCTGGAATTTGCTAATTTATCATATAAATATAAATATTTGTTCCAAACTGACTTTATCATAAATGTGATTGGTTCTTTTTTGCGTTGTTGCCGGGCAGATCTGAGTCACCTGCGGGAGAGGAACGTGGAGGATTTGTCCGGAGGAGAGCTGCAGAGGTTCGCCTGCGCCGTCGTCTGCATCCAGAGGGCCGACATGTGAGGAAACGACCGACGCAGCTCCATCATCAATGTTTCCACTTTGACCTGAAAACAGACTGACGCTGTTTCTACTGTTTCTACTGTTTCTCTGCTGCAGTTTTATGTTTGACGAACCGTCCAGTTACCTGGATGTTAAACAGAGGCTGAAGGCTGCCATCACCATCCGCTCGCTCATCACCCCGGACAGGTACAGACTCTTCATCTAAAGGGAGAATCTGACATTTATATCATCACGATTAATCCTTATAAGTGTGTGTGTGTGTGTGTGTGTGTGTGTGTGTGTGTGTGTGTGTGTGTGTGTGTGTGTGTGTGTGTGTGTGTGTGTGTGTGTGTGTGTGTGTGTGTGTGTTATTGCAGGTATATCATTGTGGTGGAGCACGACCTGAGTGTGCTGGACTACCTGTCTGACTTCATCTGCTGTCTGTACGGAGTCCCCAGCGCCTATGGGGTGGTCACCATGCCCTTCAGCGTCCGAGAGGGTAAAACACACACACACACGCACACACACACACACACACACACACACACACACACACATTCTTGTGGTTCAGAGGAGGATTATCAGCGTTAGTGAATCATACTGTGTCAACGTTCACATTCATTTTTTTAATCAAATATGAAAAGTCTTTGATTCATAACTCTGTCTATAAAATATCTTCCTCTTCTTCCTCCAGGTATCAACATCTTCCTGGACGGTTACGTTCCCACGGAGAATCTCAGGTTTCGCGAGACCTCATTGGTCTTCAAAGTGGCTGAGACGGCCAACGAGGAGGAGGTGAAGAGACTCAGGCACTACCAGGTCGGTTCTGGTTTCCTCATTTTAAAACTATCACTTTATTTTCTGCTCATTTCTCCCTCTTCTTTCACTCCTACCTTTCTTCACTTCCTAATTCCTTCCTTCCTTTATTACCTCCCTCCTCCTCGTCTTCTCCCGGGTCTTTGTTTCTCTTCTCTCGGAGAGACTGACCCTGCAGCTGGAACAGATGTCTGACCTGTCGCTGTTGTTGTTGTTGTTGTTGTTCAGTATCCGGAGATGGGGAAGACGATGGGCGAGTTCACGCTGGAGATCAGAGGAGGAGAATTTACAGACTCTGAGATCATGGTGATGCTGGGAGAGAACGGTACGCTGAGTTCGTGTCTGGACGTGTCCACACTCGGAGTTTTTACGTCGGTGTTTGACATCAGCCTGTAAATGTTTCGGTCCGCAGGCACAGGGAAGACCACCTTCATCAGGATGCTGGCTGGAGGACTCAAACCTGACGGGGGAGGGGAGGTTCCCATCCTGAACGTCAGCTACAAGCCTCAAACCATCAGCCCCAAGTTTAAGGTTCGTCCAGTTTCTTCATCAGCACTAATTATTAAAACACGCCGTGGAATAAATTAAAGGATGATTCTGCTGTTTACAGTTTAAAAACTTTGTTTGTGTGAATCTTGTTCTATGAAATGACACAGCTCCATTAAATCCAAGCTGATGCTTCCAGGCTTCACCTGGTTGCCGAGCGTCGTCCTCCCAGAGACGATCCATCACAAAGATTCAGCCTCTGTCTCTGTGAACAGAACAATAAAGTTGAGACGAGTTGAATGTAAAGAGAGTGTGTGTGTGTGTGTGTGTGTGTGTGTGTGTGTGTGTGTGTGTGTGTGTGTGTGTCTCTGCAGGGCAGCGTCAGAGCGCTGCTGCACGAGAAGATCAGAGACGCCTACACTCACCCTCAGTTCATCACCGACGTCATGAAGCCGCTGCAGATCGAGAGCATCATCGACCAGGATGTAAGAGACGCACGCCATAATTGTTTTAACGAATACTGTTGCCCTCGTTTAGAGTGTCGGTCAGTACGACTCTGGTTACCTAGCAACTGTGTTCTTTCATGAGTCCATGTGGAGGGGGCAGAGAGAACCAGGCTTTTATTTTGAAAGTTTCATATTTTTACTCCTTTCTTTATAAACTCAGAACGTCCTCCATGAGTCATGTGACATCGCTCTGCCTGCACCTTTTTAACCCCCCCTCCCCTCCTCCCCCCTCAGGTGCAGAACCTGTCTGGTGGTGAGCTGCAGAGAGTTGCCCTCACTCTGTGTTTGGGGAAACCAGCTGATGTTTATCTGATCGACGAGCCCTCGGCTTACCTGGACTCCGAGCAGAGGTTGATGGCCGCCAGGGTCATCAAGAGGTCAGACGCGGCTCCTCTTCGCCACTCAGTTCCCTCCCTCCCTTTCCTTCACACCCTCACTGTCTGACTCGTGTCCGTCTGCAGGTACATCCTCCACGCCAAGAAGACGGCGTTCGTGGTGGAGCACGACTTCATCATGGCGACCTACCTGGCCGACAGAGTCATCGTGTTCGACGGTATTCCCTCCAAGAAGACTGCAGCTAACACGTAAGACAGAGAGAGACTTTTATTTTGTTAAATACTCACAACATGAACCAAACACTTCCTGAAGAGAAACTGAATTTCTTCTTCTTCTTCTTCTTCAGGCCTCAGAGTCTGTTGGCGGGAATGAACCGCTTCCTGTCGCTGCTGGAAATCACATTCAGGAGAGACCCGAACAACTTCAGGCCACGTATCAACAAGCACAACTCCATCAAGGTATTCACACCTGTGTATTATAATATCATATAATGTATAAGAGACATTTTAAAGATACGAGCATCACTTCAGTTTAGGGATTAAAGGTCTGTATTAACTACAAATCACATACTTACCATCAAAACTACCGTCCTGTGTTGTAGAAATCTGATGCTAATAATATAATAATAATAATAATGTTCATTTTTTTCCAGATACTGAAACTTTACATTAAAAACAAGGTCAATTTAAAAACTAGAAAGCAACAGAATAGAGCAGGAAATAAATTCAAACATTAAAATCATGAATATTTATTTGTTCAGTGTTTTTCTGTCGGCTGCTGTAAAATATGAAAATATATTAACAGACGCTTGAAACTTGGATCATTACGAGTTTAATCAATCGCATCGATCTGCAGCTCCAGCTGGTTCAGGTTGATGTGTCCAGCTCGTTCTGCAGCTCTGATTATCAGTTGATCCGAGTGGAAATGGTTTAGTGTGTGAACCTTCGCTGACCTCTGCTGGTGACGTGTCGGAACTACAACAACACAGTAATCAAGATTTAAAGGGTTTAAAATTAGAAGAAAAACAAAACGTCACAAAGATAAAAAGCAAGAAAATGAAACAGCAGGTAAATAAAACTGATGATAGTCGTGTTTTCATGCAGGTAAAGCAGCAATAAATAAATAAAATGGTGATTATCATACACCGAACACCGCCACAGGAGATCAGTGTACACTGTTGATCAAGCACGAGCTGCAGAGTAGATGTTGTGTTTCTGTACACACTGACCTTTGACCTTTGTTTCCTCCAGGACACCGAACAGAAGAAGAGTGGAAACTATTTCTTCCTGGACGACTGAGCCGACGTCCAAACAGCAGATACGTTAAAAATCATAAGAAGCAGAGAGAGAGAGGAAAAAAAAAAAAACCCCATCAGCCTTTATGTACCGGGCTGCGTTCAATAGCCAGCAATGTTGTGAAACGTTGAAAATAAAAAGTGCATTGCATTCTGTGTCCGTCAGCCTGAACATACTGGGCTGAATTCACAAGCCAGCGACATTGTGGAACATTAAGCAGCGTATTTTAACACTCATGCATTTACAGCAACTGATAATAAACTGATTATATCTGATCCCAGAACTGTTCGTCTCCTCATTCGTCACGTCTTAACAGTGTGTGGTGTGTTCAGGAACACTTAGAAATACTGTGTAAAAGCCTGAAGTAATATTAAAACGTCTCTAAATTAATTTACAAAACTCGTGTGCATGCAGGAAGCAATTCTTTTGTAAGTTATGCATTTTTATTATTGATTATTGTTATTAAACCCAGTAGCTATAAAGCTCATTGATAATGGGCAGGTGTCAGTTTCATCAGGAGGTGGATTGATCAAAGAGATGCAAGGAGAACGTCAGATTTATCTGCAGCTCTTAAAGTCCTTGAAAGAGATGAATTCATTTCTCAAAAAAAGGTTTTAAGAAGTCTGAAACTGAAGTTGGTAAACCTGCAGAAACCCTGTCGTGTGTGTGTGTGTGTGTGTGTGTGTGTGTGTGTGTGTGTGTGTGTGTGTGTGTGTGTGTGTAGCTGAAATAACAGGAGCTGTCCTTGGTGCTTATGTCAGCACCAAATATCATCTTATAAAATCAGTGGTGGAATGTGAATAATAACATTTATTAAACTAATATTTATTGTTTAAAAAATAAACATAACAAAAACATTAGTATTAGTTTTGTAATAATGGGCTCTGACAGGGAGCAGGTTTCTCTTTTTCTAGAGCTTCATAGTATTTATACTTTTTGCTCAGGGTTTGTTATTATTTGTCTTAGCTACAATTAGCTTAGCTGTAATTAAGGATTACCTGTTGGAAAGGCCACGCCCCTCACCTGTTGGTCAATGTGTTTTTTACTCATTCGCAGCCTTGAGGGACGAAAATACACATTTTGGCAGTTGATGTTTCACCACAGTCAACCAATAATTTCCATGTGTAGAAAACACAGCAGGGACGTTTCAGGCACATAAAAACTTTATTTAAAATATTGTGACTGAAAGAAAAAATGATTTTATATTATAAATGCATTGATGACACTAAACTCTATTCAGCTCAGAAGTGATGCTCAGTGGTCACGATGTCATCACGGTCCTCGGCCAATCTCTGCTCAGCCTGGGTGGGTGGTGCAGTTGCCATGGAGACACGTGGGTGTTGTCCTATCAGAAGAATGAATCATCAGATTTAGATACAGTATTATCAGGCAAAGACAATCAATACTACAGAACTGTAACTGGTGATTGATTTATTGATTGACTGATACCTGTGTGTCTCTGTCGATATAAAGACACCATAATGACAGTGGAGATGAAGTACGGACAGAACATCACCAGGTGGTAGAGCACTCTGAAAACAACCTGGAGGGGGACTGAGGAAGGGGGCGGAGCTGAGGAAGAGGGCGGGGCTGAGGTGGGAGGAGCTGAGGTTACAGGTTTTCCTGTAGAGAGAATTTCACCTGGTCAAGTGAATATGTGGATAATAAGTGGTGAAACCAAAGTGAAGCTCTTGACCTTTGACCTCCTGACCTGTGACAGTGATCCAGCTGGGCGGAGACTCTCCATGACCTCTGATGTCACAGCTGTAGAGGCCTTCATCAGACTTGTCAACATGGTGGATGGTCATGTGACCTGTAGTCTCTGTGATGAGGGAGCCATCTTTATAGAAAGCAGCTGGGAGGTTGGAGGGAGGGGTCTTTGTTTTACAGTGCAGAGTGACATCATGTCCCTCCATCACAGGGAGGACAGGACTCTGCAGGATCACTGCTCCACCTCAACACACAGACAAACTACAGCATTTCATCCATTTACACACAGCTTCATCAACACTGACTCCACAGTCTGATCTTACCAGTGACAGTGATGTTGATGCTGTTACTGGTTTCTCCCTCTCCGGACTCACACCAGTAAGTTCCACTCTCCCACGTGGCGATCAGACTGATTTTACAAGAGGAACCAGTTGATCTTCCCCAGTCGAGTCCACACCGAGTCCTCTGTCGTTTGGTCGTGTTCCTCGTCGGCCTCCAGCCGTCGTCCTCGCCACAGCTCAGAGACACGGAGTCGCCTTTAAAGAACTGAGAGCTGCTGGGAGTCGCAGTCAGAGAGGCTGCCAGGATATAATTTATTTGTACAGCAGGTTATCATCAACGGGCTTAACAGGAATCAAAGAAGCATAAGAAAACAGATTATTAAAGAGGCAAGATTAAAATCCAGATGATGGAGAGCAGCGCAGCTTTTAGCTTCTTTTTAAAGCCAGTTATGGTTTGTGCAGATTTGGTCTCATGCTGCAGCAGCTGGTGAAATATATTTAGGGCCCAGACCATTTAGTCGATCAAGAGATCAATACACTCAAATCTCAGCTGCCAACAGAACTTCTCTTCTTAGTAAATTGCAATGGATCAAATGAGATCTGGATTTCATCGTCTCAGAACTCGTGTGGTAGAAGAAGTTTCCTCACCTTGTTGTGTCGTGCAGCTCAGCAGCGAGATCAGAGCTGCAGAGAGACGACAGAGAAAAGTGTGAAGTGTGATGGAGGTTCTGGGTTCTGCTTCTCTCTCACCTTCCTTCACTCGTGGAAACTAACGGTGCTGTAGGTGTGTGGGAATGTTCCTGTAATCACATTTCTTTTCTTCCTACTATGTTTATTGTTACGCACCAAAACACCAAGGCAACTTCCTTGTACGATGTAAAAACCTACTTGGCAATAAAACCAGATTCTGACTCTGACTCCGACCCACAGACACGACGCTGATGTAAAAAACCAAACTGCAAATAAGTTGAATTTGTTCTCGGTGAATAAAAAGCCCAGACAGGGAGACAAAGAGTCGACTTACAGAGCAAACGCAGAAGAGATGCTTCGTCCATCGTGAGACGTCTGTGATAGGAAACCTGCACTTTGCCCAGTTCAAGTGAAACCCTCATCCTTCCTCTGAGACTGTGGCTTCCTCTTCACACAAAGTAAAGCAGGTAATTTTGATTAGTTGCAGTAAAACAGAGAAAGTCAGAGATAAAACTTTAAAAGATCAGGAGGAAAAGCAACTACAATGTAAATGTAAAGAACATTAATATGTGTGTGTTGTGTTGTGTGTGAGGGAACAACTTGAAGCTGCTTTTTTGATTTTGTTCAGAAAGATTCTGAGCTTTTATTTTTGTATTAAATTATTCAGAGAGAGTTTATTTAATGATGTGAGTGATTTTATAAATAAGGTTAGACATTGTTAGAAAGAAGCTGTTCCTTCCCGTAGAGAAAAGTGGTTTATAGTTCAGAGGAAATGAGATGAAGGATGGAGGTTGTTTCGTACCTGTACATCTGCTTTAACCACTGAAATGTGGTCAGGAAGAGACAAACACCAGTAGCTGTGTAGGTCAGTGTGGTGAGGCAGCGTGAGAAAAACACTGCTGGAGCTCGACAAACTCCGAGTTTGTATCTTTGACATAACATGGATTAGTAGATCTACAGTTGTCCACTATAGGGATATTTCCTGCAACAACACACACATATTAATGTTCTTTACATTTACACTCTGGTTGCTTTTCCTCCTGATCTTTTAAAGTTTTATCTCTGACTTTCCGTGTAGAGGAAGCCACAGTCTCAGAGGAAGGATGAGAGTTTCACTTCAGCTGGTCAAAGTGCAGCTTTCCCATCACAGACGTCTCACGATGGACGAAGCATCTCTTGTGCCTTCAGCCTCCGATGACACAGATGTAAAACAATCACACTTATATATAAATATATATATATATATAAATATATATATATATATATATATATATATATATATAAATATATATATATATATATATATTTATATATATATATATATATATAAATATATATATTTGCAGTAATACCTTCCCAGCCCAGCAGTGGGCAGACTGCTCTACAATATTCTAACTGCAGCGGCTGTTTGTCAGGAGAAGAAGAAGCTCGCGACTCACCTGTTTCAGTCATTATTCCCGGCTGTTACATCTGCCACCACCTGAGCAAGAACATGTGGCGCCTATTAAAAAGGTATTGTGCATTAACCTTACCGACTGTCCTAATATATAAAATAATACTATCTACTGCTGTTTTACCAACCGGTTACTACCTGTTTCTGCAGAATCACGTGGCTGGTTCTCGCCGGTATGATTCATGTATTGTGGGGAGTCGCAGGTAAATCAGAGCTGTTGTTCATATATAAATCAGGATTGTGAATAGCAACAATGTGAAGAGCTGGTCTGTTTCTGTCAACCTGAACACCGGTGATCTGTCGGTGTTTAGTGCAAATGCTGTTAATGTGGTACAACCGTGTTTTAACGAAGACAGTTACCTGCTAAAGCCAAGCTAGCATTAGCTAGCATTAGCATGTTGAAGTTGAAGCCACTTCAAATTGATATTAGCTTTTTTTCAGTGGCTAAATCACATTTTTACATGTGCAATAGTATTTTACCATTAAAACAGGTCCCGTGTTTTAGCATGAATTTCCTTTTAAATAAATAACAAACAGAAATCATATGAACAAACCTTTTTTTGTTTTTTTTTTTTTGTGTGGCTTGGCTACTGTGGAAGTCAGAGTTGAACTTTGACCTCTCTGCTCTGATTTCGTTGTCTCTCCTTCAGATCAGCAAACCATCAGGGCTGACCCTGGAGAGACTGTCACTCTGCCATGTCGAGCCCCCACAAACTTCTCCATCGCAGCTGTGGAGTGGACCACACCTGACCTGAAGCCCGAATACGTCCTTTTCTGCCGTTTACACCAGAGGCCTGATGTAGAAAACCAGCATCCATCTTTTCAGAACCGGGTGGATCTGACGGACAGAGAGATGAAGGACGGTGACGTGTCCATGATTCTGAAGAATGTGACGAGTAACGACACAGGAACATACGAGTGTCACATCATTAACGACAAGAACAAGAGCGGCTCAAAGCGCAAGAAGAGAGCCAGCTTTGACACTGACGCCACCAAGATCATCTACCTGCAAGTTCATCAGGCAGGTGAGTCTTTAGAGTCCACACTCAGGTGAGTCTTGGTGCAGCTACTTCCTGGTTGTTGCTGTGACAGTGAACCATCTCGCATCAGATGTTGTTGATGTGATAATGTCTGACAGTTTAAGGAGGAAATGGATTCTGATCTGTTCTTCACTCACCTACCTGACAGCTGATACCTGCCTCTCTCTGCAGGTCGCACAGCTGGACACGACAAGGGTGGAGGAGAAAGGAATCGACGTTACGGACTGGTAGCCGTTGTTCTTGTTCTTGTTCTTGTTCTTATTTTTCTTCTTCTTATGATTTTTGTATTACGTAGCAGACAGAGAGCAGAATTTACACCAACCTCCTGCTGATGTAGTAGGTGACGATCTGCTGTAAGACAACACACATGGTAAATACTGGAGGGGTCTGTGAGCTCAGAGGATCCTGGGAGCTGTGTTGGGTCTCCCACAGCAAACTGGTCTCAGGTGATAATATAAGATAATATAAGATAGATGAAAATTCAATTGTCCAGCTGCCCAAGTGCATTTACAGTCGTATAGGAACTGACCGAACTCCGACCTCTGAGGCGCCAAAAACTGCACTTTCTTTACTGCGCACTTTATTTTCTGTGGGGATGGATGGACGTGATGAATTAGGAAGAATTATTATTTATATTAATAAATATAATAATGTATATTATTATAACAAACTGAGGAGTTGAATCACAACCTTTGCAAGTAAAGAAGTGATTATAGTCCTTCATCTCGCAGTGCTGTCTCCTTTGCAGATTATCTCTGCAAAGGAGAAGTGCTCACTATCACAGATTTAGACAGATTTGTGAACAATATTTGAGAGAAATGGTTATTTTGTGTATATAGAAAATGTTTTAGATCTTTGAGATCATCTCATGAAAAAAGGGAACAAAAACAAAAGTGTTGCATTTATATTTTTGTTCAGTGTATATTTAACTTCAATGAAAACAAAGGATCAAATATATATTTATATTCATTAATACAATATAAATGCTGCTTATATAATTTGACGAGAGTATTTCCACTGTATTATTACTTCTTAATAAAAAGTTTATCATAGCGCTGTAGTCACTGAACTGTAGAGGGTTGCGATGTCTGATGTCTGATCACAGCTGCTTCAGTCTGACTGGTGTCTCGTGACCGGCGGCTGAATCGGAGCCAGAGAATTTTCTAATGAATTTACCAGTTAAAATAAACAAAGATCCAGATTATCAGAATATTGCAACCTACAATCGATGTGATGAAACACGGGACACTTTGCCAAGTAACTGCCTTAGGGTTTTTTTGCTACTACTATTAATGAATGAATTTTGTATGAATGTATGTTATTTGTACTCTGGATTGATGAAGGCAACTAAAGACCGGTGACAAACTCAGAGAAAAACCTGAATAAATGAGAGAACAGTTTCAGATGCTTCCATATCGGCCGTTGGTACAATTATCTCATGCTGAGAGTCGCATCAGAAGAGCAGGCCCGGTTCACCCTCATCATCATTTATTGTCACAAAAGAAGGGGAGGAGGGTAAAAGCCTGGAGAGATTTGTTAAAACATCTTCTCCTCCACCATCAAAGGACTCCAGCCAATCAGCTGTTCAAGTCATTTTACGTTGGTTTTTTCTTTTTGTCACCCGTCTGATTGTTGAATGTAGCAATGATGCACTTGAATGACATGACAAGCCTTATTTTGTAAATGTTTACTAACCTGATTTGGGTTTTTATGTATTCATAAAGCTAGAATAAAAAGAAAACTAAACTTTCAACGACTATGATTGTTTTCTTCTACGTTTTGAATGCGACAGTGAGCAGTCACCTTCAGTCAACACTGGGGAATGTGTATCACTGAGATTTTAACGCCACTACTACTTTTATAGATCCTGACACTTTTGTTATTTCTGTAAGAGAAGAAAAAAATTGTCTCAATAATAAACAGGAAATCTATTTTCTTAATTTTTGAAGAACCGACAGCAGAACTGATGATGTCAGAGCTGATCGATGCTCCAGAGCTCGTCTGTCCTGCAGGTCACCATGAGTTCCCCTCAAATATTCAGCCTTTATTACACCAGCAACAGGCGGAGGAACGAGTCAGCTGCCAGGAATAAAACTATAAAAAGGGGAAAACAGTGAATTTAAAACCTTAGAAATTGGTTGTATAATTCATGAGCCGATGATATTCCAACTTCTGCCTTTTTCTACTAATCAAATGAAACTATATGTTGTTTGGCGTCCTGCAGAGTAAAGACTCGGGCCTCAGACTGCCAAGGGTTTGATGCTGCATTCACGTCCGTTACTTTAATTATTAGTTGTATTAATAGTTTCCGACTTGCAAATAGCGTCTACGATAAATTCGGACTCGTAATCACAACAAGGAAACTCATATTTACACGACTCACACTAACGGACAAAAGAAAACCGGAGGCCTCACATCCTCAGGAAAAGATGTTATAGACACAGATGTGATGGTGTTTGTACAAGTAATAAAATACATGATACTTAATGGATAAAAAAGGATGTGCTGGTGAGATTACAAGAAGGTGAGAAGATCTGACCTCAAAACGAGGATCAAATAGTTATTTACATTTATCTTTAATCATATTTCAGGTTTTGCCAAAATAACATGGACTCCGTGATGACGTTCTGATTAAACCAGAGAAGCACGATCTGAACCAAAGTTTTATTATTGTCACACAGACACCAGTAAACAGCCTTTGTTCTGTACAGCAGTGTTTCTCAAAAAGAAAAGAAATAAGACGGTAAAAGTAGCAAACGTAAGGCACTGAATCTCTACAGTCTGAAGTCGATCAGAGGGAAAGGAAAGAAGACAAACGTGAACCAGCAGCAACACAAACAAGTAAAAAATACAAATCTAAACAAAGTCCACACACACACACACACACACACACACGCACAGTTTGGCTGCTGTGGTTTTGTAGCAGCAAGTACAACTCTTAAAGCTGTTCTCAGATCAGATTTCATCTGATTTTTTTTTTTTTTTTTGTTGCTTTAATCCTCTTAAAACAAAGTTTGTTTCAAGCTCGCAGTGCTAACAGACCCTGGGAAGAAGAGATCACTTCACTTGGTTGATGCTTTTTTACTGATATGTGTTTCCATGCCTGGTGGTCGGTGGACGAGCTGCGTTCGAGGGATGCCAGAAAATATGAAACTTCATCTGTTCAACATTCAGGGGAATTATTTGTTTTCTTGCAGAGTGAGATGAGAAAATGGATGTCTGTAAGCTCAATATGCTACATTAGCTTAGCATAAAGACTGGAAAGGGGGAATCAGGTAGCCGCGTTATATCTGATTTGTTGAGTATATACAAAGCTGAAGCATAAAAAGGACAATTTGTATTTTTATGATGTATTATTTCTTGCCTGGGCTGTTTTTATGCTAAGCTAAGCTAACTGGCTGCTAGCTGCTATCATATTTACCCTACGTGATGCTGGTATCGACTTTCTCATCCAACTCTGAGCAGAAAAGAGAAAACATCCCCGAAAATGTCTAAACTATTCCTTTAAAGTAAAATGCAGTTTGATGACACGTCAAATAAAAATCACGAGTGTGAAAACTCCACAGTTTTTAACCTAACGTCACATTGACATGGCGGCAAATCACACGCAGCTCTACTGAAGATGTTTGAAATCCACAAAACAAGAGTCGCAGCGATTAGTTGATGAAGTCGAGTGACAAAAATGATCCGCAACTAATTGTTACGAGTCGTTTTTAAGAAAATTATTCACAATTTTCCAACATTTTCTTGGCAAACGACTTTAAACCGATGAATCGCTGCAGCTCCACTCGAAAAACACACCCTTCAGTTCTTTAAATCCATGTGCAACTGCTGAGAGATTTAAAATGACATGTAAACTCGCACTTGCTAACATGCTAAGCTAATTAGCTAGCTAATAATGAGATCGATAGTGTTTTTGTTTCCACGAGCCGGAGGATTTCGACACACCGAAGCACACGAATAGAGTTTATGACCCCCCCCCACCTCAGAATGTGGCGCAGAAGACGCCGTGATGATTTACGGAGACGACGGACCGATCAACCAATCAGATCTCTAGGTGGTGACGAGAAAAAAAAAAACCAAGACAAAAGACAGAAAAAGTGCGATTAAGAGCGAGTTGAAACCAAACGAGCTCCGGCGAGAACATGAAAAGGCAAAGAAGGAAAAACAAAAAAAAAAAACAATCTTCTTGCGTCCTCTCCTCTCATTGGCTGACAGCTTGTAGCCTTTTTTACCAGCCCCGCCCCCTGTGTGAGGACACAAACGGACTGTGGTTATACCCCGGCCCCGCCTCTCCTCCCGGCCTCCTCCTGTTCCCGCCCCTCCCCCTCCCTCTGTAGCCCCTCCTCGGCCCTCTGAGGTTGTGGGTTTGCGGTTTGAATCCCTCCATCTCGTCCCACTCGTCCTCCGTGCTGCAGCCCACCGACAGAACCTCCACCATGGGCATCGACGACAGGTGCTTGTTGGGGTTGAATGGTTTCTGGTGGAGCCGGTAGGTGCCGTTGTCGCCGGAGACGTTCGTCTTGGAGATGTAAGGTGACGGAGAGCCGGGGCTGCTGCCGGGCTTCATGGTCACCATGGAGACGGGGATGTCGGAGGCGTCAGAGACCAGAGCGACCTGAGAAACACAGACCGCATCAACTTTAATACTAATACTACCAGTTATATTACATATTAGTGCTGTGTCAATACTACCACCACTACATATACTACTACAATACATTAATACAGTGCTTTTACTTTCATGACTTATTTATATTGGACTATTTATTATTTTTATATTATATTATTTTTATGAAATATATATATATTTATTTCACAAACCTTTTTTTTATCGGTTCTTGCTCTTAATTATTTAATTTTCTTAATGGTTTTTAATTCATGTGCATCATGTGTTTTTAATTTGTTTCTTTACACCACATTACTGCACTTACTAATACTACATGTACTCCAGTACTACTACTACTAAATATTACTTCTGTGTTAATCCTGCCACTACTACTATGTTGTAAACACTATTACTACTTAATATTACTAATGTGTTAATAGTACCAGTATTTCTACTACTACGGTGTGTGTGTGTGTGTGTGTGTGTGTGTGTGTGTGTGTGTGTGTGCGTGTGCGTGTGCGTGTGCGTGTGTGTGTGTGTCCGTACTATCGGTCTGTTGTTGAGTGGTGGATCCACCAGCAGCACGGCTTTAGTCAAACTCTCTCCCTGCGGCTTCTTCATCGCTGATGGAAAGAAAATAAAACTTTATATTAGATTCAGCTCGTCTGCTCCCCCTGGTGGCAGAAACACAAACTGCCTGAAATGTAAGAACTTCATTACCCAGAAATCCTTTGTACTCTGATTAAAAATTTCATGACATCTTATGTTGTAAAATAAAAAACGTCGACCTACCGAAGCTGCTTGGAACCACCATTGTTCTGTTGTTGTTAGCGTTAGCCATGTTAGCAGCAGACGGACCCTCCAGAGAACAGGGGACTCGTCCAGGCCCGTGCCCGAGCATCGTGTCTCCGTTGACGGGCTGAAGCTGCTCCATCAGCCCCTGACTCACCTGGAGCTCTTCGGGGGTGGACGAGGACTGGTATCCCAGCGAGGATGGGGGGTATGGAGGCATGGGCGGGGGGTACATCGGGTGTCCTGGGCCTTGACTCTGGTGGTACCCCTGAGACGAAGGAGGGTGAACTGGGTATGGTGGAGTGGGATACGCGTAGTTGGAGCTTCTGGGTGGGGGCATCTGGTGCTGTTGCCATGGCAGCGAGGTGCAGGGCATCCTGTGGGGCGGAGGCTGGGTGACGGGGTACCTGGCCTGGTTGAAGGACGGTTCACTGGGACGGGGGGGCTCAGCGGGTGCGGCTTGGTGGTCGTACTGATGCAGCACCGACGCCGAAGCGGGAGGGTACTGGGGGTACGCCTCCTGGTGGCTGGCGGGGGCGTTGGAGGGAGGGAAGTGGTGGGTTGGGGAGGAGGAGCGGGAGGGGATCCTCTGGTGCATGGCGTAGGCCTGTTGGAGGGGGAGGAGGTATATGTAGGGGGTGAACAGGGGCATGGAGTACGCCTGGAGGGGGGGGGGGCAGACACAGGGAGAAAAGTCAGTTTGGTAAAGTTTGATGCAGACACTAATCCCCCACAATGCACTGCACAAACAAAACGGAGGAGTCGCTCAGAGCTGTAACAAGTTTAAACTGTTTGCTGAAGAGTCTTTATTTCTCTACTAATTAAAAAGCACAAATCATCTTAAACACGTTTTTTCTAAACAAATAAAATCTCTTGACGTCATCGTCTCACCTTGACTCCCAGGTTGAAGAAAAACCTCAGGATGTTGACATCTGCAGAGGAAGACAAACAAACAAACAAACAAACAAACAAACAAACATCAGCCTGACTGTGAGTAAAACCAAACGAGAAACATTTCCGTATAAACCCTCATGCTCATGTTGCCCGGCTCACCTTGGGGCAGGTCGTCGCCCGACTTGCTGGAGGAGAAGGGGGGAGTCGGCACCATGTCGCCCTTCTCTCCGTGGGGGAACCCGGGGTACAGGGGGTCCTGGTAGAGCTGGGACAGCTTCTGTAGAGGAACAGCTCCTGGGATGGACTGGGGGTGAGGAGGGGGAGGGGGATGTGCGGAGACTACCTGGGGGTGAGGAGGATGAGCCGGGGACTCGGGCTGGGGTGGAGGGTGAGGGGCTTCTGTTTGATTCTGGATGTTGGGGGTCTCGGTTTGGAGAGAGGGATGGATCGGGGGGGCGGAGACAGAGAGGGAGGGATGCGGGAGTTGGGAGGGGGGAGGAGGCTGAGCGTGGGTGACTGAGGGCTGTGGTTGAGCGGGGGCAGAGACGGAGGCCTGGCAGGTGTGGGGGTAGGAAGCTCCTGGAGGAGGGTGAGAGGACTGAACCATCTCAGACTGGGGGGGGTACTGGACCTGAGTCTGGGTCTGAGGGAGGGACGCCTGGATCTGGTTTTGCGGCGGAGGGAGAGCCACTTCAGCGAGGGTCTGTGGCTGATGCTGGAGGTGAGGAAGAGAGGGCGGGGCCTCTGTCTGCACCTGGGGGAGAGGAGCCGCACTCTGAGTCTGGACGTTCGGGGGAGGAGGCGGCGGCTGAACGTCCTGGGTCAGCGAGACCTGAGATGTCGTCAGAGAGGATCCAAAACTCGGCAAAGAACCTGAGAAGAGAGAAAAGAGGAGTGAGAGCGGGAGAGATTATCACCTGCTCAGAGTCGCACAGGATCCTCTGATGAGATCAAGTCAGATTAAACGATCACGGCGCCTTAAATCCTGCTGCGACTCGGCCAACAGACGTGCAGCTGAGACCCGCTAACATCAGGCTTTAGTCGGCAGTAGAAAAGGGAACAATCGGCATCCACACCCGAAATGAACAATGAACAAACCAACGACGAAGGTGTTTTAGGACGGAATCAGATCCTGGTCTCAGGTTTCTAACAGGACAGAAGAACCGGAGCTTTGTACGAAGTTAACTGATCAATAAAAAGTCAGGAATCAAAGTCTGACGTTTCTTACTTGCAGTTTGTGCTGGAGCTGCTGGAGGATCTTGGACTTGAGCAGCACGATGGACAAGAGAGGAGGAGGAGGAGGAAGAGGAGGTGGGTGGACTGGGGGAGTGGGGGAGAGAGTGGACAGGCGGGGGGGAACGGTGGAGAGAGGAGGGAGGGAGGAAGCCCTGAGCAGCGACAGGAGAGGGAGCGATGGGAGCGATGAAAGTGGGAGGTGGCACTGAAGAGGGAGGCGGAGGGGAGGCAGTGGATTTAGGAGGAAGTGAGGAAGAAGAGGAGGTGGGGCGAGGAGAGGAAGAGGAGAGGGCGGGTGGAGCTGGGGGCGATGCTGCAGAGGGGAGAGCAGGGGTGATGAAGGAGAAGATGGTGGCGGAGGAGGGGACGGAGGGAGGAGGAGCAGCACCCGTCACAGAGGGTTTAGTGCTCGGGGCGGCAGCAGCAGCAGCAGGAGGAAGAGGAGGAGGAGGAGGAGAAGTCGTTGCACCTCCAGCAGCTGAAGCATAAGACTGTGCGTTAGCTTTAGCCGTCAGAGCAGCAGAGGCGGGTGGAAGGGTGGAGGTGGAGGTGGAGGCCGGTGCTGCAGTGTTGAGCGAGCTGGACCACGCCGGGCCGGAGTCAGAGTTTGCAGCCGGAGCAGCAGCAGGTTTGGCAGCAGGCGGGGGGGGGTTGGGGGGGTTGGGGGGTGTAGTAGTATCTGTAGTAGGTGCAGTAGGTGCAGTAGTGGCGGTGGGTGGAGGCGTGGAGGATTTGGGTCTGTCTCCAGCGGAGGGAGACGCTGCTCGCACGTCTTCGACTGGACTCTTCTGTAAAGGACAAAGACGGAGAATCAGCAAACAGACGCAAACACGTGTCTTCAATTCAATTCAATAAACTTTATTAGTCTCCAGGTGTCGGTGTCTCTACAGTTCACCTGACCATCGTAGAGACAAGAGACGACTCACCGTCTTGTTTCTCTGGGGTCTTCTCTTCTCTCCTCCCTTTCTCTTCCCTCCATCACCCTGCGTCCCAGTCTGAGTCTGAGAGGAATAAAAACATATTTATGGCGTCGGACACAAGAGCTACGCCTGTCCTCACTCAGGTCCTCATACTCACCCCGAGGGCGGGGAAGCTGTGTTCGTCTCTGAGCTGGATCTCCACCAACGCCACGTTCCTCTCCTCCTCCTCTTTGGCCAAACGCTGCTCCTCCGTCAGGCCGAACAACGCCGACTCCGCCGAGCTCACGGACTTCCTACAGGAACACAAGACACACGCTGAACCTTTCAAAATAAGATCGCTTACAATATTCACTATCGCGAGGACGGTTTCCAGACAGCAGGAATAACTTAAGCTGCTTCGCTCTGAAATCAAGATCAATGACGCAACAACAGGAGAGACTGAACCCAGGGTCAGACTTACCACAGTTCACATTATGAAAGTATTGATTATATATCTCACCTGCTGGTTTTGGCCCCTCCCTGCTCCTCGGCGCTGGCCTGTGGGGGCCACGAGTGCTGCTTCAACACACGCCCACTGGAGCCCGGCGCCGTAGCCTGGGGGACGGAGGAGGAGGATGATGGGACGGACTTCCCCCTGCCTCTGCCTTTACCCTTCTCCTCCCACTCTGAGAGAGAGAGAGAGAGAGAGAGAGAGAGAGAGAGAGAGAGAGAGAGAGAGAGAGAGAGAGAGAGAGAGAGAGAGAGAGAGAGAGAGAGAGAGAGAGAGAGAGAGAGAGAGAGAGAGAGAGAGAGAGAGAGATGTTTCAGCACTGACTTTTATAAACGTGTGTGTGTGTGTGTGTGTGTGTGTGTGTGTGTGTGTGTGTGTGTGTGTCGTCCCGTCACCTCCATATCCGTTGCTGAGCCTCTTGTCCTTGTTGACCACGGTGCTCCAGCTGCCTTCCTCACCGGCAGGACGGAGAGTCAACAGAGGGACGTGTCTACACGCAAACACACAAACCACTGTCACTTATTAAACTGATCAATAATCAACAGCTGATGCGTCGTCAGTTCCTCCGTGTGCTCAACGACTTCTGTGCTTCATGTCAACACAGATTTACTCCAGGTTTAACGTCTCTGTTCTGAACTTATCTGATAATGTTTGATAAACATTAAAGACTCACGTTACATCTCGTTAACAATAAAACACCGGTGGAAGAGACGTGTTGGAGGTGAAGCAGCACGACTGTGAATGACTCCATTTTATAAACACACTCAAGAATATAAATAAAACTTACAGGTGAGTAAACGTCTCCACCTGCAGTTCACAGCCTCACGTTAACTCACACAGTTTTAATGTGTGTGTGTGTGTGTGTGTGTGTGTGTCACCAACCTGTTGCCCAGTTCTTCTATGTAAACCACCACCTTGTTGCTGTTGGGAGGAACTTCCTTGATGGTTGCGTTGTAGTGCCGACCCTCAAGGCGAACCTACAGGTGTCACACACACACACACAACGTAAGTATGCATGAAAATAATCACAATTAAAACACACACACACACACACACACACACACACACACACACACACACACACACACACACACACACACACACACACACACCTGGCAGCGGTCTCCTGCAGTGTATTGCATCCCAGCAGCGATGCAGTAATCGATCTTCTGTTGGGCTGAAAGAAGAAACAGACAAGAAAAGACAACGATCCCTCGCTATTAATAAATAAGATGAATTCATTAATAGTTAAATCTTTAAGACAGAAAATATTGACATCTGCCCGTCACGTCTTTAAACTGAGCGCTCTGAGTCTTAATGTTTGATTTGACATTTAGTCAATAAACTGGTCGATTAATCAGCTGTTTCAGCAGAATCTTACTGACACACAGTCCCAGCTGTGAGATGCCGTTGCCTTGGTAACTCTATTCTACATTGTTGAAGCTCCGAGTCTCTGATTCAAACATCTGCACGTGGCTGCAGCAGCTGTGACTCGCAGCTGGTTCAGACACAAAGATCAAACTTATATTCACTGTTAATGCAGGAAAACAGTCTCCACCATGTTTCCTCTGTAGCTTCAGTTCAGTGTCTCTTCTTTTCATTTTGACCTTGTGGTCGGGAGCTTTAAAGACCGAGGTCGTGACTGAGATCACAAGGGTTGAAGAACAGTGACCTGTTCATCTCGGGCACATGACCTCAGCGTTTGTCTGGCAACAGATTCAATTAAAGAAAATCACCAAAAAGAATTTAATCTGGATTCAGTTCAAGCTCGAGGTCGAGTCACAATTGCTAGTTGTGTTTATGCAGAAGAGAAGCGGAGACTCATTCACTCGTGTGTTTTGTATCAACGTGATTTTCACACTGTGACACTTTGAACTTCCTGCGAGAAGAGAAATGTGAAATAAACTGGAAACTGTGTGTTCACCTCTCTTGGACTTGTGCCAGACGTCGTACTCTATGTTTCTGAACAGAGTCGGGTTCAGTGAACGCCTCACCCTCTCTGGCAGCAGCCGGCCACGCCCACGCCCCTGACACACACACACACACACATTATTCAGTGTTATCAGGCAGGTGAGCAGGTGTGTACAGAGACAGGCTTGGTGTGTGGGTGTGTGTGTGTGTGTGTGTGTGTGTGTGTGTTACCCTGTAGCTGTTGTGTCTTGTAGAAGTGTTTGTTGCAGTTTCCACCCTGGATCATAAACACACACATCATGAGGCGGCGTCAGTAAATCAGTCCGTGATGAAGGAGGGAAAATGAAAACAAAAACAAACAAATAAATAAATATGTGAGAAACTTCAGGTGAGTAAAGAATGAAGGGAATTAATTAAAGATCAATGGAGTCATACAAACGAGCAGAAATGATTTTTTTGAGAAAATAAATAAGGAGCAACTAAATAAAGTCAATTAACTGTGACATTAAAGCTTCAGTAAGTTCAGAGATCTGAGGCTCGACCTTCCAACCAATCAGAGAAGGCTAAAGTCAGGGGCGGGAGCTCACAGCTGTCAATCAACAGGTGTTTGTGGTTGACTACTACTCCCACGCCGAGGCGTCAAACATCAGCTGGAAGACGTTGCTATGGTGAAAACTGAGCGCTTGATTTACTCATTGAACTTATTGAAGCTTTAATTAATTAACGAGTTCTTAGAAATCTGTGCATCAAAGAACTTTTTAATAGATACTAATCGACTGAAATAAAGAGACGTGCGGCGTCAGCAGCTGCCGCTCTTATTTCAGAATCAGAAACAAACTGAATCATCAACATGTGGATGAATGTAAATATCTGAACATTAAAAAGGACAAAAACACAGTCGGTAAAATTTAATCAGTTAAATCAAAACGTTGTGAAGTGAGCTGATCGGTTTCCTACCTGAGCGCCTCGTTTGCATCCAGGTCGGACTCGTCGCTGCTGTTGCAGAACGCCATGCTGTCGTCGCTCAGGAGGTCGTTGGATCGTGGTAATCGCTGACACGCACCCAGAGAGTTGCGGTCCACCTTAAACACGCCGTCGTACAGCACCTCGTACAGGATGGCTGCAGCAGACACGCAGAGCGGAGCGGAGCGGGAGTTAGAGAAAACGTTTCCTGAAGCATCGCGTGTTAAAAAGCAGCTGCACGTCCCGTCACACTGATGTAAAGTGATTTTCTCAGAAACGAGTCACATGTGAAACAAGCAAGAAAAACTCACACTGGCAGAGAGCGGCGTTCTTAATGTGGTTGATGCGATAAACACTGTCGTAGTGATTCCCATTGAGAAAACACAAATGCACCTGGGGGGGAGGAGGAGAGAGAGGAAGGGGGGGGGAGGGAGAGAGGGGGAGAGGGAGGGGGGAGAGAGAGAGGGAGAGAGAACAAAGGTGTTAAAAGACAAATGTATCATTAACATTTCTTGAGACCTAGATTTAATTGATCTCATTAAGTTTAACGAGGACAAATATTTACTCAGAATATTGAGAAGAAGTTTTTAAAAGACTTTTAAAGACACAGTGTCTTTTCACTTTTCTTCTTCTACTTTATCAGTTATTTTCTCTTTATGATGAAGTTAACACGATTTACTGGAGGCTGGATTCACAGTTAATGAAGTCAGTTAAATTAATGAGTAAATTAATGACACAATAGAGACTTTGTTGTTTGAGTATTGTCACATCAAAACGATTCACATACAATAAACAGACGTGTTCAAACGTCACACGTCATGAAATGACAGACGACACACACACGTCTCATGTGCTGGATGTTTGTTGTTTTAAATCATGTTCTGTTGTTTTTCTTTCTGTGTATTTTATATATTCATGTTTTCACTGTGTTGCCTGATTGTCAAAGATAATTTTCCATTTAATGCAAATCTAACAGACGATAGAGTTTTATCTCCTCTGATGTTTGTGTTTAGATATTTACATGAGTTGATTCTCCAGTGGTTAGAGAAGCACATGAGAGCTGCAGTTAAAAGCAGCTGATGGCGTTCAGTCTCACCTTGTCCTTGAAGTTGTTGTTTGTGATCTGGACGGGAGTTCTGCCCGGCTCCTGGTAGATCAGGAAGTCCCTCCTACAGAGAGACAAAGAGAGAGAGGGGTGACCGGCCTGATGACGACGCCTCGGTGACTCATCCTCAACGTTCATCAACCTTCTTCTTTCTTTCTTTCATGTGGGTGAAATCACAAATAACCGTTTCCCTCAGGTCCATTGATCCGAGGAGAAGAGTCTTCTTCTTCTCTCGTATCAGTGCGACGTGAATCACAGTCAAACGTTAGAACCCACATCAGTGAGCTCGACTCTCTCTCTGTCTCCTGTCAGACGGCTGAAGCGTCAGAGTCATTTCCTCTGACAGCGTCTCAGACTTCTGTCTGTTTGACAGATTTCCTCTCGCCTTCATTTCTGCAGCGAAGACGCCAGGAGACACGATGAGCTCGTCCTCAACTGGGCCAATGAAACACTGATTCAACACTGTGGTCGCCTCGCCATCAAAAACCATCTCATGTTTCTAGTTTTCACTTTTTCAAACTTCATATCCAGAAAATATTTCACATTCAGTCTAAACTCTCCTGTGGAGCAGAAACCGACAGCGGACGTTCATACGTGTCTCAACAGGTGTGACTGTGTCACGGGGTCAGAGGTCAGCATGAATAAGATGAAAGTAAGTTAATTCATGATGCACCTGTCACAATATGGGGCGTCATTATTTGAAGTTTGCAACATTCACTTTCAAACCACGTCTCACCAACATCCTGTTCATGAGGAAATGTGTCTCATCTCATCTCAGATCTTTAATAGAGCTGAAGTGAGACATCGGCCTGATATTAACTGACCCCTGATCAGCTGATTTATCAGACATATTGATTTCTGTCAGCTGAGAAGAAATCAACAAGTGTCAGTACAGAAACACCAAAGATGTGTTAAAGATGATTTAGAAGAGTTATAGAGTCTGTCCACCAGGGAGCACTGACGGGTTTATTTTAAACTGAAAGATGTCACTTCTTACTTTACTCACAGCTCTTTCATAACTAGATTTAATTTAAGGGATCCTTGAAAATGTATTTTATTTTTAGAAAAACAAACTTCTTTTTCCACAAAACTGCACGTTTTACTTACTTGTACATGACGGCCAGCGCGTTGATTTCCACTTCTCCCACCCATTGCTGAAAAACAGAATCCCATCAGTTTCACTGCATCATCACTTTTCATCTGTGCATCAATAAGTGAAAGTAGGAAACGTAATGAATCAGAGACGAAGTGTGAGGTGACGGACTGAACACAGTGACGGGGGTTTACCTGAGGGTCCTGCAGCTTGCACAGGTAATCCTCAAAGTCACCTTCAATGAACTGGGGAAAAACAAGAACACATCAGTGAGCTCGAACAACACAGACAACGATGATGATACCTGATTCCTGTTTGTACCTCACACTCTTTCACACACACTTTGTTCTGTTATGATCGTCTAGGCGGCTGCTGAAGTCGAAACAATGGTTTGTTTGTTTTGGCTCATCGTTGCCAGTGGATGACGGTGTTAAAGGTCAAGTGTGGTGACATTATTTTCATTGTGTTGATCTAAACTTTAACAGTGAACAGTAAAGAAATTAATTCCCTTAAAGACGAGACGAAAAGACACTTTCTTACATCAGGAAAAAGAGCTGCAGCCACACGACACATTGACCTTTAGACATTACACGCCTCATGTCAAAAGAATAGTTTGAATGTGAGTCACTTGTATCCACCGGTGCCCTAAGACCTGATTGAAGACAACATAATTGGCATTGTGGGAAATGTAGTAAAGCCCCGCTGTAGCGTGAGACGAGGTGGAGTGATGGTGTGATTATATCACTATCATAAAAACAGCATGAACTTTTGCTTTCAGTTCCTCGTCCTGTCATTCAGCCTGACATGACACGAACGCAGAAAGCTGCTGCCTCTCTCCCCCTCTCATCTTCTCAGTCATTCATAGAACAACTTGACATGGCCTCCATGGAGCGCTTTGTGCCAGTGTGAGTCTCTTTTGGAGGGAAAATCGGTGAAATGACTCACCGCTGAGCTCCACACACTGACATCAGACTAAAAAAATACAAACCCTCTCCAGTCTGAAGCCAAACATTGGACTGTTCGGTGTCAGTCAAACGTGTAGGTACATACCGCCTCATAGGTCTCTCTGTTCTGCTTCAGAAACTCCACACATTTGGCACGAACTTTAGTATGAAGGCTTTGGCAATGTAGCACCTGGAAGAGGTCAGAGGTCAACAGTAATATAAATCACAACTGCTACTACCAAATAATCCGATTAGATATCTACAGTTTATTCAGATGCTGCTGCTCGGCCTCTGACTAAAACTAAGAAAAGAAAACATGTAACTCCACTTCTCACGTCTTTGCACCCGCTTCCAGTCAGATGCAGAGTTCAGTTTAAAGTTTTACTTATCATCTATAAATCACTAAAAAGGTCTGGGCCCTAGATGTAGTTGAGAAATGTTTCATGTATATGAGCCCAACAGATCTCTAAGATCTGCAGGAGCTGGTCAGTTAATGATGCAGCCTAGAGTTCAAACTAAAACAGGGTGAAATGGTAAAACTTCTCTACTCTCCTCTGCCTTCATTTAATCTTGTGTTTTAATTACATATTCTCTATTTTATAATCTGTGTTTTATGATAGTTTTTCCTTTTTTTCCTTCATGTATTTCTCTTAAGCACATTGCATGGCCTGTGTATGATAATGTGCTATACAAATATATTTGCCTTGCCTCCTGCTGACATATACACTCAGGTTTATTAGGCACAGCGAGCTAAAACTAATGCAGTTTAATACAACATTCCTGCAGTAATTCCTCCCTTCATGAAGGTTATAATGTTTTTGTTGTAATTGTTTCAGAGGTGTTCATTCACCTGTATGGCCATTTTGAAAGATGTAGTTGGTGCTGCGTTAAACTTTTTATTTTTATCACTTCATAACCTTCGTGAAGGAGGATTTATTGAAGGGCTGTTGGATTATACAGCACTTCTACCAAGGTGTACCTAATAAACTGACAAATGAAAGGAGATATAAGTATATAAATGCATCATTTGCATGCTTTTACCAAGTATTTATAACTTTACCAACATTACATTAAGAGTTTAATTATAAAAGTTGTAATTTAAGTGTTCATGAGTGTTAAGTATAATTATTTTTACTATTAGATTTGGGGATGTGGTGAAATTATTGTTACTCTTTCCATCTTCTATCCGGCTGACATTAGACACTTGTTAGCACGCATTAGCACAACAAAAAGACCGAGTCTAGCCAGTCACCTGTGCCCTGTTAGCTAATCAGAAACTTCAAGCTAGCGCTTTGTTTTCACTTGTAACACTTTACCTGCTCGGCGACAGCTCGGAATAAGCACGACCCATCTTTGGCAATCTTCTTCCGATGCAAACCTAATGATTTCAGGTACTCATCCATCGATTTCTCCGCTGCCCTCTCCGCATTATGCATGTGTCCGCCGCCGTCCATGCTAGCGGGCGCTAGCCGCTGCAGCTAGCTGGTGAAACGACGCTACCTGCGTGTTTGACGGTTTTGACGGTTAGCGGTTAAAACTTTTACACGCCAATGGCTACGAGTTGTCAATATCTCCACCAAAAGATGTTAAATAACTACATCTACGATCCAAGGAGTGTCACAAACAGCAACGACGACGTCTAGTTTCGTTTTCCAGGAAGCTCTGCTCGTCCCGGAGAAGCTTCTCCTGATTGTCAGAAAGTGAAAGTACAACTTTAGCTCACAGTTAGCAGACAGGCTAACAGCAAGTAGCAACACGCCCCCTTCTTCCTCTACGGTTTCAAGTTAGACCCAACGGGCCGCAGCATTTCCTCTTTTTCCTACCAAAGTAAAAGCTGCAATAGTTAACCATGGAGTGGTTTAAACCTTTCAAAATAAATTTGTTCGCCCAAAAGTACAAAAATACAATAACTGGTCAGAGCTTTCAGTATGAAAATGATTTCAGGAGGTAATAAAATAGCTAATTTTCCTTTACTGAAAACAACTTTCCGTCCCGTTTTTCAAAATAAAACCTTCCCTGTAACACACAGAGTTATCAAAATAAGAGTCTTTCATTTAGGTCATAACTTCGAAAACGAACACTGGTATTATTACAGATGCATTTGACTCTGAACACATGCATGCATGCGTGTTTTATCAGGTGTGTTTGATTCGTGGAGCAGGACTGTCACATGCAGGGGGAAATCCCGAGATCCACGTGGTCGATCAGAGGACAAAACAGTGTGGAAACCCCGCCGGACACCGCCCACTGTGGGCTGCATCAAGCTGCAAAACGTTAGGAAGACCGGAAACTGGCACACAGAAAACAAATGGTGCAGAAGAACAGAGATTGGATGAAAACTGAATGTTTTAGGGGGGGGGGGGTCAAGATGTCAGTCCTTCTTCAACCGCTGATTTCACCATGTAAATAAAAAGTTCTTTTACACTGAATAATGAAACATGTTTTTAAAAACTCATCACGTTTTGTATGTAGAATCTTAATCTGTAAAGTAAGTAGCAGGAAAATTAATAATATAAGTACCTCAAAATTGTATTTAAGTACAGCGCTTGAGTAAATGTACTTAGTTACTTTCCATCACAGAGTGATTCATGTTTCGATGTTATTTTCTCTCTCATATCTTTCACTTCATTCATAAATAGTTTGACTGTTTCTTTCCTTGTGTGCAGTGCTTCCTACTCAGCTAATCTCTCCCTCCATCTCTCCCTCCTGCCTCCCACCCTTCTCTCATCCCTCCCTTTCTCTCCTCTTTCCGGCCTCGTGTGGTTCCTCCACCTCTTCCTGCCACACAGCAGTATTGATTTTCAGTCCTGCAGAGGCCTCAGACGCAGAGAGAGGGATTGGGTGTTGGCTAACACTGTGAGCGTGTGTTTGTTTGTAATGTGGCCACTGATCTGGATTCAGCTCATCCTTCTTCTTCTTCTTCTTCGTGGTCTTCTGTCATTCATTCATTTAAGTGTGTTATTAAGGATTAACATGCTGAATAACATTAAGCACTTGTCTGACAAGGACACGGAGCTGAGGGTGCTCAGCTCCACCAGCTGTGGTTGTTAAAGAAACAACTATCAGACGGATTCCCATGAAGTTCGCTGCAGACGTTCATGATCGTCAGAGGATGAACCTTAAAGACCTCGGTGTTCCTCTGACCTTCTGGTTCTGAGTGAAATATCTGAACAACCGTCGTGACATTTGGTTCAGACGTTCCCGTCCCCTGCAGGACGACGTGTAATAACATGATCCCTCTCATATAACTCTGTCAGTGAAGCGACTGATTTCCCCAAAACTGCTCCTGTGTTAAAATGTTGGAGATATTCAAACATTTTCTGCCTCTGTAACTGTTAAATATTCAAGGTTAACACTGAGTGTTACTGTGTGACTGAAATATTCTCTGTTTGAAAATGTCTGTGCAAAGCTAACAACATATGTCCTTGTCAGGCCTTGACCTTTGACCTTTTGTCCGCGAGAGGAGAGTGATTGTCTCCTCCCCCTCATCACCACTTGTCTTCCTCCTGTCTTTTCTTTTTTTATCCTTTGACCTCTTCTTCACCTGTTCTTCCTGCCTCTGTCTCACCTCTCTCTAACACTCTTCCTCGCCCTCATTTTTGTCTCTGATCTTCCTCCTCCTCCACATACCACCCCCCACCCCCCCTCCCTTCCTGTCCTCTAATAACATTTGCTGAAATCTAATAATGACCTTTGTGTGTATGTGAGGGAGTGTTTTTTCGCCCTCCCCCCCGGCCTCTGCGCTGCCCAATGATTCGTCGAGCCCGCAGCTGCTCCCGGCCAATCGACGGGCCTCCTGCTTGCCGCCATGGAGACCTACAACATGCCAGGTAACCGTGGCAACCGGAGAGGAGGGGACAGGACCCATGGCGATTGACACTTATCCTCCCACTCGTTTGGTGAGTGTGGCGTGTGACCTTCATCCCTGGTTTCTCTAGAAAATGACTCTTAAAACCAGTTTCTCTCTCGTCTCTGAACCAGAGTCAGTTTGGATCGTTCCAGCTGCTGTGTGGGATTAAACAGCTGCAGTGTTATCAGAGGCAGGGCCTGAGGGGGGGGGGGGGGGGCCAGAGGCAGGGCCTCTGACCCCCCCCCCCCCGAGATGCACCTGTGTTCTTCATGTCTGTCACATGATCTGTCTGAAGTTACAAACAGCAGCAGTTTATTCACATTATCTCATAACCAGCCCCCCCCCCCCCCCCCCAAACTAAAGAAAGCGTGAGCAGAGGAGAATCAGATGAAATTAAACTTTATTGATCATTGCAGCAGCAAACAGTAACAGGATACAGCAGATAAAAACAGAACAGAGATCTGAAGTAAATAATGTGAGATGAACATGAGTCTCCAGAGGTGGCAGGTCTTTGTGTTTCATGCTCGTCAGTGTGGAGGTATTAAACGTGCAGGCAGAAACCAGCTGTCAGGCTCTGCAGAGCCGAGCACCATTGACTGTAGATACATTTCATATGAAAACGACGTGTGTGTGTGTGTGTGTGTGTGTGTGTGCAGGTCTTTCTTGTAGCTGCTCTGTGGTTTGTGGGAGGTTCAGGTTCAGGTTCGGACGGTTTCTCCCTCTGCAGGATCACAGTGATCCACCTCACCTCCACTGCACATGCTCAGCTGCTGCACTAAAGAATATTAATAACGTTCGATTACATCTCATAAATAATTTCAACATGAATAAGAGACAATAAGAACAAAAACAATAAAAAGACGTGATTTAATCAAACCTTTATTTGTTAGAATGTGCAAATGAGTTATTATGAGCAAACTAACGAGAAAGGAAGAGAATTTCTTTTTTTAACCTGATGATCGTATCGCATTAAATAAAATAAATAAAACATCTCTGATGATTGACTGAGCAAGTGTTACCTTTATTTATCCCTGTTGCACTGGAGGTTGCGGCTGCAGCTCCAGTTCAGCTGCGACAGGTGAGCACGTGCAGGAGAGGTGACGCCACAGAGGGTCCACACTGATTCTCATGAGCCTAATGCTGCGTTCAGGTCATATCAGACTTATCGTAATTAGCAGTTTCTTCTGACTCAAGAGCACGAACGCGTGTGTGACAGTGTAATTCAACCCTCTGTTTTCACTTTTCTAATTCCCGTGTGACCAGGACGCGTCCTCAGACCTGCTGGATCTGTCTGCCCGTCATTTGTCCTTCAACACTTTTAAAAACAAACATTTACTTTCACTGGACTTTCTGCTTTTGTGAAGAGTTAAAAAAAAAAGAAAAAAAGAAGAAGTTACGTTTTCTAAAATGATTTTTTTTTTGTCTCAGCAAAACTACATATAGTGCAACTTTAAATTAAGACATTTTAGACTCTTAGGAGCCTCATGTAGTTATGTAAACACAAATACATTATCAATATACAACACAAATATTAGAAATATCATCACTGTCCAGCAGAAACCTTGAACCCTTAAAAATCCCAGAAGAAGAAAGAGAGTCGTGACGTGATTGAAAAACCTTCCAGTGTTGATTTAAAATAATTATATTCCACTAAATGATTTCACTGTAAAATGTGAATATTTCCTCATGAAAATAAACTGAACATCTTTGGGTTTTTTCTGTTTGTCAGAATAAAACAAGACGTGTCCTCGGGTTCAAGGAAATTGTGACGTACATTTTATAAACCAGACAATGAGATTAATTGAGGAATTTGTAATGAAAATAAATGTTGTAAAAGTTGCAGCCGTAGAATTGATTTAAAAAGATTGAGTTTGACCTCGGATCAGAGCTGAACCCGGCGCAGCGAGGTAAACATGTAAAACAGGACGGGTTGCCAGAAACCGAAGAACCCGACTGAGTCCGGTGATCCTCGGACTTTCCCTCCGGCGCCATCATGAGGTCGACTTCTGTGATGCTGAGTTAAATTTCTGGATCGCTGTGAAATTTGGCACAAACATTCATGATCCCTTCAGGATGAACCGAAACAAACATGAGCAGAAAAGGAAAGAAAGATTCCTCTGAAGACACGACGTCGCCTGGAAACAGGTGAAATTATCTCTCATCTTTTAAGAAGAACGTTAAGACTAAATGAATCGTTAAGATAATTTCTCCCCACAAGGAAACAACAGAATAAAAAAAAACATCTTTACATTAAAGCGTCTTGAGTTTTTATTTTTTTGTGCAAAACGAAGGCGACGAGGGGATTTTCACGAGCAGGGTTTCTGAAGGACGAGAGCGACAGGCAATAAATATGTCACAGGATTAAATAGCTAAGAGTTCAGTGGTTATATGACGGGCTAAAGCAGGCAGGAAGGCAGCAAAACTCACGAGCATGATGCAAAAGTTCAATAAAGTCAAAACGTTCCTTATCTGTGTGTTTTCAGTGCATTGAGCATAACAGTAGCTGTTTGACATTCTCATACATAGTGTTGAGTGACAGTACCTTGGATACATTACAGAGCTTTACATCCATCACTTTAACAGTCCAGAGGATGGATGGAGGAGCAGGGGAGGAGGAGAGAGGAGAGGAGAGGAGGAGACAAGGAGAGGAGAGAGGAGAGGAGGAGAGAGGAGAGAGGAGAGGAAACAAGGAGAGGAAGAGAGGAGAGAGGAGAGGAGAGGAGGAGACAAGGAGAGGAGAGAGAGGAGAGGAGAGGAGAGGAGAGGAGAGGAAACAAGGAGAGGAGGAGAGGAGGAGAGGAGAGAGGAGAGGAGACAAGGAGAGGAGACAAGGAGAGGAGAGGAGGAGAGAGGAGGAGGAGACAAGGAGAGGAGACAAGGAGAGGAGAGAGGAGAGGAAACAAGGAGAGGAGGAGAGAGGAGACAAGGAGAGGAGACAAGGAGAGGAGAGAGGAGAGGAGAGGAGGAGAGAGGACAGGAGGATAGAGGAGAGGAGGAGAGAGGAGAGGAGAGAGGAGAGGAGACAAGGAGAGGAGAGAGGAGAGGAGGAGAGAGGAGAGGAGGAGAGAGGAGAGGAAACAAGGAGAGGAGGAGAGAGGAGAGGAGAGAGGAGACAATGAGAGGAGAGAGGAGAGGAGACAAGGAGAGGAGACAAGGAGAGGAGAGAGGAGAGGAAACAAGGAGAGGAGGAGAGAGGAGAGGAGACAAGGAGAGGAGAGAGGAGAGGAGGATAGAGGAGAGGAAACAAGGAGAGCAGACAAGGAGAGGAGAAAAAAGCTTTTATAAAGAAGTCGTCAGACCAAGGTAACCAAGAAAGGAGTGTTTGGAGGAGGAAGAAGAGGAGGAGGAGGAGGGTGAAGGGGAGGAAGAGGAGGAGGCTGAAGAGGAGGAAGTGGAGGAGGAGGGTGAAGAAGGAGAGCGTGGTTTCAGAGAGATGAGCGTCGTGATGGGGAGGAGAGGAGATAAATCCCTCCATCCCGCCCGGTCGGAGAGCGAGGGATGAAGAGGAGGAAGAGAGGAGCAGGAGGAAGAGGAGGGTGCAGCAGTGTGTGTGTAGGGCGGTGTGTGCAGCCGCTGAACGTGTTTGTTTGAACGCTGATTGTCTCCGTGCACGTACGAGCGGTGCGTGTGCACGTCGCCGGGCGTGTCCGCCGCGTTCCCGTTGACGTGCGCGGCGTGTTTGACCTTGCAGTGCAGCCGCAGACTGTCCCGCCGCTTGGCGCTGTAGGGGCAGAGGTCGCAGGTGAACGGCCGCTCGCCCGTGTGCACGCGAACGTGCTCCACCAGCTTGTTGGCTGTCCGCGTCAGGTGGCCGCACCGGTCGCACCGGTACTGGTTGCCTTGGCGATGACCCTGGAAGTGAACCAGCAGCTCCTGTTGCCCTGGAAACGACCTCTGGCAGATGCGGCAGCGATGCTCAGAGGTGCTCTTCTCCGGCTGGGTTGCCATGGCAACTGCCGGAGTGCTGCTGGAGGCGGCAGCGGTGGCGGTGGCAGGAGGGGTGACGGGGCATCTGGGAGTCAGGAGGGGTGGGAGGGGTTAATGACACACACACACACACACACACACACACACACACACACACACACACCTGCAGACTAAATGTTTTCTACTGGGGATGAAGTCCTGATCAGAGAGGGAGCTCAACTTTACCGGAGCACTTGAACACAACAGAGCCATCGTTCATGTTCGTCAGTCACATCTGAGATTTCTCTTCTGTTAAAAAGCAAAATGTCTGCTGCTGCATCACCAGTATCATCAGTGCGACGATCTGCGCAGGAAGAATTAAATAAAATCAAAGTGTTTTGGAAAGAACACGTTGAATCTCATTATGTTTCCAAAATTGACGTCAGCAGTGAATCTGTGTGATCGATGTCTGCGGGCGCACGGTGAGTCTCATTTCCTGTTTGTACATAATGACACTTTGTTGTTTTTTAAATGCTAAAAACATTAATATGAAGATCAGCACATAGTGTGTGTTTCATGAGTCACAGCTGCCAGATTACAGACAAGCTGGACTCAGTACAAACAGGTCAAGTGTGATGGTAAATTACTCTCTCTCACTATTGTTTCATGTGTTTATATTTATGTAAAGCTCAGTCTGCACATCTGATCAATCAGCTGATTTGATCTACAGACAGTTGGTCCACATCAGTGCAGTGAAGTCGTAACGTTCACCTGCATGATGATATTTATCAAAACAGAGAAGTAAAGGGAAGGATCAAAAAGGGAAAAAAAGTCATAAATACAAAGATTAATTTGTAATATTTCAAGAAATAAATCAAAAATCCACAAAAAAATGTTATTTTCAGAAAAAAATCATATTTTGAGAAAAATTCATTATAATTTGAGAAAAAATCGTAAAAATGTTGTTGCTGTGTTTCAAGGACAAAGTCAAGAGGAAAAATGTTGTTTTCAGAGAAACGCTGAAGTCGCAATATAATGAGTATTAAAGTGTCAGTGAATAATATTCACTGTCGATATTAAAACTAATATTTATAACTTTACGAGTTTCACCCAAAACATTTTAACTTTATTCTTGAAAATCTCTTTTCCCTGAATGTTGGTGAAGAACAAAATATAAGTGATATATTATGTATATTACTGTATCATTCAATCCCTCACACACACACACACACACACACACACACATACATTCAAATTAGAATTAGGATGAACCCACCTCATGTCTCCGCTGACCCCCGTGTCGCCCTGTATGTGCGTGGCGGCGTGAGCCCTCATCTCTGCCTCCTGATTGGTCGAGTGGTCGCACACGCAGCAGTGCAGCGAGAAGGAGCCGTGCTCCCATTGGCGGTGTTCTGTCATGTGACTCTGGAAAAGGGCGCGGCCCTCCGTCTCGAACCCGCAAACGTGACACCTGGAGGTGCGGCGGGATGACACGAGATGTGTGACAGTAGCCATGGCAACAGGTATTTGACAACAGGTAAGGACCTTTGCTGTGTGGCTATAGTTTGAGTCCCCGCAGGTATAGCAACACAGGTGAGTGTCTTACCTGTAGAAGTAAGAGCAACCTGTGGTTTGATCTCTGTTGATGCTGGTTTGAGTTTCTGTAAGAACAAATAAAAAAACAGCTTATTATTCTGCTAAGTGATTCATGAAATAAATCTTCTTCTGCTGAATTGTCTCTTTTTTATTTTTTTATGTGCACTCCAAAATGTACTAATGATGAGTCCCAGAGGAAGTTATTATTGGAAGCCTTCTGTGTGACTGGAGCCTGTGAGTGTGTGTTCAGTCAGATGACTTCAGTATCATCTTTATTATAAACCCAAAGGGCGATCTGATGGCAGCGTAAATCCATAACACAGACAAAGGCTGAGCGCTGAAAGACAATCATTAAAAAGTAATAACGATAACAATACGGCTGCATTAGAAACGCTGCAGGCAAACTGAACGCTCGAACCCTCCGTGTGTTTATTCAACAGTGTAAATGCAGCCGGGACACGAGTAAACCCGTCTGAGGACGTCTGCAGCTGCTCGCTGAGGAGAGAGTCACCGCAGTCACATTAATACAGAAGGTGATAATAATTTCAAAATAAAGTCATAAACTCAGACATGTTGAGGAGTTTATATTTACTAATTAAGTTAATATAATAAACTGGAGCAGATTTCATGCTGTTACCAGACTGAACGTTTTAGCCTGTTAGCTTTTAGCCTCCTGCATGTTAGCTTTAGTCACGGTGGGAAGCTCACATTAACTGTATATCACTGCGAGCTGCACTTGATGGTGATCTTTGGTCGCCTGGCAACAGGTACAGATAACAGGAAGTCAGCAGAGAGATAGTTATAGATCCTTAAAGCTCCTCCAGTGTAAAGGTCTGTGTCCGTGTGTAGTGTGATTATAGATCAGCTCTAGCTTCTATATTAATACTGTGAAAGTATCAAAGCCTCAGTCCACAGAGAAATGCACACAGCCTGTATTCAGAAACTGAGCCTTAAAACCAGCCGTCAGGACTTCTGGAACTTTGTGATGTCACAACAAAGCAGTCACCAAGCCCCGCCCACCTGGACCCACCATCCAAACCTTGCAGGATTTGGTTTCTCTGAGTGTTTTTACCTGAAATCTGATATATGTTTATTGGATCACTCAGAAAACAGTCAGCCAATCATATATCTTATTATGTCGTCCATAAACTGTTAGAAACTCTTGAATGAGCCACACTCGTGCGTCCGTTCATTACCAAGATCATTATCAATATTTATTTTGACTCCATCCTCCACAAATACTCACTCAAACACCAAATGTGGATCAATCCGCCACTGAAAATAGTCCCCAAGCAAATGCACTATTTCTACCTGTTTGAGTAACGTGATAAAACTGAGGTTGTGAAGTCATAAAGTATTGACAGATGGACCAACAGGTTATTGATTCTGGTGTTTACATGCGATTTAATGATAACAGGAAGAAGTTAGGAGATCACCAGCCTTGTCCCTTAATGCTGAAGTACACTGTGCCGGATCAGCGGTGGTGTTGAGCCTGTTAGCTCCTTTAATCCTTCCACCCTGACTGACAGTGTCATTTTTCATTACTGCATATTACACTGAGATTGGCAAGGCAGCAAATCAATGATAAGCATAACAGTGACTCAGTATGTGAATAAAAAAACTCTCCCATGAGACAGTCGTCAACATTCAAAGATCTACGCCTCCTCAAGCAAACAGGAGCCGCCGAGCGCTCACACAGTGTCTCTGGATTTATATCGCGTGATGGTGCACGATCCGTGTGTGTGTGTGTGTGTGTGTGTGTGTGTGTGTGTGTGTGTGTGCAGTACATTACCCTGTGGAGGTTGCTGGGAGCTCAACAGGGGCGAGGAACGGAGTGGGTCCACATTCACCTTCAAAACAGGACTACACACAAACACAGACATGTGAGAACATACGCTGTCAGAGGTCAGAGGTCAAAGTGTCCCTCGTGAGATTACTGATCGATGACAGGAAGCGGGATGTCACCTGCTTCTGATGGGAGGAGTCGACCTCTCCACTGGCTGAACGTTGGATTTACTGACCCTCTCTGCACAGACAGAAAGACAACAGCATGAAAACAGATCGTTTCATTCGCCGTGTAATCAAAAACTAATGAACGCAACAGCCTGGTGTGAGCGGCGACAGTGTTTGAGTGTGTGTTACCTGAGAGCTGGTGCAGGAGCGTGGACGCCAGGTTCACCGACATGTCCTGCCACAGCACGGCTCTGAGGCACTGGTCTTCCATCTTGGCTCCGAAGAAAAGCTGCTCCTCCGTCTTCGCTCTGGAAAACACCTGGTCCGCCATCCTGGCCTCAGAGAGCAGCTGGTTCTCCATCTTGACCCCAGAAGGAAACGGGTCCTCCATCTTCACCCCGGAGAGAAACCTGTTGCTCATCTTCGCTCCGGAGAAAGGCCGCTCTGCAATTTTTGCTTTAAAGAGAAACTGCTCCTCCATCTTGGCTCCGGAGAGGAGCTGGTCTGCCATCTTGGTCCCGGAGATTCCACTGTCCTCCATTTTTAATCTGAACTGAAACTTGTTGGCTCCGGAGACGACGCTGTCCCCTGTCTTTGAGCCGGACTGGCAGCCTCCTGTAAAAAACTTGTCTTCTATTTTAAGGCCAAGGAGACACTGCTCCGCCATTTTGGCTCCAGGGTGCGTCTGCTCCATCATCTTTTCGCCACTGAAGCTCTGGTCCTCTGTTTTAATGGCGAGGAGGGGGTGGCTCGCCATCTTGGGGGAAGGTGCGGCCGGCTCTTTTGTGATTGGTCGATCACGGATGAGGTCAGAGACCACCATTGTGTCAATTTCCATCGGCTCTTCTTCTTCTTTGACCCTGACGCCATGGCAGTTCACCTCCTGACGCTCTGCGGTTGGTGGGAAATCTGTCAGTTTTTATTATCCAACACGACACTGACAATTGTATAATCATCTAATTTCTTATTTATTGAGCAAATTTGCTGCTTTCTCTGTTTTAAATCACTGTGAACTCAATATATTTGGGTTTCAGGCTCTTGATCAGACAAAACAAGCAACTCTGAAGACGTCATCTTGAGCTCTGGGAGATAAACCGACTAAACCAGAGATTTTATCGCTGCGAAAATAGCGAAAAATAAACGTGATCATTTCCCAGAACCCAAAGAGATGTTTGTTTTATTCAACCAGTGGTTAAAAACATAAATATATTCAGTTTATTACAATGTGAAACTGGATAAAGCAGCAAATTCCATCAAATCTTTGGCATTTTTGCTAAAAGAAAAAGGACATAAACAACGAATTGATAAGCTAGTTGTGATGTGTAGTTAAACGTACAATCGAGCTTTTTACAGCACACACACACACACACACACACACACACACACACACACACACACACACACACACACACACACACACTCTGTACCTGCCAGTTTCCTCAGCAGGTCTGAGGCCAGTGTGTCGGTGGTTGCGTTGCCATCAGGCGTGTGTGTGAGTGACGGCGGCTCGGGACTCGCCCCGGGGCCGTCCGGTGAGAGAGCGAGGCCGGGCTCGTCCTGCTGCCCGCCGCGCACCTCCAGCAGGGCCTCGCGTCGCTGTGGCTCCACCTCTGCCTCCACCCGGCTCCCAGGATGCACCTGGGCCTTCTGGGTTGCCTCTGAAGAGAGAGAGAGAGATGAGTGTGATTTGATTTAAGTTAACTGTAAATACATTAGAGCAGAGTTCACATTACAGCCTGATAACTGCACTCAACTCAGCATGACAGGACAGTTACATGGCCACAAGTATGTGGACACTCCAACATCACACGTGCATCATCCACTTGCCTTCAGATGGATGCAGCCTGCAGATGTGGATGTGGACACACTTCTACTAATAACATCAAGACAATGAAACAGTCAGACTCAGATTTTGGGCGACATGCAGACGTCCACACAGTGTCCTCTTCCTCACGTGGCCTTTAGTCAGCTGCTAAAACTCCACTCTTCTGGTTCCAGTCTTTCCAGCAGATGTTGACCTGGCAGCTGGGATGGGTGCTGGGTCCTCCGAGGCGACGATCAACAATCAGACGTAGGGCAGCTCTCCGCTTCAATTGTTTATTCTCGTATTGCACGGATGTTTCAGGAAGCCACACCTGTTGCCAGTTCATGCGCTGAAGAAGGTCAGCAGCCCGAAAACAATGCGATGCATGAATAAACAATCTAACCACAGCGCTGCCCTACATGTGATCACAGGGATTCACTCCCACTCACACACAGGAGCAGTCGTGAGCTGCAACACTGGTTATACTGTATGTGACTGAGACCAAACTGACATGAGCGCCTCATGTCGGCCGACGTCTGCTGCTCAAGGCGATTAAATCCAGCTTTAATTAACATAGCGCTTTATTGTCAAAGCTCAGTATGTCTAACCCTCACAACCAACTCAAGGTGCACACACAGGAATCTTTCCCATCTCCACTGCGACGTGAACGTGGCACAAGGTCATGTTGAAACAGGAATTGAATGAACAGGAAACTGTGGCCCAAAACCACGACCAGACACAGGTGTCCACATACTTCTGGCCACATAGTGCATGTGTGTATATTTGTGTTCATAATAATTACAATAATGGATGATAATAGGGATGTTAGTGCTGCAATTAACAGTTCAATTAATATGTTAATTGTTTGATTAATCAATTAAATATTTGGTGATAAAATAGTGAAAACGTCCGAGGTCACATGTTCAAAACGTCCGGTCCAGCCAACAGTCCACAATACAATATATTACAGCAGGAACTAACATCATCAGTTCATCTGCTGATTATTTTCACAATTAATCAATGAATCTCTCGTCCATGTTTCCTCCAGCACAACGTGAGGTCATTAAACGTCTTGTTTTGTCCAACCAGCTGCACAAAACAGAAAAACTATCCATGTGACGACGACGTTAGACCGAGAAAAGCAGCAGCTCATCACACTCCATGACCTGGAATCATCAAAAGGAAAAATGTCTTAAAGGATTAATTAATAATGAAAACAGTTGTCTCTTCCAGGAGCGTGTCAGAGCGTCTCCACCTGCAGCTGGTGATGCAGCAGGACAATCACATTAAACATCAAAGTAAATCTACTGACAGAGAAAGTCCAGCTTCTTCAGAGCCCACACCCACATCCAGGAGAGACGCTGTGGACGGAGCTGACGAGACGCTCACACCAGCTACTGGATCTACTGGAGCTACTGGAAGAACTGGTTTCAGGTTATTGCTGCCAAAAGAGGTTGAACCAGTTATTAAATCCAAGGGTTCACTTACTTCGCTGTCAGTGTTTAATGGGTTTGTTCAATGAAGACAAAAGGAGATTGTAAATGTGTGTGTGTTGTGTTAGTTTAGAGACATTGTGTTTGTCCACATTTGTCACTTTGATGAAGATCCGATCAGATTTTATGATCAATTAATTCAGAAAACCAGGTCATTTCAAAAGGTTTTGTGCCACTTTAGTGTGTGTGTGTGTGTGTGTGTGTGTGTGTGTGTGTGATACCTGAGAGTCTGATGAGGAGGTCGGACGCCATCTTGGTGCTGACATCAGGGCTGAACAGAGAGGTGGCTGCTGGGAAGGGACTTGAACCTGCGGCGTGTGTGTCCGGTGTGTGTTCGGCGTGTGTGTTGGTCACAGTCAGCGAGCGAGCATCACAGCCGGTGTGTGTCTTTGTGTGTGCGTTTGCAGGGTGTGTGTGTCGTTTGGCTGCATCAGAGGGAGGCTGCAACACACTCGACCCACGCTTCATTTTCCGGTGTGTGTGAGTGTGTGAGTGTGTGTGTTTGTGAAAAGAGAGGGAGTCAAAACTCAGAAGAGAGGAGGGCAGGAGAGAAGGAAGAGGAGGAAGAAGAGGAGGAGGAGGAGGAAGGCAGTGTAGCTAAAATAAGATGACTGTGTTTTTTATCATATGGAAGTGAGGAGAGCATGATAGAAAAAAAAAGGGGAGATGGAGGTAAAGGAGAAACTGGAGAGAGAGAAAACGAGGGAGGATTTGCTCTTCAGGCTGAGCTGTTGCTGGCTCTCATTGACCTGAAAGAGAGAGAGAGAGAGAGAGAGGAAGAGAGAGAGAGGAAGAAAGAGAGAGAGATGGGTGGAGGGAGGGGGGATGAAAGAGGGGAGAGGGAGGAAAGAAGATGGATTGAGAGAGAGAGAGAAAAGAGGAGCAGAAACAGCGAGGACGAAGGGCAAGAGAGGACAGAAGAGAATGGAGACAGAGAGAGAGAGAGGGAGGGAGCGAGGGATGGAGGGTAGATAAAGGGAGGAGGGGATGGAGAGGAGAAGAAGAAGAAAAAGGAACATGAACAAAGTGAATCTGTGAATGAATAAATTATTGAATGGAAAAGGCCCAATAATAAGGGGATAAATCATCCCAGTTATCGCCATGGTAACGGACCCTGCTGTGTTGTCTCCTGCCCTGACCTTCCCACCAACAAAACAATCATCAATTATGATCAATAATCATCAATAATCACTTCCACCTGCCACCAGCTGTTAGTCCTGATCACTTCTTGCCCTTGCACTGAAAATATAATTAACATGTCAGCTCTGTTTCCTACTGAAACGTGTAGAATAATTTAAATGTAAAAACATTATTTTTTTCAAAAAATGACATAGACAATAACTGCCACCTGCTCGTCCAGAAATACACAGAATAAATAAAATTATTGGTATTTGTGAAGAGGTTTCCCCAGCCTCTGTATGTGTATAAATACTACAATAAAACATTTTAACAGGTTATAGAATGTAGAATTAAAATGAAATTTAAAATAATGTTTTCAGAATCTCATTTTATCCCCATATTGTTACATTAGGTTGATAAAATAATTTATTTGACAAGAGCTGCAACGATTCCTCAGTTCATCAATCTGTTGATCATGAGCAAATGAAATGAGTAAGTGTACATAGATATGCTGTTTCTAGCTTCTCGAATGTCAGAATTTGCTGCTTTTCTTTGTCGTACATGATGGAAAAGTGAATATCCTTGAATTGTGGACTGTTGGTCAGACAAAACTGGACATTTGAAGACATCAAACTGATCTGTGGGAAATTAGAACGATTTTTTCGGTATATTCGGGCATTTTAAAGACCAAACAATTAATCTGCAAATTAATCGATACTAAAAATATCTGTAAGTTGCAGCCCTAATGAATATAACAAAGCAAAAAAAGATAATAAAATTTTTTAAATTTTTAAAATAAAATAATAAAAATAATTATATATATTTTTAAATTAATTTTCTTTTGAAAGATTTAAGTTGAAACTTAAATTATATAATGAAAAATAATTTATTAAAATATAAAAAAATATAAAAATATATTTAAATAAAAAAAACAATAGCTAAAATAGAACTCAAAAATAAAATAAAATAAAATAAAATAAAATAAAATAAAATAAAATAAAACAAAACCAACAGCCTGTTCATGGCCTCGGTTCACTCACTACCCTCGTCGACCCCGTTTCGTTCAGCCTCCGTCTCTAGGCGACACAGCACGGGCTTCTGCCGCCGCCGCATCCGACCGGGAAGCGAAAATTACCGGGTACCAGTCCCCCCCCCCCTCCCGCCTCCCGCCTCCTCTCCCCTCGGTGTCGGTCGGTCGGTGTCAAAACCCCCCGGAGCCCCGCCGTTAGCTTGTTATCTCTCCCTCCCCCTGCAACATGGCTGAACGGCTCAGACTCCCCGCCACACCGAGTCAGAAAGTCATTTCCCGGTGTTGGGATGACGGTGGGCTGTTGAGTCCCGCTTAACCGCCAATTTAGACATTTTTTCTAACGGATTTCTTTCTCCCCCCTCTCCAGTTACCGGGAATGGGGGCAGGTGTCAGGAGCCCAGCCGTTACCCCCTCCCCTCCCTCCCTCCCTCCCTCTCGCTCCCCTGCAACATGGCTGAACGGTAACCCGACCTCACAAGACCTCAAAAGTCATTTTCACGGGTCAGTTAGCATCGATAACCGGCCACTGCTAGCACACTAACCCGCCGCAGACGGGACAGACGGTTCTCTCGGAGCTCATCTCTCCTCCGTGACTTACCGGTACCGGGAGGGCAGGTGGCTGTGGTGGTGGTGGTGGTGCAGTCCGGGGCATAGCCTATATATAGACTATAGATTTCTTCCATGTTAAATTCCCTCTGTCTTTATCCCGCTCTCCTGACATTATCCCCTCGGTCTCTCTTCATTTACGGTGTGAAAGTAAAACAAAAAAAAAAGGAAATACGGTCAGGATCCGTATCTTCCCCGAGCCCGAGGATGACGGGTCGGTCACCGAGCAGGGCAGATGGAGGTTTCCGCCTCCTCTCTCTCTCTCTCTCTCTCTCTCTCTCTCTCTCTCTCTCCCTGTGTGTGTGTGTGTGTGTGAGAGAGAGAGAGAGATGCAGTGTGTCTGTCCACGCGCCGGATCACAGCACAAGGGCAGGACACGGGTGAACCCGGGCTCACGCGCCCGTTCCCGCGCTGGAGAACTTAACGTCTCATCCTGCGTTTAAATTTAAACAGGTTTTTACCGAGTTTAGCAGAATATATAAATATATATACGTGTGGTGATCAACCAGTAGACCGCCTGTAGAGGAGAAACATTACTGCTCAGGTGAAGAAGAAGAAGAAGAAGAAGAAGAAGAGCTTCTGTAGATGTTGTGGCACTATAGCAACATGGCCGGATTAAACTTCTAGGAGGCTCCAGGGGCAAACATTTGTGGTTGGGCCCCTAGATAATAAAGTGACACCGGAACCGACGTTTTCATGTTTAAAAGTAAGAAAACACGTTTACACTTCTAACGTCGCTATAACTAAATATTCAGCTAACAGCCTTTATTAGATAAGGACGATCGTTTTTTAAAAATTTTTTAATCAGGCTTCACTGAACACCATTTCCCATAAGCCCCTTGGCGTTCGAGGGCTAAACATCACTGACGTCCGTTTAGCAGCGTCTACCAATAGAAACCAGCGGATCACCTGTTTACGAGCCACACTGGTGTAGTATCAGTAGCAGTAGTATACATGAGTACTAGTAGTAGCAGCAGTGATAGTAGAGTATTATTACTATAGTATAGTATTATTGTATCAGGCATTATCTCAATAGTACTTTTAGCAGTAATAGTTATGCAGTAAAAGTACAGTTGTGATAGTTATAGTATTAGTGAAAGTACTGGTAGATTTTCAGGTATTACTAGTAGTATTAGTGCAGAATCAAACAATAATAGTATCTGTAGAAGCAGCAGTAGTACATGTATGAGTACTGTAGTAAAAGTATTGGGAGCATAGTGGCAGCAGTAATAACTGGTAATGCAGTGGGAGATAGTAGTAGTAGTAGTAGTAATAATAGGAAGTAGTAGTGGTAGTTATAATAGAGGTAGTTAAAGTATTGGTGATGGTAGTAGAAGTCTGAGAGGTAGTGGTAATACTAGAATAGAATAATAATGACAGTATTATCAGTAGTACCAGGTGAAGTACTGCAGTATTATCTGGCTACTGTAACCATGTTGATTAGTGCAGTGTCCTGATTGAGCCTGCAGGGGGAGACAGAGACAGCTGTTTCAAACTGACTGTTTAATATGCTGAGATGTTTCTTTATCACTCTCCTTAATTAAACTGTGTGTGAACTTAAAAGAAGGTATCATCAATAAAACACAATAAAATTCTCACTTAGGCCTTTTTTTCTTTTATTGTTCAAGTGTTTTCTACTTGAATGTGACAGAAAGAAGACGCCCCCTCCCCTCAGAAGGAATTCCTTTCAGTATTTAACATTCCTGTTCTTCGTGTGATGAATTCACCGCTCTCGACATGAGGCACTTTAACTACACACAAACTTGTAGAACAGGTTTAAAGTCTTTTTCCTTGATCGTGGTGCACAGGTGAGTTCTGTTCTTCACTTCGGACCGATGCTGGAAATAGAGACTGGAGGATTTCGTCTCGTACTCTCAGCAGCTCAACTGTAAAAATAAATCAAGCTAAATGACTTGTAACCAGTATGACTCATCTTCACCGGCGGCCCCGTCGTGCTCTCCTCCTCTTCATCACTCGTCAGCCTCAGCATCACAGTCTCTGCAGCAGAAACACACATTTTAAAAAAAGACCCATATTGGCCGATACACAGGTGTGTCAACAAATATACAGGCCGGTATGTTCTTACACAGCCCTGTAGAAACTCTTCTGGTTCATCATGTGCTCTCTGAAGATGTTGATGGCTTTAAACACATTCATCTTATTCTGGTGTTTCTCTATCACCTTTCTGAACCTGCCGCACAAAAACACACACACACAAACACACACAGAGCAAAAAATACCACCTTTACTTACTAAGGCATTTTTATGGATAAGCTGCACAGCTGTTTGGAAATTAGTTCAAATTAGCTTCAACTTTTCCAGCTGCAACATTAAAGATTTCATACATCAATACTTATAATCCAGTAATATAACATTATTCTGCATAATGAGTGTTTGGTACTTTAAGTAACAAGGGATTCTTTAAGTTCAATGCATGAGATTCACTTGTAACAGAGTCCGAGTCCTTCCGCTCTGCAGCCTTATGACTACTTTAGAACAAGAAGGTGTCATGAAATGGGACTACTCAAGTCATTTAATGATTCACCACATTTCCACGGCTGCACCACAGTGACGTGACCGTATCTAACACGTACCTGTGGGTCCAGGCGACCTCCCTCAGACTGTCTTTCCACCAGTCCCGGTAGATGTAGTCGCCCACAGACCCGGACACCTGCCGGGGCCGGGGCCCGCGCTCGTCGAGGAGCAGCTCCGTGGCCAAGAAGCTACGGAGGCGGGCCCGAGCCGACAGAGCCACCAGCCAATAGACCGGCTCCTCCAAAACCACAGAGTGGAAAGACTGAAGCGACAGGTAGAGCCACAGTGGGGCGAATGGAGGAGGAAGCCTCTGGAGGACGAGATCAGGAAGATTTGTTTGGGTTTTTTTACATTACACTATTTTTAAATGAGCCACTGCAACTCGTTCGTTTGGAGGAACTTTTTCTGTGCATGTGTCATTTTTTCTAATCCAGCACAAACTCAGCTTTAAGTCTGACATTTTAACAAAGTAAACAAGCAAACAAGAAAAATGACAGGGATTTAAAAATATTTGGTGATAATCACTCAAAATATTCTAAAAGAACAGTTCAAGGTTGGTTTCAATATGTTTACACTCATTCCATCTCGTTTCATGTAAGGCTGTAAATAAGTTTGAAAATCAACAGTTAAAGCACATCTACACTTTTCACGGGTTTTCTTGTCTCATCTCTAGATGAAATATAAAAAAAAGCTATTTTAACAATAATAATAATGTCCTTCTGCTTATTAGTGGCCCATCATGCTTTGCAAACGCAGCCCGATGGGTGTGTCTCACCTGGTGTCTGCTGCTGTAGTGTTTAAATGTGTCCAGCAGCAGTGACCTCATGTCGTCTGCTTCCTGCGGACGACTAATCAGGACCTGCGGGAAGAAAACGAGATGCTGACATCACCAACCAGTTACACCGGTTACACCAGTTCACCTCAGACACAGAGCGAGTATCAGGTCCCTCAAACCAGAGCCCAGATCAGTTTGTATAATTATACAGGGTCAGAAAAAGGGCCTCAGAGATTCATGTGTCCTCCAGCAACATGACGTGGGGACGACTCGCTTTCTTCACATAATGAATCCATCTCGCTCTTTACACTTCCTGTCTGGTTCTCTCCAACTTTTACTAAAACCTGTGGCTGTAAACAGCTGACGTCACCGAGCTGCGTCACGCAGCCTCGTATCAGCTGCTTCCAGCCCGTTATCTGTTTTATCCTCTCCTCTCTGTGCTCCAACACAGAGAATTAATACAGCTGAGTTCACAATGAAGCCGGTCTTCATCACTCACTCACTCACTCACTCACTCACTCACTCACTCACTCACTCACTCACTCACTCACTCACTCACTCACTCACTCACTCACTCACTCACTCACTCACGCTCGCTTTTATAGGCCGGACGCTGCTGCTGCAGTCCAGCCAAAAAACCAACAACAAAGAAAGAAAGGAAGGAGGAAAGAAAGAAAGAGAGAAAGAAATAAAAAAGAAAAGAAGAAACAAACAAACAGAAACAAAGAAAGGAAAAATCAAAGAAACAAACAAACAAAGAAAGGAAGAAAAGAAGAAATAATCAAAGAAAGAAAGAAATAAAGAAAAGAAGAAAGAAACAAAGATAGAAAGACACAGAAACAAAGAAACAATGAAGGGAAGAAAATAAGAAAAGGAAGAATAAAGAAAGAAAGAAAAGAAGAAAGAAACAAACAAACAAAAACAAAGAAAGGAAGAAAGAAAGAATCAAAGAAACAAACAAAGAAAGGAAGAAAAGAAGAAAGAAAAAAGGAAGAAAAAAAACCAAATAAAAGAAGAAAGAAAGAATCAAAGAAAGAAAGAAAGAAAAGAAGAAAGAAAGAACAAAAGAAAAGAAGGAAGGAAAGAAAGAAAGAGAAAGAAAGAAACAACGAAGGGAAGAAAAGAAGAAACAAAGAAAAGAATCAAAGAAAAGAAGAAAGAAAGAACAATAAAAAAGAATCAAAGAATCAAAGAAAGAAAGAAACAAAGACGGGAAGAAAAGAAGAAAAAAGAAAGAAAGAAAAAGAAGAAAGAAAGAAAGAAAAGAAGAAAGAAAGAAAGAATCAAAGAAAAGAAGAAAGAAAGAAAGAAAAGAAGAAAGAAAAGAAAAAAGAATCAAAGAAAGAAAAGAAGAAAGAAAAGAAGAAAAAAGAAAGAAAGAAAAGAAGAAAGAAAGAATCAAAGAAAGAAAAAAGAAAAGAAGAAAGAAAGAAAGAAAGAAAGAAAAAAGAAACAAAGAAGGGAAGAAAAGAAGAAAGAAAGAATCAAAGAAAGAAAGAAAAGAAAAGAAGAAAGAATCAAAGAAAGAAAGAATCAAAGAAAGAAAGAAAGAAAAAGAAGAAAGAAAGAATCAAAGAAAGAAAGAAAGAAAAAAGAAAAGAAGAAAGAAGAAAGAAAGAATCAAAGAAAGAAAGAAAGAAAGAAAGAAAGAAAGAAAGAAAGAAAGAAAGAAAGAAAGAAAGAAACAGAAACAAAGAAGGGAAGAAAAGAAGAAAAAAGAAAGAAAGAAAAGAAGAAAGAAAGAATCAAAGAAAGAAAAAGAAAAGAAGAAAGAAAGAAAGAAACAGAAACAAAGAAGGGAAGAAAAGAAGAAAGAAAGAATCAAAGAAAGAAAGAAAGAAAAGAAGAAAGAAAGAATCAAAGAAAGAAAGAATCAAAGAAAGAAAGAAAGAAAAGAAGAAAGAAAGAATCAAAGAAAGAAAGAAAGAAAGAAAGAAAAAGAAGAAAGAAAGAATCAAAGAAAGAAAAAAGAAAAGAAGAAAGAAAGAAAGAAAGAAACAAAGAAGGGAAGAAAAGAAGAAAGAAAGAATCAAAGAAAGAAAGAAAGAAAAGAAGAAAGAAAGAATCAAAGAAAGAAAGAATCAAAGAAAGAAAGAAAGAAAAGAAGAAAGAAAGAATCAAAGAAAGAAAGAAAGAAAGAAAGAAAGAAAGAAAAGAAGAAAGAAAGAATCAAAGAAAGAAAGAAAAGAAGAAAGAAAGAATCAAAGAAAGAAAGAAAGAAAGAAAAGAAGAAAGAAAGAATCAAAGAAAGAAAGAATCAAAGAAAGAAAAGAAGAAAGAAGAAGAAAGAAAGAATCAAAGAAGAAAGAAAAGAAGAAAGAAAGAAAGAAAAGAAGAAAGAAAGAATCAAGAAAGAAAAAAGAAAAGAAGAAAGAAAGAAAGAAACAGAAACAAAGAAGGGAAGAAAAGAAGAAAGAAAGAATCAAAGAAAGAAAGAAAGAAAAGAAGAAAGAAAGAATCAAAGAAAGAAAGAATCAAAGAAAGAAAGAAAGAAAAGAAAAGAAGAAGAAAGAATCAAAGAAAAGAAGAAAGAAAGAAAGAAAGAAAGAAAAGAAGAAAGAAAGAATCAAAGAAAGAAAGAAAGAAAGAAAGAAAGAAAAGAAGAAAGAAAGAATCAAAGAAAGAAAGAAAGAAAGAAAAGAAGAAAGAAAGAATCAAAGAAAGAAAGAAAAGAAGAAAGAAAGAAAGAAAGAAAAATCAAAGAAAGAAAGAAAAAAGAAAGAAAGAACAATAGAAGAGAAAGAAAGAAAAGAAGAAAGAAACAGAAACAAAGAAGGGAAGAAAAGAAGAAAAAAGAAAGAAAGAACAATAGAAGAGAAAGAAAGAAAGAAAGACAGACCGTTAAGGCGGTGACCTCTGACCTCCACAGTGCTGCTGACTCTGCGCAGGTACAGCGCCTCCTGCTGGGTGAAGCTGGTGTAGCAGCGCTGCGTCAGGTTTCCGGACCGAAGCTTCCTGAGGAGGCGGGACGAGGAGAGGACGTCCTCCGCCAACCCGTGACTGTAACGCCACATGACGTCATACAAGCTCACCCCGGCGACCATGTCTGAGAGGGACGCACACACATTTTTCGCGCCACCAGCAGGTGGACTTGGTTTACGACCAAATACCGACAAAATGAAAGACGTTCCCATCAGCCTCAGCTGGACTTTGTGTTCAGTGCATTTTTACAACGACCAGTGAACTCACCTGGCTCCGCCTCTTCCCTGTTGCCAGGAGCGACAGTGTGACTGTAGCTGGAGGTAAACAAAGGTGATCACAAACAGTCACTTCACTCATCTGCAGGTTAATGTGCAGTGACGGGGTCAGTAATGAGGCGGCAGCTCACCTGGCTTCCACGGAGCAGATGTAGAATCTGAGCTGTCTACAGGGGGCGCTATGCAGCTCTGCACCTGAACACACACACACACACGCACACACACACGCACACGCACGCACGTTTGTTTTTTTGAATCTGGACATGAACACTTACAGTAAAGATCTTGTTTTGATATTTTAACTTCTGGACTTTACACCCAAAGATGTTACAACCAAATTTAAATAATTTCATTTTATGTTTTATTCATGTTTTTATTGATCATTTAATAATGATGTCATAATTTAACATTTTTATTTGTTCTTTTTATTTATTTATTCCCTATATTTGTGATTTTATTACTGTTGTTTGACATTGGAAAAAATGACTGAAAGAAATGAAACTTTCAAATGTATTTTATTTTATTTCTTACTTTTTGGCTCCATGCTCGTGCACACTCTGCCCTCTGTGATCCTCCCCCTCCTCTGATTGATCAAGCTGCTGATCCTGAAGGGAGACCTGTCGCTCCACAACCAAGAGCCATTCTTCAAAGAGAGGGGGTGGGTGGGGTGGGTGGGGATTGTTTAGATAATATTGTCTATGAAGTAAAGAAACACGCCCCAAAAAACAGACCTTACCTGTTGTGACTGGTATCCACCCAACCACACAGGAATTCTTGTGTTCGCCAGCTGATGAACAAACTGCATCTCCTCTGGTGTGTGGAGAGACACAAGTCTACTACCTGTCTGAGAGCACATAGACTAACACACACACACACACACACACACACACACACACACACACACACTAAGTCACACCATATTTGAATATCTTGCAAAACGAGAGGTTGAGTTGTGTTTATGCTTTACATCGGCAGCGCTCCAGGAGCTCCACACAGGGTAGAAAGCGAAGCATCTCTTCCCAAACAGGAGCCACTGAGCCGGGCACGGAGAGGCCGGTCCCGCCCCTGCTGACACGACATCACCATTGTTTATAACAACACATAAAGAGCCATCCACATCCACTCACAGGTCACAGGTCACAGGTCACAGGTCACAGGTCCGTGGTCACTTTGTGCCTCTGTTTATTCTCTCTTCACTCATTTAGCAGCTGCTTGTAGTGATTTTGTGTCTCTTTGCATCATCACTTCCTTGTGGCCATTTTGCACATCACTGAAGTTGTTCTGTGTCTCTTTCAGTAACTATTTACAGGTACAACAAACTCTCAGTTCCCACAGTTTGTTGAGAAACTGCACCTGAACCTCAGTATTTTATTCTCACTGCAGGTAAACAGAGACTTCCTGACTCACTTCTGTTCTCAGATATTCTACAAAATATTACAGGAGCCCATCAGAGAAACCCTGCTGTCCTGGTTTACTCTTCTTCTTGTATGTTAATGAAACGCAGCTGCAGCCGCCACAGAGAGAAACAGACGGACCTGGATTGTACTGCGGGGCTGAGATCGTCTCTACCTTTACAGGTGCAGTGTTCGTCTTACCTGCAGAGAAGTGCGAGCCGGACGCCTCGTTCAGGAGAACGGCCAAGAGGAGAGGAGCCAACACACACACCATTATCTACCTGTTAACACACACACACACACACTCTGTTAACATCAGGAGGCGGGAACACACCCGCTCAAACACAATCATTTATACACAATGCATAATCTGCAGAAAAGAATATGATTAGATCTGAAGGCAGAACTATTTTTATGTCCTTAATGGTTACAAAATGATTTCTTGATACTCTACAGATCATTTACAAGAACAAAGTTCAGGTCACCTGTTTCTTGATTAATGATTAAGTCAATAACACGTAAGAGAATTGTAAAAACTTTCCTCCCCAGGATCCTGAAGGTGACGTCTGATAAATACTCCAAAACCCAAAGACACTGAATTTGTGGGATTGATTGATTGATTGACGGTTGCAGCTCCAGTTGTCAGGTTGAGTAAAATCACTTTGCTGACACTTCAGTTCATCAAGTCTGAACATATCATCATCATCATCATCATCATCTACCTGCTGCTTGTTCCAGCTGGAGGAACAGGTATTTGTTGCTCTACCTGTTGACACTGAGCAGTTCTCTCTCTCTTCAGTGACCTGTGTGTGTGTGTGTGTGTGTGTGTGTGTGTGTGTGTGTGTGTGTGTGTTGAACTGCAGGTCGTGCAACGATGAAGCAAACTCCAAGTACATTTACTTTGAGCGCTGTACTTAAGAATATTCTCTGAGTATTTGTACTTTACTTGAGTATCTTTTTTTTGTTGTTGCAAACTTCTGACTTTTACTCCGCGACGCTCTTTTACTTTGAAGCAGAGCTTTTAGTGAGAGGAATGAATTCTGTGACGGACCATATCCTGTGTTCCCCACAGGAGAAGAAGAATCCCAGCGAGTCCTCCACTGCTCGAACCCGTCAGTGTCCGAACGATGATGATGTTCGATAAAGATGAAGAAGATTCACAGTTTAGTTTCGTTTTCATTTGAAATGTTATAAATAAATAAATAAATAAAGATTCCTTTTGTTTTAAACGTGTGCTGCGTTTCCTCGCCGCCTGCAAAGATCCGAAATATGAAAACAGCAAAAGCTCCTTTCAGTGTCCATTTCTTCTGGTTCCACAGTCGGTTCTCTCAGTGACTGTGGAACAATACAACCATGTGTTGACAGAACAACTGCACTTTTGAATTCTTCAGTATTTTTAAAATCAACTTCTCCAGTAACTGAAAACTCTGACTTTATTTGTGTGAGTGATATTTGCCCAGGAGGATCTGGACCTCTGACCTCTTGTTTATATAGTGTTTATACAGCCGAGCACGAGCCTGAGTCTCAGTCTGAACCGGACCGATCACAAGGATCAGTGCTTCACCTTTTACTTTAACAAGCTTTAAAAGTTTCCTTTTTTCTTTTATTCTTAATGTTTTTATCTAAAATTGACTCTTGTCTGAATTAAACGCGATTCGCGTTAAAACAAAGAAAAAGAAAAAAGCAAACAAACAGTGGGAGGCACCTGTCCACAGTAAAGACACACACCTGCCGAACATCTGGATGTTTCATTATCTCGTCATCATTTACTCTCAGTCTGTGAAGCTTGAAGTGACTCTGATCTATTTAAATGTGATCTGAAAGGAAAACGTACCTGAGCTCCGTTTGCTCTCGCGACCAGGCTGAACTGCAGCTACTGTGGAAGTCGCGCGCAGTGACGGGAGCTCGCGGCTGCACAGCTGCTTCCTGAAGAATCAGCCTGATGAGCTTCACCTGTCCAACACCTGTTCAACACCTGTTCAACACCGCTGCAGCTCAGGTGTTAAAACTCTTCCTGTGTCGTCACTCTCGTCGCCTTCCTTCTGTTTATTGTTTTTTTTGTCTTTTTTAGATTTAAATCTGGTTTTTCTTCTTGTAAATGAATTATTTAAACTCTGTCTGTGGCTCGTTGACACGAACCTTTCATTACAGTTTAATTAGTCAATCATTTCTGCTTTTCAAATTAAGAGGCTTCGATCTTCAGAACAAATAAAAGTGATTGAACACACAGGATGTGTAAATACATCCTCCCACCTGACATGCGATACAGGTAAACCAAGAAGTCTCACCTGATACAATGCTGCCCCCCCCCCTACAGCCCTCCTCCTCTCACACACCTGGATATAAACAATACATTTAGTGAACGTGATATTTTCTATTTAATAACTGAATATTAACATGAATATAAATAAGAAACTGTAGAAATATAAAATGTAGAAGATGTCACTGCAGCGTCATCATCACGTGATCTGCTCCCAGCTGCAGTTCACAGCCTGTACATCATAAATACTCTGACTTTTGTTCTCTGCCCAGACGAAGTTGTGAAACATCGAGGCCCTTGGGTTAATTATTAAAAATTGCGGGTTGCTATGGCAACGCGCGTAACTAACGGTGATAACGGAGTGATCCAGCTGACAGCGATGAAATCTGACTTGACCCTGACTCCGATGGAAACATTAAAGATGGTGGAAAGTATTTACTCAATGTGGCTTGGTGTTTCTCCTCCTCACCTACAAGTCTGAATTTATGGACGTGATTTTATGCCTCTTTATATTTGCATTTCACGTCACTTCATCTGCCTCTTTACTGCACAGATCATATTTCACCACACACAGCTGATAACTGGAAACACACCTGCTCAATGCTTTTCATTAACTTCAAGTTGGTTTCTTTTAATGTTTGACAAAGCACTTTGAGCTGCATCCTGAGTGTGAAAAGTGCTTTACAAATAAAGCTTATTATTATTATTACATGAATGAGTATCTACGTGTGACCTCTGACCTGAACCCGACAGAGAAGCTTTGTATTATTTTAAAGCAGAAGGTCGAGGAACATGAATCAGAACATGTTTCTCCTCCAGGTTTATTGTTGCTTTTGTCTTTTTTAGATTTGAATCTTGTTTTTCTTCTTGTAAATGAATTATTTAAACTCTGTCTGTGGCTCGTTGACATGAACCTTTCAGTACAGTTTAATTAGTCAATCATTTCTGCTTTTCAAATTAAGAGGCTTCAATCTTCTTGACTTTTGGCTGAAAACAAATAAAAGTGATTAAACACAGGATCTGTAATTACTTCACATTTTAGTGACATTAACCAGAGGTGTGCTCTGGTTTGTTGTCGACTGTGTGTTGGTGTTAATGTGTTTCTGTTTGTCACGTTCACAAAAACATTTTGACTTCCTCCATTATCACATTAAAGTCAAGTTTCACACCCAGCTGATAAAATAAAGAAGAAGAAGAAGAAACTTTTCACACACAAACACTCAGAAATCTACTTTAAAATACAAGCAAGTCGCTCTGGATGGGATTCAATTCACAGGAGGACGAGTCAGTTCACAGATTATTCACATATTCATATTATAACTGGGACAAAAACCACCGATGTTAAAACCCTCCCACCTCCCAGAGAGGAAATCATCCAGTCTGAACGAAGAGAGCAAGAAAGAGGAGAGAAATGTTTGGAGATCCTGGAGGGAGGTGGCTACAGCTGGTGTACATCCTGTTAGTGTGTGTGTGTGTGTGTGTGTGTGTGTGTGTGTGTGTGTGTGTGGTGGTGGTGGTGGGGGGGTCCATAATCCCCAAAACCCCCACTAGAAAAGAATGTCGTCACCATCATCGGTGAATATACTGTTTTATTCATTGTAATAGAGACAAGCTGATATAAACAGCCATTAATTGTGGATTATAATTAATGCTACCAAAATCATTTGTTAAAATATAATAATACTGTCACTGAGATCAACATATAGAGCAACCTGCAGCTCTACATGCTCTGGTTCTATAACCCCCCCCCTCCATATCCTGGACCCACACATCCCTCCGAACTTCAGGCTCATCCTCACTCTCTCTGCTGGGGCTCGAACAGTCTGGAGGCTTCACTCAACAACTCAGAAACTAAACCACTGACAGGAAGTGATTCTTTACAAAGTGAAGAAGAAGAAGAAGAAGAAGAAGAAGAAGAAGAGCTTTAAGTTGCTGAGACGTCCTGAAGGTTACCGCTCCACGAGGTAGGAGTAACCTTCATCCAGTCACTCGTTCATTTGTGAATTCATTATTCAGAGACAATAACTGGTTAATGGCCGACATTATAAACTGATTCAAAACGACAGAAAACCGTCAGAAAATAAGGATTTGAGGTTTTACTTCTCATCAGAGTTAATATATGTTTAATAATCTAAATGACTAATCAAAGATCAAACATTATCTGGATTATTTTATTTTAGTAAAGCTCGTTTCTTTTACTGGTTATTCATAAGTTTAGGTTGAGATCTGTTTTCAGCTGCAGATCAGGACTCCCTGAGCGTCTGTCATCATCACGTCACATAACTGTCTCAAAGACTCGGGGGGGGGGCATCGAGTTATCAATGAAAACAAACAATCAATCAATCAAAACATATCTACCCTCTGTGTCTGAGGTCATTTTGCGGGACTTTAATGTCGCCTCTCCTCTTCTGCGACAAATATGATGACGAACATATTTGAAGTTTTGAAAATAAACCTTCCTGTTGTCACATTGCTGTTTCAGTTCATATTGATTTTATGTTATGTGTGTGTGTGTGTGTGTGTGTGTGTGTGTAGAGATGCAGTCTACCCTCCACTGTTTCGGGGTGGGCGTGGTCTTGTTATCACTGGCCCCGCCCTCCGTCTCGTTTTCCCGCGGTGCCAGTCACACCTCCTGTCAGGAAATGATTCCCGGCCACATCCGCGCTCAGCCCCAGGACCCGCAGCACAGCCACGTCACCCTGCGCACATCCGCCTCTTCGTACCTGCCGGGACAGTTAGTCACAGGTAGTGATTAACTATTATTTAACTCACTGATTAGTTCACTAACCAGCTAACTAACCCTCCTGCTGTGACAGTTATTCACAGGTTTTCACTGTTAATTAACTAATTATTTAAAGAACTAGGGACTAACTTACTTCTACTTGTCAGCACAGCTGGTCACAGGTATTGAACTACAATTTAACTTACCGATTAACTACCTGCTGGGATACTTAATAACATGTACTTATTTACTGTCAATTAACTGACTAACATAACTGATTAAATACCATGTGCAACCCTAGGAACTAGTTAACTGTTCATTAACTCACTAGTTGATTTCTACTGGGTGTTATTCAGGTACTTATTAATAAATAAGAATAATCTGTCTGGAAGTTTTTTGGTTGTACAAATAGCTTCACAAATGACAAAAAAATACAATAAAAAAGTGCCAATTAAGTCATAATGCTTTTATGTCCAGAGTAATTATTTGCGTTTATGAATTTATTAAAGAGTTGAAAGAAGAAAGACAGGAAATTAAATGAAATGGGCAAAGACATGCAACAAAGGCTCCTGGTTGGATACAAACCACGTTTATAGTCGACACCTTAAACTCTGAAGCCACCAGAGTTCCTACATTTTAATTACACTCTTTAGTTTCTCCGTATCTGTATCCTCAGTTACTGTCCGGAGCTCTCGGGACTTCATGGGTTTCCTGCTCCAGGCTCGTACTGTGGACAGTGCTGGTGGCAAAGCCAGAGCTGGAGTCAGGGCTGGAGTCAGGGGCGGAGCCAGAGCTGGAGTTAGAGCTGGGCACAAGTCTACGAGAGTGGGTCCGGCGCTGGTGGGTGGATCGTGGACCGTCATTCCCCCAGGAACCCACGCCCTGCGCTGCCTTTCAGAGGATGACACCCTCACCCACTCTGATAAACAGCTGAAGAGAAACCTTTCGTTTGTGTGGAGAGCTCCCGATGCTCCGATGGGAGACATACGGTTCTAGTAAGAACAAACCAACCAATATTAGTTGTAAACAAATACAGGCAAATGCAAGCAAATGTCAAAAAGATTGCCTTTCTAATATCTGTATTTGGTTATTATTTCTATAGCTTTTTGCAAAATTGTGTCATTTTTATTCAACATTACACAAACTTCTTTGTCCGTCATTGCAGCATCACGGTGGTGCAGTCCTACTTTGTGTACTGGGCAGGTATCCAGTCTGCAGTGGTGCATGATGGGAGTCGTAGATCTTGGAGTAGGAGTAACACCACAGGGGTGGACCATGTAATTCTTGCATTGCAGGAATCTGAAGTTACTGCTGTGCCGGGTATGCAAACATGTGAAGTGATAAGTCGTACAGCGTAACTCCAGCTCGAGGCAAAACACAAATTAATCATCCTGTGATGGAGTACTTCCTGTCTCTTCACTGAGACTAATACTTTGCTTTTTTCTTACCTTATTGCCTCTCAGCTCTCAGAAGCCATAGGGCATCAAAGAAAGAAAGAAAGGAGACAGCCGGTCCTGCTACATTCGTAGGACGCCTTACATCAAAAAGCAGTGAAACCCAAAGCTACAAATTTGTGGAAACAGTCACTCGTCCAGTCTTGGAGATGAACAGCTCTGCACCTTTGGCGTCCCTTGGAGATGACCACATCAGCAATCAGCCGGTCGATGAAAGGAACAGCCAAAAGACTTCAGGAACTCTTCTAAATGCTACCAGTGGCAGCGAGACTGATAGCAGTGCAACTTCAGCAGGTCTGACTGAAGAAGCAGGAAGCTTCGTTACCGAGGACCCCAAAACCTCTTTGCTCTCGTCCAGCCACCTTCTTTTCACAACCTCTTTCCTCTCAGCTGAGACGACAGAGATGGAAGTTACTACCACACTGTACCCAAACATCACAAAGCAAAATTTACCCCGTCCTTTTTCCCTACTACGCTCCCTTACTTCCTTCCCCCGTCTAATGGATGTTGAGAAGGAAAGAAAACAGATGAAGCTGCCCGTCGTTCCTGAAACAAAAGATGCAACGTTAAAACCTCAAACCACCACCACATCTACACCTTCAACCAATCACAGCTTCCACAATACAAATCCCCCAAGACCCATTACCAACAATCCAGGAGAACCAATACAGGACCAGACTAGTTCAGTAAAGTTCGAGACCCCGAGTAGTTCATTGCAGCCCTGGAGGAGTAGCCTAACCAAGTCCCAAATGAGTCTAATGGAGGTTGGAATGGATAGCCAATCGTCTTCACCCAAGCCTTTTCTCCAGGTTCAAACCTCCCAATCCAAACCCCTTCTCCAGTCTCACACTGGTACAAGTCAGATGTTGTTCTCCTCCCAGGCACCTCAACCCAGTTCCTTTCCCCAGTCCGAAACCTCTTTACCGAACCACACTCTCCAGTCCAAACCTCCTACCCCATGGTCCTTTCTCCAGTCCCACACAACTTCATCCCTTACAAGTCCATACAAGTCTGTGAGTGATTTACCTAAACCACAGACCGTCCCAAAGCAAACCAGTCCATCTCACCCTCCTCTTAAAACAACTGCCCCTCTGAGCAGCCATCCCGAAGCCCTGCCCGAAACTACCCCCACTCAAACTCAGGGCTTTCCCCAGACAGAGCAGTCCCAATCCGACACTCCACCTGAGGCTTCAAGTATCTCTCCCCAACCATGGTCCCAGTCCCAATCCCCAACTGGTGCACCCCAGGCACACACCTTTGAATGGAAGCGAACTAAATCCTCAGTAACGCCTCGATCTTTGAACCCTCTACTTTTCCCTCCAAGGTTTGACCCAACTGTCGCACCGGATGAGGGTCAAGAGGTCACAAATCAGTCTCATGCAAAGATCAAAACCATGAGCCTAATTTTTGCTGTTGTTCCCTTAACCACTTCTTCTCCTTATTTTTCAGGGTCTACCCCCCAATCAACTCTTCTCCCACCATCCTCCACTTCGACTCATATACTGTCTCCCTCTTCAATTATTCATACTAGCTCTACCACTCCTCTTTATCCCTCTAGAGGTTCAACCTCGGTATCAATGCATTCACCTTTCAGGTCAACATTGATCACCCGTTCTTTGTCCTCGTCCATGAAGAACCAACCCAAAACAGCTCCTGCAGCGTCTGCTCTCCCCTCCCCTTCCCCAATCTCCATACCTCCTCATTTCCCCTCTGTCCAACCTTCCCTTACTCATCCTATACCTTCCTCAAACTCTTCCAACCACCTATCACCAGCTCCCTCATTTGACCCAGTTCCAACATCAACGCCTTCCTCATCTCCCTTTACCTCCTCCCAGTTTGTCACAGGTTCGACCTTTTCCTCACCCTCTTCTTCCACCATCTCCCCAACGCTAACCCTCTCCTCTTCCATTTCCTCCCCTTCTTCCTCACCCATCCCTACTTTTACACAAACATCTTCCAGCTCTCCAGGTTCCTCATCTTCCTTTGTCTCCTCTGTCACCTCCTCTTTTTCTACATCCTCCCAGTCTACCTCCCCTCACCTTGAACCCTCCCCAGCTCCCCTCCGCTCTCTCTACAACCCCCTCATACCGTCGTCTTCCCCTGTGCCCTCCCAGAAGCTCATCCTAGGTCAGAGTTCGCTAATCCAGAACCACATTGCACCGTCTGATCCTGAGCCCAACGTCACCCCATCAACACAAAGAGCGGTGGTTCACCCAAACCCCGAACCCCATCCAAATCTTGACCCAAACACCAAACTAAATCTTGGCCATGACCTGAAACCAAACCTTCCGAAGACTGATACCAAACCCAAACACCCTTCCAATCCCTCAGGAACTCCAGACAAGGAAGGGAAATATCCAGACATTATCCCCAGACACAGTGCCTGGGAGCTGGGCATGCTGCTGGGCTGCTCAGCTGGCTTGGGCATGGTGCTGGTGGTCGGGGTAAGGTATATTTACCGTCAGGCCTGCGGCAAACAGACAGAGGTGACGCTGAACGACAGGGAGAGAGAATATGGCAGAGGAGAAAGAGGGCTGATCCATGTCCAGGAGTGTGGAGATTTGGTCAGAGTCCGGAGAATCAGAGAGAACAGTTTCGTGCTTCTGGCAGAGTATGATATACTGGCGTCACCTGGAGACTGAAACACAGGTAACGTACACAAATACGTGTAGGAAAGGACAGGAGGTTAAATCATCATTGCAGCCTCTAGTCGTGTGCAGGTTTTTTAAGAGTTTTAATCTTGTTTTCATGTATGATCAGTTTCTTTTTTTTTTTTTTTTTCCTTCTGAGGGTTTTCAAATAACTCACTTGTGAAAACGAAGAAAAATGTTCCTGGCAAAAATTTCTGCCTCAAGAGATTTCTGAACTAGAACTAAAACTACAATCTGCCTCCTCATAGAGAGAAGGAACTTTACAGACAAAGGCTACCGTTTGGTGTTTTTTTGTTCTTGTTTTTTAGTCTGCTTCAGATAGATAGAAAATATTTATAGGATAGTGACACAAAGGTTGTAAATCCAACTCTCTAATTGTATAATTAGATAACTTGTTGGTATAAATGGATTTGTATGTTAATTTAGCATACTACATCACAAATATTAAACCTTTATACTTTGTTTTTATGTAAATTGTCATGCTATATGGATGCACTTAATAATAAAGTATATTTTCAGTATCATATATTGTGTATTTCTTTATTTTAGCTCTTGTAGTGTGAAGACTTAGTGATGGCAGTGCTTAGTCATTTTAAATCACTTGGGTCTAGTTGTGTGAGAAGCGGCACAAGGCTGGTAGGGTCTGTTGGCCGGGCTTTTCATTGGCTTATTTTACTATTATGCAAAAGATAAATCAAATGATGTGACAGAAGTGCCATCTGTCCAAAACAAGTTGGCGCAGTGAACTTAGTAAGCTGCCAAGACTTCCCTGTGTGTTTTTCCCCTTTTTGGTTTCTGAACTGGTCCCGAGGATGAAGCGCTCATTATATACAGATACAGTGAAATGATGTCAAAAGTAAATGATCGGCACCTGTCCCAAAATTTAATGGGTCCTTCCCTGGCCCAGGCCTCATCCCTCCAGTCCCATCAGTTCCAGTACTTTTTTGTCTAATCCTGCTGACAAACAAACAAATGAACAGACAGACACAGGGTGAAAACATAACCTCCTTGGTGGAGGTAATAATATCTATTGAACAGCACATATATATTTAAAATTAATCAGAAACATCACTCCTGGGAAAAACTAAGCTGATGTCCATTATCTAATATTTCAAACAAACAAACCTAAGAAAATGTTTAACCCAAAGATGCTTTACTTATGAGTTGGTGTGAACCCACTGTCATTACCTCACCTGTCCAAAAGATGACAGTGTGATGCAAAGAAAAACAAACAAACAATGGTTTTCAAAGTTTGTAGGTTTATTTCCTCATACTTTATTTTTAAATAAACAAGTAGAAGAGCTGACCCATACATATCCCACTCATGACCTTTCTTCTCAAAATATACTATTGGCAAAAAACAATCGCACTGTAAACAGAGACTGACTGTCACCTTGACCGTTACTGGACAGAGCAGCGTGATGACCGGTAAAATGAAATAAGAGCTTTCCATGATGTCCACAGTAACAGTAGCTGACTCCATCATGAAGGAACATTTCAGAAATGTGTTAGAGATTCAAAAATCTCTACCAACCAGGCTGGAACACACAGCTCAAGCTGCTTTGATTAAGGACAGTCTGATAAGGTACAGTAGGTTTCCGTGAAAGATGTGTTCCTTTTAAGAAACAGGCTTTTGCTTCTCGTGTGTACAAAGCCGGTTACCAAGGATACAACACTAATCTTGAGGTGACTTTAAATACTTTCATCTCATATTAAAAGAAATCTACATATGGGGATGTGAAAATTCCCAGTAACTCACAGTAAGGGACGCCTCCTCCACCACAGATACTGTACATCCAGAAAAATGACATGATATTAGAGGATTCTATAAAAACCCCAGATTACATTCAATTACAAAGGTTGTTTAACATCCAAAGCCAACGTTCATAATCATCATTTCTTCTTCCAATATCTGCATCTCACAGCTACAGTTAAGGTTAGGGATCTTGGTTATGAGACCAGGTGGTGAACACTGCGGAGCATTTAGCAGATATTTCCCTCAGGAATTGGTAGAGACCAAACTCGGAGCTAAAAGAGAGGGAATATTAGACTTGTATTCACCAGGTGGAAAGAAACACAAATTAATGATAACCTTGCTCCAAAACTTCTAGGTGAGTAAATAAAAAACTGTTTCCCAAATTCACCAAATCAACTTAGTGGCAAAAAACACTATTTTCTGAACTGGCACTCAACGTTGGCACTAGACGTAACCTGTGATGCACAAGAGTCCACTATGGAGATACTGGACTGGAAATGCAGTATGGAGTAGTCTGCAGATTGGTCAGGAGAAAAATGACTCTTAGAAAGAGCTGAGGAAGTTGTACAGCAGGTTGTCAGGAAGGCCTGTCCTTGTGTAACATGAAAGCCCTTATAGATTTGAATTGAACGTGGGAGATGAAAATTCATGTAAAATTGAAGAAGGATTTAAGGCTACGTAGCAGGACCAATTAATCATTTAGAGAAATTCTACCTAAACGCTAAAGTCTTGCCTTTGATCGTGCAAATTTGTCAGTTTGGTCCATGGACTTAACATTATCAAAAAAACACTGCGACCCTTGTAGGAATGGACTGAGAGAGACAGTCTTTCACTGATGTCATGTGTTTGCAGCTTCACCTCTGATTGGTTGGGATGATGATACATTCACTGTCACCCAGCTGAACAGGTGGTTTTCAGTAATCTGGTTCCAGTTCACTTAGATTCAGAGTAGAGTATCGTCGACGTACAGACGCATACATACGTTTATGTACCTTCATTTTACGAAATATTTTGTGGAAAGATGTTGATATTTTGACTGATAAATTAGACTCCCTAATATAGTGTTTATGTCGTACCTTCATTATTTGGATCGACCCCCCCTTAGCTCAACACCATGCTCTCACCACAGGACTGCTTCTTGTCAACGAACACAAATCTTATTTCAGAAAGTCTCAAAAACCAAAACCATATCATACTGTATATTAAAAGATCACCCATCATTAGTTTGTTTTTATCAAGAGCATAAATGTAACAAACGTCCACATTTTCTGGCAGTGACAGCTAGAAGACTAGAAAAATGTAGAAAATAGCAAGAAAAATAAAACATAATGGTCCCAGTGACTCCACCCAGTAACTCAATCATCCTGTTCCTGTTGGCAGTTGCTGTTTGTTTTTGTTTGTTTAAACAAACAAAAACAAACAAAAAAAACAGCTGTGCTTCTTTTGCAGGATTTTTTGGGGTATTCCATATAAAAATAAAACATGTACTTTTTCTTCCTTTAAATATAAAAGAAAATATATGATGGAAATACGAAAGAGGAGGAGTTTTCCATTGTCGTAGAAACTTAGAAAAATGAAGGCGACTAGTGAGCCTCGTCTCCTCCGCCACGCTGAGGTCTGTTGATTGGTTGATATAAGGCACGTATGACTACTGTCTCCCTCCGCCTTAGTCCGCTTTGTATCACAGTACAAACACCATCGGAAACACCGACTCCATCCTCGTCAGACGGGCTGCAGGGCCGAGAGTTTCACCGCCTGGTGGGAGGAAAGAAGACAGAAGCAGAAAGTGTCAGATCGTACAACGTAAAACCAGCAGAGGAGAGGGAGTGAGAAATTTCTCAGTTCTGTGCTAAAAATGTGAGAATTTGAGGAAGTCTGGTCAGTGAATCCTCCACCGGTGAACGAGGACTCCAGATTTGGTGCATCTGTCAAAATCAAACAGTTCCCCCCCCCGTTCTGTTAGTGTAGGGAGAATTAAATGTGACAGGCCACAGAAAATACAAACAAACAAAACAAAAATAAAACCTAATTCATCACTTACCTCCTGTGTCTATCCATCGTTTCATTTTTCTGTTTTGAGATTTCTGTCTGATATTTTTGCCTCAGTGAATTAAATGTAGTTTTTGTTAAAAGAAAATGACAGTAACATCTTTTTTTCCCAAGAAACAATGTCCCCATTACTCTAGATAAATTATTGATATTGGGACTATTTCTTCAGTAGAAAGTAGTTCCAGCACATGCGTAGATTTGGGCATGGATAATAGAGACATGTCCAAACCAATGTTTTTACTTAAGAGTGAAAGAGAGGTAAGAATCTATCGTTTAAATGATTAAAACATCACAGAAATAACAAACAGATATAAACTAACATCAGTTACTTATATACTTCATTAAATTGCAGGTGTGAGGGAACTGCCACTTTAAGTTATCTGGAGACTGAACAGGTCATATCAATGATAAATGTGGTTTGTTAGATTAGGGCTGGGGTTAAGGTCTCCCCATTAATTGCTTCACGACAAACAAGATTTGATTGGTAACTGACGACATCATCATCATCATCATCATCATCATCATCATCATCATCTTCCACCACCAACAACCCAGTTCAACCCAGCTGATGCTTGATCAAAGTGAAGCTGGCGAGTTTGTCCAGCAGGAGGTTTCTGCAGATTGTTTTCCCGACAGTAGAGGGAGCTGTTGCACCCACATCTTTTTATTTTTTTTATTTTAATACTCCGAGAAGTGAGGGAGTGGAGTTTAAATATTTCAGTTCAATAACTTAAGGCGCCTGCTGGACACACTGTCAGAGAAGAAGAAGAATTAACCGTAGGTGTCTTTTTTTTTTTAATGAAATCAGTTGTTGTTCTGGAGTCAGTTCTCTACTCACTCAGGACAGTAGTGTTGGAACGCGGCCCTATCTCAACAACAGACTAGACTGTAGGAGAGGAGACAAGGTGACGAGGTTAGTGTTGGAATGCAGGGAGAAGATGGCGATCAGTGTTGGAGCACATGTCAGCGGTAACGAGCGCCTACCTTCTGGCGGCTGGTCATCCAGCTGCGGATGGTCGGCACGAGGACGGAGCCGAGCAGGATCTGAGCCGGGTGGTAGATCAACAGGGGGACCGAGATCAGAGAGAGGTGCTCGTAGCCCGCGAACACGATCTTCAGCATGGGGATACCTGCACAGAGACCGGAGTGCACAGGAAGAGAGAAGACGTTCTGATTGGTGGAGTTTAATCACTAAGACGTCTGGATTAAAGTCTGGCAGCTAAATGTGAATCTGGGTCGTAACCAAAGGATTTTTAGAAATACTGAAGTTTCTGTTTGTCTAAATTCAACCCACACATCACCTCCCTAAAGATTCTCTTAAATCTCTGTTATATCTGATTATTATTTGAGGGTTTAAAAAGTTTTCTCCTCACTGATGAGATTCAAAAAGTCAAACCTCAAATTCCTCAAAACAACAAAGAGGACATGACGTTAGTTTCTGTGTTTTCATTTCTCTTCATGCTCCATATTTAAAAAAGGAAAAGATGACAGAAGTTTATTTCCTGATCCTGTTAGAGGCGAGTTTTCACTGTAGTTATCTCAGTTTCTGCACCAACGTTACACAACTTGTGTTTTCATGCAGGTGGAGCTAAGAGCCACATATTTTACCTTTTCAATTTCTTACAAAGTGTGTGTGTGCGTGTGCATGTGTGTGTGTGTGTGTGTGTGCGTGTACCTACCCAGAGTGAGTGATTTGTGTGTGGAGCAGAACACGATGGCGACGGTGTCTGCGGGGCTGAATCCTGAGCCCGACCTGGAGGAAATAAAGATTATTACTGACGACATCTGATCTGTTTTTGTTTCTAAATCAACTTGTTTCTGTGAAAAGTCAGTCGGCTGCTGCAGCACTTTACTGCCAGTAGGAGAAGTTTGCTTCGCACTTGCTTGACAGCCTGATGAACTGATGGAAAACAGAGGAGGAGACTCACCTGGTAGAAAAGGCAAATGTAAGCAGCATGAAGCTCAGCTGGATGGAGAAAACTGCAGAGAAAGTGTTAAAGTGTTAAACTTATATTTACCTCTTTAGCCTGTAGAAACTCTGCTAGACTCATGACAGAGCTGTTCTCTTCTTCATTTAGACTAAAAACTATTCAGTCAGTTAATATTAGATCTGTTATAATCCTGTTGTTTGTATCTCACAGCCACAACTTTCTATTTCTGTTATTTTAATTTTCCAAATTTATTTATTTCAACAAATGTATTTGCCTTTAAAAGTGACGTATTCACATGAGAGCAACATGTGAAACACACACACACACACACACACACACACACACACACACACACACACACACACACACACACACACACACACACACACACACACACACACGCTGTACTGACTGATGAGGACGACCAGCAGCAGGCTGGTGGGGTCCAGCTCGATGTTGGGGTTACTGAAGGTGTCACAGAAGGTGGTGTAGATGATCATGAGGAGGACGGCGCTGCTGACGGCGCCGAACGGAGGTTTTCTCCGCTCGAGGAACTCCCTGAGGAAACTTCGACACACCTGCAAACACACACAGATTTACGCTGCAGACATGTTCATCACATACAGACGTGTCTCTCTCTGTACGACCCTCACACCGACTCCTACCTGACCCAGGATCAGAGGCACCACGACGGTCATGAAGAGCTGAGAGAAGATGGAGGAGAAGGGAACGGAGGACGAAGAGCCGAGCTGGAGGAGGAGGAGGAGGATTCATTATTTATAAATATATTCGGTAAAGTAACTAGTAACTACAGCTGGTGGATACACGTGCAGTAAAACGTAGAGGTTCACAGTGGTTTAAGTGAACTGAGACTTGGGTGATACAGGTTAGGTTACAGCTTGTCGCACTGACACCAGCTGGTAACAACACACCAGTCGCTGCAGGTCAGAGGTGAACATGGTGTCACAGTGTGTGTGTTAAAACTCAGCTGGTCCGACTTACAAACAGCAGCAGCAGCACGGGAGTCACGATGATTCCCTGCAGAGCACAAAGACACGATTACAGCCTGGACTCCCCGCAGAGCTCACACTCACGTTTCATTACTGTTGGACTCGTTAAAGGGAAATTACACTTTCATCACATTCACAAAAACACACACAGCGACCCTGAAACCTACAGATCAAACCCACGTCTTACCAAGAAGCTTCCAAACGCTGAGTTGAAGATGGCAGCAGCCTGGAAGCACACACACACACACACACATATATACAGGTCACCATGACAACAACATGCCAACACACTGCTTATTATTTGTTATTACTCCATTTGTCAAACACTGGAGGATAATAAGCTGCCAACATGTGAGTGTGTTACCTCGTTGCCTCCGACAGCCTTGGTGAGAATAACAGCCGAGGAGACCGGAGGGGGCATGCAGCTCACCGTCTGTAACCTAGGCAACCACAACACCAGGAGGAAGAGGAGGATGAAGAAGAATCTGTCTGTACCTGTGAGGACTTTTTTATTTTCCTCCGTCAGTCAAGACGTCAGAGGGGAGTGTGTGGAGCCGACACATGAGGTTAGCTTAGCTTAGCTTAGCTTTCACAAACTGATTAGAACAATGTAAAAGTCATTATAATATAATAAATAATGATTAAAACATGTAATTATCAGTCATCGGTTCCTGCTGAAACGTTTCCACTGTGACATTATTTCAAATAAAAACTGGTCACATGACTCGCGAGCCGCCTCTTTTCCCGCCTTTTCCATCTGACTAACGTGGTTCCTCCTCGTCGCCTCTGAGACTCTTTGGATGGATCTGACCATCCTCAGTGACGGTGGCCCTCCATCAGTGAAGCTGCTTCCTCCTGTCTCTTAATTAGTCTTTGATTGCAAAGCGCCCCCATGTGGTGTGGAGAGTCATTACACCACACACACACACACACACACACACACAACACACACACACACACACACACCACACACACACACACAGAGCAGTGTCTGTAGTGGAAGTGAATGTGGGTCTTTCAGTCTGTACATAACTCAGCCTTGAGGTACAGTGAGGCAGGAACTTGAATAAAGGATGGCATTCACACTCTCACACACACACACACACACACACACACACACACACACACACACACACACACACACACACACACACACACACACACACACCCTACCCTCTGAGCAGCCATTGGTCGATGGATGTCAGTGCCAGCAGTCTGAGCAGCAGCCAGACGGCCAGCGGGAAGAAGATCAGCGTGAAGGACTGAACGAACAGGTGAAGGCGAACGTGGAGCAGCGCACTGGTCAACTCCTACAAAATAAAACACCTCGGTCAGACTGGCAGGGATGTGAGTGAATCAGTGGAGTATTTGTATGTTTAGTGACAGGCGGAGGATCACGGTGTCAGTCGCTTTTCTCACCTCGGTTTTCAGCGACAGGCCGCTGTTGAAGAAAATGAGCGAGACGGCGACGTACGCTATGGTGATCTCTGGCTTCAGTGGACCTGAGAGAGAGGGGGGAACACAAGTTTATTTACTACTGAAACCATGGCAACAGTCCAATCTTACACTGTCCAACTGCAGCAACATGCTAAGCACACGTGAACATCATGACACAGTAAAAAAAAAAAAAATCATTTTGACACGTGAGCTGTAAATTATTATAATGCCAAATGGGAAATTTCATCGATGAATTTGATTTAAAACTAAAAGCAGCAGCGGCCAAGACACAATTTAATTAAGGAAGCACTTGGCTGCAACCTCTGCTCTTTAAAGCAGGAGTTTCCGAGTAGCACCTGAAGGCAACACCCTGACAGTAGCAGCACGGGAGCTTATCTTATCAACAGGATAAGATATGGAGGTGTGAGTGACTGCTCTTATCAGTTCAGGGAATGGCTGAGTTCTCTCAGTGAAACATCACTTTAACTTTATCACAACTTCTATTTTATGAATTATGAGTAAATAAAAACATATGATGTGAGCCAATCGTGGCCGCGCACACGGGAGCGAGGAGTGACATCCAACCGAGGCTTGTTGACATTACTGCTCCTGAATGCAACGTGTCACTACAGTGCAGGTAGGGGGGGAGACACACACACACACACACACACACACACACACACACACACACACACACACACACACACACACACACACACACACACACACACACACAGAGGGAGAGTCTACTCGCTCCAATCGGCGTCACTTCTTCTTATATAATTAATAACGAATCCCCTTTTAGAAAATATGGGAATTTACAATTGTCTGGCTTTTGCACAAACATACCCATTAATTATCACATTCATTTATACAGCATCATAATCAATAACATTCAATCTTTATTTCGGCATACGTCATGTACACCAGGTAATCCATAATTATTTATAAATTACACTTTAAGGTTCAGTTTTCTCTCAGTTCCTACAGCCCGTCGTCCCTGGCGCGATGGGAGAACCGCTGAACCAAAGTATAAAAGTTGGCCGTTTATATAAAGTAAAACTCGGGCTAGAGAAACACTCTCGTGCCGATGTGCTCAGTGGCTCCTAGCGGTTAATTTAACGTCTGAAGTTTATCTCTACGTCATTGTGTGCGACCATGAGCCGAGAGTAAAGATAAAGATGGGAAGCTCTTTCCAAGCCTGGCACCGACATGCCATCAGCAGCCGCCGTTGTGAGTTACTTTAACACGGATCCAGGTGTTTGTCACGCGGTTGTTTCCGCATACAGATGTGTTTAAGGACTTTAGTGAACTTCAGTTGAGGTTCAACACTGAGCGGCTCCAAACTCCGACACACTCACCTCCTCTGACACCGACGCTGGGCTGCAGTTTGGCCGATAAGATGACCAGCACGATCCCGATGATGAACCATTCCTTCCGTATCCTCGCCAGGAGGCCCATCGTTCAGCCGCGGGGTTCACCGGTTCACCCCCGCCGGCCCCCCCCGTCACACCAGCGGGACCCAAGTTTTACAACTCCTCCGCTGCTGCTGCTCCGGAGGTTTTGCTGTCAGAAAACACAAGCAGAACAACCGGAGCCTTTTCCGGACACATGGGCCTCAGCGAGGCCGTAAAGACCGAAGGAGAGGCGCAACAGATTTTTTTTTTACCGTATTACAGGTAACATGAACAATACAGGTACAATACCGCAAATGAAGCATAGACAGGAAACACAGGTGATGTAGAGATATATATATAGAAAATATGTGTGTGTCATTTGGGTGATTTTCTACCTATGTAATAATGATATGTATGCTTTTAAAAACAAATAAATGAAAAACATTCAAATTAACTATTTTGACAAATAAGTAAACAAATGAACTGAAAATGTTTTTATTTTATATTTATATGATATATTATAAATATTATGTTTATTTTATATTTATCAAATATCAAAATTATATTTGATATTTATCAAATAAATAATGAGTATTAAAGAATATGAACAAATAAAATTTAATGTGATTAAAACACAAGCTGTACAAGTTTTACATGAAGTTGAATAATAAAAAAGAAAGTTGGAATAATAATAGTTGTTGAACCTGAGAAGAGAACAGTTCACAGTTTAACTTCAGCATCATGGTTTTTATTAGCTGTAATGGAGTTCCTTTGTGATGAGATATTTAGACCTTCATCCTCCTCCTCCTCCTCTTCGTCGTTTCCTCTGCTCTGCTGACGGACAGCAGGAGTGGCCGCCTGCTCTTCTGTTTGTCCACATGGTTTATAAACCTGTTTATTAGCTAATTATCGTACAAACAGGAGCTGTGATCTGGTGCTGCCATTTCCAGCTTTACATCATTTAGAGCTGTTAACTGTCATGCTGCGTTCATGTGCTCGGGAGAAAGTCTGACATGTCATACTTCCAGCCGACCAGGTTTCTGTTCATCTCCCAACTCACACTCCATCCAGTAGATGTTGAGATATCTCTGGTCCAACGTGCTGGATTCACAGCAACAGTGAAACCCGGGGGAAAACTGAACTTGTTATTGAAATTGTTGAAATGTTTTTTTGATTGAAATGTGTTTGAACTGAGCCGAGTATTAAGAGCAATCTTTGGTTTGTTTGTTTTCTCTTACCCAGAGTCAGACGAGATCAGTGATCAGTGCCTTTCTTTTATCAACATGTGTTAGTCTGCAGATTAGATGGGATTAGCTCAGATCATGGTGAGAATGGGATTAGGTGATGCTCCTCTCCAACAGGAGGAAACACAGGTTTACACGTCTCTTGTGTATTTATTAAGTCACTAATTTGACTGTTAACAAGGGAATGAGATTATATCAAACACATTTACAGAATATGATTTATTCAATAAATGAAACAGCTGTCATTAGAGTGTGTTTTAGGAATAAAGGAGAATGTACTGGTCTTACTGGTGTTCACCAGGATCATTGTCTGATAAGGAGTTAGTACCAGCAGCAGGATCTGTAGAGTCTGGACTGAACTCCTCACATCCTCTGGTGTCTTTCCAGGCCACCAGTCGTCGCAGGGCCGTGGGCGTGGCCGACTTCACGTCAGCGCGGTATTTTCTGATCAGGCAGCGAGCGCGGGCGCTGCCCACCAACACCTGGTCCACACAGAGCCACAAACAGACAGATGAACGGCTGGTAACATAAATCAGGAGGAAGTGGACGCTGGATAAACTCTGACACTGAAGACAAAAAAATAATCTCATTACAAGGTCCATTAGTAGCTGTTCTGGAGCTTTCAATCATTTTACATGGTTTTCTGCAATACTGTGTCCTCATCTGCCATTTCCAAGATCGAGAATGAACTTTGAGACTCAGCTTTCACACAACCATGAACGAGACGTCCTTCAAGTGCTCAGAAGAAATGACGACACGTAACATTTCCTCTATTGATTCACAGCTGCATGTCAGTGTTTACAGTCAGGAACACAGACACATGTACGTCTTTAGATACACTCAGTTTTATCTGTCCTGTTGTTTTTATCTTTATTCTGTTGAGACATCCAATACACATCACATCTACTGCAATGTTTATCTGTAGTTCAGCACATGTGTCTGTATGATGTCTGTTAAATAAACAGGTAAACAAATAAATGAAAAATAACCTCCGGATCAGCCACTAAATGGACGTTGTAGATACTTTGTTGTGGGAAATCCAATGACAAGAGTAATGGTATGAAATGTGACAGTAGTAATGTTTCTGTATGAACCAGCAGCTGTGACACAGTGTGAAGAGACATTTCAAAACATGAACCTGTGCTTTCTGCAGCAGAGCCACGTCTTCTATGTTACAGGCCACTTCATAACCCTGAAGGAAGAACTCACAAGCTCTCTCGAACTGACCCTGGAGAGAGAGGGAGGGAGAGGGGGAGGGAGGGAGGGAGAGAGAGAGAGAGAGGGAGAGAGAGAGAGAGAGGGAGAGAAAGAGGGAGAGAGAGAGAGAGAGGGAGGGAGAGAGAGAGAGGGAGGGAGAGAGAGAGGGAGAGAAAGGGAGAGAGAGACCAAAGAAAGTTGTTGTATTTGAGAGAAATCATCATAATCACTGCTAAAATATTCAGTTTTATTGGTTAATAATCACTTGTATCACTGTGTGTGTGTGTGTGTGTGTGTGTGTGTGTGATACCATTTTGAAGTAGATGTTGCCCAGACACAAGTAGGCGTCCGCCAGGTTGCGTTGCAGTCCATTGCTTTGAGTGATGTCGACTAACTTCTCCAGACACTGGACAGTGTCATCTATTTGTCCCCCACTGTCACACACACACACACACACACACACACACACACACACACACACACACACACACACACAGACACAAGAATCTGGGATACTGTTGAATGTACACTTCTTGTTTCTCAAAGCTGCTGACCACAGGTTCAGGTGAGTCTTCAGCTAGGTGGTAGCAGGTGTGTGTGTGTGTGTGTTTGTGTGTGTGTGTGTGTGTGTGTGTGTGTGTGTGTGTGTGTGTGTGTGTGTGTGTGTGTGTACCTCTCCATAGACTTGGCCATAGCCTTGTAGGCCTTCACCAGTCCGTCTGCGTCCTGCAGTGTGCCGTAAATCTGCATGCAAGTGCTGAAGAACTGGAAACACAGTTTTATTGCTGAATAAAATTAATTCTGGTGATACTGTGTTTTCCTTATTGTCAGTAAACGTCACAATCACATACAAAAATGAAGTGTATAGTGTATCACAGCCTGCTGTGTCTTATTCCTCTGAGCCGTAGATAATAATAACTGAAAAACACATCAGTGCACACACGCACGCACACACGCACTCAGGTACCTTTTTGGCCGTGTCATGGTCTCCTGTGCGCTGATAGGCCGCTCCCAGTCGATAGGTGGCCTCCCCTTGGATCTGTTTGTCTTCAGCTGAAACAGACAGAGTAACGTCACAGCTCTTCTGTCCTATAGTTGTGATAATCATCATTTATCGTCACTCTAACTTTGCTTATTTTATATTTACAGCCATCCCAATGTCTAATACGACAGTCCAGCAGTTAAACCTAATTCATAAAGATTATAATGTTCAGTTTAGCTCATGCTGCATCACACTGTTTCTATTATCATGTCCAACACATTTCTACACCGCTCTGTATAATGCAACATGATTTAACAACAGCACAAGCTACATCCTCCCACATTACTACTAAATGATTATTATTACAGGGGTGTTCCTAATAAACTGACACCTGATAGGACGAAGTCGACCGCTCGCACACGCCGACTGCTTCCACCTACACTCAGTGGCTATGTTGTAGCCCTTGTGGAGCAGCTTCAGGGCCTCTTCGTAGTTTGCGGCGTCCAGCGGAGCATCGGCGAGCTGGTTGTAGATGCCCCACAGTGTCTGGCAAGCCTGGAGCTTCAGGGGCCGACCGGTGGAGTCCAGCCAGCCGCCTTCTTCAGCCTGCTTGACGCACAGCTCCGCCTGATGCATCGCCTGCTGCAGCTCTCCTGCAAGACGGACAGGACTCTGCTGAATCAGCTTTATTCCATGTTGTTTCATCTTAAACGTCCATAATCACGTGTGTGTGTGTGTGTGTGTGTGTGTGTGTGTGTGTGTGTGGTGTCCACCTTGCTGCAGGTAGAGCTCAGCCATGGAGGCCCGGGCGTCGGTGGCTGGTCTCGAGCGCCCCCCTTGCTTTCTGTCTGCACAGCTGTGGTAGAAGTGCAAACTCAGCCACAGATCCTCAGGAGCCGTGAAGCACCGAGCCAACAACAGGCGCTGCTCACACACCCTGGTCCAGGAGCCTACACACACACACACACACACACACACACACACACACACACACACACACACACACACTGTATGGAAAAATCTGCTAGCCCCGTACATCATTATATCTTGCAAGGTGAATAACAAAACTCCATATAGAAAATACTTAAATTCACAGTTGACTCTCTTATTCACATGTCAACATATTAATCTGACTCCTAATTTAAATCTCACCATAAGAAGTCACACTGAATCTTGGCGGATGCCAGAAGGAGGAAGCATGTATTTAAGTGGAAATTCAACACATTTGATCAGTTAAGTGTGTGTGTGTGTGTGTGTGTGTGTACCGATCCTTTCAGCCTCCTCGGCCCGGTTCAGGTGCCGCCTCATGGTCTCCAGTTTATCGCTCTGTTCCTCCAGTGGAGTCTGAAGCCTGAGAGCTGAACCAGGTTCAGCCGCCTCCCTCCACTCCTGCTCAGACTTCAGCAAAGAGAAAACCTCGGAGAACGACCTGAGAGAGAGAGGAAAGACTTAATAACATTATAACAACATACAACTTCACAATGAATAAATGAGAAATCAATGTAGCAACACAACACTACATGAATGTATCTGCACATTAATCTACAACTGAAAGCTGCTTCATATAGTTCAAACCTCCTCAAAAATCCAACACCACTGCCACCATGATCACAGATACAATGAAAACAGACGGGGACAGAGATACCTGTGGTAACCTTCTTGAAGCATCTTCACACAGATGTTCTGTTTCAGACTGTTTCTGGACCTGGAGAAAACAAAATGTCACAAAATCCTGGTGAAATATCGAAAGAGCGACACTAAAATTTTCACTGAAACGTCTGCTGAGAGTCTTGATTTCTGTTCTCAGTGAGTTATTCTGCTTGATTGGCAGCAGAGGGCGCTCTAACCTTTCTACTCTATGACTACCAGTCAGTTTACAGCTGCAGTAAGTCAGATTGTAGTGTAGATACCCAGGTACCCAGTGTTCAGTTTCATAAAATTCTGATTCTTGTTACTGAAAATCGGATAAAATAAAGCTTTAACCCTCAATCATCCATCTCCTTTTTGACTCGGATCTGTCTAGATTAAAATAAACAGGCAAGTTTCAATTGTCAGTCTCTTGCAATAAATTTGGAGATAAAATCTTCAAGTTTTATTAGATTGATAGATGCCATGCTGCTTTGAAGTTACAGCGACAGCATCGCTTTAAGGTTTCAGCTCTGTCGTGCATTGTATCTGGATTATTTCTGAGGGCGTTTATGTAACTTTTCATATCAGGTGAGAATAAAGCAGAGTAGAGCAGGGCTTTAATGGCTTCCAGCCAGCAATCAAAAATGATGAATACAGCAATGGACAGGTTAATGTAAAGGTCACTGTTTTCATCATCACTATCCAGAGAGAGCAGTGATGAGAAGTCGTCCGGTCATATTCACAGCTACTAACTAGTAGAAATCCACCTGGTTACCATGGAGACTGAACTCACTGTGCAACTTCTTCCTTGGAGAGGATGTGAGCTGGTTTATCTGAGACTGATCTAGTTTGGAGACACAAACACACAAACACACACACACACACACACACACACACACACAAAACGTACATTTACTCAAATACTGCCCATGACCATTTTGAATAAGAAACATGTTTTTACCAAGAATAATAAAAATACAGTGTGAGTATCAACACTGAGTCAATGCTTGTCCACTTCTTTTTGAACACACTTGATCTGATACTGGGAACTTCTCTTCCATTTGTTGCTGTTGGTGGTAATGTCTGGTAGAAATGACGCGGTGCGCTTCCGTGTCTCAGCGGTGTCCATCTTCTCCTGTCAGTCAAACATGGGGCACACAAACACTTACTATATCTGAGTCCTGCTGGATTTGCTTTGTTTTTATGTTTAATAGTCGTTTCCAGGCAGCAGATGGCAGCACAACTTTGCAACCTCTGATTTGTTGTTAAATTTGCAGGTTGTGTTATTTACATGCTTTGTTGTTTTCTGTAATTAATTAATTTTTTTATTTTTTGCTGTGTCCTATTTGCTGCTCCAGTTAAATAAAAACAAAGTAAAAATAACTGAATGAGTTACTAGTTACAGGTCAGCAATTGGTACTAAAACTACTCTCTTCTTACAGTCTGAGGCGGCTGTGAAATGATCTGAGCTCTTACCTGGGGAATATCCATCTGCTGATGAAGACTGACAGATATGGTTAAAATCTCTGGAAACTGGAAAATAAAAATTGAAGGTTGAGAATGAAATATAATACTTAACTTTTAACCCAACATGGAGTCATAACGTACATGTCAAAGCAGCTACAGAGCTAAAAGCTAGTAAATATAGCTTGAGTTTTACCACCCTGTGAAATTAATAAGTTATTGACAACATCCTTCTGTGTGTTGAAGACAAGCTAACCTAAAACTAAGTTAGCTTGGCTAAAGTTAAGCTAGCAGTTTACCGTTACAACTCACCAAAAAACAGACGTTACAAAGTTTAAAAACATTATTCTTGATGTAAAACATGTATTTAAACGCGTTTTTATTTTTCTAATGACACTACGTTCAGTAACAAGCTTTAAAAAGAATCGAAAACATACACAAACAATGACAGAAATGTGAACATACCGAAGCTGAAAACAAAACTTTAGCAGTTTACAGCCTTTCACCGTCACCATGACAACACCGGAAAGGCCGCGTCCCAACACTTGTAACAACTAAACCCCCGAGCTGCGGGGCGGGTTCCATTCAGAGATAACTTAACCTTATTTCCCCCCTTTAACAGAGACATTAAACCCTCAGGACCTCCTTCATTTTGTACTGTGCTGTTTGTTTGGTCAGACTACACTTCCCAGAATGCCTAGTACTACAGGTACGTGCATAAATTTACATTATCCCATATGTCCACGTATATTACTTAACTAGACAACACGCTTTATAACCTGCTACATCATTTACATCTTGGTATACCAAATGGCATTTCTTATTTTTGTTGAACAGCTGTTTCTCTTGTTAAATTTATTAATGTAAATTATACATTTATTTTGTTATTTGTTCATTTCTCTATTAAGTTCTCTTGAATCTTTAATTTTCAAGATGGCTGCTCGCTCCTCAACTCCAGGACGGCCTCCCACAGCATGTCAGATAAATGAAATCAGTGCACATCTAAAAAGCATCTTGCTTGATTTTAAAACATTTGCTTTGTGGGTTATTTATTTATTTATATTCACATATTTTCTTCCCTGTATTTTCTACCTCCCAAATCCCCCTTTTCTTTCTCCTGTAAAGTCTGTGGAAACCTCTGTCATATATATTGTTATTAAACAAAGTTTGCTCGCTCTTTACACTCCATCAGTCATATTTTTTACTGTTCAGCCATTCAACCTTAAATGAGACAGGGTGGTCCAATGAGACACTCACTATCTTTTGCATGGGCACCCTGTGTATATAGAACAAGAAGAAGTTGCAAAAAAATCAAACAAATCAAACAATTAAATATAGAAAAGTGACACTTAAATGAAAGATAATGGTAAAAGGATAACAAAATACAACAATATAAAGGGCTAGCTTTATGTTAACGGCATCTGCATGAGAAATAAAAGAAGATTTCCTGTTGGGTTAATACAAAACACACACTTTTTTTTTCAGATGTTTGACATGTTCGGAGTAAAACTTTTCCATCTCACCGCAGCTGGGATGGAAACTGTGTCATGCTCGCTCTGTGGTGGTGGACGTGTTCCTCCTCTTCAAAGAGCCGCAGAGTTTCTAATAAAGTTTCATGCTCAGGGTGGAAATCAGCAGCAGCTGAGACAGAGAGCCCGTTTCCTGTCTTTCTTTGTTGCCTGTTTTCACCCAGTCTCTGGGTCTGATTTGGTTTGTTCTTCTCATTCTAATTGGCTCCAAGTGTAATTTGTTCATTAACCAACGTCGCTTTTGAAGAGAAAAGTGGGAATTAAAATCATGGTTTTTACATGAACATCAACTGTTGCACAGTAACTAACCCAACTACTGTGGGTCTGTTTCTACTGCAAATAAAAACATTTATCAAATTAGTCTTTACAGTTACAATATATATTTAGTTTTATCTCTGCAATAAAGTCAGGAAATAGTCAAATAAATCTAATTTAATTACCAAAATAAAACTTTCTGAATCTGCACCAGATATAATGTGACAGTAAGTGTTTAGTGATGTACTGATAACAAAGGAGGAGAAGAAGATAAACTGATGTAAACAAAGGCTTTGCAACTGTCTCAGGGTGTTACATTCAAATGTACTATCCACTAATGCCTTGCTCAAGGGCTCCAAGCCTGGGATGTTGTATTATTGTTCATGTGTGTGTGTGTGTGTGTGTGTGTGTGTGTGTGTGTGTGTGTGTGTGTGTCAGAGAGATCCCATTATGTGTCTGCATGGTTCAAGTCACGTAGATCCTTCATTTGTTTATTTCTGTGTTTACGGTAACAAACAGCGTGCGCACACACACACACACACACACACACACACACACACAGACACACACACACGCACACACACACATGCACGCATGCACACACACTTATGGCCCACATACTGTATGTCCACAAGGACAACACAGACTTCTTTGTAAAACCAAATGTAGCTGTCTGTGGTTAAAGGTCAGATAGAGAGATAGAGAGATAGATAGATAGATAGATAGAGAGATAGATAAATAGATAGATATATAGGTAGATAGATAGATAGATAGATAGATAGATAGATAGATAGATAGATAGATAGATAGATAGATAGATAGATAGATAGATAGATAGATAGATAACATCCACAGGTTTGGTTCAGACTAATATACACGTGACACAGACGTATAAACACGATATTTATTTATTCCCTTCAGGAACAACACAGGCTGCGTGTCACTGACAGATGTTTAAACCTCTGTAGCGTCACAGCAGATCACTGATGGCGGTGGGAAAGCTCCAGGATCATCTCAGAAAACAAAACAATTTGGTTTCCTGGAGGAGACTTTCAGCATGTCCATGTTTTTCTTGTTAGTAAACAATAGTAAATTATATCAATTTTTTTTTTTTTTTTTGGAAAGAGATCTTGGAGAAAAACAAGCAAATCTTGTGCAATGTTCAAATTCAAGCATTCTTTGAAGCTGCTATAGTCTATGTTTATATATCGAACCCAGTGTTTTAGCATCTTTCAGCTCCTTGTTTTGGTTTAAAGGCTAAAACTTTACTGTTTTGGTTCATTCACTGCTCTCACAGCGTCGTGTTTGCTTCACCTAGCAGCTGTAAATCCAGCTAAAACCCCGCTGTACATTACCTGCTCAGCGCTAAACAGTAGCATCCAGCCGCATGAGCATTTAGCATGTAGCAGCTAAAGAGACGGATATTACCCTATGGAGTCGGTAGAGACCAAACACAGAGCTAAAAGAGAGTGAATATTGGACTTAGCTTCACACAAACATGACTCCAAATGAACGATAACGTCGCTCCATATCTGCTGGATGTGTAAACAAGTGTTTGCTAACAAGTTTGACTTAAAGTGAACCTGACTTTAGCTGAACAGCCTCCACACGTGATAATTATGGGATGATGCTAAATGCTAAGACCTACTGTAACAATAGCACTGGTAAAGAAGACTCATTGAGTCAGTGAAGTGGCTCAGTTTTATTGAAAAATCCAGCTAACGTTAGCTTACATTAGCCGCCAAAAGCTACTGGGCAAGTGAGGCTGGAGCAGTAAAACCCCTGTGTGTACTGAAATGAACAGAGTGTGTTTTATTGTGAATGAGTAAAACTTCTCATTTGTAACAGTAAGAATATTATTCCTTATTTACTTTTCCCCAAAAGACATAAAAAAATGAAGTTATTACCAGTTTTAAACAACATTCCTGTCAATAACAGTTAATGGAATGTGTTTATGTTCAGATATTGTTTTCTGTCACATACAAATACGTAAGACACATGTTCAAAAATAATGAAAACACTGTGGAAACATTACATAGATGTATTAAAAATGTCTCTTTGATGGCTGAGGTTGTGGAACAGTTTAAAACTGCTTGCAAATGAAGGAACTCCTTGTTGGAATATGTTTAAATCAGAAGGAATAAAATAAACGAACAGTAAACTCTTTGTGTAATAAACTGAGTCTGGCATCACTCGTGTTCAAACGCTCCAATAAAGTAAAATTTGTCGTTCAAACGCAGTAATAAATTTTACTGCCTCAATTTCCACAACATTGTTTTATCAACAACCTCTTAAGTGGGAAAACTGGGTTAAGACTGGCTTGGTTTCAATTACAGTGTGTGTGTGTGTGTGTGTGTGTGTGTGAGATCATAAAAGTTCAGAGTCTCTTCATGTCTAAACTACTAACAGTGACTTTTTAATCTTTACTACAGATTTATTGTTATAGATAAGCTTTTAGAAAATGTAACATCGAATGCACTTATTGTTATTATTATTATTATTAAAAAGGGGGATGAAAGAGGAGAGAAAGTGTGACGCGTTAGCTGGTGAAAGATAAAGAGGTTACTGGAGGAAGGAGGGGAGAAGAGGATGAAGGGGAAATGAATAGGAAAGAAAAGTGGGGAGGGGGTGAGAGTGGGGGCGTGCGAGCATTTACAGCTATCAGAGAGAGAGAGAGAGAGAGAGAGAGAGAGTAAAACCTCAGCTCCGTCAGTTGCACTTCATTAGCGTTGTCCTGACTAAGCGGAGTGCACTCTTCTTCTTCTCTTGTTTACACTGAAGTGAAGTTTGGAAGGATTTAATTTAAATCACAGAAGGAGACGAAAACACAAACAGGTGAGATTTTTTAAATTTCACTTCTATGTTCATGTTCATTTGTAAAAAGTTTATTTCCAAATTTTAGAAGGAAATTCATTCTACTACAATTCATAATTTATTGTAGTTTTACAATGAGCATAAAGTCATGTGGTGTAATGTCTCTTTACATTTTTTTTATATTTTCCTTTCAAAAACTCAAAGTCTATATTCAGGAAATAATTATTTTAAACCCAGTTATTTGCTTTTATCTGTCGGGGCTGTAACTGGGACGTTACTGCTCAACCAGCCCTGAGAAATTAAACAAATCTTTCAAAATAAATAGACGGTAAAAATAAAAACACTTAACGCGCTGCAGCACAGACAGTTCACGGTCTGTTAAAGGCCGTTTATGAGCTGAAACACAGAGTTGCTCATAGTGATGAACCCACAGACTTGACTCAGCAACTCTCCTCAACTCTTCAATCTTTCAGTGAATTGTTTCGGTTTAACGTCTCAGAACTTTACTGTTCTGGTTCACTCTTAAAAACCCACTGCACACGACCGGCCCAGCACCAGACAACATCCAGCTGGAGAACAGATCTGCTTATCTTGTTTATTTTTTTTATCATTTTGCAAAGTTGTGCTCTTTAATTGATCACTTGTTTGGTTTTTCGTTTTGTTCTCCAGCATCTGAGAACCACCAACAGCTTCTCTAGAACCTCTAGAACCTCTGGAGCCGCTAGAACTCGCTCCAACACTGATTCTGGAGCTACAGCAGTGGGGTTTCAGAAAGGGAATCACAGAGGGTTCTTGAATCACAGAGGGTTCTGGGATCACAGAGGGTTCTAGGATCACAGAGGGTTCTAGGATCACAGAGGGTTCTTGACGTGGTGGGTTCAGGATCTGCTTCAGGAGTCGCAGCAGGCTGCAGGATGGTTTCTGGGGTCAAAGCAGCAGATTCAGAAAAGGGTTCTAGACTGGGATCCAGATTGGGTTCCGGTTCTACATCCATGCCAGGGATGTTTACCGTGCTGCCGGTCGTCTGGTGTTTGGTGTTTGCCTCTCCGGTCGGTTGCCGCGGTAACTTCTCGTCAGATCAGATGATGTCGGACCTGCCCGACCTCCTCAGCACCGTTCCACCTGGAGTGGACTATCGTATCCGCACCTCAGACCGAGAGCCACATCCGGCGCAACAGACTGTGAACAAGCCGCTGTCGCCTCTGGAGCACGGACTGGGGAAGCTGAAACACTCCAGCAAGTTGAAACACAAACATGAAAGAAATCCTCCCTCGTCTTCCTCCAACTCATCTCTGGCAGTTCACAAGCGCCTGGCGCCGCCCCCTAGCTGCGTTCACGAGACATCGATAAAAACCGCCTTCAAGTACATCAACACGGTCATGTCCTGCGTGATCTTTGCTGTGGGGATCATTGGAAACGCCACCCTGCTGAGGATTATCTACCAAAATAAAAGCATGAGGAATGGACCGAATGCTCTCATAGCCAGCTTGGCCCTGGGAGACCTGATATACATCGCCATTGACATACCAATCAACGTCTACAAGGTACAGCACTTTAGTACGGTCTCGCCTTCTTACTGTATATACGTATTCAAATATCAGTTTCTAATAACATGCTTTCTTTTTTGTGATATTTAATCCACAAACATCTTTTTATGCTTAAAAGATTTGACTAAAAATATAAATAATGAGCTTGTAATCAGTTCAGCTCTCAGTTAACGGGAGCAGAAATGTGTGGTATCTGTGTGTGTTGTGTGTCTCAGTCAGGAGGTGGAGTGTCACACTGATAACGGCACTAAAATATCCCACAAACTGAGATAACACACCACACACACACTGACACGGTGATATTATGTTAATCTGTTGATGCTCTGCTGGTGTGTGTGTGTGTAGCTCCTGGCGATGCGGTGGCCGTTTGCCGACAGTGCATTTGGTCTGTTCCTCTGCAAGCTGTTCCCCTTCCTGCAGAAAGCGTCAGTCGGCATCACCGTCCTCAATCTGTGTGCGCTAAGTGTCGACAGGTAACACACACTCATGCTTTCATAGTCAGACCTGTCATTGATGTAAAACACTCCACCATCACAACTACACGTCTAACCTGAACCATTACCTCAACCTCAACCTAAAATAAATTCTATCCTTAACCCTAAAACCAAATGTGGAAGTGAGGACCAAACTAAAAGTTGTCACTTTCCAAAGAAGTCCTCATAATGTCTGAAACTCACAAAGGTCCCCACAAAGCTACAAGGACAAGAACACACATAATAATAATAATTATTATAATAATGTTAATGCTTAATTACATGAAGTATTACAACCGACAGAGCCGACTCTACAACCCCTGCAGGGTAGTTTACATAAAGACACAGATGAAGCTACTGCTGCTGAAAGTATATGATTGAAGCAATAATTAATCAATAATTCAAGCAGCCAGTTAAATAAACGGAAACGTTACCATAGTAAACACATTCTTGTGTCTATCCAGAGAGAATACGTACATTTTTTTTGAAACTGTAACACCTTGTACGCAGGTATCGCGCAGTGGCGTCCTGGTCTCGGATACAGGGCACAGGCGTTCCCACGGTAACGGCGGTGGAAATCGTGGTGATCTGGCTGCTGTCCATGGTGCTGGCTGTGCCGGAGGCCATCGGCTTCAACATGGTCACCTTCGAATACAAGAACATGACCATGAAGACCTGCATGTTGCAGCCCAACACGGCTTTCATGACTGTGAGTGTGTCATAAGTGTTTTCAGTGAGAGACTCCATGTTTGTTTTCAGGTGAGAGTGTGTGCAGTATGTGTGTGTAGTCTTGTGTGTGTGTGTTTATGTCAGTGTGTTGATAAGCATTTAGTCGTTCTACATGGACGTGACGTGACACCAGTGTTAGGTGGCACCAGCTCCTGTAAACCTTCCCTACACTCTTAAAAACAAGTTTAATTCTGAACTAGAGATTCTTAAAACACTCCAGAACCTGTTCTGGTCTCGCTTCAGAACCTTTGATTGATATTGATATTTAGAAAAACAAGATCAACAACTTCCCTCTGATTTTTGAGATAAAAACTTTCACTTGCATAAAATTTTTTCGGGAAATGTGTAAAGGTTGATTCTGATCTATCTGGATAATGAATGGTCGGGGGTGTGTGCGGGGAGGGGATAAGTGGATTCTTCAGTCCATTTCCATGATATCTTTGTTGTTGTGTTAGAGGGCGAGGTCTCTTCAACTCTGACAGTTTACAACATAATTTCCTGTTTATGTCTCTGGGTCGTGACTGAAGTCAACAAACTCAGCCCGAGCGCTCAAAACTAAAACGTGGGTCAGCTGACCTGCTTTCAGTCTCTAGACGTGGCCTTTTCATAACATTTAAACTGCCGTCAGCAAATATCACAGTGTTCTGAAGTATTTCTACAACGTCCTCAAAGATTTTGTGATGTCCAATGCCCTCAGGGAAGTTCTAAAGGTTCTAAAGGACTTTATGATCTTCTAAAACTGTACAAGGTGTTATCCAAACTTCCGGAAAGTTCTTAAGGGTTTCGGTAAGGGTTTGTTAACCCTTGGTTAAGATGCCTCATTACGTCTGAAGATTTGAAAATGTCACAAATACTTCTTGATTTGTGAAAAGGTACCGCAAGGTTCCTCCAAATTCAGGTTCTAAACCATAAAGTCCATGTTCTAAAAAGTTCCTAAAGAGTCTTAATACTTTCAGAGAGGTTCTGGATAGAGAGTGATGGTTCTACATACGGGTTGAAAGGAGGTTTTGAGGCTTGTAGGTGGGTTCTATAGAGATGTTTGAAGAGGTTCTAGAAATATTAGATGCTCCTGAGGTTCTATAAAGATTCATGAGTTCAGACAGTTTATAGATAATGATAATGATCTGGATCTGTAATCGATAAACAGCTAAAGCTCCTCGTGGGTAGGGTTAGGAGAAACCCTTCAAAATAAGGGCCTGTTGGTTCTAACCATAGGACTGTATGTTTTTGTTCATTCACAAAGTGAATCTTGAATTTGCACACTGGTAAATTACAGTTACAGTTTGCAGCGTTGATGATCTCACTCTGACTCACTCTCTCGACCGTCTGACAGAATTATTCATCAAACCAAAAATGCTCTTCAGACCCCGCTTCGTTTGACGAGTCATGAAGTGCACATTATTATTATCTATCCACCAGAACTAATTTAATCTGCTCATGATTGTTCTATTTCACATTTACCGACACTTCATTCATGAAACATGATGTCATCCTTAGCAATGGGGTGAAGCCCCGCCCCTTTTCTTGGCTCACGACTTCTCTTTGTTTCTTTATGAAACAGTATTTCGCTGGAAATTTTACATACCATCTAGAACAGTGGTTCCCAACCTTTATCCACCTCATGGTCCACATCCGACCCTGCAACTATGCCTTCTCTCATTAACGACCGTCCTTTAAACTCCTCCTGTTGCTAACAGCTATCCATTTTGATTCCCTAGTTTTTGCCGTGTAATCATTTGGTGCGCTGAGATAGCAAACATCTGTCTTTTCACCAAAATTGTACAGTTTTGTAAATGATTTGTCGGCCCACTTGCAATACCTTCGCGTCCCACCAGTGGGCCCCCGGACCACAGGTTGGGAACCGGTGATCTAGGAGGAACCCTGGTGGTGAGATTCGATCCTTTGTGAATATGTCGTCCAGTGATGCGAAGACGTTCTACAGAAGTTAAAAAGAACCGTCCGTCTAGAACAGGTCTCGAGTTCTGATGTTCTGACCGTGTGTGTGATTCTGTGTGATCCAGTTCTACCGGGACGCGAAGGACTGGTGGCTGTTCAGCTTCTACTTCTGCGTCCCTCTGGCCTGCTCCGCTGTTTTCTACGGCCTGATGACCTGCGAGATGCTCCGACACCAGAAAGGAAGTCTGAGGATCTCGCTGAGTGAACACCTGAAACAGGTGCGCACACACACACACACACACACACACACACACACACACACACACACACTCTCACAATCAGTGGACAGTTTATTAGGAACGTGTAGTGGACAAAATAATATATATGAAATACACAACCAGATTTCTGAGGTGACCTTCTCTCTGCAGCGTAGAGAAGTAGCGAAAGCCGTGTTCTGCCTGGTGCTGATCTTTGCTCTGTGCTGGTTTCCGCTGCATCTGAGTCGCCTGCTGAAGAGGACCATCTACAAATCCCATGATGCACGGCGGTGCGGCTTATTAAAGTAGGTGTAGAAACGTGTCCGGTTGGAGTATTTACTGTATTTCTCTCCTGTTGCAGCCACACTGTATCCTCCTCCTCTCTAATGTTACGCGTTCTTCTTCTGTGGTTGTAGTTTCCTGTTGGTGCTTGACTACTTCAGTATCAACATGGCGACCATCAATTCCTGCATCAATCCCATAATCCTCTTCTTCGTCTCCAAGAAGTTCAAGAACTGCTTCAAGGTAAAAACAAAAACACAGTTGTGCTTTGAGGTCGAGTTGACGACAGTGAACGTGACGTCCAAGCAACTGCGAGTCAGTGTGACATCACAGCGAGGTCATGGGGTCAGAGGGCGTGAGACAAAGATAACACAAGATAACAGAGTGAGAGAGAGAGGTCCAGACTGAAAGACGCTGTGGTGTGTTCTGGGATTGTAAATATCTGGAGGATGTGATAAAAGACTTGTGGGAAGTGAGCAGTGACATGTTGGTTTAAAGGGGCACTCCACCGACTCCACGCACAAACATCAGGTGGGCGGGATCTCGTTTCAAGTCACAAAGCTTTACGTCACAGTTCACAGGTGTGTCTCAAACATCCAGCCATCGGCTACGTCGCTCTCCTACTTAAAATAAGCTTTTTGTGCATCTTGCAATGACTCAGTGTTTCACACCAGTCACGCAGCTCTGACTGAATTACATTCAGCGTAGATATAAAGATCGAGTTCAGGATTTTAAGAATTGATATGAGTCCGACCTGCACGTGTCGGCACCTGATGACGACGTAGTGATGTCATCAGGTGTCGTCTCAGCTCGGGCTCGGAGGCGACACATTTACAAAGCCTGTGTTATAAACTGGGAGAATGGAGTTTTGAAAGATGTGGAGGGGAATGCATTTTAAAGAGTTGCTAATGGAAAGATGCATTATGGGAAGTGGCGAATCTAGTAAAAGAAAATGGCAGCCACTGATAAAAAATGTATGAAATCTAAACATTTTTTATTCCAAATGTTCATGTTAGTTCATCTAAATATAAAGAACATGACAAACCTAAATAAAAACTGTCAGTTTATTTAAATCTAATTTTCTTTAGATTAGAAAAAAAAAAAAGAAGTAAATATGTGCATTTTAGTGAAAATAGTTGGCAACACTTCTTTATAGACGTCTCTGCAAATCATCAAGGAAATGACACGGGGCCCCTTTAGGGAGGTTTCCTACTGAGATGTCATTGCAAATGGTCATTGCTGTGGAGTTCAGTTTGTCAGCCATCGGAGGGGCCCCGTAACTGTCTGGGGCCCCGGACAGTCGCCTCCCTTGTGGGAGATGTAGGACCCAGGATTTATGTAGCTTTATATAAAAGGATCAAAATTACAGATATCGTCACCTTTGCTGATTCAGTTTTAATCATTCCTTTTTTTTAATCTGTCTCTTTTGAGTTTCTCAGATTTATTGAAGTGAAACACTAAATCGCTGGAGTACCCCTTTAATCAGACTCACCCACTGTCTCTCTCTCTCTCTCTCTCTCTCTCTACAGTCCTGTCTGTGTTGCTGGTGTTATTCTGGCTCTTTCTCTAACAGTATGCTGCCGCTCCATCATGGGACGAGTCTGCAGTACAAACACACTGACCACTGAGAGAGAGAGAGGAGAGAGAGAGAGAGAGAGGATGTCTCCAGCATCGTCTGCAGCGTCGCATCATCACCTCAACGACACCTGCACACTGTGACTCCGTCTATAGACCAGTCCTCTAATCTGTAGTTTTGACCTTTTTATAATGTATTTATTCTGTTCTAAATATTATATTTCATTACAGGCTGATTAATCTAAGGTGATATATTATACACTATATGGCCAAAAGTGTGTGGACACCTCTATCACAAATCTCTGCAGCCTGGTTCAGAAATACTGAGAAGACTGAAACCAGCAGAATCACATCTGTGTGTGACGTTCACGTCCACTTACTTCTGGCCATGTGGTGTATTTATCATTATGTTTTATATGTAGAATATTCCACTGCAACTCTGCCTGTAAAGGATGATGTCTGAGGTTTAAAAACACACTAGCGGCCCCCAGAGGCCGAACTGTTGCATTACACCCACAACATGAAGCAGCTGACTGAACAAATAAACTGATGTGTTGATGATTTTACTGTTGGAGCCACGAGAAGGACTAAAAAATATAAAATATGTCTATGCTAAAGGAAGCGTCAGACAGCTGCCAACAACTGGATTCATCTTCTGTTTTTATTTTTATTAAAATATACATTACTATTTATCAATAAATCTATATTCTCAAAGCTTAAAGTCCCTGTGTGTGTGTGTGTGTGTGTGTGTGTGTGTGTACTACATGCCTGCTTTGACTAATTTTCCACGACACTGCCCACAGAGCTGCTGTAAACACATGAAGAGTCATATGGCTCCCAGCTGAAGCTCCGCCCACTCCACACCAGCACACTTTGAGCTACATGCTAATGTTAGCATGTTAGCATGCTGATGTTTAGCAGGGACACTGTTAGCTTACAGCTGAGGCCGATGGGAGTCTCATTAGCTCTGCAGCTCTTTGGTTATAAAAGCAGCAGATGAATGATGAAAAGATAAAGAAAGGCTCTTGGATCCAGGTGTTTAATGTGCACCAGGGAAAGTCTCTATGGTCCAGTTATGTTAAAGAGTCTCTTTACAGTAATAATGCAGGTGTGTCAGCATCTGCATACACGTGACAGTGACTAATAACTATAACATCTGTAGAATATGAAAGCAGCAGTAAGACTGTCTGACGGTTTCAGTTTCTGATCAGCTGAGAAACAAAATGTTGATTTTCCATCTATAAATGAAACTTTTCTCTTAGTTGTGAAGTTTAAAGTCAGCTGTTAGTTGTGATATGTTCCAATATCCCAGTCTTTGAGATGAAGACTGATCGATTGGATCTATTACCCTCCAACCCTTGATTTGTTTTACTATACAGCTCTGGTTGCTATGGTTTCCTATTCCTTTCTCCTGACTCTGTAAAACAGATGGATATAACAGATACAGATAATATAACTGTGACTGTTGAGTAAATAAATGTTATAATAATAATAATAATAATAATAATAATAATTTAAAAAGTGTTTCTGAGACATCACTGTGGACAGAATGTGGATTCAAATCTACTTAAATGAAGATAATTCAATTTGCAGGGTGAGGCCTGTTTGTGCGTCTGTTCTGCCGAGCACGTGACGGACGGAGAGAGAGATGGTCCACATCCCTCCCGGTGACGTGGGCGCGTAAACACGGGAAACAAGGGGGGACCAGACGCGGACAGCCGCCTCCTCTCTGTCGGTTGTTGTGACCGGATATTTATTTATTTTTTTTACCGGATCGATGTGACCGATCAGGGCCGGCGGTGGTGATCAGGTGTAGCGAACAGCTGAGTTTAGTTTTGCGGTGTGTGTGCGTGCGTGCGTGCGCGCGCGGTCGGTCAGTCAGTCGGGCGGAGGAGAGAGATGCGTTGCCTGGTAACAGAAACAGGACCGAGGAGGAAAACAGGCCAACCGTCAGTGTGAATGAAGATCTGCAGCGTCAACGGTGAAAATCTCTTCTTCGTCTTTCACTTTATTTATTTATCAACAACGTGTTTTTCTCCGTCAACAACATTAATGAGTTTATTCTAATTAATTTGTTTAGCCAGCTGCTAACGAAGAGCACACTGTGATGCTAGGTGCTGCGGTTTGACCTCACTGATCTTTATGCTAATGGTGTGATTTTATGTCACTTTAACATCTAACACACACACACACACACACACACACACACACACACACACACACACAGCCCACGTGTCCATACAGCGAGGCTTTGTCTAAGCTGCTTCTCAGTGCTCATTTTTTTCACTGTCTTGGTTTAATAGAAATAATCTACTTTATTTCTCACGATGCTGAAACATGTAGTTCAGTTCACATTATATGGACAGTGATATTTCCCCCAGAATTCAGTGCATTTGATGTGTTTTGTCATGTTGCTTCTCGTCGTCTCATGACTGGAAGTGTTTTGAGCAGTAAACTGGTGGGATCCAAATATCTGAGACCACTTTCCACTTTAACAGTTGAACAACTGCGAAGCAGCTTTAAATAGTTTCCTGTTTTATTTCCCTGTCAGTAGCTTTAAGGTGGTTAAAGCTACTGACAGACTCAGCTCTTCATCACATCTACTGTACATGATGTTTACTCTGAGAGAAATGGAAATATTGTATCTGCTGTAGAATTTAAATCTTTATTTCTTATTATTTTGTGGGTTTGAACTGACTGATCCACCTGCTTGTTACTGATGGAAGTTATTTACAGGTCAAAATCAAGCTGTAGATTTACCTGCTTTAACTTTGACAGAATAAATAAAAGGTTCTTAGCTACTAAAAGTTATGACACCTTAAATATGATATTTGTTTAACGGTAGTTTAACTGTAAAACGTATCCAGACGTCTTCATCCATCCATTCTCCCCTCTGTGCGGCCTGTGGTTTAGGACGTGCCTGCAGTCGACGCTGAGGGTGAAGCCGCCGTGATGCCGTGCACGTGTGCAGAGTGGAGGCGGTGGATCCGCCCGCTGGTCCTGGTCCTCTACGCCCTCCTGCTGGTGGCCGTGCTGCCGCTCTGCATCTGGGAGCTGCAGAAAGACAAAGTACACTTCCTTCTTCATCACGTCCACCCAGACCTGCTGCCCCCCCCAACTAAACCTGGTGTGGTCATAGTGGACACAACATGTTTATTACCAAGGTCTCTCTCGCTCTCTCTCTCTCTCTCTCCAGGTCGGGACTCACAGTAAAGCTTGGTTCATCGCCGGCATCTTTGTTTTTCTGACCATCCCGATTTCACTGTGGGGGATTCTGCAGCATATGGTGCACTACACCCAGCCTGAGCTGCAGAAACCAATCATCAGGTAAACACACACACACGCACACACACACACACACAGACACACACACAGATGGATGGACTCTACTGAGCACATTACCTGGTTCCCTCAGAGAGAACAGACCTCCGCCACGGCCAGTGTCAAATAACATGATCCAGATCTGCCCCTAAATTTAGTGAGTCCTCCCCTGACACATGATTCGTCCCTCCACCAAGTTCAGTGCAAATTGGTTCAGTACTTTTTGTGTAATCCCACTGACAAACAAACACACAAACAAACAAACACACACAGGTGAAAACAGGTGATGAGTGTCTTTACCAGGACAAACTAACCTGAAGCAGGTGAGTGTCTGTGGTGACGGGCTGCAGCGGTCTTCATCCTGCAGTCGGGTTCATTACTGAGCTGCTGTGTCTCCTGCCATTCAAAAACACCAACCAGCTGTAGCCGTGCTGTTGCCCCCTGCTGGCTGGGAGTGCAAATAACTTCACCCTTCACTTCTTACTACACCGTTCCCTCAGTGCGTCTCCCTGCGCTGGAGGAACATTTACACAAAGAGGGAGTTCTGTAGTAAGACGCTGTAACTTTGAAGCTTCCTACTGAAGCTTCTATAGAGCTGAAGATACAGTTTAGTAATGGCGTCATTTGCACCTTTATTTTGGGGTAAATTGTTGCTTTAACAACAATGTTTTTTTGTTTTTTTTCTGAGGGTGTGTTTGTTTTATGAACCTCTCCGTCTCCGTCTCTTTCTCCACTAGAATACTATGGATGGTGCCCATCTACAGTTTGGACAGTGTGAGTCATAATCACGCACAAACACACACAGCGATCCGTCCCTTTTATTCCCCCGCGTTGCCACGGCAACAGGGCCTAATGGGAGACGATGGGACACTGTGTCACAAGACCAGATGTCAAGTTACAGTCCACACACACCCGTCTGTGTCTGATAACACTTAACATCCATTACAGCTAATGAAATATTCCCCTTGGTAACATCCTCTCCTGCACAGTCTCAGCATCACTACAGCTTCTCTTGATATTTCATCATGTCTACACATTAAAGATAATCCTCCCCCCCGTCTCCTCCCCCTCCCCGTCAGTGGCTGGCTCTGCGCTATCCCAACCTGGCCATCTACGTGGACACGTGCAGGGAGTGCTACGAGGCCTACGTCATCTACAACTTCCTGGTGTTCCTGCTCAACTTCCTCAGTAACCAGTACCCCAGCCTGGTGCTCATGCTGGAGGTGCAGCAGCAGCAGCCGCACCTGCCCCCGCTCTGCTGCTGCCCGCCGTGGCCCATGGGAGAGTAAGATGGATCCACGTTGTCATAGTAACTGATGAACAGACAGATACCGTACATACCGGTGGACGCATGTTGAATTGTTCCTCTCTCTTTCTCTGACAGGGTGCTGCTGTTCAGGTGTAAGCTGGGAGTCCTGCAGTACACTGTGGTCAGGCCCGTAACCACGGTGATAGCGCTGTAAGATTCACTGTAACCATGGGGACACCATTGAGAATATCCTTCTGTAACCATGGTGGTACCTGCTGAAGGTTTCTTGCCATTATCATGGTGACAAAACTATAATCTTCTCGCTGTAACCATGGTGACAGAACTACGATGTTCTCACTGTAACCTTGTGACTCTATTGAAAGTTTCCTACTGTAACCACGGTGATACCACTGTAGATATCTTACTGTAACCACGGTGATACCACTGTAGATATCTTACTGTAACCATGGTGATACCACTATAGATATCTTACTGTAACCACGGTGATACCGCTGTAGATATCTTACTGTAACCATGGTGATACCACTATAGATATCTTACTGTAACCATGGTGATACCGCTGTAGATATCTTACTGTAACCATGGTGATACCGCTATAGATATCTTACTGTAACCACGGTGATACCGCTGTAGATATCTTACAGTAACCGTGGTGACACCACTGTAATTTTCTTTTCATAACTACGGTGACAGGACTGTAAGTTTTTCACTTAACCACGGCGACACCTTTGAGACTTTGTACTGTAACCATGGTGATGCCACTTCACGTTTCCTTATTTTTATCTTTCTGTGTTTTGAAGGTCAAAGGTCAGGCTCAGGGCCTTACAGTGTAAAAAAAATTATGTGGACGTAAAATGAGAATTTGTTGCCATTATTGACGGTGTAGTCGACACAAATCTGTTTTAGAAACAAACAAACGAACGGTGTAAAATGTGAAGGTTGAAGCGTGTGACGTGACGGTCGGTGTTTCCCTCCGCAGGATCTGTCAGCTCTGTGGGGTTTATGATGAAGCAAACTTCAGCTTCAGAAACGCCTGGTCCTACCTGGTCATAATCAACAACATATCTCAGCTGGTACACACACACACACACACACACGCACACGCACACACACACACACACACACACACATACACACACACACACACACACACACACACACACACACACACGAGATACCTTAAACCTCACCCTGTGTCTCTGACAGTTTGCCATGTACTGTCTGGTGCTGCTGTACCGAGCTCTCAGAGAGGAGCTGACTCCCATCAGGCCTGTGGGCAAGTTCCTCTGCGTCAAACTGGTCGTCTTCGTCTCCTTCTGGTGAGGATGGAGGGGGGAGGGGGGAGGGAGGGAGGTAAACTGATGTACTCACTCACCTCTCTCTCTTTCTCTCTCTCTCTCTCTTTTCAGGCAGGCTGTTTTCATAGCGTTCCTGGTGAAGGTCGGCGTGATCTCCGACAAACACACCTGGGACTGGGACAGCGTGGAGGCAGTGGCCACCGGACTGCAGGTACACACACATTTATCACACACCGTCACCTGAACAATGATTGATTTATTCGCTGCAGTGTTGGTGCCAAAGGAGAAGTTAAAGTTAAAGTTTCTCAACTTGACAGCGGAGAACAGAAAGAGGAACTTCCTGTTCTCTGGTTTCATGATGTAAACTTTCAGTGGTGGAATTACTCAGATATTTTATTGTAAAAGTAAAAGTGTAATAAGAATAATCGATATTATTACAGTTATTGATTCATCAGTGTGTACATTATTTTAATGTTACAGTGGGAAAAGGTGGAGCTAATGTTGATATATTCAGCTTCCAGGATCAATGAGGTTTTATCACTAATCGTTATCATTAATCGATATAGGACTTCATCATCTGCATAGAGATGTTCCTGGCTGCCATTGCTCACCACTACACCTTCACCTACAAGCCCTACGTACAGGTAAACTATCCATCCATCCATCCATCCATCATGTAGTCCCGTTGATCCGTCCTCTCCCGAACTCTTTCTCTCCGTCCATCCCTCCATCCAGGAAGCAGAGGAGGGGTCATGTTTCGACAGCTTTCTGGCCATGTGGGATTTCTCAGACATTCGAGCTGATGTCACAGAGCAGGTCCGCCATGTTGGTGAGTGATGATTGAGTTTGGACGTGATGTCTGGTTGTGGTTGGTGACCTGTGTTACCTGTGAGGAGACTAGCCGTGGTGAACATCCCCTCTCGTCCCCCCGTCAGGTCGTACGTTCCTGGGTCGTCCCAACAAGATGTATTTCGGCGCATCAGCTCGACCCGAACACACCGAACACACCGGCCTCCTCACAGCGTCCTCCCAGGACCCCATCGCAGCGGCGGCCACATCGATGCCCTCCTCCCCTTCCTCGAGCGGACGGTACCAAGGCCTCGGCCACACCCCGGCGCCTCACTCCATCTCCGCTCCTGCAGGGTTCACCTCCTCGTCCTGGGAGGACGACAGCGACAACTCGCCTCCGCAGGCGGGTGGAGTCCATTAACCACATCCAGGGGTGGGACTGGATTCTGTATAAAAACCAAAATAAAAGTATAAAATGAACTCTCGTACAAAGTCTCGTTTTCAAATGTATGAAAAACAAACTGATTTATCAAGACTAGGCAAAGGAAAGTAGAGAGTCTGCACTCTGTGATGTCGAAGCCATGTTTGTTGAGAAACTTTAAAATAATTACCCAGTTTTAAATGTTTGAAATCTGTATTTTGATGTCAGATGATGTCACTTTGATAAATGTACCTGCGGCTGTGGAGAGGAAGGGGTATTTAATAGTAGTTTGATGGTTGGTTTTACACTCCTACGGTGCTGAAGTGTCACTGAGCTTTGACTATTTGTTCTGATTCACAATAAATCAACATGTCATATCCAATCGCCAGAGACTGTGTCGTTGCTGTCATCAGTGCGGTCCCACGGCTCCGATACCTCTATCTTTACATCCTTGATTTGCTTTGGGAAGTCCCTGTAGTTTATTTGGACTCAGTCCCACGTACAACGTCCGTACAGCACTAAATGTGGATTAATCCGCTGCTGAAAGTAGTCCCCAACACACAGTTTCACCAGTTCATCGTAGCTCGTAAATCACAGCCGAAGCTAAACGACGTTGCCGACTTGAATTTGTAAGAAGAAGCAGGTGAAGTTGAAGGAAGAGACGGAAAAATGAGAAAGGGACGAAGACTGTAAACTGTAGTGAAATAAGCTTTAATGGGAGTAACAGCACATCTTACTCCTAGCATCACGTATCTTTAGTGTTCATGGAGGAGAGGTCTCAGACAGGTGAAGCTTTTCATGAAGCAACCGGACGAGACGCATCACAAGAACTGACGACCACACTGACTATTTACATGTCTTTGCCTGAAACCTCAACAAACATGGTTCCCAGAAACATCAGAACTGATACAGTTGGATATTAAATATGAGTCAATGAAAAGCTGACAGTAAAAAAGTCCTGTTAGTGCTGCCGGTCTGATCCAGTCTGTCAGTTTGTCTCTCTCGGTGCATGGAGACAGTGACAGAGGTGAAAGGTCAGAGGTCAGACTGGGTGTGCAGAGAAAAGCAGCCTCATGGACCAACAGGGTGACAGGAAGCAGAGACAGAGAGACGTCTGCTCTCTGAGGAACGTCACTCTTACACATCTGAATAAAGGTTTACTGTCTCATCAGGAGATTTAGTGAAACAAGGACTTGAGGAACAGCAGAGTTTGACCAGTAGAGCTGCTGCTGCTGCTGCTGCCAGTCCCAGTCCAGCGTAGAGGCCGATCCTTCAGAACAAGCATCACTTCCCCACAGCACAGCCTCACAGAGCTGCTAGCATGGCAGCACAGTCTTGTTTTACTGCTAATTCACTCACCAGAGATGCTGAGTCGACATTTGTCAAAGTTCCTCCCATCAGAGGTGAGGACCTGACACAGGTACAGTCCTGAGTCCTCAGTCTGGACACATGAAGTCTGTCACAGGATTACACAAAAACCCCATTGTATATTCCAAACAATTTATAACTCAGACATTTGACCAACATAATAATTAACTGCAATTAATTATTGACAATTGTAATTAATTACAATTAACAATTAACTGTTACATCAAACTGATATTTCTTAGACGCTCATCCACATGTTCAGCCTCAGCAGAGGAAGAACAACCTGAAGTGAGTTGAAGACTGAGAAGCAGACGAAGAGCTCCCCCTGCTGACCGTTTATCAGAAGTGATAACTGGTAAATGTCTCGTGTTACAACTGGTACTTTTTTACTCTGGTTAAAAATCTGAACACTTTGGCCACGACTGAAAGTCACACAGAAACACAAGAGGACGATGATAGAGCAGCAACCAGCGTACTCTGCTGCCTCCACAGAGAGCCACGACGCCGCTGAGCGCCACGTTATCGTGGCCGACGACTTCCTTCACTTTCTGGCCGTGAAGATGTCGACACTGAGCCACGAGGAAATCATCCAGTCGGCTCTCCGCACTTTTGACCCCGAGTGGATCCGGTCCTCGACTAAAGTGCTGTTTGACCTGTGTCCCCCAACACAGCAGAGAGTCTCCCATGAAGGACCGCGGAGACACGACAACAACATAAAGGACTGTCTCACGCTGATGACCGAGTGTGGGGACGACTCTCCCAGATTTGTCTCTAGTCACTCTCATGAACTGTCACCGGTCGCGCGTGCACAGTGTCCCGGTCCGGACGCAGCAGCTTTACACCTGCGGCTGCGCGGCCCGCTCCGACGTGAAGGCACCGGCGGGAGCGTCCGACCTGGGCGCGGGAGCGACCACCACGGATCGCCCCAGTGGATTAACTTCTCCACGCTGTATAATAAGGATCCACGTGAAGGAAAAGACCCAAACTCAGGTTGCAGAGAGCGAAGCTGTGACGCCAGACTGTGTCAACATGGAGCCAACAACATTTACAACATTTACAACATTTACAGCGGCTTGAAGAATTATCCACATAAGGAGAGAATAAATAAACTCATGGATAGATAGGCTAATGGAAATCTTTATTATCAATTTATCAACTTCACAACTTCCTTTCTAGAAATCAACAACACACTGACGTAGTCGACACAAACACTGATGTGACTGAATGTGTTATGGTTCTCAATCTGGGGGCTGGGGCCCTCTGGTGGACCGCAAAGGTACCGACAGTGGGCTGACAAACCTTTTGGAAAACATAACAATTTTGGTGAAAAGATTATTTATATAAAAATAAAAAAGTATATAAATAATGTTTTAAAATAAAATGATCTATAAAAAATGTTGAAAAACGTTTTTTAAAATGATTTTACTTGATGATGAACTGGTGAAACTGTTTATTTCTACTGTAAACTACAATGAAGCTGGAGGTGTTGCTGACTGAACATCAGAGAGAGGCTCAGAGCCTCCTCTCTTCTGATTGGCTCACCGACCTGTTGTTACTAGAGCTCCAGAGAGAAGATTCATGTGATGGTACAAACAAACAGCAACTCTTCATTTAGATTATGTTTTGGTTTTTTCACAGTTTACTTCCTGTATAATCCTTTATAACTCCAAGAGACAAACTGAGATCAGAGCTGAACTCCAGGTTTAAAATCTGCTCCAGAGAAAAACACTTGGTGACGTCATCACCTTCAAACGTCTCCACACAGAGTCCGTGATTCATGGGGTTCAGCTGTCCGCTGGTTAAATCCCACCTGATGCAGTCTGGACAGAGGATACAGGTTATTCCAGGTGCAGCTCCAAAGGTCAAAGTTCACACTTGTTCTGACCCACTGTGTCCAGCTGTGGCTGCAGGTGTTGCTGGTTTGAGGAGAGGGAAATGTATCATGCTCTCATCTCCATCAACAACAACTAAGTAAGTTTCCCCTGAGCAAGGCACCTGGGGTCACAGGGGTTGCTTCGTACGTCACACCCTGGAGGAACAGATGTTCAACAGCTGGTCAGATAAATCCCAGGAAGGTTTGATACAACAGGAAGTAACAATGTGTGTTTATTTACTTACATCTAGTTTTTTACACCGTTGTCTAATCAAGTATCTGAGTCCAGCAGCCAGGATCAGCAGGACGAGGAGAACCACAGGCAGGATCCAAACGATGGGACCGGTCTGATCAGCTGATGTGAAAGAGTGAAACAGAGACGACAGCTGCATCACTGAAAGTTCACAAACACCAACAAAGCACCAAAAAGTCTTTTTGTGTCGTCTTCACAGAGTCGCAGCGTTTCCTCACCTCTACCGTCCGTCCCGTCTCCTGGATCTGGAGTTGGGAGGTTTCTGGGCGTCGTCTCTGTCGTCTGGTTTTTAAGGTTTGGATCTAGGAAAAACACAAGATTTGAATATTAATCAGTAATCAATACAGTTAGAAACAGCCGAAGTCATGTCTGTTTCTAACATAAAAAACACAATGACAGATATTAATCTCATTTGAATAAATTTACTCACCAACATTAAGGTGAACAATTGAATACTTTGCTAACTTTGGCAGGAAACATCTGTATCTTCCTTCATCTGCAGACGTCACGTCCAGGATCTTGAGGGATACGTTTCCATGTTTCAGCTCGACTGTGAAAAGTTTCGTCCTGTTGACGTACGACGGGAGCTTCATATCCAGGACTTCTTGTCCGTACCTGTACAGGTGCACGAAACCCGCCTTGTGATCAAGCTTTGACCACTCCACGATAAGCCTCTTGTCATCAATTGGAGGATCCAGGTGGCATGGCAGGATGACATCATCACCTGAAGCAGCCACGACTGGCTGAGGTGAACCAATCACCTGATGCTCACCTGCAAAATCATGGGAAAATTGAAACTGGAATCTGATTTGCTGTTAATTTCTATTCAGATTAATCTGATTATATTTTCTTGATTGATCGTTTGGTCTAAAAAACTGAAAATAAATTGCTGATAAAGCTGAGATAAATGTCTTTAAATTGTTTGTATTGTAAAACAAACTGTCCGAGGCTCAGAGACATTCAGTCCATGATCACATGACACAAAGAAAAGCAGGAAAACTTTCCAACTGGGAAGCTGGAGGTAAATGTTTGTTATTTGTGCTTTTGGAGTGACACGAACAAAAGAGGAAGAAGAGTTCAGGAGCTGCTTAAACAACATGTGTTTACCTCTGAGATGCAGGTGGTTTGAAGTGGTTGGTTTGTGATGGTATTAACTAACCCGTCCACTGTTAGTGAGGCTCACACACAGATTGGTCTATCTCCATGTCAATCAACAGCTCTGGTGTTTATGAGAAAAACTAGTCATCATGTGTTGCTATGACAATTCAATGACAATCAGCATCAATGACTGGTTGTCATTCACCTGCTTTGGTTATTCATTGGATGTGATGCTTTTGTAAATAATTCACATATCAAGGCTTTGTAAACCTTTAACACCTGCAGACACCTTATAAACTAACTAAATTTATCACAAATATTAAATGCAACTATTTACATTAAATAAATCTTAAAGAAAACACTTGAAGCTGATGAGTGTAAGCAGGACAATAATGCTCTGTCTCACTGTCTGACAGGATTAATGGTTGACCACTGATCAGGAAGTTGGAAGAAACAAAAACTCCACAACATCACTTCCTGTCTGTGACCAGCAGGTGGCGCCACGGGCTGACGGGGCTGATATAAGAGCTTCGAGGAAGAAATTAACTCTAAACATTAATGCAGTGGGTGAAATACACAAAGTGAACACGGACTTTAACATCTTTAGTGAATGTAATTACAGAAACTCAACTGAAACCATGTCAGTTAATTTATGTAAAAAGAAGAGATGTTTTATTTTAATTCCTTGGCTGTTTTCCACAGTTAACTACAGGTTAAAATTAAATTATGAGGCTATTAAATACTCTTAGTATTTACTTAAGAGCTCGAGAATCATCGCGTTTTTTAAGTGTTCTTCAGTATTAAAGTCGTGTATTGACAGTTATCAACATTTCTAACAGCAAACAGCGAACAGGGATTGTTAACGGCTAATTCGGCTTCATTCATTTTCCGTAACGTAAACAAATTAGATTAGATTAACTTTATTAATCCCACAACTGGGAAATTAATTTACCACAGCAGAAATATAAACATCTATAGAATAAACAACTATGGAAATATACATCAGAAATACACCAAATATACACTTATAATTACAATATACACAATACACACGATATGTACATGAAAAAGTGCGAATTTGCACATGGTCAGGAAGAGCAGGAGTTGTGGAGTCTGACAGCTGCTGGAGTGAAGGACGTTGTGATCTGAGCGTCGCAGCGGGGGGGGGGGGGGGGGGGGGTGAGGTGTATGCATTTCATACAGCAAGTCCAAAGTTTTATTGTCCCTGGTGTGACAATCCACATGCTGGGTGAAGGTAGGAAGAGCAGAGGACAGGGACGTGTGGTTGAAGTCCCCAGAGATGAGGAGGAGGGATGGATCTGGTCTGTGGCTGCAGCAGCGACGGCCGAGGGGGGGGATGTACAGTCACCGCAATGACATGTGAAAACTCTCCCTGAAGCCGGGTTAGCGCAGTAAGCTCTTCCATCTTGTTTGCGAGTGATCTTACGTTCCCCATGACGACAGACGGTAAACATGGTTTATACCGTTTTTTTTTCCCGCTGTCTGCGCTTCACTCCAGCTCTACAGCCTCTCCTCCTTCTCCGGCCGCCCAGCACAGTGGAGGGGTGTGTGGGATATAGCTAACAGCTGGTCCCGAGTGTAAACAATGGGTCCGTGGTAGAGTGAGTCTCCCGACGTTGCATCAAAAAGATAATAAAATAGCAAGAGGCAAAAACACGACTGTAAAAGTATAAACACCCATAGCTGCACTTGCTTAAATTGTCGCTGTAGTACGAGAACAAATCACACTAAGTAGTAAAAGAAAAAAAAAAATCACATTAAAGAGTAAAAAAGAGTAAAAGAGTACAGAGCTGCCACTCATGCGGCGCCATGGCAACAGACACCTATAAAATATAGACTTAAAAAAGAGATTTGGGCTTAAAACTTAAACTTTAACGGTAGTTTTCAGCTGTAATGAGAACTACACTGGTACGACAACAAAAAAACAGACAGTGAAATGAATGAATGACGAACACAGACAGTAAACTTGTTTTCACGAGCTAACAGTAGCACACGGTAGTAACGTGTCTTACCTTTAACAGGTGAGCAGGAGACGGAAGCCGAGAGGAGGAAGAAAGTCCAGAGAGAAGAAGCGTACATGAACTCTTCGAAGTTCACCAACAACATGAGAATTGTAGACGGAGACAGATCAACGGTCGCTGGACAAACTGAGCCGCTTTCAGGTTCAAAACCTTTATGTACGTTTATGCGTGACGTTTCACTGCGTGAGTCACGTCTCGTTTATTACAGCAACTCTCGGGAGAAGTTGAGGCGGGGGAAGAGGAGAGTGGGCGGTCCGGGCATTGACCTAGAGTAATCCCTGTGACGTCACGCAGCAATGACGACACAGAGAAGATAATATGATTTTATTTTCCTAAAACAAACAGACAAAAAACAATAATGTAATGTGCTGTGAGTTTCACTTCAGATCCGGATTTACCAGCTGGGTAAGCTTTATTTGATTAAACACTAACATTTTTAGGAAAGCATCAAGTATAACATTAACTAAAATAAATTATTATAAAATTCCCTCTACACAGCAGGGCCTTAAGAATGGGTTAAAACTGATTGAATTTCTCTTTAGTAGTAATTATAATGCTAATCAAATCTGCACTAAATACACACCAGTCTCCTGCTTTTAATTGGCTATGGAGCTTTTTACATAATCACACGTGATCACATGGTCAAGTTATGAGCATTACATGACTCACCATCATCTGATTTATGACTCAGCAAGTTGACTAAACCAAGATGAAAGGGCAAGATCTCGTATATAAAACAAATATAACTCTACACTCAACTTTTTCAAACATTAAAACCTGATTATTTCTACATCTGTTACACTGAAAGCACCATCACCACCAGAAATTTGGGGAGATTTCTTCTTCCAGTATCGGCTGAGCTAATCACCTGAAAGACAGTAAGCACCTAAAATACTGCAAGTTATTACCCTGATTGTTCTGGTGCTGCATCAGACACCACACACTTTTAATTAACCTCTTGATTGAGACTGAATCACATATTTGGAGTCATTATATGAATAAAATTTTGGATTAAATTCTACAGGATTTGTAATGGATAAAAACAACCTCAACAACATTGTGTTACATGTCATCAGGGTCCTAAGCCAAATGTTCTACTTCCTGTGGTGGGTTTCTGTCTTCTGCTGGCGTCGGTGATGCTGCACTTCCTCTGGAGACGCCACAAAGGTCAGAGTGTTTTCATGTAAACAAAGCGACATTTTGCAACCAGCTGTTTCAGTGTCACTTCTGTCAGGGTCGCACGTTGAACGTGTTGAGATTGAGAGTCAATTCTTGAACAAGAAGTCTTAACTCAAGGTCCACTTACTAGTTTTTTTCCTTATTTTCAACTGTATTATAAATGTATTATAGTATTTTCAACAATACTATAAAAAGTGCAATTAACTAAAATTAATAAGAAAAAAAAATACATTCATTAGACAAAAGGTGATAATTAAAAATTCGCACAAATAACGCAGCACCATCGCTCAAAAACATCACTCAAAATTAAACAACCGCATGATTGATAATATCAATTCAAACTTACATACCTCGTTCCACAACCAAGGGGGCTAAATATTAGGGGAACATCAAAATGTGTGTTTTCAGTAGGAAGCAATGGACCTGAGGCTGAGAGCCAAAGACACGGTGGAGACGTACTGTAGTCCTGTAGCTCGTGTGTTAACGGTCTGTGTCCGTCCTCCACAGATGTGGACGCTGCTCCGACCTTCTACTCGACGGTCAAACCAGGATCCACCTGACGACAGGAAACAACAGCGCCAAAGTTAAAGTGTGTGAATCACGATGTGACGGATCAAACTGAAGAAACGATCAATGTGCTTTTACAGTCTTTCATGTGTCTCTGTAGTTTTGTGTCTTTGTAGTTTTGTGTCTCTTGTCTCTAAATGATTACAGTTTTTTATCTTCAGGCTGAAAATTGTCCCACATCTGATCTACGTTATGAACAAGGGAATAACATCTTCTTGTTTATTGCTTAACTACAGTCACACAGAGAGTTCAGTGTTTTCCCCTCCAACAACTTCTTTCACTTCATAGAGATTTACAGACTTTTCATGAGACCGACCCGACAGGAACAAAAATAAAATTAAAACAAACACGATACTGAAAGCTGTTTGGTGTTTTGAGTTTCAGTAAAGATATATTTGTTTGAACTTCCTCATTTCTCCAGCAGATGTGTTTAATGTTGCCTGAAGGTAAACTGAATGCTGCACTGAACCAAAGCCTGAATAGTGAAGATTAAATTAGCTTTCTTGAGCTGAAACACTGACACTGATATTAAAGTAAAATAAAAGTCCAACATTCTCTCTGCTCTCAGCTTTAGTCTGAACTGTTTCTTCTGACTGTTCACCAGCTCGTCTGTAACCGTCTGTCTGAACCAATAAAGACCAAACAGTTTACAGAGATGAGGGTCGCCGCAGAGCCAGCTCTTAATTCTTGGCGTCCTGGTCTGACTCACGGGACGTGGGCTGAGGGGACGAGCCTGAAATACAACAACAGCAGAACCATGACGGGTGCAGACAGAACTCTGCTCAGCATTGTGGAGATGATCGAGATCAACAGTCTCTGACATCAAACCAAAACAATGTAAAACGGGCATGTGAATGAAACTCAAGGGAGGGTTTGTCCATTGATCCAATGATGACTCTTTATAAACACTGTAAGGTGCAAATTACTTTCCCATGATGCACAAATTAATTATTTATCAATCCTATTTATAGCAGCAGGATCCGTGATGGAAAGTGTTTTAGTTACAGCTGCTGGAACAGGAAACGCCACATTCCTCATGTCAAGTCACCGTTCATTTCCTGTGTGACACTCTGAGTATTGATGGTTTAATTATTGATTATAAAACATATAAAACGTATAAAGTTAATATGAGGTTAAATCATTTTACACTGTACATCTAGGTTAAATAAAACTATTATACCAACAACATTCAGTGAATAAACATCAGCTTGTATTTAAGATGAAATATGATCTTTAATAATGAAATATCGTCTTTCGTTATAAAAGAAGTTCAACCGTTTCTTTTTCTTCTCTTGTAAATCAACTCGTCAGCTGCCACTTTCAAACTAGACGATGAAATGAATAAGAAACTTTCTCTTCATTAGAAAAAGCCTCTGGTTCATTTTGTCTTCATGCTTCATGTGAACTGGTTCAGTCACAAGATGAAACTGGAGGAAATAACAGCCAATAGTTAAACTGCATTCCCCTCATGAGCATCAACTGTCATGGCGTCACTGGAGTGTTGCTTCTATTCCCGCCGTGTTTTCATTTCAGAGCTGCTAACGTGACTGTACTGACACACAGACTGGAGTCTGACTTCAGTCTCACCTCGGTCTGACCACTCCTGCAATGACATCTTCAGTCTCCTAACAGAGAGCTGCTCCTGTTTTTACTCACATATCACAGCAATGCCAGCAATTAACTGTCAATTTTATTCTAAATTAATCTGCTGTTCATTTATTTTTTTGGTTAATTGTTTAATCCAAAAACGTATTGGACTTTTTTATCAAAATATTTGCTTGAAAAAAAAAAAACACTGGAACAATGAATTCGCACAACAGATTAACTCACCAACACAAGATTCACAGGTGAGTCTGGTAGATGCCTCCATTGGCGGGCGTCACGTTCAGGATCTGAAGTGACATCATACCATGTCTGAGGTCAATTCTGGGATCATCTGTGTGTCTGTAAATATGCACTACACGCTCTGAGCTCTCCGGCTTGTGGCGGAGCTAAAGACCACTGCAGCATACACCTCTGGATACAGGTGGCTTTGCAGGTAGATGTCATCCCCGGTTCATCGGCGACTGGCTCGGACTGGCTTGGAAAATGGAGGGAAAATGAACCCCTGTTATAAGCATGATGAAGATGAAGAAGATGATCTGCTGCATCCTGCTGCTCCTCACACTGACCTCCTGTGTCTGTGGTTAGTTTACTCCTTCACTTTATTATCTAGAAACTGATACAAGTCCTCAGTTAGTCTGCTCCTCACTTTCCCTCTCTGTCTCCTCAACAGGAACATTTGTAGTGAATGTGACACAGAGCTCCTATCAGGCAGAGGAGAACCACAACATCACACTGGAGTGGAGCTTCACAACCAAACCTCACACTCCATCTGACTCCCTTAATATCTTCTGTCAGCTGATCACTGATCTCAGAGAATCAGTCCTGTATCATCTACATGAGGGTGTTGAGGTCCCAGAGTCTCAGGATGAACAGTTTTCAGGACGAGTCCAGTGCGACAAAGACGTCCTCAGAGAAGGACGAATCCGACTTCATGTGTCCAGACTGAGGACTGAGGACTCAGGACTGTACGAGTGTGAAGTCAACACAGATTATGGTGCAAACTTTGGCAAATGTCGACTCAGCGTCTCTGGTGAGTGAATTAGCAGTAAAACAAGACTCTGCTGCCATGCTAGCAGCTCTGTGAGGCTGTACTCAAGCTTAAAGCTAAATGCTAACACATCAGTTTAGCGTGTTAGCATGCTAAACACAGCAAATACAAAATTTAATCTGGATCCATCCAGTAGCTGCTGAGATGTTTCAGTCTGGACCGAAGTCATGGACAGACTGATCCACAGAGACATTAGACTGGCACCATCACTGTCCACCATGATTACCCAGAGTTCCACAGTCTTTCTCCCAGCATCCTCAGACACAAAAATATTCCTTTTACAGTGATGTTAAACAGAGAAAATAGAGAATATTTACTATTGTTGTAGCACCAGTTTAAAGATTTAATTCAGTCTCTCAATAGAAGCATCGTAGTACTTTTAAAGGATCTTTGTGTTTCCGTGGAAACCAGTGATGCACAACAGGACAGAGGTGTTCTCCCTCTCAGTCAGCTGTGGGTAAATGTTTTCACTTCAGATAAATCAACATGTTCATTCTTCTCTTTAACAGGTGAGCAGGAGACGGAAGCCGAGAGGAGGAAGAAAGTCCAGAGAGAAGAAGCGTACATGAATTCTTCGAAGTTCATCTCCATCATGAGGATTTGAGACGTGGACAGATCAACAGTCGCTGGACAAACTGAGCCGCTTTCAGCTTCAAAATCCCTTTACGTTGAGTGACGTTTCACTGCGTGAGTCACGCTTTCCTACGTGACTCACGTCTCGAATTCTCGGGAGAAGTTGAGGCGGGACCGTGAGAGGCGGGGGAAGATGACATTCTTAGAGGGTAAATCCGGATATACCAGCTGGGTGTGCTTTATTTGATTAAACACTAACATTTTTAGAGATTTCTGTCGTTTGAATATCCACAGTGGACACAACACACAGACACACTCAGCGTTCACATCGTCTGCGACACTTGTGATATATATGTTTCCTCGAAAGCCGACTTTTCAGGAAATGAGATGGCAACAGTCACGTGCTTCAACAGTTTCAAACAGACCTGCTGTCATCAGCCTGTCAGAGTGATTCCCCCTCTGTGGTTTGCAGACGGCAGCAGCAGAGACTCAGCACAGTGACTGGTGTGAAGAAGTTCCTTCATACTCGCACTTCTAGATCTGCACCTGTCGCTGCTGCTGGTTGGCGTCTCACTGAGCTGTGCTTTGTATGTGTCAGGTGTGGTGATGATCTGTCACTGGTCTGGTGAAAACTCTTTGTTTAATTGTCTCTTTACTACAAACTGAATTATTTTTGTGGTGCTGCTTCCTGTGTGATTCAGGTGTAATGTGCTCTGATGTGTCACATTCACTCTTTTAGGTCAAAGTCCATGTTTGATCTTCTGTCTTCTCATATATTCTGAATACTTCATTATTGTGCTGCGTAAAAACACTAGTGTTGATGAAGTTTATCATCATTGTTTCTGTTGTTGGTGACAAACTGTTGGAGTCGTCTTAGGGAAAACTTCTGGCAAGGAACTTGGTGCTACTGACCTTTCTCGGGACGAGTGGCGTTGCCCAGGTTCATAAGCTCTGAGTCAGGTGTTGGGGAACCGGTTTAGAAATGAGCAACTGGAACAAAGGTCAGAGAGGGGACATCATCATCATCATCATCATCATCATCATCCCCAACATCCTCTCAAAAGTAGTTGTTCATGCCAGTTCAGAGCTGAGCACCTTTCAGACATGATTCAGTTCTTCTGTACAGCCGCTTATTCTTTGGGGAGTTGGGGAAAGTCTAACATGAGCTTTTTAAGCATGAATCAGTGAATGTGTCTGATTCTCTCTGTTGTCTCTGACTGACCTCTACAAACTGACTCTGGTTATTTTGTGACTTCACAGCTTCTTAAGAGCTTCTCTCTTCTCAGCTCATCATTTATGTAATGAATGTAATTTATACATCTTTTAAATGATTATTGTTGGACATCAGGTAATGTCTGCCTCCCTTTGATTTTGAAATGTTTCTGAAGCATTTGCTGTTATTTTCATCCCAGATTAATCTGATGATATTTTCTTGATTGATCGTTTGGTCTAAAAAAAATGGTAAAATAAATTGCTGATAAAGCCGAGATAAATGTCTTTAAACTGTTTGTATGGTAAAACAAACTGTCCCAGGCTCAGAGACATTCAGTCCATTATCACATGACAAAAAAGAAAAGTTAAGTTCAATTAATTGTTTCAGCTTCATTTCCAGCCCCAAAATTAGAGACTGTAATTTTTGAATAATCATTTTGACAAAAACCTTTTGAGTGACACCAACAAAAGAGGAAGAAGAGGTCAGGAACTGCTTAAACAACAAGTGGATAAACAGCATGACAATGTTGATGTATATTGTGTGATCACATATCAATAATATATAACCCTGCTGTGAGCATCAAAGACTGGTTGTATTAATTGGTCTTGATGCTTTTGTTAATAATTCACATGGTAAATGTAAATAACTGTTATTTCCATTATGATTAAACTGACTACACAAGGCTAGAGAGAATATTAAAGACCCTTCAACATTAAAGTCAAGACTCGTTGAAGACTTCAGGCGCGAAAATTAACGAGCTAACAGTAGCCTAGCAAACAAGCTAGCTGTTGACGTTAATTAGGTTTAACGGCTTCAACAGTTTTAGATTCAGTACACTAATATCTCTCGTGTCTATAGCAAATAAACGTCCAACAACCCGCTTATAAACACAGAAAAAAGAGATTCATCACGTTTCAAAGTTTCCTTCTGTATTAAAGTATTTATACGTGTTAACGTGTCTGTTTACCTGCAACAGGTGAGCAGGAGAGGAAAGCCAAGAGGAGGATGAAAGTCCAGAGAGAAGTTTAATCCAGGTTCCTCTGTGACCGGACGATAAGAGACTCAGAGACTGAAGGTGAGGAGACTGACGGCACTCTCTGCACGTTCTACGTGATGACGTCGCCCTGCGTGGGTCACGTCCATGGTCGTATCCCATGCTAACAGGGTAAACTAAAGTGTTAGCATTTAGCTTTAACCACCACTCATCCACAGCGCAGCCTCACAGAGCTGTTAGCATGGCTGTCACAAGATGGCGCCAGAGCTAAACTCTGAGAGAGAGATTAAAGTTATTGATATTAAAGCTAAAAGCTGAAGTCTGTTCCAGAAACACTTGACCATTCCTCTGTCATCAGACTGGATCACTGTAACACTCAGCAGGTAAAATCCCTTCTGATAAACGGTCAGCAGGGGGAGCTGTTGGTCTGAGCCTCAGTCATTAACTCACCTGTGTTGATGTTACCTGGGTCTTTTCTTCCTCTGCTGAGGGTGAACATGTAGATGAGTGTCTCTCACAGACACTAGAAAGGGACTCTTTCATCAGTAACTTATAGAGAAGGTGAAGTTTACAGGTTTCCTGAATGTTACTTTCACACTGTCAGTTATAATAATTTATAACTTCCAGCTTCTAATGAGCTTCTCTCTTCTCAGCTCATGTGTTTATGAGTTTATTTTATTTATTTGTGTCTTCATGTATTTCCCTGTCAGAACCTGCCACCAACCAACCATCAAGAGGAAGAACTGGTCGTTGTACCATGGTTTGTAGCTCCTGCAGTTTCTTGTTGCAAAGCATCTCTGATGTTTATTTCAACTTAATACTTGGAAATTTCTGGGTCTCTGACATTAAGACTCTCACACAGAGAAGAAACAAACTTCTCTCATGTAAATAGAGATTTATTTACATTATATTCACTTTATAAACTTTACAAGCACAAATGTAATTTATGAGAAGACACTGGTCCTCAGTCAGGAGATGGTCACCTCCCTCCGTTTGCATGAAGACAGTGAGGGACATGAAAGGTCACAGGTCCGACTGGATGTGCAGGGAAAACGAGCCTTGAGGACCGACGGGGTCAAAGGAAGTAGAGACAGAGCAACTTTGCTTTCCGACAAACGGAGCTTTTCTGTCCTGGAATAAGGGTTTACTGTGTTATCGGTAGTTTTAGTGGCACAATGGCTTGAGGTAGAGCAGAGTTTGACCAGTAGAGTTGTTGCTGCTGCTGCTGCTAATACTACTACCACTGCTGCTGCTGTCAGTCCCAGTCCAGCGTAGAGACCGATCCTTCCCCGACTCTCTGGTTCTGGTCTCTCAGTTTGTCTCTGAGTTTCAGGCTGATCAACAGCTGCTGTAAAGAACATAAACATTTTGATTTATCTGAAAAGGAAATATGTGTCAGTGAAAAGTAGCCTACTAAAATGCTTTTATGGAGAGAAGTAATTGGGAAAAAATATATATGTGGATCAGTCTGTCCATGACTTCGGTCCAACTAAAACATCTTAGCAGCTACTGGATGGATCCAGATGAAATTCTGCAGAAACATTTGTATTTCCTGTGTTTAGCATGCTAACATGCTAAACTTATGTGTTAGCATTTAGCTTTAAGCTTGAGTACAGCCTCACAGAGATGCTAGCATGGCAGCAGAGTCTTGTTTTACTGCTAATTCACTCACCAGAGACGCTGAGTCGACATTTGCCAAAGTTTGCTAAATAATCTGCGTTGACTTCACACAGGTACAGTCCTGAGTCCTCAGTCCTCAGTCTGGACACATGAAGTCTGATTCGTCCTTCTCTGAGGACGTCTTTTTCACACTGGACTCGTCCTGAAAACTGTTTATTCTGAGACTCTGGGACCTCAACACCCTCATGTAGATGAAACAGGACTTTTGAGGCTTTGAGATCATCAGTAAACTTCTCACATAGAATATAAAGGAAGTCAGGTGGAGTGTGAGGTTTGGTTGTGAAGCTCCACTCCAGTGTGATGTTGTGGTTCTCCTCTGCCTGATAGGAGCTCTGTGTCACATTCACTACAAATGTTCCTGTTGAGGAGACAGAGAGGGAAAGTGAGGAGCAGACTAACTGAGGACTTGTATCAGTTTCTAGATAATAAAGTGAAGGAGTAAACTAACCACAGACACAGGAGGTCAGTGTGAGGAGCAGCAGGATGCAGCAGATCATCTTCTCCCTGTGAGAGGAGACAGAGCTGAAGAGTCACAAAGAAGGAAAATCTACAGTCTGACTTCATTCAGTCAGTACGATGCTGCTTCCTCTTTATGATCCTGCTCATTACAAACAGCTGATCAGAGGACGGGACGCCGAGCCTCCCTGTGAATATGTGAATATTAATTATTTAAATCATGAAGAATCATGAAGCCACAAAAATCATTTGGTTCAACATTTAGCTTCATTCACTAAAACACAAAGAGTCTGAAGATTTCACTCCTGGAAAATCAAAGAAACAAGTTTCCTCACAGACGTTCATATAAACCTTCACAGAATCAACCAAGTTGTAATTATTGATCTCCACAGAGAGAAACAAACAATTATTAACACACTGTATCTCAGAAAGTGTAAAACCTTTACACCAGGATCAATGTAACAACGATCACAACTTACTGCTCTGGAGGAACATGACGTCCCATCTTCTCTCGCGTGAGAGGAGGCGGCAGCTGCAGCTGCTTTTACACTCTGAGTTACAGAACACACACAGGGGTGTGTTCTTACCTGTGACTGGTTGGTGTTTGTACTGATGTTGTGAAGTGCATGTTTCCTTGTTCTTTATGAATTGGCCTGAAGACTAGACAAACTGGTTTAAGTTCAAATGTTTTCCTGGCAACATAACGACCAACTTACGTCAGGTCACATTCTGTCAGATAGAACAGCAGATACTTATTGTAATGACTGTGTCCTCATATTTTCATAGCCTCCAGTCATCTCTTGAAATATATCTGACATAATTTCCTCAGATTCTACATCAGTGTTGTTTGAACTGTTCACTTCATCAGCTTGTTGCTGCTTCACAGATAAATTAGACTGAAGCTCCACAGTTTACAAACCTCTCCTCATCCCACATCATCAGCTGCTGTAAATCACAGAAGAGACGAGGCAGAAGTGACACAACACAAAGAAACATGAAGGAACTCAAACTGACTCAGGATCAGTCAGAGGTCAGTCCATAAAGACACCAACAAATCCTGAGGAGTGTATTTTTTCATTTGAAGAAACTTAATACATCATTGAACGTAAAGTGTATGAATATAAATGTAATGTTACAGTGTCAAACTGGAGGACATGTTCCCATCTGTGTGTGTTCACAACTTGATAAAGTCAAACACTGGAACACTACAAGAGTTTATTATCATTAATATGAACCTGGGCTCTCAGATATGTGTGCGTGCGTGCGTGTGCATTCGTGTGTGTTTATAAACCAACTTCCTTCTCCTTTTATTTAATGACTTTTATCAAAATCTGCAAAATTCCTTCCAGGTTTTGATCTTCACAGTCTTCAAGATTATGTAGAAGTTCCTGACTCGTCCATCACAGTGGACAACGTGTCTCATCATGTCTCATCTTGTGTTACAGAGTTGTGTGTTGCTGCAGTTCAAAGTGCAGATTAAAAGTGTTAAAGTAGGAGAAGAGAAGGATATAAAGAGCATGAGAAGAAGAATCTGAGAGTGGAGCCATATTTTCACGCTCTTTATATTCTTTAGAACAGACACACCAACAAAAGACAAATGAAAACAACCACTTTTTACGCTCTGTGTGTGGCTTACAGTCAAACCGATGTCTGTTTATGGCTTAGGGTGTGTGGTGAAAAAGCCATTGGCTGTACGCCAGTGCTCTTTACGAGAATAAGTTATTTCTTTAGATGGATTTCCTGAATTCCATCACCACATGACTTTCTGGATCAAGTCAAGAAACAGTCTCCAGCTCTAGACCAGATTAGATAAACCAAGAATTCATCAACAGCATTTTTTAAGCGGTGGATCGTAACAGGAAGTGATTATTAGAAGAAATGCTGTTTCATCTTTGAAATGATTCATAAAACATCATGTATCTAAACAGGTGTCGGGATATTAGATCAAGGTCGAGCTCAAACAAGATAATCATTGATATGAGCAACAACACGTCACAGTGTGATCTGGAGGATTGTTAAATGAAAGCTCATCTTCAGAGTCAACACCTGTAACAAAGTACAAACAGGAAAACACCTGACAACATCTAACACACCTGTTTATTGTCTCACAGGTTCTGTAGCAGGTGTTGATATGATGCAACAACAGTCCACATGAGACGAAGCTGCAGGACGGACAAATAATAATAATATCCAACAATAACTTATATCACAATTCACATTTGTGACACTAGTCACAGTCACAGTCTTTCTCACTTTTTAAGACTCAGGTGACCAACTGTGATGACAGCTAGTCTTGTGAGAGGTGAAAGGTCAGAGGTCAGACTGGGTGTGCAGAGAAAAGCAGCCTCATGGACCAACAGGGTGACAGGAAGCAGAGACAGAGAGAAGTCTGCTCTCTGAGGAACGTCACTCTTACACCTCTGAATAAAGGTTTACTGTCTCATCAGGAGATTTAGTGAAACAAGGACTTGAGGAACAGCAGAGTTTGACCAGTAGAGCTGCTGCTGCTGTCAGTCCCAGTCCAGCGTAGAGGCCGATCCTTTTATAAATCTCTGGTTCTGGTCTCTCAGTTGGTCTCTGAGTTTCAGGCTGATCAACAGCTGCTGCAGAGAAGAATGAACATGTTGATTTATCTGAAGTGGAAACATTTCTCCTGCTGAGAGACTGAATTCAATCTTTAAACTGATGCTAAAACAACAACAATGTCGAGAAAATTCTTTTCTGGTTCCAGCTTCTCAAATGTAAAGATTTTCTCTGTTGAACATCACTGTAAATGGAATATTTTTGTGTCTGAGGATTCTGGGAGAAAGACTGTGGAACTCTGGGTAATCATGGTGGACAGTGATGGTGCCAGTCTAATGTCTCTGTGGATCAGTCTGTCCATGACTTTGGTCCAGACTGAAATATCTCAGCAGCTACTGGATGGATCCAGATTAAATTTTGTATTTGCTGTGTTTAGCATGCTAACACGCTAAACTGATGTGTTAGCATTTAGCTTTAAGCATCACTTCCCCACAGCACAGCCTCACAGAGCTGCTAGCATGGCAGCAGAGTCTTGTTTTACTGCTAATTCACTCACCAGAGACGCTGAGTCGACATTTGCCAAAGTTTGCACCATAATCTGTGTTGACTTCACACAGGTACAGTCCTGAGTCCTCAGTCCTCAGTCTGGACACATGAAGTCTGATTCGTCCTTCTCTGAGGACGTCTTTGTCACACTGGACTCGTCCTGAAAACTGTTCATCCTGAGACTCTGGGACCTCAACACCCTCATGTAGATGAAACAGGACTTTTGAGGCTTTGAGATCATCAGTAAACTTCTCACATAGAATAGAAAGGAAGTCAGATGGAGTGTGAGGTTTGGTTGTGAAGCTCCACTCCAGTGTGATGTTGTGGTTCTCCTCTGCCTGATAGGAGCTCTGTGTCACATTCACTACAAATGTTCCTGTTGAGGAGACAGAGAGGGAAAGTGAGGAGCAGACTAACTGAGGACTTGTATCAGTTTCTAGATAATAAAGTGAAGGAGTAAACTAACCACAGACACAGGAGGTCAGTGTGAGGAGCAGCAGGATGCAGCAGATCATCTTCTCCCTGTGAGAGGAGACAGAGCTGAAGAGTCACAAAGAAGGAAAATCTACAGTCTGACTTCATTCAGTCAGTACGATGCTGCTTCCTCTTTATCATCCTGCTCATTACAAACAGCTGATCAGAGGACGGGACGCCGAGCCTCCATGATGATGTCAGAGACAATGTGAGCTACAGTCACTGTGATGTCACGTTTGTTTTGACGTCTCACATTTAGAGAGAGAAACTTCATGAGCCGCAGTCACGTGTTTCTGCCACAAGATGGTGCCAGAGTTAAACTCTCCTCTGCTCCTGACACTTTCAGCTCTCAGCTCTCTGAACAGGACTCACTGCAGTGTTAGAGTTTTATGATGATCTGTCTCTCACTGCATTGATCACATCTGTTGAAAACTTATTGTCTGATTCAGGTTCAATGTGGTCTGATGTTGTTTCACAGACAAACTGAGACAGAGAGCTAGATTCAAGCTACAAGACGACTCCACATCGCCCCCCACAGTCTGTCAGCAGAACTGCAGCTCAGAGGAAAACAGCTGTTTTCTGTTTTCATAAATAACAAAAGATCCCAAAATAGAAAAGCTTGTTTAAAACAGTGTTAACATAATCTGAGCATTACAAGAGCTGCATCAACTTTTGCTTCCTGTGACCTCGACTCTCTCGACCAGAGTCAATAATAGAAACAGAAGAGGCGAAGTAGTAGTAGACGCCCTCTGATTGGTCGCCTTGACTGAAGACTCACAATAGGACCCTGTTGTTTATTGTGATTCTGTGATTTAAAGCCTCATATTTCAGAAAGTTACATGTCAAAGTTGATCAAATAAAGCTCAGTATGAATATTAATTAATCATCATGAATCAAGTTGGATGTGATGATTCTTTAGCTTCATTCACTGAAACACAAACAGTCTGACGAGTTCATGAAATACAATAAACAAGTTTCCTTACCAGCGTTGATGGAAACCTTCGTAGACGTCAGACAGAACAAACCAAGTTCCAAATATTAGTCTCCACCGAGAGAAGCACAGCAGTATCAGCACACTGCATCTCAAACAACCAACAACACCTTTACACCGTGAAGGTCGTGTCTTTTCTCCCGTGGGAGAGATGGTGTTTATGTTTATGTATAAAGAGTGATATCAAGAGAGGTGTGTTTTTCCTTCAGGTCACTGTTATTTCTCCATGCAGGTCTGATAAGGGCCATACTTCTTGAAACTCTGCATAGAAAGCACGGGGCAGAGCAAACTTTGAGAAAAATTAGATATAATTTGATAAGATTGAGATAAAACATGAGGTATAAAAACACAAGGGCATACTACTGGTTAGTACAGGAAAATAATCGTCTGAACTCTACACCAGATATAATACGAGGAGAGAATATGTGATTTTTGTTCATGTAGAAGCTGTAAAACAAAGTCTGTAAAAATCTTTTCATGCAGTGAAATTGAAAGTTTGTGATGCACATTCAACAGCATCACTCCCTCATGGCCGAAGTGTGTTTACAGTCAATACATAGGGGAGACTGCACTGTGTTCTGTCAAAACAGGAGCTAAAACATGTTCAGGGCGGGGGTTTAAAATGCATAAAATAACGACAGGCATTTACAGACATAATAAACACATCAAGGATGGTTCTTCCCCTCAGAGACCTGTGGGAGAAGGGGAGCAGGTCGTACCATCTCAGGCCACCGCCGCTGACCCAGTGGATGCTGGCATCAAGGCCGAAGCCGGAGTTACGATTTGACCGCACTTAGAGTTAGTGTTAAATAAACAATTCATGTGAGAACAAAGGATAACAACTGAGCAATAAATGCAATGTAAAATCACAAAATAAAAATACCTTGATGTGTGAAGAAGAAGGCTCATCTTTGTGTTATTTATTCAGTTTTCCTACCAATGTCTTGAGTTGCACCGCACAATGCATTGGTGACCCCGACAACTAAAGGTGAGCCACCTGTAAAAAGTGGGTGTAGACAGGTAGCAGGTGCAGCAAGGTTGTTGTTTTTGGCAGTATGAGGATGCGTGGCCTCGCTAGCTGTATGATTTTTTATTTGGTTACATGTCGGTAAACTGACCCTCAGTTACACAAAACTTTAACGTGTGTGTAGATTATATTCAACGATGAGAACCGAAGCAAACGTCTTGTACCTAATGGATAGAACAGGTACCGCCCCCCCCCCCCCCTTCACTAATATGTTTAGCTTCTCATTCACCACTCAACATCGTCAGCAAAGTTAAAAACAACAGTTCTCACTTATAACTATAAATATTAAAACTTAATTCACACATTCATGCCTGGAAGAATCTTGTAATACGATTTCGGACACCCCTAAAGTGGACCGTACCAAGTCTTCACACGTCATCATAATGTAGACGTTAATTGAACGTCACGCCTACCCACCTCAGTCTCTCGGCGGCGCGCATGCGCAAGTATCAGCTACTACTACCGGATCGTTCAGGTAAATGTAAGTAGCAGTAGCTAACTATTCAGCTTGTTTTATACACTTTACTATATTACCTTCAGTTTCTGAATTACACCGTGTATACTTAAGTATCTATGGATGAATGCTAATGTTAGCTAGCTTTGCCTTTTTGCTATATTTTTGTTAAGTAGCTGAAGCTAACGTTGTGCTATCTGTCACTAGCTTATTAAGTTTAGCTAGCTGATACCGCGCCCTTTCATTTCCAAGTGTTGTCTTGTCATTTTAATACCAATAAAACATGTCATGTATGATCTAATGTTAGCAAACACTGGTGCTCAGTCATGAGCAGTGACACAAAGGAGGATTAGTTGTTGTAGAGATACGTTTTGACATCAATGTATAGTTTATTATTTCATTTTGATAGTGTTTGTTTAGAGCTAATCTTATTAGCTTCTATAATTGACACCCCCTATGAATACAAACGTGTCACCTGGTTGGTTATTTGAACAATATTAGTTTGCTGAAGGCTCAGTAATTGTATTAGCAGTGGTGGAAAGTAATTAAGTACATTTACCTACTTGAGTACTTCCATTTTATGCTACTTAATACTACAACTCAATACATTTGCAAGAGAGATGTGGTACTTTCTTTTCCACTACATTTATCTGACAGCCTTAGTTACAAGTTCCTGTAAAGATAAATATTTTTACATAATGGATAATGTAACAAGCTTTTAAAATACAACAGATTGTTAAAGATTAAACCACTGGTTTCCAACCTTTTTGGCTTCTGACGTCTTACAAAAAGCAGTGATTAATTGGGGTCACACTTCAGAATTATATGTTAACAGCTCCAACAAATAGTGATTTTTCACAGGGTTGTCATAACCTGGGTTCTAGGCCATGACAAATTAGGGAATGGACAAGACTGATGACAGTTGATTAGATTATTTATTATTAAAATGAATAAACTGAAGTGGCAAATTTACATCAGTAAAAGTTCAAATGATCCAATATCTCACCAAAAATGAAAGATTAGCGAAAACCATAATTTATACACTACAGACATGATAAACAAGCAAAAATACTGTAGGATAGTAACAATTGCCTTCTTTTTTGGTAGTAGACCAAAATGGCACCAAACTGGAGATGGACTGCAATGACAGTCCAGATCCATTGATTTGTGTTTTGAATAACAAAAAACAAAAATGATTTTTTTTCAGCTAGATACAAGTCTGTCCTTACTCAGTTATTGTGTGTATGTGTGTTTCTGTTTAGCTTCTAACCTTTCAGATTTCCGCTGAACTCAGGATGTGGGCTGATGTCTGTCTGAAAGTGAGGAACAAAGAGAACGTCGAAACAGAATGGACATCTCGTCGCTCTGCCTCTTAATGTGTAAGAAATGTTGCTTTTTAAAAAAATGTTTTTTATATTTGGTGTTACCATGCAGATTGTTTTTATTTTTATATGATCAGATAGTCATTCTCCAGTCCAATACAGTGAAGCTGAATAATTTGTAGTTATACTATAACACTAAGTTATTTAGTCATGTTCATGTTGCATATAGAAAATTCAGTTTGTTTTCTCAAAATAAAAGCTTATCTACAAGGCAATGTGGCATGTGAGAACATATTTTTGTAATTTGCGTCAACGTTACCTTGACAGCCCCGCTCACTCGTGTTGGTGACAGGATGACTTTCAAATCCTAGTTTCATTCTCTCAAAATAAAATAATATGGGTCTCTAAAGTGAAGTCACAACATGGCTTGTTAAAAGAAAAAGCACAGGTGTTTTTAATGTTTCTGTTTTTGAATGTTCACAGAAGGAGCAGGTGATGATCTCCCCCTTATGGTTTTGCTTTAATGTCTGTCATTTCCTGTCTGAACCCACAGCAGCCACGCTCAGTATCCATCCTAACAGGTCTCAGTTCTTCCGTTATGAGACCTTCACTCTGAGCTGTGCAGTGCCAGCGAACTCAAGCAGCTGGACACTGAAGAGAAACACCTCCTCCGGGTCGTTCCTTTCATGTGAGGTGGGCTGGGGTCGCCTGAGTGGCTCCTCCTGCTCCATTTTGGGCGTGTACTCGTCAGACACCGGAGTGTACTGGTGCGAATCCAAGGAAGGGGAGCGCAGCAACGTCCTCCACATCTCAGTGAACAGTAAGCCTGCAATTCCAAATATTCTTAGAGTCAAGTCAAAAAAGACAAGTGTTTATGATGTGATAGAATAAGTTTCATTTGTAAAACTGATCCATCCATCCGTCCATCCATCTATCTTCAATCGCTTAATCCAGGGTTGGTTCATAGTAGCAGCAGGCCAAGCAAGCGAGCTCAGACATCCCTCTCCCCAGCAACGTTTTCCAACAGTCTAGTACTACACCTGCTTTTCTGCTGACGCTGCACCAACCTGCCTCTCAATCTCCCACTGCATCCTCACTCGAGAACAGACCTACTGTAACTTATATTTTCATCATCCAGCCTATTTATATTAGTTGTGCATCCATGCTTTGTCATTGCTTTGCAAAATTCTGGTTGAATTCTGATTTTTGTTGCTTCTTAAGTATATTTCTTCACCTTTGCTGAACATGTTTAGTTTGTTTTCTACAACTAAACAGACTGAGCTGGAAAACGTAGGATTAAAAAACGAGGACAATCCAAGATCTCATGGTTTGTCGTTCTGTATTTCAGGTGGTACTGTGCTCCTGGAGAGCCCGGCACTTCCTGTGACGGAGGGAGATAAAGTGACACTTCGCTGTTCCATCAAGGAAAGATATGAGGAGAAGTCCAAGTCAGATTTCGACGCTGCGTTCTACAAAAACGATGTTTTCATCGGGATTCACTCTGATGGGACGATGATCCTTCCAGCGGCGTCCAAGTCTGACGAAGGTTTCTACAAGTGTCGGCACCCGACGAAAGGAGAGTCTCCACAGAGTTTGCTGGCTGTGAGAGGTGACGGCGATGATGATGATGATTATGATGATGATGATGATGATGATGATGATATTCTCCTCTCTACGTTCAGTGTGTGTGGGATTTGTCGGGTGGTACAGACGAGTCTCTGAGACAAAGCTGCTCTACAGGCAGGAATCTCACCTCGTTGATCAAACTCAGTGAAGCTGCCCGGTCACAGTCAGACTCCGTATCGAATCATTTGTGGGGACAAACCTCTTGAAGGCAGCTTGAAACTGTTTGACTTGTTTCTGCTTTTTAGACTTGACTTTTTCATTGTGTGTGTTCTTTAACAGAGAAATGAAACTTGATACCTCCACACAAACGGTTAAGAGTGAACACTGAGGGGAAGTGAGATCCAAAGCACAAAGACGGACTGGTTTGGGTTCTTGTGACCCTGTCAGCCTTTAATATGGCGCTCACGCTGCTGTGACACCGTCAGACCCCGTGATCAACAGGTTTTAAAAAGGGATATCGTCTTTTCTTTTATTGGGCACATTCTGAATTCGTGTCCAAAGGTTGGACGTGGGAGCGGTGGGCAGGTGTGAAGACGAGGGGCCAGACTGGGTGGACGCAGCTCTGAAACAAAGGGGCTTGTGGGTTGGGGAGTACCTACCGACCAACCTTGCAACTCACAGGACTTAAAGAACCTGCTGCCATATTTACTGTGTCATATTTGGATAAAACATGAACTGTTGTTCTGTCGTCTCTTCGTCACAGTCAGAGATCAGCCCACGGTCGAGCCCACCGCTCCTCCCCTCATGTCTCTGCCCAGGCTGCTGTGCACCGTCCTGCTGTTTGTCATCTACACTGCCATAATGATCATGTGTATATACCTGTACCGAAGGCTGGCTCGAGGTAAGAAACCCTGGTAATAAAACAATATATCGATCCCTGAATATATTATCTTTGCTGTGTCATGTGCTCTGGAGACGTTAAACTTTACAAACATTTTTTAGCATTTTTAGTTAAAATTCTCCAGATTCTTTCCTTTTTTTTCCCCTTGTAGACTTTTCAACAGTGTTGTGAACTGTTGCTTGAAGGCAAGTCACGTGGTGTGATGACCCTGGGATTCTCTCTGGGGTTTGCCATGCATTCATGTGTTGTCTAAATAACAACATAACATAACATAAATAACAAACACACAACAATATTCCCACCCCCAAACCCCGGTGGCAGAATAACCGTTAGTTGCTGTCCAGGAAGAGTGACCTAGATCTGTCAGAAATGTTATTTATATCAGCTTTAACCCTGATGAGAAGCACAAATACTGAGAACAGCTTTCAACATGTTTCAACTCCACTAGCAATAAAATACACATCATCTTTGTAGCGTCCATGTTATTTCCACATTAACATGCGAGGAGCACCTGAATGCAGCACCGAGCTGTGTGTCTGTGTGCGGTGTGATCGTGGGATCAGGAAGCACCTGGCACCTGTGGCACTGATGTTATCTAACCCTCGGCCACATACAGTACATCTCTGCAGCTGCCGAACCACCTCTCTCTCTCTGATTTTCTCCACAAGCGCCATATCCGGGGTTCGGTTTGTTTTTATTCTGTGTTTTGCTGCCACATCCTCTCCTCATGCACGCCGCTGCCTTTACTGATCTCCACCTCCCTGGTCGTATATTTAATTTGATTTATTGGCTGTTTCGGATCCTGATACAAGCAGAGTCGTAAATTACAAACAATGTTAGAACCATAAATGAAGTGAATTCAGTTATAGTGACAGCAGGAAGTGTTCATAGAGCTAAAATGGTGAGTTACAGCAACATAAACTATAACTATAACTACCTCCCAGTTGTTAATTTACTTTTTATGTAAAAGAAACACAGGAAACAGGGAGTGGGAAGATTTATGTGGCGGGACCATAAATCCATCGATAGTTGCTCCTGGAGAGAATTAGACAGGAAGGAAACAGGTGGATAAAGACACCTCCGCCTCTCAGTGTATTTACGCTCCATTAAAAACAGTCTTTCTCTGCTCTTCCTGCAGCTGGAGCTGCTGCTGCTGGTCTCATAGCTGAATGATGAGTCCTGTTTCCTGCTCGGAGGAAGAAGAAGAGGAAGAAATTACACTGAACAACCGACCAATTATATGCTGCCTAATATTATTGTGAATAAAGTAATACACATTTTTATTTTTTTCTTACATTTTATATGATTTTTCTACTAACTCACAGCTACTATAACATGATGCTTAAATCAAGGTCACGTTTACATGGTTTATTTAATAATCTGCACGAATTGAACCATGTGGAAAATATTCTTGTTCCTGCATCTGATGAGTTTTTAATAATCAATAAGCTTGATGCTGTAATCATTATGTTATTTGTACTAATATTTACCTGCACTGTCGTTGCTAAGTAACCATCTAATGAATAAATAGATGGACTTCTGTAGTCTGTGTGAGTTTTTGCCCCTGAAGTTCAGAGAGCTGGCCACTAGGTGTCACCATTTCAATACTTCCAGGTCAGTGCACCAAGAGGAAATGAATGTGCGTGTCTGTTTTTACTGTTATTTATTACAAGGAAGAGCAGTTTACAAGACGTTTAAAATGAAATGAATAAAGAAATAGTTTAAATAAAATTACACGTATAAAACAGACAATAAATAAATATAAACAACACTAAGCAGAACAGTGATTGGTGGTTTACTTGGCTACAGGTAGATCATAAACTTGAATCAGCACAAAAAGGTAACTTGGTTTAAGTTTGTACATCAAATCAGTCATTTGGAAAAATACAATGCTTAATAATAATAATAATAATGGTTTTTCCCTCTTTCTTGCAGGACTAATGCTGTGACGGTCTGGAGCATTTAATTAACCATTACCGGGACAGAGGAGGGGAACGGACAGTAATGTGTCATAAAGTGTCTTATATTAATTATACAGTGTTTTTTTTAACAGTGCAGGCACAGACTGTAGGAAGCGGAGCTGCAGAGGAACATACAGTAGTTTCTGTTCATCCAGGACCGGAGTTTTCAGGAACGTGGACGTGAACTTCATCAGTCCAGGACTCGGCGCCAGAGCGTCCACTTCGGTCTGAATCTGCAGGATCGATATGAGACAAAGGTAAATTCAGACAAATACAATGAAAAGACATTCAGACTCATTAGGTTGAGACGCAGTGATCAGATATACCTTCCTGTTCTGGGCGTTTGCAGAAGATTTTTCCAAGAGCTGCTGCAACTGTCACGAGTTGAGCTGCTATGAACAAAGCCAGGAAAAGGTATTCCTCATGTGGACTTCCCTTTGGCTGTTTCTGACCTGCATGGAGACAGCAGATACACACAGCATGTGTTAATCCACATCTTTAACCGAGTTCAAACGAGGTTACTACACCAGTTACCATGGCAACGGCTCTAAACCAAGCAGGTCCTCGGAGGACGTCTGACTCACCTGTAAATGGTTCGTCAGCGGCGCCTCCTTCAGACCTCCGACTCACATTCAGAACAAACTTTTCTGAGGGTGGAAATCAGAATTAGATTTACAGTCGTAACCATGGTTACAGTCCCATCCTGCATTGGTACCACAGAGTCCACTCACCAGAGGCCTCCAGCTCCCACCGCCCTGTGGTTTTGTCGTAAGCAGCAGCCAGATCACACCTGTAGTTCCCAGAGTCTTCGGCTGTGACTGCGGACACGTGGAGTCTGACTCGTGCGTCTCTGAGAGCGTCTCCGTCGCACTGAACCCGTCCTGCAAACTGCTGATGCTGAGACTCCGGGGCCTCGACGCCCTTTATCATCTGATAGAAAAGCTTCAGAGGCTCCGACTGGAGAAAACAAACCATGTTGCTGCGAGTCATGTCGGCTGTGGTCTGAAAGTCCCATCCGATGGTGATGTCACCGTTCTCCTCTGCGTCATAGAGGGGCGGAGACATCTTCACCAGGTACATCCCTGCAGAGAGAGAGAGAGAGAGAGAGAGAGACACTGACATGAAGATGTTGCTGAACTGATTTAGATTTTACACTTTGTTCTTATCATGTTTACAAGGGCTCAAATTATTTGCAGTTAATGTGCCTTAAACACATCACAAACAATTAGTCGATCAATCAATCAGTCAGCCTCCAGAATTTTCACAACTTTTTTTTTTCTTACATTTTATTGACTAAACTATTAATGGATACAATAATCATTATTATTTATTTGCTAATAAGAACAGTAATTAGCGTCAGCCCTGCTCACCGCACACACAGGAGGTCAGGCCGAGCAGAAGCATCAGGATCATCTTCTCCCTGTGAGACAAGAAGATTTACATCTAATCATCAATCACTTGTATTCTGGATTGATTTAAGTGAATCAGTACAGGTGAGAGTTTAATGAAATGTCGCAGAGGCCCTGCTTAAGAAAACACATGCAAAATTCAGAGTGAAAACACTACAAGATATATATATATTTTTTTTATCTGTTCACATTCAGAAAACAAACCCCATGTTCCGGTTTAAGTTTTAAAATAAGCGTCTCCTACCTGTTCATGTTGGTGTCGGTCAGCTGTTCCCAGGATCCAGGGAAACCTCCACAAGTTTTCCTGCTGAACAACTGACTGGGTTCATCGCAGTCAGACACTGAGCTGGAAATAAAACAAATCATTCTAATTAGAAATAACAATAATAACAAAGTATTTTTCTATTTAAATAAATCTGTCATCAAGTGATAATTTATGAATTTGTGTTTTGTGGAGCTACAGTTGAAGTAAGAGGGGACACCGGGGTAACTTATGTACCATGTGACCTGCATCACTGCAGCTGTAAAGTAAAAACAATCTAAACTTGAATACCTACGTGTGTTCAATGATTTTGACTCATTATATTAAATTAAACAATAAATTCTCATGCACAATCTTTAGATTTTTACTCCTCACTTTAATATAGAGTTATAAATGGCCGAGCACGGAATGTGCTCATGACTAGTTGCCCTGTCACGTGGTAAGTGCTCACGATACGGGGGTAAATTGTTGCATCATATTTTTCAGATGAAACACCTCAACCCCATCAATCTCTTAACCTTAAGTCTTTTCTTTATTTTCTTTATCCTGTTTGAAAATTGTGTCCAAAAGGATTTTATTATTTAAAGGCTCATCACGCAGCGTCCTCTGCATTTCAACTACTTTATCATGTAGAACTATTTAAGATCCAGCTGAAACTAAAAATGCCTCCTTTTTTATCGTTTAATTTAATAATTTTAAAATCTCACGTGAAAGTTATTAAAGTGCAACAAACTGTTTTGGGACGGTGGTTTAACAGCTGCGTCATCGGTCGCTTAAGTAACGACTGAAGACAAACTTTAAATCAGACTTTATGTTTTAGTTACTTACTTGTTTGTAGATCAGCGGTTGTTCCACTTGATGGCACATTAATTATTAGATGAGAAACTGGACGAAGAACTTCTTCTCTACAGACAAACTTTTTAAAGTTTCTGTGGTTAGTAAAAGTCTGATCAGCGCGTGACAGATTGTTGTTGTCAACAAACCAAAGCGAAAGTAAATCCTGTTGTGTTGATTTCCTGGTACATGGGGTAAAATGCAGGGGGGTGGGGGTGGGGTTAGAAACTTAGAAACGTGATGACTCAGGAAAGGTCCGGAGTAAGGAGTCTTTATTTGATGTTGCCATGGAGAGATGAGGCTGCACACTGAGCAGATATAATAAGGCTCCGGATCAGATAAAGATCAAATCAGCTGGTTAAGCTTCTGAATATCTTTTGTCCTTGTAGCTGATAAATACTCTCATAAAGTCTCTAATTTACACAAAGTTTTATTTAGTCATTTTTTCGCCTCCTTGCAGATTGTCTTGCAGCACCTGGAATAACCTGTATCCTCTGTCCAGACTGCATCAGGTGGGATTTAACCAGCGGACAGCTGAACCCCATGAATCACGGACTCTGTGTGGAGATGTTTGAAGGTGATGACGTCACCAAGTGTTTTTCTCTGGAGCAGATTTTAAACCTGGAGTTCAGCTCTGATCTCAGTTTGTCACTTGGAGTTATAAAGGATTACACAGGAAGTAAACTGTGAAAAAACCAAAACATAATCTAAATGAAGAGTTGCTGTTTGTTTGTACCATCACATGAATCTTCTCTCTGGAGCTCTAGTAACAACAGGTCGGTGAGCCAATCAGAAGAGAGGAGGCTCCGAGCCTCTCTCTGATGTTTTCAACATTTTTTATAGATCATTTTATTTTAAAACATTATTTATATACTTTTTTATTTTTATATAATTAAATCTTTCCCCAAAATTGTTATGTTTTCCAAAAGGTTTGTCAGCCCACTGTCGGTACCTTTGCGGTCCACCAGAGGGCCCCAGCCCACAGATTGAGAACCATAACACATTCAGTCACATCAGTGTTTGTGTCAGTGTGTTGTTGATTTCTAGAAAGGAAGTTGTCAAGTTGATAAATTGATAATACAGATTTCCATTAGCCTATCTATCCATGAGTTTATTTATTTTCTCCCTATGTGGATAATTCTTCAAACCGCTGTAAATGTTGTAAATGTTGTTGGCTCCATGTTGACACAGTCTGGCGTCACAGCTTCGCTCTCTGGAACCTGAGTTTGGGTCTTTTCCTTCACGTGGATCCTTATTATACAGCGTGGCGAGGTTAATCCACTGGGGCGATCCGTGGTGGTCGCTCCCGCGCCCAGGTCGGACGCTCCCGCCGGTGCCTTCACGTTGGAGCGGGCCGCGCAGCCGCAGGTGTAAAGCTGCTGCGTCGGGACCGGGACACTCTGTGCACGCGCGACCGGTGACAGTTCATGAGAGTGGCTAGAGACAAATCTGGGAGAGTCGTCCCCACACTCGGTCATCAGCGTGAGACAGTCCTTTATGTTGTTACCGTGTCTCCGCGGTCCTTCATGGGAGACTCTCTGCTGTGTTGGGGGACACAGGTCAAACAACACTTTAGTCGAGGACCGGATCCACTCGGGGTCAAAAGTGCGGAGAGCCGACTGGATGATTTCCTCGTGGCTCAGTGTCGACATCTTCACGGCCAGAAAGTGAAGGAAGTCGTCGGCCACAATAACGTGGTGCTCAGCGGAGGCAGCAGAGCCTCGTGCGTCAGTGTCCGCCATCTTACCAAACCTGCTGCTTCTCAACTGCTCCGGGATACTAACTTCTATCTGCGCGGGATCATTTGGCCTTTGATCTTTTTGACCGTTTCATCTTCGAATGACGTCATCGCTGTTACGTCACAAATGTAGTTTCGCTCCACGATATTCTTTTGTTCTAATTAGTTACAACTTTCTCTGCAGATTATGATTTTAAATAAGTCAGACACGTACTGAATGATCAATATTCCACATGAAAAATATGATTTGAAAACATTATTATTGTACGTCACCACCGTCTGTAGTAATATGTGACTTTCTCCAGTGTCGCAGCCAGAGGAAGGAGAATCAAGGAAATAAATAAACTAAACAAACGACTAACAAAATAAAATACTATCAAAAATCTAAATAAAGCAAACATCTAGAATAATCAAACGATACTAATTGTTAATAAAACAACAAATAAATAGCTCATGCAGATATTAATACACATGATAGAAAATATGTTGATTGCCTTTATGATAATGGCTGTAAAGGAAAGCTTAGAATAAAGAAAACATTCTCTTACATTCTCAGTAGATGTCGCACCGTCAACACGAAGCATTTGCTTCAGTTGAAACACTTTTGCTGCGGTGGTTTAAACTCAAACTAAAGACGTTGATGAAAACACAAAGATCAGTGGCGCAGATGCTGAGTTCACAAAATAAAACAAAACAACGGAAACAAGAGAGACAAAGTGCAACAAACAACATACATCCCTTTATTATATATGAAGAGAAAAGTCAAAATATATTACTGCTGCACTGATGCCTGTTTTTTCACCAACCGTGCCCCCCCCCCCCCCCCCGCGCACGCGCTGGCATTTGAATCAGTTCAACCTCGCGCTCACAGCTCACCGTTACCACGTGGTTGAAGTGGTACTTCCCGCTTCACAGCCGCTCTCTTCTCACAGCAGTGGATGAATGTTCGCGGGGGATGTAAAGTGTCACGCAGGTGAGAATTGATGAAAACTTTCCTTTTGGCTTTATTGTGTAGATCGTCACTTCCGCTGTCAGGGTGTGAGGGTTTAATACGCACTGCAACATCTGTCCGAGCAGATGTGTTCATCGCTCTGTGTCTATAGGATGAACTTTCAACCAGCACGAGGAACAGTTATGATTTACACCCGCACGCTAATGTGTCATGTGAATATATGTTGAACCCATTCAGTGTATGTTGTATGTTGTATGTTGTATGTTGTATGTTGTATGTTGTATGTTGTTCCGGGTGTTGGAACGATCAGCTGTTCCCCTCCAGACCTTTCCTTCCGTGTTTCACTTTTATTGCTCACCTGCTCCTGAAAGTAGGTGCGTCACTAAACCTCTGCAGGATGTAGATAAACTCCCAAACAACAATATACCCGTAGAACCCGGATGTGTCATGGATCCCTTGACTTCCTGCTCACCCACAGCTCAGCAGTTTACCCAAGGTTCAACACTCATGGTTTATTCCAGCATGCGAAACAGAAACAGCCTTAGTGAGAGTAATGTGGTTACGATCATAGAGTCTCACTCTTTCTCATCCGGTTTCAGTCCTTTTTCATATTCGCGCCTCTGCTCTGTCAGACAAGAGAACCTTTAGGACTCAGTTCAGAACGTTTCACAATAAAAGCGCACAGTTGTGGTTTTATTTTCTCGTCAAAATTGCTAAAGAGGAAGCGAATCTGTGGGTAACTGTTGCTGCTCAGAAGGAGATCTATTTTTTTTAGATTAAAAAAAATCATATAATGGAAATAATCTGAGGGGCCAGATGTTATTGCCGGGGGCCTGTTTTGTCCCCGTGGGCCACCAGTTTCAGACCACTGCCATTTGCCACAGTAAAAGCCCTGAAGGTGTAAACCTTTTCTTACACTTCTGGGAAGAGTGTGGGAGCTGAAATAAAACCACCGGCTCAACATCTCTCTACTTCTATTGGTGACTTTGCAGCAACATCAGTAAAGATAAAACTAATATCCAACCCAGGACTTTAATCGTCTTCTCTTCTTCGTCTACTAATTAGAACAGAACTGTTTCCACCTGTTGCCTGTGTTTTTAAGCTAAGCTAACCAGTTGCTGCTTGTAGCCTAATATTTACATCACAGACATGATCAGATTATTTCCCACAATGTTCCCGGTCCTGTTCCTCATTACTCTCCTGTCTGTCCTCACAGGGAAAACATGGCGTGGATTCTGATCGTGCTCATCTCTATGTGTGAGTGGTTTTACTTCCTTTTATAAACTGCTGCTCATCCTTCATTTAAACACACTTAGTGAGCCTTTCTTTCCCGCCTCTCTCTCTCTGCAGGGATGTACCTGGTGAAGATGTCTCCGCCCCTCTATGACGCAGAGGAGAACGGTGACATCACCATCGGATGGGACTTTCAGACCACAGCCGACATGACTCGCAGCAACATGGTTTGTTTTCTCCAGTCGGAGCCTCTGAAGCTTTTCTATCAGATGATAAAGGGCGTCGAGGCTCCGGAGTCTCAGCATCAGCAGTTTGCAGGACGGGTTCAGTGCGACGGAGACGCTCTCAGAGACGCACGAGTCAGACTCCACGTGTCCGCAGTCACAGCCGAAGACTCTGGAAACTACAGGTGTGATCTGGCTGCTGCTTACGACAAAACCACGAGGCGGTGGGAGCTGGAGGCCTCTGGTGAGTGGACTCTGTGGACTCTCCAGTTATTTGGTTAAAAGGGAAAATGAAACGTGCACCACTGCACTTCTGTGGGAACATGATGTTACTGTGCTGATACTTTCACTATTTCACCCACAGAGGAGTTTGTCTTGAGTGTAAACCAAAAGAACGTCAACACACCTGGCCGGACAACTACTCCAGGTAGGTCAGAAGATGTTTGAAGAAACGTTGAGGTTTGCTTTTAAAAATGACCTAGACATTAAGTGTCAAGTGCCAGATTTGATCTTGCAGTACTGAAGCCTGAAGGTGTGAACCAGGGCTGTAATCTCTCTTCATGTCACACGTCTGCGGCTTCACAACGTGCTTCAACACGGACGTGAGTTTGGTGACGTACATCCAGGTTTTGCGCAGGGAGCCGTGTGATTGGTTCAACTCGAGGGAAACTATGATGACGGGGCAAAATTGCAGAAAAGTTGCGGTTTGACAATTTGCGTGGGGACTGAAAAGTTACGTTTTTAAACTAAAACTAGTTTTAAGTTAATTAACTCAAGATGAATAATCAAGATGTGGACTGGGCTGCGCCACGTCCAGTATTTGTATTCGCCTTGTATGTCGCTGTGAGCTCGGATAAACTCGGATACTGTGGCAATCACCAGAAAAAACATCACACACGAAGGCACTTGACGACACTGATGTACCATCGTCATGCAGGTGCTAAGCAACCAGCAGGAGCCCCAGAGCAGGGACGAGACAGATGCAAGACACCAAGCAGAGTTGGACCGTACCTGGCAGCTGTAGCTCTTATAGTGCTAGTCGCCTACGCCGTGTATCTGGTGGCTGAAGCGACGCCGTGTCTCGCAGCACTGGTTGGTTGACGTCTACAACATGAAGGTATGTTTATTGTTACTTTGCTTGGCGGTGGAAATGAACAGTTCATTTACCATGAAATCAGGTAAATTAAAGCTGAATGCTCATTGATTTTTACCCAAGTTGAGTTTTTCTGAACATTTCAGGTGGAGCGATGTCTTGTGTCATCGAAGGTCAGACGAAGGAGGGAAGCTGCTTCATTTCACCTCAGGTGCAAGGAGATCATGTGACTTCTTAGACCGATCAAAGCCCAGACGCACCGGCGTGTTGTGGTCCATGTGTGAGGGTTTCACTTCACAGAGAAGGCCAAAGATAACCGGAACATCTGGACAGAATATCTTCACATCTGGTGCAAACATTCCCCCGGGCTCAAGGATGAACTAGTTAGGTTTTGGTGGTCAAAGGTCAAAGGTCACGGTTTTTGGCCATAACTCAGGAATTCACCTGCTAATTAACTGTAAGTGGACCGGCTGGCAGACGCATTCATCTGGTCCAGATGTTTAACTCTCAGGTTGTGTGTTTGTTATATTTATTATATACATTTTCTACCTTCCACTGATTTCACGTAGAGCAATATTACACAGGTACGCTGTCACGCTTCTTCCTTTATAGACAGTATGAAAGCAGGTGGAAGAAGCTTCACTTCCAACATTAGTAAAGCAGCTTTTCACTGCTGCATCTGTTCCAGCTGAAGCTCGTTTGAACTACGTCTCTTTAAGGTGCTTTAGTCCAGAGGTTCCCGAGGCGTCAGGCCACTGTGTGGTTGTAAAGTGTGTTGGTGTCTACTCCAGTTTACAACAGTGTTTTAATGACATGTAATAAAACACTGACTGGATTTCCTCAGTGAGTCTGAGACACGGAGCAAAGCTGAAGAGCAGCAGCTTAAAGTGGAAATGACACGATCACAAACACAAGTGTAGCATGTGACTTTAACATTTTTAATATGTGTACATGAATGTGTGTGATGTGTTTTCTGTGTGTTAACATTATATATTTCATTTATTTAGTTTATTAGAGTTTAAGTTTGTTAAAACAACATAAAAAACTCATGTCCGACTTCACACTCTGGGAAAGTGTCTCAGACTTTTGGACTCTACTGTTTATAACATCAAATATACAGACAAGCTGTGGGATGGATATATATTTATACACATGTCAATAATTAAATCATACATAAATGAATGTATACATTTGTATAAGCTAGATATATATATATGTCAATAAATTAAATTGTTCCAATTTCTAACAGGTTTCATATATAATTCTTATATGTAGATATAAAATAAAAATTTACATTTCATATATGGATATTCAATATATGTAGGCTATATATATACATTTGCATATGGGGATTTTAGAAACTATTTACAAACTGACAGAAGCTGAAGTGACCCGTGCGGTCGGCCTCCTGCTGCTCCTGAGCGTCACCTGTCCAACCAGTAAGGTGTGTGCTGCATGAAAACAAAAGGCTTTGTGTCGCGTCGTCACGTGAAGTGAAGAACCTGCTGACTCTTGGTGTTGATGTGTGGATCCTGGAGTTTACAGGTACAAACACAGTTCTACAACACACACACACACACACACACACACACACTTGCAAAAACAACACACACTTCTTCTTACATAAGACACTTACAGTCAACACTTCCCCACCAAACACACACACACACACATTTAAAAGAGCCACTGAACAGCAGAGAGTCCTGGTGTTACAGTCAGACCTCCGTGAGTTTCTGTGTGAACTTTGCAAACACGGAAGCAGTGAGAGAGAAGAAGAGGAAGTGGTAGAGGTGGGTGGGTGGAGGGGGAGGGGCTGATTTCCTGATATTTTCTCCTGTCGTGTGAACTCTGTGTGACATCGTTAAAAACATCCTTGTTGTAAGGAAAGCAGTGTTTGCTGTTCGCTTCAGCTGCTTTCAAAGAGTTCATGGTTCTGTTGAAGAAATGCCATTTTGAAAAAGGATTGTCAGGTTCAACTTTTACACATTTTCTACGCACAGAGTCCAAACGTTGCACACAAAATGCAAAGTGAAGATGACAAACAGGGATGTGCTCCACCCTCCACTTTACCAGTCTCATACATTTTGCAGGAGATGATGAAACCACAGTGACAGTAACTGTGACTGACTTGTCACTAAATTCCATCCAATTGTGTGACTCTGTTGAACACTAGTGTAGTGACATCTCCTCTCCTCTCTGGGAACACTGGTCTAGGAGCTGTTTCTCTGTCAGCCTGGATGTTGGCTTTCAGATCATCCATATATCCCACATCATGTAGCTTCTCTCTGGGCTATGTTTTGTTCCAGTGGCTCATTTCTCAGGGCTTATTAACCTGCAACATCCGAGCTCTTTGTGGTCTCACTCGTCCTGAGGAAGGTCAGTAGCACCAGGTGCCTTGCTTAAGGGTTCATATATCCACAAGGGTCCACACTGGATCCCTGACCGGGAATCAAACCCCCGATCTCCTGTGTTAAAGTCAGTAGTGTCGACCACTGAGCTGAACTGAATCTTGTTACCTGAAGTATTGAGTATTTCTGATCTATATATGATCTTGATCCTGATATTGTGTGTGTGTGTGTGTGTGTGTGTGTGTGTGTGTGTGTGTGTGTGTGTGTGTGTGTGTGTGTGTGTGTGTGTGTGTGTGTGTGTGTTGTGTGTGTGTGTGTTGTGTCTGAACCTGAGTCAGTTTGAGTTCCTTCATGTTTCTGTGTGTTGTGTCACTTCTGCCTCGTCTCTTCTGTGATTTACAGCAGCTGATGATGTGGGATGAGGACAGGTTTGTAAACTGTGGAGCTTCAGTCTAATTTATCTGTGAAGCAGCAACAAGCTGATGAAGTGAACAGTTCAGACAACACTGATGTAGAATCAGAGGAAATTATGTCAGATATATTTCAAGAGATGACTGGAGGCTGTGAAAATATGAGGACACAGTCATTACAATAAGTATCTGCTGTTTATCTTTAACTATCTGACAGAATGTGACCTGAGGGAAGGTGGTTGTTGTGGTAAAACTTTAACTTCACTTTGTCAAACCAGTTTGTGAGGTCTGCAGGCAAAGTCTTAAAGAACAACGAGAGGATCAGATCAGCATTTCATATCTCTGATTCATACACTATTTAGAAGTGTAAAAGCGCCATTAAACAAATTCTCCTCTCACCGTGAGAAAAGACGGGACTGACATTTTCGTCCAGAGCAGTAAGTTGTGATCGTTGTTACATTGATCCTGGTGTAAAGGTTTTACACTTTCTGAGATACAGTGTGTTAATAATTGTTTGTTTCTCTCTGTGGAGATCAATAATTACAACTTGGTTGATTCTGTGAAGGTTTATATGAACGTCTGTGAGGAAACTTGTTTCTTTGATTTTCCAGGAGGGAAATCTTCAGACTCTTTGTGTCTCATTTATCAAACTAATCGGCAGAAAACCGAGCGTACGACCGTTTCCACGCAAACTTCGGCATTTATCAATTTGGACGTGAGCGAACGCTACGATCAGATCTCACGTCAGGTCTGAGCTCGTGCACGCAAATCTGAGTCTGGATTTGCGGTGCAGCAGCAAAATCTGGCTGAAAATAATTATTAAACAAACCTCAGCTGCCATGAGCATAAACAGTCACATATTGAACACGAATAAAACAAGATAAAAAATTTGAATTTTAAAAAAGCCCACGTTTTTTACTGATACCACTTTTTTGTACTGTTACGGCTGTACACCGAAAATAATAATGGACACAACACCAGTGTGAAGGTACTGCATATGAATTTATTACAGTAGCTTAAGGACAATGCAGGAATAAATGGAGACCAGATACCTAGCACCAAAAAGGTGCAGCAGGAGAGAGCTGAACAAAGAAGACCTGCCTATATAGACTCAGCCCACTAATCAGCACAGGTGTCTGCCAAACAGGTGATCAACCTAAAAGGATCAACAGTAAACACCAAAATAAAACAGGATGTAACGGTACAATAAAACAATATGAGAGGCTAAATTGCCTAAAATGACATCTAATTATTTCATGTTAAAATTTGAAATAATAATAAATACAAGCAGAAATGTGTGTTTGCAAATGAACTCATGGCAAAATTGTGTAATTGTTTTTTGTTTTTCCCGATGGGTGTGACACAACTGGAACAACAATTAAAAACATCTGGTGAGATAATCATTGCTGCACTGTGGTTGGTCAGATGTTTACTCACTCCCTTATTTAAACAGATGCTTTGACAGTTATCAAATCATAACGATGGCAGATTTACTCGTTTTGGAGGAACAATACACGCGTGTCAGACGTGCGCGTGTTTTCAGAGACCGCAGATCTCCAGATTACTGGGTTTCCAAATCAGTAAAAAACGTGGGCTTTTTTTAAAATTCATTTTTTTTTAATCGTTTTATTCGTTTTAAGAATCCGTTTTGATCTGTTCTAAATATGTGACTGTTTATGCTCATGGCAGCTGAGGTTTGTTTAATAATTATTTTCAGCCAGATTTTGCTGCTGCACCGCAAATCCAGACTCAGATTTGCGGTGCACAAGCTCAGACCTGACGTGAGATCTGATCGTAGCTTTTTCGTAGGTTTTCTGCCGTACGTTCGTTTGATAAATGAGGGCCATTGTCTCTGACATCATCATGGAGGCTCGGTGTCCTGTCCTCTGATCAGCTGTTTGTAATGAGCAGGATCATAAAGAGGAAGCAGCATCGTACTGACTGAATGAAGTCAGACTGTAGATTTTCCTTCTTTGTGACTCTTCAGCTCTGTCTCCTCTCACAGGGAGAAGATGATCTGCTGCATCCTGCTGCTCCTCACACTGACCTCCTGTGTCTGTGGTTAGTTTACTCCTTCACTTTATTATCTAGAAACTGATACAAGTCCTCAGTTAGTCTGCTCCTCACTTTCCCTCTCTGTCTCCTCAACAGGAACATTTGTAGTGAATGTGACACAGAGCTCCTATCAGGCAGAGGAGAACCACAACATCACACTGGAGTGGAGCTTCACAACCAAACCTCACACTCCACCTGACTTCCTTTATATTCTATGTGAGATGTTTACTGATGATCTCAAAGCCTCAAAAGTCCTGTTTCATCTACATGAGGGTGTTGAGGTCCCAGAGTCTCAGAATAAACAGTTTTCAGGACGAGTCCAGTGTGACAAAGACGTCCTCAGAGAAGGACGAATCAGACTTCATGTGTCCAGACTGAGGACTGAGGACTCAGGACTGTACCTGTGTGAAGTCAACGCAGATTATGGTGCAGCAGACTTTGGCAAATGTCGACTCAGCGTCTCTGGTGAGTGAATTACTGGAGCTCAGTAGAGAAAGTAAAATAGCTCTGTGTGGTGCTGAGGAAGAAAATAAACATTTGGGTAGTTGGGAGTTGTCTCCTGTCTGTCTTCATGCAGTGCGCTCTTCCTTTGTCTCACTAAATTCCTCACTGTCTTACAATACTGGTATCTTACTAGCTGATTCAATCCAGGGGCCAGTTTGAACTACCTGAGGGAATTACCCACAGTTCATAGTGTTTCAATGTTAAAAACAGGGTTGCCATGGTTACTAGGAGAAGCGTTAATAAAATAGAAATACGGTAGGATTATGTTTAGTTTCTCTCTCTTAATTCTCCCTGTCAGTCAGCTGTGGGAATTTTTCTTTTCAGTTTCACTGAAATGTTTCCACTTCAGATAAATCAACATGTTCATTCTTCTCTTCAGCAGCTGTTGATCAGCCTGAAACTCAGAGACCAACTGAGAGACCAGAACCAGAGAGTCGGGGAAGGATCGGCCTCTACGCTGGACTGGGACTGACAGCAGCAGCAGCAGCAGCTCTACTGGTCAAACTCTGCTGTTCCTCAAGTCCTTGTTTCACTAAATCTCCTGATGAGACAGTAAACCTTTATTCAGAGGTGTAAGAGTGACGTTCCTCAGAGAGCAGACGTCTCTCTGTCTCTGCTTCCTGTCACCCTGTTGGTCCATGAGGCTGCTTTTCTCTGCACACCCAGTCTGACCTCTGACCTTTCACCTCTCTCACTGTCTCCATGGAAACAGAGAGAGGGGACCAACACTGGGTCAGACCCTCTTTACTGTGAGAGAGTCAGAGCTCTGGTTCAAGACCTGAGTCATCAAACATGAGAGACTCTCCCTCCAACATCTTCTAGTTTAAGTGTCAGAAGATTTAACTGTCATGAAGGGAATATTTCTATGTTCCAGATTATATTCACGTTATTGTGAGTTTGTGTTTAAATGAATCATTACAGTATTAATAACAAATGTCAGTGTCAAAGAGAAGAGAGCTGCACTTTATTATCATTATTATTATTATTATTTTTTTATATATATATATTTTATATCTTATCTCACTACTGATGAAAACTGTTACAATGCAAAATAAACTTTCATCATGTTCTGTTCATAATGTGTTTGTGATTGTTCTGACTCTTCTATGTGTCAGAGACCCAGAAGTTACCAAGACTTAAAACTGTATTATATACATATATAAACTGTATATACATATATAAACTATATATGCAGACACACACAACACCACAACACTGCTGTGAGCACATAGTGACAGTGGAGAAATAAAGTGATGTGATGCTGGTTAAGTGACATCTAGTGGCCAGATTTGATATTGCACTTCTGTGGAAGGAGCTGAATCAAAATAAAAGTGAAGCTGCTGAAGTCCTTGATATTTTACTCAGTTAAAGCTCTAATACTGATAATACTGATATTCCTGTACTTATTATATGTTATTTAATTTGATCCTCTTTCCTCCAGTCTCCTGCTTTAGCAGCATCATTAGCCAGCTGAAAAACCAAGGTCACAACAATGAAACGTCTTCAGTTTTATTCACAAAGATGAGGTTTAAGTAGATGACTGATACTTAAATGAATTTTAAACTCTCTGATATGTCGTCCTTGTAAACAGCTAAAAGCAACAACAATATGGTAAATGAAAAAGCAACAGGTAAAAGCATTTTTTAAAGGTTTTATTCCTTCCTGTTCATATTTCCACCTTTTAGTTTCTTATTCTTTTCCAGATTTATTCTTTTTTATGACTCTCCTCTGAATCCAAAGCTGAGTTCCTCTGATGAAGCAAAGATCAACTCAACATGATGCTTCACCACCAGCTTGTGTTAAACACAGCTGGACTGGAGACACGTCCTGCAGCCGTCTGACAAACAGGGACTATGTTATTATTATAACTGACAGTGTGAAAGTAACATTCAGGAAACCTGTAAACTTCACCTTCTCTATAAGTTACTGATGAAAGAGTCACTTTCTAGTGTCTGTGAGAGACACTCATCTACATGTTCACCCTCAGCAGAGGAAGAAAAGACCCAGGTAACATCAACACAGGTGAGTTAATGACTGAGGCCCAGCCCAACAGCTCCCCCTGCTGACCGTTTATCAGAAGGGATTTTACCTGCTGAGTGTTGCAGTGATCCAGTCTGATTGTGCTGATAGTAAGTGAGTCAGGTGTAATAACATAAGTGACCAGCAGAGGGAGCTATGTATTAGAGCGTGTGGTGCGTTTAGTAAACAGGAACACACGATAAAGAAGTAACTAGAGGAGGTAGGATGTTGAAGAGACACGCAGGTAATATAATAAAGTTCGAGCGCAAGCTCATGTTCACAAGAAGATGTTTCGTCATTTAATGATGAACAACACATGATGACAGAGGAGTGGTCAAGTGTTTCTGGAACAGACTTCCGCTTTTAGCTTTAATATCAATAACTTTAATCTCTCTCTCAGAGTTTAGCTCTGGCGCCATCTTGTGACAGCCATGCTAACAGCTCTGTGAGGCTGCACTGTGGATGAGTGGTGGTTAAAGCTAAATGCTAACACATTAGTTTACCCTGTTAGCATGGGATACGTCCACGGACGTGACTCACGCAGGGCGACGTCATCACGTAGAACGTGCAGAGAGTGCCGTCAGTCTCCTCACCTTCAGTCTCTGAGTCTCTTATCGTCCGGTCACAGAGGAACCTGGATTAAACTTCTCTCTGGACTTTCATCCTCCTCTTGGCTTTCCTCTCCTGCTCACCTGTTGCAGGTAAACAGACACGTTAACACCGTATAAACTACTTTAATACAGAAGAAAACTTTGAAACGTGATGATTCTCTTTTTTCTGTGTTTATAAGCGGGTTGTTGGACGTTTATTTGCTATAGACACGAGAGATATTAGTGTACTGAATCTAAAACTGTTGAAGCCGTTAAACCTAATTAACGTCAACAGCTAGCTTGTTTGCTAGGCTACTGTTAGCTCGTTAATTTTCGCGCCTGAAGTCTTCAACGAGTCTTGACTTTAATGTTGAAGGGTCTTTAATATTCTCTCTAGCCTTGTGTAGTCGGTTTAATCATAATGGAAATAACAGTTATTTACATTTACCATGTGAATTATTGACAAAAGCATCAAGACCAATTAATACAACCAGTCTTTGATGCTCACAGCAGGGTTATATATTATTGATATGTGATCACACAATATACATCAACATTGTCATGCTGTTTATCCACTTGTTGTTTAAGCAGTTCCTGACCTCTTCTTCCTCTTTTGTTGGTGTCACTCAAAAGGTTTTTGTCAAAATGATTCTTCAAAAATTACAGTCTCTAATTTTGGGCTGGAAATGAAGCTGAAACAATTAATTGACAGAAAATAATAAACTAGAGTCTTTTTTTCAAGCACAAATACCGGTTTTCGGTCTGTTGAGATTACCTTCACTGCACCTTATCTGCTTCTGTGTGTGTCCAAATACCATTGAAATTTAACAGTTAAAGAGTAAAAACAGAGGAGCAGCTCTCTGCCAGGAGACTGAAGATGTCAATGCAGGATGTGGTCAGACTGAGGTCAGACATAGAGAAGCATAAACCCTCGTTACAAAGATGAAGCCACATGTGAAAGTCCTGAGTCCAGAAGTGATGTGATGAGACGAGCTTTACGTTGGTTTTTCTTTGTCTCCATCTGTGTGTCAGTACAGTCACGTTAGCAGCTCTGTGAGGCTGAACAAAGATCGGCTGAGGCTGATGGGATGTCTGTAGTTCAGCAGGTATTTGGTCTCACACCAAAAATACTGGACGCTTTTACACTTTGACCTGATGATAAAAAGTTCATCCTCTGAGGATAAGAAATTTCACAGCTATCCATCCATGAGTTGAAACCTTAAAGTAAAATAAATCTCATGGGGGCACTAAAGGAAACATCAGGAGAAATCTGTAACATTCATCCTCTGAATGTTTGTCAGAATTTGCTTTTCATCAAATAGACAATTCTGTTTCAATTACTCAACGAGACCAGTATTTGAGGTGACACGTGGGGGTTGGGCTTCAGTCGTCTCATGGAGGCTTTTATTATATGGATCAGTGCGACATCTACTGGTCAGAATGTGAAATACAACATGTCAATTTGCTTTGTGGGATCAAGAAAATGATTTAGGAAAACACTTCATTTTCCTTTCATTCACTTTTAGGTACCACTGTACAATCAGACTCCCTTTATGAAGGATTCATGAATGGTTCATAACTCATTTATTAATTAGCTTGTTAACACTTTTTGAACCTTTTATAAGCTGTTATAACACATTAGATAAAAAGGGCAACAGCGACCTGTAATAACGAGCTCACATTTATCTGAACTGTTAAGCCTCATATCTCTTTGTTTTTCTCCATCATCCAGCTTTTGAAGTGAATCACTGATTTTTAAAGAAGCTTTTCCTTTATTCAGATAGCTACAGTGAGAGAGACAGGAAAGTCGTTTAAAACTAATACAGACAACAGACGTCTGTTTATTTAGTTTCTATTTATTATTTCCTTGTTTGGAGCTTCGCAAAGACAGTACAAATAAACTTTGGTAAATAATATAACGTGTACAGCATCGAGCTTAATGTCAGTTTGACTCTTTTTAAACATAAAACTCATTTTCAACATGGTTCAGTTCAGTTTATTGTTAAATAAACAATGTAGACGTCACCTTGATTTAAGCATCATGTTATAGTAACTATGAGATTGTAAAACAATAAAATTAAGCAATAATATTGGTCAGCATATAATTGGTCACTTTTTCTGTGTAATTTCTTCTTCTTCCTCTGAGCAGGAAATGCGACTCCTCATTCTGCTTCGAGACGACCAGCGGCTCTCCTTTTAGCCTCAACTCGAACTGTGGAAAACCAGCACAAGGAGCTGCATCATTCAAGATGGTAACCCTTTTTTTATTTTTTAATTTGAATTTAATTCATAATAAGCAACAATTTCAGTAGGAAATGAAAAGCTGGCGTCCCCAGACTTAAGGCCCACAGTTCGACCCTTCTCCACAGAAAAGAGAATCAGTATCGAGATCAATAACTTGTACAGATATTAAGATTTTCAGAGATGTTCTTACCTCGAGCCACCTTTCGGTGTACGTAAATACTCACTATCGTTGCGATAGTGTAGAGAATTAACAGCAGGGTGGCACACACCACAAACCCAGTGCGAAAGTGGGTTGACACCAGCGTGGGCAGTGGAGGAGGAGGAGTGGTCAGGATGCTTGTTGGCAAAGGTTTCTCTGTGAGGAAGAAAACAACCATATACAGACAGTTTTAGTTTATATATAACACGAAAATGTCCCTTTATCCATTAATTCCATATTGCAACAGGACGACGTAATAAAGTTATTTGAATAAATAGATTTATCTTCTCTGCCCCCTGATTTATTCTTTATTCCATTGTGCTTGTGATGGACAGATCTGTAAGTTCTATAATGGTAGGATTAAACATTATTTCATTACTTCTGTTTGTATTTTCAAAAATGTTTCAAAGCCTTATCCACACTGCTAGGAATAAAACTTAAAGCTCCTCCAGTGTAAAGGTCTGTGTCCATGTGTAGTGTGATTATAGATCAGCTCTAGCTTCTATATTAATACTGTGAAAGTATCAAAGCCTCAGTCCACAGAGAAATGCACACAGCCTGTATTCAGAAACTGAGCCTTAAAACCAGCCGTCAGGACTTCTGGAACTTTGTGATGTCACAACAAAGCAGTCACCAAGCCCCGCCCACCTGGACCCACCATCCAACCCTTTACAGGATTTGGTTTCTCTGAGTGTTTTTACCTGAAATCTGCTTTATTTTTATTGGATCACTCAGAAAACAGTGAGCCAATCAGAAGAGAGGCTCAGAGCCTCCTCTCTTCTGATTGGCTCACTGACCTGTTGTTACTAGAGCTGCAGAGAGAAGCCTGAGAGAGGAGATGTAAAACTACACTGAGATGGTTTTTATATCTTCTTATGGATCAACACTTCCAATAAAACACTGAAGAAGAAAATATGGATCTTTAAGTGTAATACTGAAAACTTTATCTGTCCTAAAATTAGTCAAATTTAAATCTATGAAGACCAAATACTATACGAGGATATACAGCTAAAAAAATAACAAAAATATACAATATACAAAGCAGAGCAAGGTCGTCACCTGTCACTGCCAGCCAGCTCTGCAGTGACTGTGTCTTTGAGGGGTGTTCACACTTGTAGAAACCCTCATCAGACTTAGACACTGCTCGAAGGATCATCTCTCTCTCGGTGCCGATGAACACGCCGTTTTTGTAGAAGTGAGCGGTGAAATCCGATGTGGATTCACGATACCTGTCTTTCTTGTAGGAACAGCGAAGTGTCACCTTCTCTCCCTCCACCACAGGAAGTCCGGGGCTCTCCAGGATCACACCATCTGAAATATAGAAATAATTCTAATTGTACAAATGGTTTTAACAGCATAATATATAACACAAATAAGCTCCAAGCACATTCGGTATTACCGTTCACTGTGATGTTGACGGTGTTGCTGCACTCTCCCCGTTGAGACTCACACCAGTACACTCCGGTATCTGATTTGTCGGGATCCTCGATGGTGCAGGAGGAGTCGCCTGGGATCGCCCAGCCGTACTGGCATGGCTGGGACTTCTTGAGGGTGGTGTTTCTCCTCACGGTCCAGCCGCTGGAGTTGGCCGGCGTCGCGCAGCTCAAATAGATTTCTTCATACCAAAAGAATTGAGATCTGTCGGGAGTGATGCTCAGTGTTGCTGCACAGGGGGAGATAATTATCAATGGAGTTCATTTTTTTCTGTGTCCATAGCTGCTTCATACATGTTTTATGCTGCAGTTGCTATGGTTAAACCTGCAATGACTTTTGTCATGTCATGACCTTTTTAGTTGTTATAACTTCTTAGCAACATTGGCTTTTTTCTCTTATTACAGCTGCTTTTAAAGTAATAATGATAAAAATAATAATAATAATGATAATAGATCTATTTAAGTGACTGAGAGTCATATGAAAGGAGTCGCTTGTAGTGAAGAACCCACCAACTGTGCAGCTCTACACTCCTGTTAGCCTTTTTTAGGTCATCATTTTGTTTTTACTCCGCATTAACCAAAGTCTAAATGTGTTTAGTATCGATGCTCTAATAAAAACACTCGTCAGAGCGTGGCGACCTGCCAGGAGGCTATAGATAATAAGACAACCTTTATTCACTGTGATTGTTGTAAATGGTTAACATAGCTGTTGTCATTAACCTGAATTCATGTTCATTTTGTCAGACGATGTCACCTTTATAAAATAAAACACAACTGTGGCTGCACACACCCCCTTAGGTGCTAAAGGTTTTTCACAACCATGGGTCAGTTGCACAAAACACCTTAGGTTTTTACTTGTGGTATAACATCTCGTTACGTGAGTGACTTAAAGCATTTACACCAATGAAAGAGACTTTACAGCTGTATAATTCTCTCCTGTTTGTTTGGTGGCATTGTGACAGACTTTTGGGAAGCCATTAACTTTAAGGAAGTTTACTGTTGTCTCACTGTCATCTTGTTTTGACAGGAAATTCACAGCAGTTTCAATAAGAGCATTTGAAACTCGGTGACTGACAAAGCACACTGTTGATCTGTGGACATGAAACACCACAGCTGCAGCTGAGTGGAAAGATACTGTGGCTTTGGTTTGTCTTACTTTCATCGCTAAGGTGTTTTGTGCAACAGTTTAACTGACTTTCCTTAAGTGAACAACTTAAGGAAAGTCAGAAATAAGGTTTCCTTGACAAAATATGCAAAGTCTTCTCCTTAAGGTTGTTCTCTTAATTATTTCAGCTTTTCTCCTTATCTTGCTCTTATGCTTAAGGAATCACTTAAAGTCAGTTAAACCTTTGCACAAAACACCTTAACAACCATAGTAAGGAAAAAACTAAAGGCACTTTTGACTTTATCTTTACGCCAATGTTGCTCTTCAGGTTTATGCCACATGATCTTTCCGGTCAGGAAACCTGTTAAAAGATTATATGCAACACCCTTAATTAACTCCCTCAGCTAAGGAGAAATTAAACCTTAAGTGTCAGACTTAAGTAGAAAACAACAGGATACCCCAGGATGATTATTATCAAATTATGATATCAAGAAAAGATGGAGAAAAAAGAAACAGCAAAATATAAAACAAAAATAGAATTACTCACAGAGCAGTAGACAGACAGATGCAATCTCCATTCTGTGTCGACTTCCTCTAAATCATCTTCACCCAGTCATCTACCACTTCCTGACCAACCACAGGAAATCATGTTGTTGAACTAATCAAACTGTGTGAAAAAAAGTCTCTAGTCTGCAATTCGTAGATCCTTAAATGTCTTGTTTCGGCCAACCAACAGTCAAAAGCAGAAACATCTTAAATCCTGGGAGGTGTTATTTTGGTATCTTTGCTGAAAGAATTATTAATTTATTATCAAAATAGCTGCTGATTATTTTTTTGATGATCAACCAATTAGTTAATTGATTGACTGTCGCGGCTCTACAGACAGTAAATGCCACCTAAAGTCTCTGGATGACATGTTTCCCAGTTTGTCGATTACTGGCTGAATCGAAGTAACACGAGAATCAAAGCTTGTCATAAACCAAAAGGAATCAGCCGCAGGAGAGGTGATGGTTACATTTCAGAGAAACAGGAAATGAAGCAGCCATAAACAACCTCAACAGAGACAGTGTATAAAAGACTCACGTGAGTGTCCAGTGAGAAGCTTTCTTTAAGGCAGCGGTTCCCAACCTTTTCCAAGTCAAATTCTCAAATTCTGTTGGTCGTCCACATCCGACCCCAAACAATACAAAAGGTCAAATAACGTCACTTCTCGATTCACCATCCGTCTCTTCTTCTTGTTGCTGTTCATTTTGATTCTCCAGTTATTCCCATGGATGTCATCTTTTGCTGTGATAGACAGTTTTTCTTGTATAATTAAATCTTTCCACCAAAATTGTTCTGTTTTAAAAATGATTTACAATACCCTCGTGGCCCACTGCTTTAGGGTATATCTGATCCATCGATCCTCATTATTTCCAGTGAACACCGTGCAGTGAACTGCCTTCACATTAGTTCCACAGCTCATAAAGCCAAGAATAAAATGTGTTACAATATCCATTAGTACTTAACAGTGCAGTTGGCTTGAATTAGTCTGAGGTGGCTGCTTCTTTATGTGTGCCGCACTGAAAGTTTGCAGTTCCTCTAGCGCCCCCCAGTGGCTAAACGTGATACTCACACCCTGCGAAATCAAAATCCTGTTAATGATAGAACAACACAAATAATCAAGGGCGTAGGTTTGGTCTCAACATAGAAGGGGACACAACAACTCTTTACATATTCATATTTACATAAAAACCATTCACAGTAACAGATCAAAGAGGAAATTAGAGTTTTTCATCCAACATCAACATGTTTATATTCAGTAGTTCTACCGGTGTTGCAGTTCACCTTTCCCCTGTTATTTCACATTTAAAACCAGCTCCACCTTCACCAGCTACATCAGTAAAATGCTGCTAATCCAGTGATGCATTGGTATTAAAAATCAAATAATATAAGGCTGGTGACGTTAGGTAGCTGTCGCAGAGTGGCGGCTGGCTGCTTAGTCTACTATCTATTACTGAGGCCGTTGGAGGTGAAAACGCTCCTCACACACCTGCTGTTAGTTAGACAGACTCAGGCCTGACTGTACACACCCTGTAGCTGTCAACCAGATTTGTGGGACAGATAAAGGGTTGGATACAATAGGATACTGACTCACCATAAAAGGTTGTATATGTAAGTGGGGGAAAGGTTGTGACGAGCCGTCAAAGTAATCTGAAAGAACTTTATATTAATTCAGAAACACACTGGGAGCAAGAGTAAAGAAGCAGAATCAGGAGTAATGTGGTCATAGCTCTTGGTTTAAAGCTGGAAGCTGAGGTCCGGGGAATAGACTTTTAGATCTACTGCAATAATAAGGGGCGTGAAGAGGCATGTGAGGGGTGTTTAAAATGGAAACGTAAGAGAAAGAGAAAGTGTTTTCAGGTTCCCCGGTAGCTTTTCTCTTAGTCGCAGTGGATCTTTACCCAGCGAGCACAATGAAGTTATACCTGTTCGTTCTGCTGTCCTTAATCACCATCGCAGGTAAGCTATTTCCTCGTTTGTTGAAACACTAAACAAAATTAAAATAAAACGTTAATTAGAGATGATGTATTGATCAGTTCAGTATCAGCTGACGTAAATATTTGCCTTGAACTGGCAGTTGTTTTTAAAGGCTACTCACAAATCATGCAAATGTTATCGTCTACCCGCTCAGCTGGTTTGATAAGCTGCTGTTTATCTGGCTCAACCACAATTTTCCCCTTGTTTGGGTTTGAACATCAGAGATGTGATTTACAGTTTGATTATTTATCATTATTTTTTTGCCGGGGGGGGGGGGGGGGGGGGGGGGCAGTACAATTCACAGATGTCCCCTTAATGTCTACCGTGAAAGCATTCGGTAGATAACTACAGCACACGTTATCAGGAGCCATACTTTTGGGCGTTTTGGGGCAGCAGCAGCTTCCGTGTAGTGTCTCTGTGGTAATATGGCTACTTGACAAACAGTTGAGTAGAGTTTGTCAGTAAATCAGGTTTCTGTAATCATGAATTCTTTGTGAAATGAAGTGGAATAAAAAGTAAATGTAGTATAGTAAAAGTAGAAAGTGGCTTTATACATTAGGTTAAAATGACTTTGACCTTCATTGTAAAAGTTACAGAACGGTTGTGGTCGTGTCTTTAAAAAACAGAAATGTCAATGCTGACTGTAGTGCGCACATTTACATGGAGGTGTATGTGCACACAGTGTGATGAAGCAGATTGGATCCTGCGCGTTATATTTGTAATGTTTTAAGGGTATTTTAGCACTTATATTATATTAACACAATATACACAATTACCATTACACACACTTTTCCAACAGTTCCAGTGGGGGAGTGTGACGAAGAAAAGGAGGTTGATGATCACAGTAAGTAAATAACTGGAGCTTCATTTATTTGTATCTCCTTTAACTGTCACCAGCACAACAGACACTTTTCGTTTGTCATGATATTATCACATATTTTGATATGTGCACAGACGGAAAACAGAAAGAGGAAGTACAGAACGTGCTGTCTCTACTGCAGCTATAATGTAGTCAACATGCAGATAGGACTGTTGAATCTCTGTGTTAAAGGGGTTGTTGAGTTTGTTCAGGACTGGGTCGCTGAGCCAATCAGAAGAAAGGAGGCTCTGAGCCTCTCTTCTGATTGGCTGACTGTTTTCTTAGTGATCCATTAAAAATAAAGCAGATTTCAGGTAAAAACACTCAGAGAAACCAAATCCTGCAAGGTTTGGATGGTGGGTCCAGGTGGGCGGGGCTTGGTGACTGCTTTGTTGTGACATCACAAAGTTCCAGAAGTCCTGACGGCTGGTTTTAAGGCTCAGTTTCTGAATACAGGCTGTGTGCATTTCTCTGTGGACTGAGGCTTTGATACTTTCACAGTATTAATATAGAAGCTAGAGCTGATCTATAATCTATAATCACACTACACATGGACACAGACCTTTACACTGCAGGAGCGTTAATCTGGCTGCCATCTCGAGTGGCTGCCATCTTTGAGTCCAGTGTAGTCTTATAATATCCCTTCATCCATGATCTCAGGCCTAGTGGATGGATGGATGTCTTCACTGATTTTCTGTACATTTTTGGTTCATTTGATTTGAAACTTGGCTGTAGATTTACACAGCTAAGTCTGTATATTGTGTCCGAATAAAATACAGTAATTCCTCCATTAGGACAAGTCCTCGTAGTTTTGAACAATACTGATTAAGAATGGTTTTGCAGCATTAATACTAAATGCAATGTTTATTTCCTCAGAACAATCAAACGTGATTTGCTCAGGACCAATTACAGCAGCAGTACATGATGATGTCATTCTTCCGTGCTCCCTGGATCCCACTTACAACAAAACGTCTCTAAGAGTGGAGTGGCAATTTAATGGAAGCATGGTGCAGGTCTATCGAAGTCGTGGAGACCATGGAAGTTATCAAGATGAGCGCTTCAAAGACAGAACGTCTTTCTTCCATGAAATAAAGAACGGAAACCTTTCCCTAAAACTGAAAAATGTAACAGAAAGCGATTCAGGAATTTACACCTGCCATGTGCCAGGACACAAAAGTGGTGTGATCATGGCCTACGTTTGCCTCACTGTTAGTGAGTACATCTAACCTAATACATATTAAGACACGATGAGAGAAAACATGTTATTTTTATAATATGTTAAGGGAATTCTTATCCCCTTCAACAGAATACACATAATTACCGTTTAACACACTTTTTCTACAGACAGGGGAAACACAGGAAACAACGACTCACAGCAGAGTGGCAAAAAATCAGGCGGTAAATATCCTCAGTTTGATTTACTTGAATCCCCATTAACTATCAGCACAACACTTTTCTTGTTTTTCATTACTTTTTCAAATGTTAATCTTTTTTCCCAAACACAGAGACATCGAATGATCTTTACTGTAAGTACAGAAAGTTGTGTCTTTACTGGAGCTGCAGATATAACTTGTGTCATTCGTCCCTCGTTTCTACAACAAACTGTTAAATCTCTAAGTGGACAGTGTGAAAGCTCCATCTGCTTGTTGAGTTTGTTTAGGACAGTTTTACCTTCATCAGTGTGGACTTGAGTTTGACACCTGAGCAGGAAATTTTAGAAGCCCAAAGTAAAGAACAATTCTTTTCTCTGTTTTTCAGGGATTCTGATCTCTGTCGTTGTCGTTGCCGTTGTCGTTGCCGTTGTCGTTGCCGTTGTCGTTGCCGTTGTCGTTGCCGTTGTCGTGTACAAAAAGCGCAGTAAGTCACTAATTTCTCCTCTCTTCATTTTCCCTGTTTAAAAGAATGGGTTTCTAATTTTTAAGTCTGTGTTAAATGGCCGTGTGCCAATATGTAGGCTACTTTTGCTTGTCTAATATCAGCTACTTAATATCTTCACAGATACAACAATCCTGCTGCCAATAATGAACTGCATCTGCAGGAGCAGGTGAGCAGCATTGTGTTGAATGACCTGTCAGATTGTTTTCTAGTTGGTGTGTGGGCTATATTTACTTCAACTAGAATCACCTCCTCGTGGTCGTGTCCTTCGTATCCGCCACTCAGACATGTTTCAGGTTTCATCCCTGTTTATCCAGAGTCACATAAATATTAACAATTTGTGTGAAATTTTGTCATAATTGCTGTGAAGTCTTGAGTGATGGCTAAAAAGTGTTTCATGAGGTCACACTGACCTTGACCTTTGACCTTTGACCACCCAAATCTAATCAGTTCATCCTTGAAAAGTGAATGGTCAAGGTGTTACTGAGATATCGTGTCCACGAGAATGGGACAGACGGACAAACCAAAAACGCTGCATCGCACTTATATAATTCTATATATGATGTTTAATTGAGGAGGTTCATGTACATTTAAGTTATATTTATCTTTCATTATTCATTATTAAAATGATGCTAAACTAAAAAAGATGACTTTAGCACTTTTCTTATAGAAGGTATCAGTCTTGCATTAAATAGTGAATTCTACTGTTTGCACACTGTTATACTCTCTGAGTTGGTGTGGCCTCTGGTGGTGGGGGCCACTGCGATATGTTTTCATGGGGCCCTAAATCTAACTGACCACATGTTGATCAGAGTGGTCAAAGAACAGAAGATGCTCATGAGCCACTTTGGATGGTTCTAATGAATTCCCTTGGTTTTTGACACCAGACAGCAGCCGCCGCCGCCGCCGCCGCAGCGGCTGCAGCAGCTGCAGGAGCAGGAGGAGGAGCGGGAGCAGCAGGAGCAGCTGCAGCTGCAGGAGCAGGAGGAGGAGGAGGAGCGGGAGCAGCAGGAGCAGCAGGAGCAGCTGCAGCAGCAGGAGCAGCTGCAGCTGCAGGAGGAGCAGGAGCAGCAGCAGGAGGAGCAGGAGGAGCAGCAGGAGCAGCAGGAGGAGGAGGAGCAGGAGCAGGAGGAGGAGGAGGAGGAGGAGGAGGAGGAGGAGGAGCAGCTGCAGCAGCAGGAGCAGCTGCAGCAGCAGGAGGAGGAGGAGCAGCAGGAGCAGCAGGAGCAGCAGCAGCAGGAGCAGGAGGAGCAGCAGCAGGAGCAGCAGCAGCAGGAGCAGGAGCAGCAGCAGCAGGAGCAGCAGGAGCAGCAGCAGGAGGAGCAGGAGGAGCAGGAGGAGCAGCAGGAGCAGCAGGAGCAGCAGCAGCAGGAGCAGGAGGAGGAGGAGGAGGAGGAGGAGGAGGAGGAGGAGCAGCAGCCGCTGCTGTCCTCCCAGCAGCAGCAGCAAGGAGGAAAACACTAGTACTTGAGCATATCTGTTGGTCCTCTTAACCCAGCCACCATGTTTGGAGGCTTTAATTCCATCCATTATTTTGAAATAATTACTAATCATTTTACTGTTTCATCCATTTTTTCAAACAATGTGATGTAAAAACAATATGCCATTTATTCTGTTGAGGGCTGAAACCTTTGATATATGAATGATGATTTTGTAATACTACCTTTAATATAGCAGATTTCTTTTTTTTGTCTTTTTTTGACCGACAGATTTTTTGGCACAGGTCTATTTTCTATGAAATGGTGCTTTTCACTGATGTGATTTTCTTGCTAAACCCCCTAATGCACCCGGTATATTCACACCATGATGTGCTAAAGACAACAGAAAACATTGTAAATAGCCTCTTTACAGCACCTCAGACAAATATGACATATGATGAGTATAAAAATTTTGTTTTTAAGTAAATGTACTTTAATGGTTGAAAACTGTGTTTGGACCATATTCTGATCATGCTGGAGAGGCAGGAGTCTGGATCCAGTCCAAATCGTCCTGCTGCCACAGATCACTAGATAAAATATTATACTATATATATGTTGTAAATATATACGTATATTTACTACAACTTTGTAACATTCCCAGGAAGAATGTGACTCAATCTCTAGCGTCCAACAGCATTTACCAGGGAGGTTTGAGACACTCTATTCACTGTGACTCTGATTCTAAACTAAGCATCAATTCCTGAGTGCTAAGAACTGCAGTTCCTCTAACGACCACTAGAGTCTGGCTCCAACAGTGAGTCAGTCCCCATAGACTCCCATGTTAAATGTCCAACTTTACAGCAGAAATAAACATGTTTACAGCCTGGTACAGAAACTGTTTTGGTCTCTAGAGCTAATTCCTCCTTCATGACACCTGTTTATGTAACTCACCTGTTTACATTTTTATTAAGGACTTAAGTTATGGAGAATTGAGAGCGTGGCCTTTTTTGAGTGCGTGACCATATGTTTACCACAAGCAAACCGAATGCACCGAAGTCTCAGCTCCACACACGCCCCTCCTCTTTGTCCATTTTTGGATTAGCCGGGAGTTAGGGGGCGGAGTCAGACGCTGCCAAGATGACGATGGTGGAGCAGCTCACTCTGAGCTTCAAAGCCGCTCTTCAGAAACCTGTGGGTAACGTCGCGGAGGCTACGGCCATCTTTATTTACAGTCTATATTCTAAACTTGTATTTGTATTTGAGTGTGATTTTGTATTTCTGGTGCTGTTCTCCCTCCCTGTCTGAGGGTGGCGCTGTTCACCTGTTATGTGAGTGTGCTTTCTCCCAGTATGTTGAGCTGCTGGTGACTGAACTGGAGACTGATGGTGCCTCCTTAAAACTGGTGCCTGTCGATGCCTCTTTCCTGGCTCCCAACCACGCTGTGCCACGCTGTGCTGTGCGAAGGGACCGCTGTTTTAGTCTCGTTAGCTGGACCTCTGTTGTACATAATGTAAATATCTATTGTTGTGTTTGTTGTTTTGGCTGTACGCTCCCCAACACCTCCTTTACCCTGAGGTGAGTCACTTAATGCTACGTTCAGGTTCCCCCTAGGTTGAGCATAATGTATCATTACCTGTTTTTCCTTGTACATGTGAAAATAAATGCCGACCTTTAAATACAGGTGATTCATTCATTCTGATCCACTTTGCTTTATTGTCCTTTAAACCTTTAACCTTTAACACTGATATTACATTTTCAATATTCAAAACGATTTTGAATCAAATATTCAACCTAAGTTCATTTAACTCATTCTTTAAGGCAGCAGGGGAACTTATGTTTTTACAATCAAGCAGTTTCAAATGTCAGAGTGGCATCGATCTTCTCATCTAACTGTCAGGTAGAAAGAAAATCTTGAACCATTCCTTTAAGGTTTTTACATTTATGTGTTACCTTTGTTTTCCCTTGGTGTAGTACGTTTTTATCTTATCGAAACATCAACATGATGTATTCAATCAAATATTACTTGTTATCTCATGATATTTTTCGTATTTTATATTATTGTTGTTTGATTTATATAAGATTTTTCTAATGTGACTTTCCTGTTGTGACCATTGAAAACATCATCTCTTCCTTCATTATGACAGATCCATTTAGCTTCAAATTAATTTCAGGTTTGTTTCTTAACTTGTTCCAAGAAGTGGTCACTGCACCGTCGTGACCCATTTACACAGCTCTGTATTCTAGCAATACAACAGTTTGTATCAGGGACGCTCGAGACGCTGTTCACTCTCAGACTTCAGATTTATTGTGTTTTAACCACAGAAAACAACAGAGAGAAGCTTCACTCAGCAGCCAAACCTCAGCAGTTTCCAATCGCATTGCAAACCGCATAATACAGGTTATTTAATCAAATGAAATGTGCCAAAGCACAAGCTTCTACCTTTGTCCAGTAGAGTTATATTTGTTCTTTTAATTTGAAGTCATTTCACAGATTTTTCAGTTTAAACTGGGCATATATATTATTATAATGGTTTTTTTCTGTTGGCCTGTTTGTGGGCTTTAAAATGGCACAACATCCTCTACATATATTCACTTCTGAGAAATAACACTCATCTAGTTTCAATACTTTCCATCTCACCACAACCGACCCACACAGGCAGAAAATCAGGCCATTTCAGTAGATCAGTGAAAATAAATACGAATAAGCTTTTCCTGTTTGTAATTTAAAGTAACATTTATATTATACTATAAGAATATGAGAAAAGACTAAAGCTAAATTGCCATTTACAGAAGTTATTGGTGTCACAAGTGAGTCATTGTCCAGCGAAAGACGTGTCTCTGATGTTGCGTAAAGTTTTGAGTAAATTCTGGACAGAGATTAAATGTCAAATGGAAAAAACAAAACAAAAAAAAAAGACAAAACAAAAGACGTTTGAGGTAAAAACTTCACACCTCACACAAACGACCCTCCACTTCCTTTTCACACTCAACAGCAGTTCACACAACAATTACACAGCTAAGCTAAGCTAAGCTAAGCTAGTTCTCTCTGTGTTTGCATCTTGTGTCTCGTCAACACATTTAAAGAATGTGGCATTAAAAAAACCTACGAACAAAAAGGAAATCTTCCGTCCACGTTGGAAACCACTACTGTAATGTCCACAGTGGATTGGAGGGACAATCACGTTCACTTTTCAAAGATCTGTTTTCGTCTGCAGCCAAGTTTCAGTTTGATTCATCTACTAAAATACCACGTAACCTTGACCTCTGTCCGTCCCACCCCCAACAGCCTGATGGGAAAAGGTCTGAACAGAGTTATTACCGTCAGTTACTACTGTGCTCGAGCTTCCCAAGAAGTACCCAGACAGTTTGTTGCCCTAGATAAACAAGAATACTGTTAGTAATAAAGACAGGACTAAAGCATTATTTTTTGAGTTTAATGGTTCATTGTTGACATTGGAAATAGTGGAAATAGTAAAGTATCAGGGAGGTTATTGATTACTGATTAACAATTTATGTAGCCTTTCGTGTAAACTAACGTTAATCTGTTAAGCATGAGAACCAATTTAATCATAATTTATCATTTGTTAGATGACATCATTGTTATATAATCCCACTCCTTGTGGATGTATGTTTACATCTGGTTACTTTTTACAGTGTTTATTCCCCAACCTTAACCATGGGGTTTTAGTTGCCTAAACTTTGACCGTAGAGGCGTCAGATCAGGACACTCAGTCATTTTTGTAATGGTTATATGTATATATATATATATTTTGGAAGGCATGTGAAAAGAGGACGATGAACATGGTAGGACCTTGTTGGTCATTACGTCTACGAGGTCTTTGTAAACTCTTCACAACAATCTCTGCTGACCTTGAATGAATGAATGAATCTCCTGTGGTGAAGGGTCGGAAGCGATGCAGAATTTCTTGGCCGCTTGTTACTGGTTCGTCGAGCTACACGACTATATCCATGATGACATCGTTGCTGCCTCTTCTCTTTGCAACCGTCTGAGCTGCTGCGCAAAGAAAGAAACATCATCAGTGGTTAAATTTCTATCTTCTATCTTTTAAGAGCAAGCAGTTACTCTGTTTAAACACAGTCTGATTAATAGCTGAAAAAACACCTGGACAATCTGTTTGTCATGATTGTAGGATGGTTCCACTTTACAGATTTGTAGTAGTTCAGCAGAGAAAAGGTACAGAGATGCCAGAGAAAGATGTCAAGAATGTCTTTGGCATCTCGACCTATTAGTTTCAAAAGCTGATGAAATCTTGAGAGTGACAATTTAACTTTAGGGTTTCTTTGTGTCTCAGACGAGCAGGTTCGATGCCAGTTGAGTCAATCAGGTTGAACGTGTAGGTTTATGTGTGTAAAAGTTTATATACAGTCACGTGGTTCACATATTATTCAAGAGAAAAGCCTTAAATCTAATTATTTTCCACATTGTGTGACAAAAAATATTCACTGGAATCATCCGCGTAATGGATGATTCCAGTGAACATTTTTTGACGACACCTGAGTGTTTTTATATCACTTTCTTTCTACAGGCGACAGTTGATTATCAAACACTCACTGTTGAAGGTTGGGAAGATGTTGCAGAAGTTAAACAAGAGGTAAACATAAAAGAACTTAGCTAGCCGATAGCGCAGCTTGCTAACTGAGGTGGTTTGTTGCTTTAGCCTGATATGATTAGCTAGAATTAGCTAGTAGAAGAAAGATTGTCTCACAGGAGTTTACCCACCTCTCCTCCTGTCTCTGTAAATGAGTCCCAGTAAGATGGTGGACAGCAGGTAAGGAGTTCCCACCAGCAGGTGAAACATGATTTTCAAGACAGAAACTGAACATGAAGCAGTCCGAGATGAGGATGAAGCTGTAAAGATAAAACGATTTTTAAAAACTGTCCCAATAAAAGGAAGAAAGAAACTTCACATTTCATAATTTTATAGTTTCCTTCACATGTATTTCAACTTTGCAATATAGGTATAAACTTTTTGTGGGATTGTTTGGTCTCTTGATTCATCTTTTCATGAGAAATCAATTTTCAATCAGACAGTGGACCAAAACAAAAGAATACAATGAAAGATGTGTACAACAGTTTTGCAAATAGATATTACAAAGTACTAGCAAACCATGTTTACAGAGCTTACGTTAAAAAAATAAAAACAAAGTGAAGAAAATGAAGAAACAGGGACAGTGAATAAACATATACGATGTGCATAAAGATCCGTTTAGGATAACGTTGGTTCTTAACCCTTTAGGGAAGCGACTCTCTGTTGGGGATGAAAATATTTTGAAAATGGGGGCTGCTCTCAAAAACCTCCATGGATATCTTTGATAACAGGTTGAAAAGCAGTGACCCCTGGTTGAAAGCTTCATGTCTGTTGCCCCCGTCACCACATCCAGTGGTGATGTCACTTTGTACTGACACGCCCCCTCGAGTACGCTACTACCTCACTGCAGTCAAATGAGACGTTTGGCCATCGGAGGTCAAAGATCTCACACTTTAAAGTCAGTTTCCAGGTGTTGCGGAGGTGTACTGGATATGTGATTAAGGTAGTTTAAAGGTTTTTGTTTCCCAACAAGTTCATATAGTATATTTGTCAGCCATTTTCTCAGTTATATAGCAACTGTAGACTGGTCGTCTCACCTTCAACAGCCAGCCAGCTGGCTCTTGATTCTTCACCTCCAGAAACGCTGCACATGTAGAGGCCTTCATCAGATTTGGAAACACTGTGAATGGTCATCTGACCCGTGGAGCTGCTGCCGATGGGGCGGCCATCTTTATAGAAATTAAACACGTGGTCGGGGGAGCGCGTCTCAGCTTTGCAGTACAGAGTCACAGCGGCTCCCTCCGACACAGGGAGGGCGGGACTTTCCAGGATCACAGTACGATCTTTACAAAAAGAAAGAAACTCTTCTTAATTTCGAACATAATCCTAAACCTATATGTGGATTTTGATGTGGATTAAATGCAGCTTTCAGCTCAACTCCAGGCAGGATAATATCAAACACCCCACTTGTTTTCAGTGTTGTGTGCCGTACCAGTGATGGTGATGTTGACACCGTTGCTCTGCTTCCCGTCCACAGACTCACACCAGTACACCCCGCCGTCCGATGGGTAGATGTTTCCAATGATGCAAGTCGACCCCGAGGAGGTGGAGCCCCAACCTAAGGAGCAGGGTCTGACCCCGCCCTCCAGTGTTTTCCTCTTCACCTTCCACCCGGTGGAGTTCAGCACATCCTCGCAGCTCATGGTGATGGTGTCGTACCTGAAGAACTGAGACCTGTCAGGGCTGACCCGAATACAGGCCGCTGGGAGGGGGAAGCAGAGAAGAGAGGAAGACGAGGAAGGAAGGAGTGCAGGGAAGAAATCAGGAAAACAACAAAAGGGAAGGAGCAGACAGCAAATAGTAGAAGTAGGAAAAGAAGTGTGAAAGCAGGAAAAAAATAACAACCAAAGGGGAAGAAAGAGGGAAAAATATCTTAGAGATTAAAAAATATCAAGGAAAAAGCACAAAAAGAAAGAAATTGTGAGGGAGGCAGGAAAAGATGAGTAAAAAGAAAGAAAAATAGATCAAGACGCAAGATGAAATGAAGAGAAAAATGCAAACAGTAAAGCCAAATGAGAAAATCAACAAGTGAAACACTGATCAGTGACAGTAAAATATCTGTCAACATGTCAAGCAGTTTAAAAAAAAGAGATTATTTTCAAGAAAGTGAATAAATGTCAGAATTTGTACTCACACAGCATCAGGCAGAACGGTGTGAACTGCATCCTGTCTCAGCGACAACTGATGGACAGACAGACAATCTGATCTCTGCACTTCCTCTCTGACAAACCCCACCCTCACATACAGCACTTACACTGTCGCTGCGTTTGTTGTCATGGCAGCCGCTTGTGTGAAACGCCTCAAGACTTCCTTCAGATTTCCTCTGAAGAAAAAAACTAAATATGCACAAAAGAAAAAAAATCTTTTTGGTGTATGAAGCAATTTTCTAAGAAGCTGCAGTGGTTGACTAGAAAAACAAACAGATGTATTTGCACTTTCAGCAGACGTGGTTATTCATGTGTTTGTGGCCACCTGATGAATCTAAGCACAGTTTTCTCTCTCTTTTAGCTCTGTTTTTGGTCTCCACCTGCTCCTGAGGGAAATCTCTTTAGCTGCTAAATTCTCCACTATGTTCAGCAGCTGCTTTCTGACTGTGTGTGTCTGAGCAGGTAATGTATAGGGGGTTTATCAGAGCTTCTTCTTATCAGAGAGACCAAATCCTGCAAGGTTTGGATGGTGGGTCCAGGTGGGCGGGGCTTGGTGACTGCTTTGTTGTGACATCACAAAGTTCCAGAAGTCCTGACGGCTGGTTTTAAGGCTCAGTTTCTGAATACAGGCTGTGTGCATTTCTCTGTGGACTGAGGCTTTGATACTTTCACAGTATTAATATAGAAGCTAGAGCTGATCTATAATCTATAATCACACTACACATGGACACACACCTTTACACTGGAGGGAGATTTAAAGTGAAAAACCCAGCGAGTGCATGTGGCGATTTTTGTCTTTATTTGTTCATGTATCCAGCTCCCTCCTACAGACCTCAGATTGTCTTTCAGTAACTTGAAATGAGTGTGAACTTATTGCATTGTATCAGATGTCTATGTTGCTGTCTAATCTGATTGATCATAATCTCACTTTTCACCTCTGAAAACACCAGTAGGGTTTGGACATGCTGCAAAACAGTGCAGCGTCATCACTTATCCACCAGGGGGTGCTCTGGATCTATTTCCAGGTCTATGTCTAGGATTCTATGAAGGAAGTGCAGTGAGACTACAATTAAACAAAGAGCTTTATTTGATTTCATAACCAAATGTCATGGACATACAAAAGGGAAGCTTAAAAAATAAACAAAAATGTCAATTTTTAAACTAAAATTTATATAAAAATTTACCTCCAATCAGTAAGTAGCTATTTTAAAGAAATGAACAACCTCAAATATCAAATATCACATTATAATATGCATGAGAAAATAAATACATATATTTAATTAGTTTTTGTAGAAATGTGTAACAAGTGGTCAGGTTTATACTTCAGCAGGTAACATGCACTGACAGCTCCATATTAACTTCCTCTGCGTGTGTCCTTTAAGATCTGAAAACCTGCTGAGTCATTTTCCTATAAATATACATAATATATACAGTAGAATGCAATAGTGAAATAAGGTGCAGAAGGAAAATCATTTCATTCACAGATGAAGCTCAGTGGCCAAATTAAAAGTTTGCAGATTTTCTCAGATGAAAGACCTAAAGTTGAAAGTGCAAAATGACAGTGAGTCAATTAGAATTTGTGCTTGTGCCTGAGGCAAACTGAACCATCATCACCTGCAGTTTACATGTGCACACACCTGAGCTCTTGTATATAAAGGCATGAAGGATAGAAAAAGCTTATTCTCTTAACTTGACTAGACGTTTCTAGATGGATTATGTTTGTTTGTATTTTCCAAGGTGTCTGGGGTTAATCCAGAACTGAAACCTTCACTGCTGCATGTTCTTACTCTTCATTCACATCTGTCAGAGGAGAGTAGTGGCTATTAAACGATGGTGATAAAGGAAAAGCTATGGAGTGTCTTTGCCGAGACCTGAGGTGCTTTGGAGCAGGCTGAGCGCTACAGTCGCTCATAGAACGACCGATACGACCTGGGTTTACTACTGAAGAAGAACTGGATGGCGCTTCAGCATCAAAAGAGGAAAAAGCCGGGCTGCTGTTAAAAGGAACGGTTTTCTGAATCGGTCGGGCAGATGCTGGGACACTGTTTTGCCTTTGGAGGCGAGGTTTTTGATGCTTGTTCTGGGGTTCGATGGCAGATCCAGGACGGTTACTGATGCTTGAGTAACTTGGTGGTGGGTTGTGGTCACTGGGTGAGATGCTGGTCTCCAGACTGGAGCTGACAAGTGGTTCTTGGACCATCTGTGAGGATCTGGAGGGAACTAATGTTGGCTGGCTGTGCTGGCAAACAACCAGAGATTTTAAGTCGTTCTGTAGTTGGATGATGGTCTTGTTTTTCTCACACAGCTCTGACCTGAGATGCTGAATGGAGTCAGCTTTCTCTCTCTGCACCAGGAGCAACTGATTTTCAGATGCACCGCTGACTGAGCTTTCCCCTGACTCCTGTCTGGTCACTGGGAGTTTCTCTGTGTCTGCTGTATGAAGATAAAGACAAACCAGCTGTTAGTAATGCTGATGTTTATTGGATCCTGTTTGTTTGGAAGTTCTTGTTCCCACACACCAAATTAATTGCTGAAACTTGGCAATGTGACAAAGTCAGAAAGAAGTCGTCAGACAGGACTAGACGTAGGAGCAGTCAGGTAGTTGGACCAGTTTTAAAGGAGCTATTTATAAGTTTTTCTACTGCTACATCGCCAACATCAGCATTAACAGCTGTTTATTTACCAGTTTAGAAGAAAAGGCTGTGAGTTCAGCATCAAACTTCAATCCTTTACTTACAAATAGCTCCTTTAATGAAGCTAATTCTGGTTAGCCAAATGTTGAATGCTAAAGATAACTGTCCGGTCTTAACGACCATCACAGTGTTCAGACCCACCCTCTGCTTCAGCTTTGACCTGCTGTATTTAATGTAATTGTCAGCAGTTTTTTTTGTGCAAAAAGGGATTAGTATCTCTTTCTGTTTTTCCAGCCTTTCAGAATAAAACCAGCACTGCATCAAAATAAAAAAAAGGGGATTCAGGGAGTAAATACAATGCAGGAAGACTGGTAACAAATCAGTGAGTCTGAAGGTTTATCCAAAACCAAAACACTCCACAGTGGTTTATAATATAGCGCCGCAGGAATGAGTCACAACCTCCGGTTCCCTCGTCCAGAAGTCTATGTGTTTCTGTTTAGATGGCTGAAATATGGTCTGTGGTTAAAAAAAGCTCAAGACATTTTCATGTTTTATTCTACAACATAAAATAAATCAGTTAATACCCTAACTGTGATTTCTTTAAGCTTTTACGTCTCTTAAAAATAAGCGGGTTGCTTACAAGTGTCTAAGTGAGAAGACAGAGGTTGTGTGGGACGTTAAACGTCCTCATGCCGAACACCTTCACAGTCTTGTTGTGTGGCTTTTGCAGAGGAGGTGAGAGCTACAAAATCAAACTACGTGTTTAGTACTGGTGATGTTGAAGAGATGTAACTGTGGTGCAGTTTGTTTATGGCCTAAACCCCGATGTTAAAATGCCTTTGGCTTTTTGTCGAGGGAACCAGGGTGACGCTAACATCAGGTGTCAGTTTCCAAACCACCTGGAAGTGATTTGTGGTCTCTGGCTTCCACGGTGGTTTGTTCACTTGTTTCAATGACTCATGACTAACGGTTCCCTTCCTGAGCGATGTTGAACTGCTTTGTTGAGCTTCCCAGGGCAGAGGCAAGTCTCAGTCAGTGACTTACCAGTTTTGTCACATCTCCTCCATAATAAGAAAGCTAATCCACAGGCTAATGCAGTGATTGCAAATACAGTGGCCCCTGTGGCAGCGATCTCTGTGGTACAAGAGCAGGGCCCCGTGCAGTCACCTGAAATGAGAATAAACATTTTGTTGATATAAAAACACGCATTCTGATATTTCATAAATACTATATACACCACAAGGAGAAAACATGACTAATCTGCTCAATCAGCTGCTGCAGGCAGGTTAAATGTGGCCCGACAGCGAAACGACCTGTGGATGGCACAGGGGGCTCTGCATGGTTACGGTTTCATCCAGTGTAAAGGTGTGTGTCCATGTGTAGTGTGATTATAGATCAGCTCTAGCTTCTATATTAATACTGTGAAAGTATCAAAGCCTCAGTCCACAGAGAAATGCACACAGCCTGTATTCAGAAACTGAGCCTTAAAACCAGCCGTCAGGACTTCTGGAACTTTGTGATGTCACAACAAAGCAGTCACCAAGCCCCGCCCACCTGGACCCACCATCCAAACCTTTACAGGATTTGGTTTCTCTGAGTGTTTTTACCTGAAATCTGGTATATTTTATTAGATCTCTTAGAGGAGATGAAAAACTACACCAAGATGTTTTTTGGAGCTTTAAAAACCACAAATATATCTTCTCATGGATCAATACGTCAAATAAAACACAGAAGAAGAAGAAAATTTGGGACCTTTACAGTATAAATGTGAATTTAGGTGTGTTGCTAAAGCTCCAGTTTACCTAGTATGAGGATTTCCACATCCGCAGACCTGTTGAACTCCAACTGGTGAGCCCTGCAGATGACCCTGTGATGGAAAAAGACAGATAAAGCTTTAGTGCAGTTAGTTCATGAATCATACTGTTATTGTTTTCTTGTGGAAGAGATTGTCTTGCATTTGGTGAACTGCACTTTTATATCATTTTACTGTTGGAAGGTTTTCCCAGAGTGCAGTGCCAGAGTGATAAACTATGTCTGAACCTGCTAGTGGCGGTTTGGAGAGTCACTTGTCGTCTCACGGAGTGACATCCACTCTCATCTTGATGTGTTTCTGGCTCTTTAGCGGGAAGGTCGTTTCCCCGATCGTCCAGAAACATGATCTTGGGCTCTGGCAGCCAGCTCCTCGCCTCACACTGCAGCGTCACGCCTCCGGTCTTGTGAGGAACCACTGAGAGTTTTGGCTCAGACATCGAAACTGTGAAAACAAGAATTACACGGGGTGTTACCTCTGAGTGTTTTCCATTCATACCGTGCAGGTGGAAATCAGGAACGGCATCAGCAAAAGTAAATAATTAACCGGTTATGTATCACACCCAACCATAGTCATAGTCACACTCCTTCGGGTGGAGCCCGGCGTTGTTGCGGATTTAGCTTCATGTCATTTAATCAAAGATCAAAACAAAGAAACACACCTGAGAGTGATACCAGATAAAACATACAGTGATACACTGATTTTAAAAATAAGAGCTGTACATCCTTACATTTGAGAAACTGGAACCAAAGAAGATTTTAGTTTTTAAAAAAAAAAAAAAAAATCAAAAGTATTTGCAAAATGATCTAAAATCATAGTCAATTATAATCTTCTGCTTCTACTCTTGGCGATCACGTGGTCCGGCCTTATAAAGCCTTTACTCAGCATCGATAATCTGATCAACTGAACCTGTTGAAACACTGGGACGAATCCTACGCAGCCAGATGAAGGATCACACTTTCTGTCCGGACAGAACCAGCATGTACGTGTTGTTGTGTCTGTGAGCGTGGTCGAGGTAAACAGCAAGGAAAACATGTTTTGGCTATTGCCTGAATGAATCACTAGGTCAGGCTCAGGCTTGAATGGATTGGTCTGGATCTGACTCAGACAGAAACAGGGAAGTTGTAGGTGACTATAAAGCAGCTGCAAAACCTTTATAAATATATAAATACACTTGACTGGACGTACCCACATTAAGCTCCACTTTTGTAATGTCTTTAGGGGCATTCTTCCAGAGCCTCATACACTGGTATCTCCCGGCGTCAGACAGCCGCACGTTGGAAATCCTTAACGAGATGTCTCCGTGTTTCAGGTTTTTCATGACGAAGCTGGTCCTGTACTCGAAGTCCGGATTCTTCATCTCGTGAGTCTCGCAGCCGTCCCGGTACAGGAAGATGACGTTCGGCTCCAGGTCATCCTTAGACCACTCCACTGTCGGAAGGTCGCCTCTGTCGGTGATGTTGAAAGTACAGGTAAGGGTGACATCTCTGCCAGCAAAGGCCAGGACCTTCTCCGGACCAAGCACTCTCTCTGCCGGATCAAACACTGAGGATTCACCTTTGAAAAAGACAAAATCTTAAATAAAACCAGACTGTGCATCATGTGCAGTCGACACTTCCTCATATGACATTGTCACGGGTCAAAAAGGTTCTGAAATGCTGCTTGAGAAACGGGAAACATTTGATTTAAGCCCTTTTCAGACCTGAAACACACAACATGCAATTCATGCATTGACTGGTGCGCTCGGCCTTTTCTCCGCGCATTTACGCATCGTTTCACATTATTACAGAGTGAACTTCGCTGCCTTATTGGGACGTTTCTATCTATGTATCTATCAAAGTGGCAGGATCCAAGGGTAGAGTTGTATACTTACACAATGTGGCTAACTGTTAACTGTCTCCGCACTGCGAATAATACTAAAGGAGACACCTCAAGTGACTCAGTGCATTAGTCTAAATACCAATCATTAGCGGGGGAGGCCCCAAATAATGACGGCGATACTGCAGTAGCTGCCGGCTAAAAACCGTTCTTCCAGTGAAGTAGGAAAATAAATCTCAGCCAACTGGAACCATAAAGCAAAGACAGCCCGAAGTTTCTCGAGCTTTACAGGACAAGAAGGCAAATACAGAACCCATAGAAAATTACTTTGTTCAGATTATATTGCCCATATTAACAGTATTACGGTTGCTCTGATGGAGTACTGCTCTACCAGTGGTGTTATGATGCACAGGGGATATTAGGCCACGTGAGTGTAACGATTTCACAATGTCACAGTCGTTGAGAAACATCAGATTTTCACTGGGAATGACAACAAACACACTCTGGTATGCTGCGGGTCGTCCCATGATGCACCTGGCTCCTCTCTCCTCCTCTGCCTCTCCATCTGTACACATTCATACCCCATTAATACATATTAATACCCCTGTTTCTCTCTCCTGTCTCATCCTGTCGCTCTCTGCAGGTATTTCTGCCTCCGGAGCTGCAGAGTCTGGATCTGCGACTGTAAACCACCTACAGCTCCAGGTTTTCCCTGCCACAGTTGCCAAGCATTTAACCTGAGATAACATCTGTTATAATTTGCCCCTCTATGAACGAACTTGACTTGACTTGGTATGAACAGGCAAATCTTTGTCTTGGTGCCAAATATCTTCCTTTGTCGTCGACAGTAGGGTGGGACCGCTATCCTCGCATTCCTACAGTAGTGATTGTCGTGGGACAGGTTTATACCAAGTGTTACAGGTGTCTGACAGTGAATATTTTCCTTTATAAGTTGTATTAGTGTTTTTTTTTAACATTCGTGACCGGCTCCAAGTTTTAGGTCTGACTCAAGAACCAAGTCGAGAGAAGAATCAGTGAATTAATGAAATAATTCATGTTAATATCAAGTCATTCACACAATCTGTCTTATTAATCAACAACACACCAATAACTGATCGACCATGGCACTCACACAGATCTGAACAGCCCACGTGTAACGTGGCATTTAAATAGATACGTACATACAGCTTCACGTAAACACAAATATAAACTAACACATAACCCAAACAAACCAAAATCTACATCCATGCACCTTGTAAACACCTGATTCAGCTCATGGATAAATAATATATAATATAATAGAAATAATAAATAGTAAAGTTCTATCCTCAGCTCTTATCAAGTTTGAATCATGTCAATCATATAAAGGACAATTAAAATACAATATTCACAACAGTGGTGCCGCAGAGACGCTGTGGCCTAAAATCATGTTTGTTTGGTACAAGAAGCAACAAAAATCACATCATCATTATTATTATTATTATTTCTCCAATTCCACCTTAAATGCGAAGAAATAATTGCAATACGATTTTTTTTTTTGCATATGTTTCAGCCCAACTTTCTGCTGTCTATGAACCTGCAGAGAGAAGAGTTAAAAGTCATGAGACTCTCAGTGAGTCAACCGCTTCCCATGCTGTCACAAACACACACACACTCACACACACACACACACACACACAATTAAACTCAGGCATGTCTCTTACGCACGTGCAGCTTTTTTCTTTCTCTGATTACAGTAACAAACTCCTTAGATATGAAAGTGTGACGCAACTTCACTTCTACACTGAAGCCATTTGACAACGTCCTTCAAAACAAAATCATTTGTCTTGTGAATAATAACACACTTAAAACTCACACTCCACGGCTGATCTTATTTTCAAACGGAGAAACGTCATTTAAATCGATGCTTACACCTTTTTATTACTGATGCATTCACGTGCATCATGTCTGACCGGTTGTAGAGATGTATTTAAAATAAATAAATAAAAAACTGTCACATACCTGTGCAACACAGCAGGGCAGAAAACAGGAGAAGACGATCACACATCCCCAACACACAAAAAAGTCCGATTTTCGTAGCCGTAAAAAAAAAAACCCAAAAGAAAATAAAAGAAAAAGAAATAAAAGTTATAAAAAGTAGAAAAGTAAGAGTTTCCTGAAAGCGCGGCTGTGCAGACTGGGGCGGGTCTGTCTGCCGGCTCTCAGCGCGCCACTGACCGCACGTTCCCCAGTCACAACGGTATTACCCTACCCTGACGTCACACCGGTAGGATACGTTCAATGACACTGGGAAAAATCTTCCATGACCCATAAATCTTTCATTTTTTTAATGCAAAATTTCTCATCAGTAGGAGTGCGTTTTAAAATAACAAACCATGATTCCCTGCTTTGATCATATAAACTGAAAAATATAGTTGATCTACCATTTCTAGAACTACAAGGAGACTAATTACAGACAGTACTTTTACTGTAACGCTGTGCTCTTGTACTGGCGGGGTATTTTTACCCGGTGGCACTTCAATAAAATGTTTTATTTTTTTTAAAAGATACAAAAAATTAAAAAGAACCCCTTTCCAATGGAAAAGATCGCGTCATTACGTCTTACGCTCGGTTACGCTCGCTGTCTTCCTCCGACCCTAGGAGTGAAATCCGATCGGATCTTTAAGAGGAGGCCGCCATTTTGTTGCCGGAAAGCTAACGAAAACAAACGCACCCGCTGACGCCTGCGCAAATGCAACAGGAAAGAGAGAACGCGCCAACGCGGGTAAACAATAGCTACGTAGTCTGCTATTCACAACTCTGAATACTTTGATGAAAAAAACCTTTAGATTTTTGTGATCGTGGACCTTCACGGACCAAAGGGATATAAATAATGGAGGAATGGAGAGAAAGTCCGACTTCTAGACCTTCTCAAAGGTAGGGATCTCCACCGTAGTGCTGCTTCTGCCGGTAACAAATGCTCGCAGATATTAATAAATCATAGTTATGAGCTTATGTTTAGCGCAAAACGAACTGAACATTTGAATTAAAGAGACTCTAACCGATCTGAGGATGTACAGCCTGTCTATACTGACAAAGGTTGGAGCGTTCACTCCCTCAGAACCCTGTAGAACCTTATAATGGCACCGTGCTTGGGACAGCGGGCGGTATGAGGTTATTTAGACGTATAATGCTTGTTTACATTATAATATTTTTCGTTTAACATTACAACCCTTGTCAATTTATTTGAATTTGATAAATTAAAGCAACCTACAAGTCAAGCTGCGGCCATATAATTACCAACATTCGTTGTAAACGTCCTTCTGTTGTCAGTTTGTGATGCTGTGGCCTCTAACTTCCACCAAAGTCTGGGATTTTCTTTTCCCTCAAGTTTTCGATTTGTAATTTCTGAACCAGCCTTGAACGTAACATGTGGATTGTGACAGAAAGCTGTGCAAAATGATTTCCGGGTCGTGTGCTTCACAGAGCTGCTGTAGAAAGAGCAGCGGAAACCATCGAGAATTAAGTATGAGTCAAACTCTAATCTATGACAGGCTGCTGCTGTTGGGTTCCTGTGTGGTAAAATCTGGCCACACATCTGTAATCAGTCCCCAAACAAAACACTTCCTGCTATAGTTTGAATTGACTCCAGCTGAAAGATACTTAGATGTCCCCCCCCACCACCCCCATTCCCTCTGTGCATCCTGAGTAATTATAAAGTGGCATGTCCCACCCACTTTCAAACATGCATTGCACAAACAAATAGCAAAATCCCATACGTGGGCCACATGCTTGTGTTTCCTCTGGCCCAGTGTATTCCCCGGTACCACGGCACGAGTCTGGCCCATATACAGCATGACTGTCACATGCTCCTTCCACATCTGGGCCAATCCAGGGGCACAAACAGAAAATAACTTAAACTTAAAACCCCGGAGGATAACAGCTGGAATCTGCCCAGATGTAAGACTGTACGGGCTGCACAGTTTCACGGAGGCCTCACTTGTGACCGGTGACTCATTGCTTCTCACATTTTCCACGGTGGCTTTGTTGTTTTCTGTTCTGTCTCACGTCCCTCACGTGACAGAGCCCAGGTAACCGTACGCTGTCGCACCCTCCCAGTAAGAACCAGTCCATCCAGTTGAGGGCACAAGCCCCTTCATGTTATGCTTTCTTTATCACAACCTCATCCAGTCAACAATAACACAACTCTCACAGCAGCAACTTCTCTTTGAAAATATAAAAATTCTATAATCAATACCTCAGGTCTGCATGATACACAGGATGATATCCAGTAACAGGAAGTGTTTTTATTCATCCTGAAACTAAAATCCAAGCTGATAAATGATGTTTGATTTATTCAGTTGTAGTTTGTGTGACAATTACCAACTTCCTGTTACTTTATCCACTATATCTGGGTTATTTATGAATTGCTTTTTGGATTTTCCTGCACAAGTCGCCACCTGGTGTCAGTTGCTAAACATTACACCTGATGCACATCAAGTGTAGAGGCACCTGGAGACATGAGACTGTGTGTCGGATCGTCAGGACTGATGAAGTAAGAAAGTGATTTCCTTCGTATTGTCGACTTTATTTGTAAAGGTTTTAAAACATGAATCTTACAATCACAGTCTGATGCTTCAGGACCCCCCAGCAGAAGTGATGAGGGTTAGTCACATGGTGTCTGTCACACAGTCAAGCATCTGATACATTTTTCACTTCCTATCTTCGGTCAGAGACGATGTCATTACCAGGATTGAATTTCTGTACCCTTTTCTTTAATCCATATTTCACTTCGTTGTCAGTTTAAAGCTGTAGCTGCTGACAGTGGAGCTTCAACAAAGTCCAGATTTAAGGGTGTGAATACTAATATTTCAGTTTTTGATTTTTAATACATTTTCAAAATGTTTTTTTTGTCATTATGTTCAAGAATATACAACATGATAATATGAGCAGAGAGTGAAGGGGTCTGATCACTTTATGAAGACACTGTTTACAATGACAACGTTTTCATTCATCAGAGGTCGACTAACAATATTGTTCAATTGTTTTTGATGCATCATTATTATAAAATATCAATTATAGCTGGTAAAATATCCACTGTTATTTGTTGTTAAATTTTTTTTATTTATATTTAAGCTTTCTGACCTACAGTACTTGCTTGTTTAATCTTTGTTTGTATGTCTTTTCTTCTTACTATGTTTATTGTATATGCACCAAAACAACAAATCAGCCTCCTTGTATGTTGAAAGCCTGATTCTGATTCTGAAACAATGTAGTGTTTAAAATAACTTCATCACATGATAACTTCCCCAAATCTTCATTATACGAGTCAGAGTCTTCAGCTTGGTCGGGTTTCATTGTGTCAGTGCTGATGATGGAGTTTCCACTCTCTCCGAGCAGGTTCGTATCAAACTCATTTTTGGACACTATTTTAATTTTGTTGTACTTATGTATGTATTTTATGAATCCTTCACAAAGCTGTAGTTCAGTCTATTGTACATTATTCTTATTTTCAGTTTTAAGTAAACTTTAGTGATAGTACACACATGAATCTTTTTCAGATTGGGTCTTTAAGAAGCTCTTTGGTAAAAAGGGTAAAAACTAATACCAACTCAAAGACTCAGAGAGGTGTAGGTTGATGTGATTTCTCTCAGGATTCCTGACTATCAAAAGACATCCATACAGCAGACAGTTGTGTTTATTGTTTCACTATCAACCTCAACTTCCCATATTGAAAACTGCCCAGGGGTTATTACATTAAATTGATGAACTGAAAGAAGTAAACATGTCTACTCTGAAGTCCAACCAGAGTCAGTCAAAACCTCCGCACATGAAGGCATACCACTGATCTGTGTGTTATTTTTTTTTATAACTACAACTTGAATAAACATTTGCTTCCATTTTACAACTTTTTGTTTCTGTTTTCAGAAATGTAGCAATCTGAATTTTGTGATGCCGATCAATGATGGAGTCCCTTGACATCGTTTTCCATCTCATTGTTGTCTATGTTCTTCTTCTACAGTCATTTGGAGGTAATCTACCTGCAGAACACTCAGTAAACAGCTTCTGAACAATCATCATATACAAACCTGTAACTGCAACACTTTCAAGACTGTTAGTGAAGTCAGACTTCGAATGAGTCAAACAAGTCTGGTGTCACAAGACCAGGGACTTTACAAGAAACCTTTGTTTTTTATATTCTCTGGCAGTACATTGTAAACCAGCAAGTCTTTGTTGGAGAGATTGTGGAGCTCTATGTTCATGCTGGCATATGAAGTTTAGATATACGAGTCAGATACAGACGACTATGACTCTTACATCGCTTGGTATTTTTTCATTGTTGCTCTGTAGTTTTATCAATTTGACTATTTTTCAGTTTAAAAGATTCACTGTGACGACATGAATTGTAACTATGTTATTGTTTCTTTTCTGTTGTTTAGTTTTCCTTGCAGCTCAGTCAGAGTTGATTTGTTCTCATCAACCAATCGTAGCTTTGGCTGGCAATGATGTCATTCTACCATGTCGCCTTGAACCTGCCATCAGTGCCGCTGACTGGAGAGTGGAGTGGACCAAACCTGGTTTGGACCCAAAGAATATCCACATCCACCAAGATGGACGACTGGAGTATTGGACTCAAAATCCGTCTTATAATTTCCGAACACGAGTGTTTGTGGATGAACTGGAACAAGGAAACGTCTCCATGAAAATCTTCAGTGTGAAACTGTCTGATAAAGGAAAATACAGATGTTACATTCACTCAGTGCAGGAAGAAGCTTTCATCCATCTCAGTGTTGGTGAGTCAGACTCTGTGTTGATCGACTGAACTGAACTAACACAAACACAATTTGATACTTAAAGTTACAAAGTGACCTCAAAGTGACCAAGACCTCCTCTCTTATCTCCAGGTTCAGTCTCGTCACCTGTCATAAAGGTTACTGCAAATACAAGTAGAACACTGGTGTTACAGTGTGAGTCTAAAGGCTGGCATCCAGAACCTGAGCTGTTGTGGCTGGACGGTGAGGGAAAGCTGCTCTCTGCTGGACGAACAAAGACAATCAGAGGTCCTGATGACCTCTATACTGTCAGAGGCAGAGTGACTGTGGAGAAGAGACACAGCAACAACTTCACCTGTAGAGTCCAACAGAAGATCATCAACCAGACCAGAGAGACACAGATTCATGTTCCAGGTAGAAATCTTTATAAAAACCTTTATACTGATTCATCTTACTGAAATAGATTTCTATATAAACACCATGCTGCTCTCTTTTATCGTTTCAGGTGGTTTCATCAAGGACCCATCTGAAGATTATCCTGTGATTATTGGGATTCTCATGCTTGGGATCCCTTTTATTCTTTTGCTGGTTGTATGTTTGCTGTGCCGTCTACGTAGCTCCAAAATATCTACATCTGATGAAGAAATAAAATCAACAACAACACAATCGTCTGAACTCACTACAGGGGATTTGACCATATATTAAGATATGAAGAGGCACAGTTTGTACTGTACATCAACAATACGCTGATCCTTTTATCTCCTTATACCTCAAACAGGAGATTGTGTGTTTTCTGTAGTTACTTTATAACATATTTGTGTAAATAAATAAATTTAATGTACAAACAGCATTATATGACCTGTTGCATCTTCAGTAACAGTTGTATATAGACATTCATGAGTAGCAAGAGCAATTCATGGTTAACATCTATGTCCAAACTAATAGTATGTTATTATAAGTTTCAACCTGCAGTGAAACTGAATTTGAAATAAACTTAATAAAAACTTTTATTTGTGTCATAGCGAATATATCAACAAAACCTTTTTGGGGAAAAAAAATTAGACTCAGTCCAACACTGCTTTATAATTTGGGTGAGTCTTTACAGTCTCACATACATCAGATTTGACTGCAGACAAGAGGTAACAGAAGGTATTTTGTACAACCAGTTAAAGCTAAATTATGTTAAATGATGGAAAAAAATATTTTATTTTTTTTATTGAAATAAGTAAGACTCTTCAAAAAGAAATGCACAAAACTTTTTTAAAATGTTTTTCTTGTAATACACATTTTGGTCACAGGGGGCTGTAAAAAAATATGTCACCAGCCAAAGTCCTCAGAGGCAAGTATATGTATTTTTTTGCTTTACAATACTTCCAAATCAGCTTCACTGTCTACTGTTCATTCTTATAGTAAGATACTATAAACCAACCAGTTGTAAGTTTTTTTACTTTGACACAACTTTCACTATGAAATCTAAGTAAAAACTACATACAGAACTTTCCCACATTCTTGTGCTTCACATTTTACAAAGCAGAAGCTTTCATGAAGTCAATGAAACAACATCTTTTCGTTTCCTTACACCTGCATAGAAACTGAGGCCTTGGCTACACTTGTCGATATATGAGGATATAATTGAGCTCTCTTCTTTGGTTTTGGTTTGTTGTGTAGAATGAAGTTCATTCAGTCACTGAACAATGATTTACTGATGGCGTGTAACTTATTCATACTGAAATTGGTGCTAAAACATCAAAAGTATGGCCAAACATTTTTCATAAGTCTGTGTCAAAATACCGAAATAAATGCATTTATGTGTGAGAATCCCCCTCTTTATGCTCTTGGCCAACACTTCTCCTTTTACCACTTTCATACCGCCGTCATGCCTGGTTTCGTGGTGACAAAAAACGGAGATAAAAGGAAAATATATCGGAAAAAATATTGGACTTCCATCCGGTGAATGCAAACATGACTCCACATGAATCATTGCAGTGATTGTTTCCTTTAACTGCTGGATGTGTTTCTGCTGCCCCCAAGTGGTCAAAAAAGTCCTTGCAAAGTACAGCTGCCCTCTAAGCACTGTAATACATTTAATGCTTTATCAACTTCTATTGTAAAAATGCCTATGGTGCAACCAGGTGGTGACATGGCTGTACTGCAGGAGCACATTTTTTTGAAAGTAAGACTCACATCAGCTGCTCTTTAAAATTAGGAGGATTTGTTTCCAGAGTTATGTCTTCTCAGGAACTCTTCAGACTAAAGTTTGACGACCACAAACAAACTGAACCATCTTACCTAGTATCTAAAAAGTGAAAAATAGTCTGCCTGAGACTTGTGATCTTTGAAGATTTTGTGAAATTTCTACAGTTGAACAAAACAAAACTTGCTGAAACCAGGAAGATCAATTAGGAATTTGTTAAATGTATCACACTATCTTTTCCCAATACAATACACATTGACCTGTAAAGTTTGAAAACACAAGTCTTGTACCTTTCGTCATTATTGAGGTTTTTGAGATGCAGGAAACATCATACCCATAAAAACATTCACAGACCAGCTTACTTCACTGCTTCACACGAATATGGTTTTTAATCAAAAGCAGACTTTTGAATTTAATCGTATAATCAACCTTACGTTTATCAAATAAACTAAGCAGAAAGGTAGCTGTACCAACATGACTTGCAGAAAAATCATTAGTATTAATAAACCTATAACACTGACATTTCATTTCCTCAAACCCTTTTTGTCCAATTTAGATGAAAAGAGGAAAGCTACACAAAGATCTTTGGGTACCACTTTACAATAGACTCCCCATAAAAACACTCACAGACCAGTTTGTTTCAATGCTTCAGACTTTTAATCTTATATTAGACAAGAAAGAAGAGTTCACTGCAGAATAAAGTTGTGCTAAAATCATTCTTTTCATAACACAGTTTGCCTCCTAAAAGACGATCCAGCTCCAGTTTAACTTGTCGCTTCATTCCTTAAGTAGCGTTACAGCGATAGAGAGGAAATATAGAAGTGAAATGGGATATAGAGCCTTCAGGTTATATATGAGGCTGATACAGATGAGTTTGCAAAGATAAACACCAACACATATGAATGTGTATGGTGGATTCTGACAGGAATCATCAGCCTCTTTTGACACAGATAGACGGGCGATGGTTGCCACACCCCATATCATCCCAGCACTTCTCAGCTGTGAACATCAAAGACAAAGGAGTCAGTCAGTGCAACACAAACCAAAACATGAAACAATGGGTTTGTACTTTATCACATCATTGTCACTGGTGAGAGACAGATGGCTGTCAACACAACAAACTGTAAACTGTGGTAAATCTAATAAGTTAAAAATCAACATTAAAGCCACTTGAATTTGATAAAACCAAAGAATATCTAATTGAAATTGGATTACTTCCTTTTTTTTAGCCTTTGTTATTTTAACTCACTCATACAAAAGTGAACAGAAATAATGTGTATTAACTTACTTCTGTCATTCATTTGCAAACAGTGCTGGCTTCCGAGATTGTTAGGTTCTCCTTGACACCAGTTTGTATAGTGGAAAGGACTGCCATCACTCCAAAACCAAATATTCTCCTAGATAACAGAGTCAAAGAGATTATGAGTTTTAAACAAAGTTATTTTTTATGAAATGCCATAAGATAAATGTTGCATAATGATGAATAAAATACCTCTTGTGCGTCAGAGCCTCCAATCCATGTTTGTTTGTACTCATGAGTGATGGTCAGTATCAGCCACTGAATTTGATGGTAGTCCTGTGTGCTGTGCACCGATGCCAGATTTGCACCCATGAACTGACAGTTTCTCTACAGTGAAGAAAGACAGAGAGAGAGTGAAGCTGGACACTAGTTCACCTAATGTGCAAGTCAACACAAACAGAATAACCTCAGTGATTACCTCAGCTTTAGCCCACGTCATGGGTTTTGGAACATAGCGGAAACAGCGACCATTGATCTCAGACCAGCCAGCTGAACAAGACGTGGACCTCTTGACCAGGTGACTCTCAGCTGAGGGCAAATAAATAGTAGTTGGTAATTTTGAGTTTCAAGTTAACATTTCTGCATTTAGATTTTCTTTTTCAAATGGTAAAAAACAACAACAAATAAAACAAATATCACTGAGTAACATACTGTATGTAAATGAAAAAGAATTGGCCCTAAAATCAATCCCTGAGGAACCCTGAAGGTTATTTTGGAGGTTTTGGAGATGTTATAAGAGAAAGATAGTAAAACTATTTGGAAACAAGCCTTTCTGCAGAAATCAATACACACACTCTGATGGTCTTTCTTAATCATTAAGATTCCTTATTGTTTAATTATAATGTTACCTACTCAGACAGAATGATCCTAGGTTTTCCTGGATTGTTATATTTGTAAAAAGAAACCACTCCATTAACACCATTTAACATGTTTTTGCTTATACAGTAAAATTTTGCTTTCTGATCTGAGTGATCTGTGTGATCAGAAACATCACATTTTAGTCAAAATCTAAAAGAATACTCACTGACCTGTTTGAGTTTTCTCAGGCATGTCTCCTGGAAGAGCTGGACAGTTTGAAATATCAGTTATTTCATTGGTTGATCTTTACACAGACAAAATACCAAAAATAATCTTTGTCTTTTTTTTAATGCCACACTCAAAACTACTTACCTGCAGCTCTGGTCAGTGCCATCATGGCACAGACAAGCAGACACACAGTCAGCATCTTTGTAGTTGGAGGACGAGAGAAAGAGCAGCTCATAAATATCATTACTTATTTCATCATCTCTCACAAAATGAGGAACAGAGGACACAGGAGGCATGAGATAAAGTACAGTCACAACCGCAAAGAGAAGCCTTTGACAAACTTAAAGGCTTGTTCCCATCAGTAATATAAGTGCACATTATACAGTATATACATACTGTGTATATATATATGTGTGTGTAATTTTAAACATATGCTTTTTGCAGTTTCAAAGTCGTCATGTACCTTGAAATTTCACATAGTAATTTCAACATCTTTATCATTATGACATGTTTTGTTTATCAATCAATCAATCAATCAATCAATCAATCAATCAATCAATCAATCAATCAATCAATCAATCAATCCATCTTTATATATGATAATATATGAATAAACCTCATTTATATAGCACTTTTCTTTTTAAACAAAGTTATAATAAGAGAAAGAAAAAGGGGAATTAAAAACCAGAAATTACAAACAAATGAAAAAACAAACAGATCATAAAACACAGGGTAATGAAATGAAGTTACATGAAAAGATAAATTATCCATATAATCGAAAAAAAATACAACTTTAAGTGCTAAAAATAACAGTAAATGTGCAAGTCAAAATAGACAGCACTAAAAGCCAGGCTAAATAGGTAAAGGCAAATGTAATATGTGTACATATACTTAATGTCCTTATAAATACAAAATTAAAACATAAAAATCAAAATCATCAATGAAACCCATTAGAAATTGCATCAATTACATATATTGACTTACATATCTAGCCTGAACAAATATGTACGTAATCCTATATAGTACACATATGTTACATAAATATCTCTCTATCTTATATTGTCTTACATATGTCAAAACAAGTCATAAACTTATATCTTCATATATGTGTATGTATATTATTATATGTTATAATAATATATCCCCTTATAGGAAACATACTGTATGTGGCAACATCACTGTTGAAATAGGGACATATATGTCATATATTATATTTCTGTATAAGAGGTATCCACACTCTTAGACTTAGACTCTTAGGCTGGACCCGAGGAACAACCAAGAGACAAACTACCAGACGACCTGAGAGACGTACTGGATACATATAAACCACATTAGACAAGTAGGTATCCGAGTACAGTATCCTGATTTTTGAGTCTTATTTTTGTGAACAGATTTTACACTCTCTTTTATCTATCTAAAGCACAAGCTCTTTCACATGAGGGGGTGTGAGTGTTATCTTACGACAGTCTTGAGAAACAGTGAACCCTTCCTTAAATGGAAATGTTCTATTCGCACGACGTGTTTCTGCTTTGCAATAGATGTTATCTTAATCCTCTTTAGACGGGAAGTTGTACAACTATCAAATGCTTCGCAGAAGTGGTGTGTACAATACCCTGCAAATCTTTGTGAAGAAATAAAAAAAAGAAAATATACACAGCAGGATAAAGGACATTAAATATTCTTCTTTAAAAGGGCAAAGTGTTTGCATTTTAGCTGCAGAAGCCCAAGATCTTTTTGGGTAATCACCACGGTGTATTTGTAAATGAGTGAGGAATTTAAATTTAGAGCCTGAAAGTCTTTGAGACAAATCTTAATCCATATAAACTCAAACTGATTAGCAGTTTGAAGGTACATCATGTATAAGTGATTAAAAAATAACATGTGCAGCTACATGGTAGTATGTTGTAAAACACAGTAGTACATAGCATTGACCATAAGAAAACAGGAAAGCTTTTTTTTGCCTCGACATGACTTGCAGATAATATCATCAATAATAAACCCATAAGTGAGACATTTCTCAGAAACAGCATTCTGACATTCAAGCAAGAATTGTGAAAACGTTGCATCAGAATAAGCATTGACAGAAGGTTTCCTTTGATGCAAAGTCATTTTTGAAGGCTGACTTTGTCTCTTATGTACACTAAATAATTAGTATTATACTATAACCCAAGCATGTGAGTCCATGTCGTCCGACCATGGCTGCAGACAGGTGTGTTAACACCTGATCTGAACGGCCACACTCCAGAGAGTGAAATGTTGGCTACACAAATGGTTGGACACACAAACACAAACCCCCTGACAAAAATAGACAAATGACACCAATATGTTTAATTTGTTTTTTATTCAAAAGCAGACTTTTGAATTTAATCGTACAATCAACCTTACGTTTATCAAATAAAGTAAGCAGAAAGGTAGCTGTACCAACATGACTTGCAGAAAAATCATTAGTATTAATAAACCTATAACACTGACATTTCATTTCCCAGTCATTTCCTCAACCCTTTTGTTTTGTCCAATTTAGATGAAAAGAGGAAAGCTATACAAAGATCTTTGGGTACCGCTTTACAATAGACTCCCCATAAAAACACTCACAGACCAGTTTGTTTAAATGCTTCAGACTTTTAATCTTATATTAGACAAGAAAGAAGAGTTCACTCTGCAGAATAAAGTTGTGCTAAAATCATTCTTTTCATAACACACTCAATTTGCATAAAAGACGATCCAGCTCCAGTTTATGTCACTTGTTGCTTCATTCCTTAAGTAGCGTTACAGCGATAGAGAGGAAATATAGAAGTGAAATGGGATATAGAGCCTTCAGGTTATATATGAGACTGAAACAGATGAGTTTGCAAAGATAAACACCAACACGTATGAATGTGTATAGTGGATTCTGACAGGAATCATCAGCCTCTCTTGACACAGATAGATGGGAAATGTATGTAACACCTTTCATCATTCCAGCACTTCTGACCTGTGAACAACAAAGACACACGAGTCAGTCAGTGCAACACAAACCAAAACCTGAAACAATGGGTTTGTACTTTATCACATCATTGTCACTGTGGAGAGACAGATGGCTGTCAACACAACAAACTGTAAACTGTGGTAAATCTAATAAGTTAAAAATCAACATTAAAACCATTTGAATTTGATAAAATTTGATTACTTTCTACCTTTTTAAAAAAAATTATTTGTCATTTAAACCACTCATACGAAATTGAACAGAAATAATGTGTATTAACTTACCTCCAAAATTCATTTGCAAACAGCCCTCGCCGCCATGACTGTTACTCGGTTCTCCATGACACCAGTTTGTATAGTGGAAAGGACTGCCATCACTCCAAAACCAAATATTCTCCTAGATAACAGAGTCAAAGAGATTATGAGTTTTAAACAAAGTTATTTTTTATGAAATGCCATAAGATAAATGTTGCGTATTGATGAATAAAATACCTCTTCTGCGTCAGAGCCTCCAATCCATGTGTCTTTGTGCTGATGAGTGGCGCTCAGTATCAGCCACTGAATTTGATGGTAGTCCTGTGTGCTGTGCACCGATGCCAGATTTGCACCCATGGACTGACAGTTTCTCTACAGTGAAGAAAGACAGAGAGAGAGAGTGAAGCTGGACACTAGTTCACCTAATGTGCAAGTCAACACAAACAGAATAACCTCAGTGATTACCTCAGCTTTAGCCCAAGTCATGGGGTTTGGAACATAGCGGAAACAGCGACCATTGATCGTAGACCAGCCAGCTGAACAAGACGTGGACCTCTTGACCAGGCGACTCTCAGCTGAGGGCAAATAAATAATAGTTGGTAATTTTCAAGGTAATATTTCTATTTAGACATTTTTTCTTTTTCTAATGGTAGAAAAAAAAAACACATATCATTGAGGGATAACATATATCGATGAAGGAGAAGTGGCCCAAAAATTGATTTTTGAGGAACCCCGTAGGTTAATGTGGAGGTTTTGGAGAAGTTATAAAAGAGAGATAAAGAAGAAAACTAGTTAGAAACAAGACTTTCTGTAGAGTTTTGTAGGAAATCAATACAGTACATACTCTGTTGGCTTAATTCAATCATTAAGATTCCTTAACAACCTCTTCTGACAAAATAATACTAGGTTTCACTGGATATTCAGATATATATGTAAAAAACAAAATAACCACTCTATTAACACCAATTCACGTTTTCGCTGATACAGTAAAATGTGGCTCTGTGATGTGTCTGATCAGAAACGTCACATTTTAGTCAAAATCTAAAAGAATACTCACTGACCTGTTTGATTTTTCTCAGGTATTTCTCCTGGAAGAGCTGGACATTTTGAAACAGCAGTTATTTACTTGGTTCATCTGTATACATACAAATACATAAAAGTGGATCTTTGTCTTTTTTTAACGCGATAATGAAAACTACTTACCTGCAGCTCTGGTCAGTGCCATCATGGCACAAACAAGCAGACACACAGTCAGCATCTTTGTGGTGTGAATCTACAGCAGGTGATACACAGACGACAGATAATTACCTCACACAACACTAGGTCAAGTCACAGCAACCATCATATTAAATGAAGGAAGACGATGAGGTGTGTTTGTAGTGAACCTGCTGCAGAATGATCTTCTCTTCTTTCTTCTCAGCGTCGGCCTGTGGTGGCTTCAGTCTTCCTGTGTGGAGAACAACACTGAGGAAAGAAAGACCAGCTCTTAAATACTCTGACCAACAGGTACAAAAGCAGGAACTGACCACGTACAGGGACGACACAGAGACAGAAAGTCAAACAACTAACAACAGAATGCCAAATATTAAAAAGCAGATCCGGAATGGCTTCATCTCACTGATATTTATCTAGACATGCTGATGGTCCAACAACGCCCTGTTGTCAAAGTAAACTTTAATGTCCTCTAAAGGAAAAACATATGTTCACTGCTTTAAAAGCAAATAAGGGATTAATATATTCACAAGTCTGTAGAAGCGTGTGACAAAACATTAAACCAGCCATGACCTTCATCTGATGAAAAGAGAAAAAATATTGACTTTGAGGATGGTGCTTTGGTTCCTGAGAAGTCCAGAGATGCCAGTTTCACACCCTTGGTTCAATGAAGCTTCACTCATCAAGATTTCATCGATCAGATCACTTTGTGTATGTGAAATGGATCACTTGTAGCAAAAGCGTAGGTTTGGTTTTATTAGTTGTAGGGATGTTTTTTGTCAGATGATCACTGTCTTTTTTTTCTCATTCATGTGCAAACGTGTCCACACACATTCACATATAAAGAGTCTGACTCTGCACAGAGCTTATTTAAGTTGAACATATGTTTGCTGATATAACTTGTCTGAAAGTTTTTCTTGTGTCATGATTCTTTCTCTGATTTTAAACAGATACATCACATTTATTTTTAATATTGATGTGATAGATTTTCAAAATTAGAATCACTTCCTCGTGGTTTTCTGCCTCCACCACTCACACTAGTGTCAGGTTACATCCCTGTTTGTCCAGAGTCATATCAAATATTAACCATTTGTTTGAACAATTTGTCGTGATTGCTGTGTGAGGTCTTGAGTAATGGCTAAATAGTGTTTTGTGAGGTCACACTGAACTTGGCCTTTGACCTTTGACCACCTGAACATGATCGGTTCATCCTTGAGTCCAAGTGAATGTTTGTGCCAAATTTGAAGAAGTTTTGTCAAGGTGTTACTTAGATATCATGTCCACGAGAATAGGACAGACAGACGGACAGATGGACGGACAACCCTGCCAGCACTTTACAACTGAAATGTAAATATTATATCAGCTGATGTTCAGTTGAGAAAGTGACAGTTCATTGGATACACCCAGCTAACATGAATACAGTGTAATTTAACAGTCCTGAGATAAGTGCTACCTTTTGGAAGGTTTTAATGTTCAGTTTTAGATAAGAAGAGGGTGAATATTTCATCAGGTGAATGCAAACATGACTCATGAATCATTGCAGTAAGTGTTTCCTTTGCTTCAGAACCTTTGTATAACACTGAAGAAACAACTGGATGTGTTTCTGCTGCCCCCAAGTGGTCGAAAAAGTCCTTGCAAAGTACAGCTGCCCTGTAATCTCAGTAATACATCTAATGCTGCATCATCCTCTGTTGTAAAAATGCTTGTGGTGCCACCAGGTGGTGACATGGCTGTACTGCAAGTGCACATATTTTTAAAATAAGGAAGACCTCCTCACAGCAGCTCCTCTTTACAATTAGGAGGATTTGTTTCCAGAGCTGTGGTAACCATGCTTTTTTATTTATTTATTTACTTTTTGAAATACTAACCATGTCTCATTCTCAAGAAACATATCTAACTTTGCAGTATTTACAGTATCTCTTCTTTCCTCAGCGAATTTTGTGAAATTTCTACAGTTGAACAAAACAAAACTTGCTGAAATCAGGAAGATCAATTAGAAATCTGTTAAATGTATCACACTATCTTTTCCCAATACAATACACATTGACCTGTAAAGTTTAAAAAACACAAGTCTTGTACCTTCCGTCACTATTGAGGTTATTGAGATTCAGGAACATAATAATATTTACAAGTTAAGCTCTCCATGACACCAGTTTGTATACTAGAAAGGACTGCCATCACTCAACAGTCAAACTTTCTAAATAACAGAGTCAAATAAATGATCAGTTTTAAAAGTTTTTTTTAATGAAATACCATAAGATAAATGTTGTGTAATGATGAATAAAATACCTCTTGTGCGTCAGAGCCTCCAATCCATGTTTCTTTGTACTCATGAGTGGCGCTCAGTATCAGCCACTGAATTTCACCCCCTGTATGTTGTGCACCGATGCGAGGTTTGGTGTTCATAACCATTTACATTTTCGGACAACGTTGATGATTCTTAATTTTAATGGTGAAATGCAGGTTTCATATTTTTATACATATTTGGACAAAGGTAATGATTTTTATTTTGTAGTGTGAAATGCAGCTCACATATCCTAGTACATATTTGGTATGTCACACTGAACGCTACTGTGAGGAAAGGTCAAGTCTGCGCAAGTCACCGTAGCAACGGACTGTCATGGCGACTGCCAGAGCGCTCCTCGTTACCCAACATGTGCCTATTGCCCGAGGCATGAGCCCCTGAGGAAAATGCAGCAAATTACACTTCCCTTTTTACCCACGTTCCCTTTTTACTTTAATATCATGAGATTGTAAAAGTAGAAAAGTGCAACATGACAAAATTGATAAAAAAAATTAATGTTTTAGCATGTTAGCCCAGACAGAAATGACATATATGTCCCTATATCAAGAGTAATGTTGCCATACATATATTATTATCACATATATATATATCAGAGTAAATTAAGATATATCCGTCCCATTCTCGTGGACACGATATCTCAGTAATTATGACAGAATTTCACACAAATGGCTCATATTTTATATGACTCTGGCTAAACAGGGAGGTAACCTGAAACTAGTCTGAGTGGTATACAACCACGAGGAAGTGATTCCAGTTTTTAATGTAGTTTTACTCCAAACAAATGTATATAACCTTTTGAGTGTTATCAGTCCTTGGTGTGTCATTGTCAAGTGAATTCAAATTAAATGATGCCAGTTTCTTCCATAATATTGCAGCATAGAGATGGCTGCATTTTTTAAATTATCTAAAAAAAATTACATATATCAACTGACAAAGTTTTAAATCGAGATGAAACACTGAGTGCAGTTTATTTGTATTCTCATGTAATTTTTATCCAATTAAAAATAGATAAATGAAGCTAAAAAGACAAATCATCATGTTACATTAAAGCTTAGATTGAGGAAAATGATACCCGTATAATCAGAAGATATTACTCAGTCAAAGACCATCAGCTTCTTTCAGTGCTGAAACTTTTTATTTGCATCAGACAAGAAAGAAGAGTTCAGTCTGCAGAGTGAAGTTGTGCTAAAATCCTTCTTTTCCATTAACAGAAAATCCAGCTCCAGTTTATTTCACTTGTCGCTTCGTTCCTTAAAGGAGGCGTTACAATGACAGAAAGGAAATAAAGATAGGAAATTCAGGTTATTGATGAGACTGATCATGTCTGCTCTGCAATCACATGATGATTTTACCACAGACAGATGGGAGTTGAGCTTCACAGTCCTTGTCATCCAAGCATCCCGAAATATTTTCTGCAAGTATCAAAAACACAGGAGTCAGCCAGTGCTGCAGAGACATCGCCACTAACAGTTAAAGGCAGAAACCGCTTTCACATGAAACTTTGATTCCTTAATCATTTTCATACTTTACATGTTTCTCAAGGTGAGTTGATTTACCTCCAAAGTTTACTTGTAAGCAGTGGTGCTCGTGCTTTGCAGGCTCCACACGACACCATTGATGAAATATATCAAAGGACAAATGATCGCTCCAGGACCAAGAAGGATCCTGCACCGGAAAATCGACTACTGTTTGAATCCATATTAATTAATAGAATACTATTTACAAAAGTGTCCGACATTGTGTAATGATGAATCACATACCTCTGCTGTATTATGGCCCCCGACCCATACTTGTCCACGCTCATGTCCGGCACGCTTCATCATCTCATGAATATCATTGGCCTGCTCTGCGTTGTACACTGATGCAAGGTTTCCCTCTCCAAAAGACCGGCAGTTTCCCTACAGTGGAGATGAACAGAGTGGAGTGGGCAGTAGAAACAGCCTTCAAAATGGAAAACTGTGAGGAGACGCCTGTTAGCCAGGTGTGCAAGTAAATACATCATTAAGTTTTATTTAAAAAAATTATATTTTGAATAAGGAATTGAGCTAATTACCTCAGCCTCGCCCCAAGTCATCTCTTTTGAAATGTAGAGGAGACACTGAGTGCTGAACATAGTCCAACCCTCGGGGCAAGATGGAACCCAGCCGCCGAAATCGTGCTCTAGTGAAGGGAGTGTCAAGAACATGGAGGTGCAGCATTTCAGTGTATATGCAGGAGACCATTTTGTATAAACAAAAACAAACCAATTTTTATAATATCCACCAACCTGATGGCATTCCCCAATTATCTTCATTGTCAAATGGATGAGCTGGATGAGATGTACATAGAACATATGCTCTTTTATTTATTTATTCTTTGTTATCATTACTGATATATTCATGTCTCAAATGGACATCATCATTAGAAATCAGAAGACATGCACTGAACACTGACTTGGTGGAAAGGTTTCCAGTGGCATCTGTACATCTGGACCTGGTGGAAGAGCTGGATGGAAATAGTTTGACACCAGTGAACAGTGGTGGAGAAATTGACCACACGGTATATTTTCAGAAAGTGTCTCCATTTACCAATATGCAAACTACAAATAGAGAGTTGGAAAAAAATTGGAAATATGTAAAATACATAAAATACATACTTAAAAAAATGTTCTCAGTGAACACTCACCAACAGCTCTGGTCAGAACCATCATGGCACACACGAACAAAGACAAAGTCAGCATCTTCATGGTGGATGGTGCAGATGTTCAAAACGATGACGTCCTTTCATAAAGACAGACATGTTACTCATAACTCTGCAGGGAGCAGGAAACTTCTACTGACCATCAGTGGTTGAAATGAAGGAAAGAAGATGAGTTTTTAGCAAACCTCCTGCAGGATGAACTTCAGTTGACTTCAGTCTCCCAGTGTGAAACTGCTGAATAAGGACCAGCTCTTACAATAAATACTCAGACAAACAGGTAGAAAAAACCAGGAACAGACGCCACCCACAGGGACGACACAGGGACAGAAAGTCAAACATGACTTTGATCCAAATATTAAAAGGCAGATCCGTGAAGTTGTAAATGTTGGCAGAAATGACTCATTGCTTTATTTCACTCATATTTATCTAAGGATGATGTTGGCATGACAACGCCCTTATCAAGTTTCACATACTGCCCTATAAGTCAGCAGGCAAGCAGTCAAAGTAAACTGTGATGTCCTCTAAAGGAAAACGTTTGCTCACTGCTTTAAAAGTGAATAAGGGATTTTGACATTTCTGTAGCAGTGTGAGGCAGAACACCAAACCAGCCAACACCTTTAGGTGCTGCTCAACTAGTAACGCCACACCTAGTTTAATGAAGCTTCACTCATCAAGATTTTATGGACCAATTCACTTTGTGTACTGTGAAATTGATCGCTTGTATTAAGGGTGTTGGTTTAGTTTTATCTGCTGTTTTTTTGTCAGGTGGACACTTGCTCTGACAGATATTTGATATATGAACTGATGGCAAACTCTTTCTGTAGAGCAGCTGGTTTGAAGTCGAGTTGAGAATATCCCCGTCTTTCGGTCTTTATCATAGTAATCAACATTTTGCAGAAAACGCACAAACCTGGCAACTCTGCATAGATGTTACGGGTAACATAGAGGAGAGTTAAAATGGCATGATGGGTAAAAATATTGGGAGAGACAATTCAGCAACACATTAACATTGACAGGGACAAGGCAATGTTATTTAGTGTTGGTTACATTAGCAGCTTAAATGCTGAGGTTCTGTCTGTGTTTGCATTTGTTTTTTTTAGATCAAGGTTCAGGGTGAGGTCTTTTTTTAGTTTTAATGCTTTATTCATATATGTTTGATTTTTGGTGAGATGTTCAATCATTTGAACATTCATTGAAATGACACCCTTTCAGAAATTTAGATTACACAGCTGATTTTTGTAAGAAGTCAGAGGCCAAAAAAGTTGGAAACCAGTGGTTTAATGTTTAACAGTGAGTAAAATCTTCACCTTAAAAGTAACTAGTAACTACAGCTGTAATGCAGTGGAGTAGAAAGTACTTTCTCTCTCTAACGAACTGTAGGGGAGTGGGAGCACAAAGTATTATAAAATGGAAATTCTCAAGTAAAGAACAAGTATATAAAAATGTACATAAGTACAGTACTTGAGTAAATGTACTGAGTTACTTTCCACCACCGTTTCTACTACAGCAGAGGAGGTTAAATATCAGTGGATGGAGCTGCAGAAATGTGTAAAGTTCACCACAGATGAACTCAACTCAGGTGTACACGGCTGGCTTCATATAACCAAAAACAAAACGTCCTAATTAAGACAGGTAGCCTTTCATTACCTCTTCCACAAATATTCACTTGGGTTTGTGGAGGAGACGACCACACGTACGCAGCATCACAAAGTCAGAGAGTCAGAGAGTCAGAGAGTCAGAGAGTCATAGAGTCAGAGAGTCATAGAGTCAGAGAGTCATAGAGTCAGAGAGTCAGAAAGTCAGAGAGTCAGAGAGTCATAGAGTCAGAGAGTCAGAAAGTCAGAGTCAGAGAGTCATAGAGTCAGAGAGTCATAGAGTCAGAGAGTCAGAAAGTCAGAGAGTCAGAGAGTCATAGAGTCAGAGAGTCATAGAGTCATAGAGTCAGAGAGTCAGAGAGTCATAGAGTCAGAGAGTCAGAGAGTCAGAGAGTCAGAGAGTCATGGAGTCAGAGAGTCAGAGAGTCAGAGTCAGAGAGTCATAGAGTCAGAGAGTCAGAGAGTCAGAGAGTCATAGAGTCAGAGAGTCATAGATTCAGAGAGTCAGAGAGTCCTAGAGTCAGAGAGTCAGAGAGTCATAAAGTCAGAGAGTCAGAGAGTCCTAGAGTCAGAGAGTCAGAGAGTCAGAGAGTCATAGATTCAGAGAGTCAGAGAGTCATAGAGTCAGAGAATCAGAGAGTCAGAGAGTCATAGAGTCAGAGAGTCAGAGAGTCATAGAGTCAGAGAGTCATAGAGTCAGAGAGTCATAGATTCAGAGAGTCAGAGAGTCAGAGAGTCATAAAGTCAGAGAGTCAGAGAGTCCTAGAGTCAGAGAGTCAGAGAGTCAGAGAGTCCTAGAGTCAGAGAGTCAGAGTCAGAGAGTCATAGAGTCATAGAGTCAGAGAGTCAGAGAGTCAGAGAGTCAGAGAGTCAGAGAGTCATAGAGTCAGAGAGTCAGAGAGTCAGAGAGTCAGAGTGCAGCTTCACTTCTACTGTAGGAAAATGAAAGGGAACCTTGAATCGTGCTTCCACATTTTCAGTCTGGTGTTCACGTTGCAGGAAGTGTGTGGATTGAGGATAGGGATGTGCCGATGGGCGATGATCACCTTCTACTTCTAACCTTCTTTCAGTCTTCATATAAATAACTGTAAAATTATTATGCCACTGTGACTGACTGACTGACTGACTGACTGACTGACTGACTGACTGACTGACCTGTGACCTTATGTGACAGAGGCCACAGGTTCCTGCTCTAATGACAAACTCTATATTACAAAAGTTTGAAGATGGATGTCAACAACTCCAGCCTCCTCTTACTTTGTTTTACCTGAAATAACAAATGTAGCAGCAAATCAGAGTATTTCATTAAACTTGCAGTAACTGTCATTTTCCACTTGGGGGCAGCAGAAACAGAAATTAGCATCATTATCATCAATGGTCAACTGTGGAGTTTTCTTGATAAGAATCAAAGTCTGTGTTAATATTCAGTGTTAGTCATCAAGACACAATGTGTGTATCATTGAAGTCCAGTCACTTTCATTTCATATAAATTGTTTTCAAAAACAATTCCTCTTAAAAGTTTGGAACTTAATGTGTTTACTTTCACGCTTGCAGTCATTTTCAATGCCTCAGTGTAGTAATGTTGACATGTCCAGGCCACGCCCCTGGAAATTTGTTAAGAGATTATAATAAATGTGAAAATAAATACAGTATATTATACATGTTGGAATGGATTAATGTGAAAGAAATAAATGTACAAATGTTACAAAAAATGTGGAAATGAATAAATAAATGTGAAATAAATTAATATGACAGAAAAAAAATATATATATTTTTTTAAATCATCACAGTCAATTTATTTATTCATGTATTCATTTATTTCACATTCAACATTTGGGAGCCCAAACCACTCAAAGGGAAAACAGGATGAAGGTAAGGAACCACTACTTCTTACCTCGTTTCATCTCAAAGGGTGTTAACATGTTCAACAAACAAAGAAGAAAGTGGAGCTAATAGGTTCCATATTTTCATACCTAAATGAAGCAAAAATAAAACCAAAATATAAATTCCTTAAAAATTGTATGTAGGAAAATTCAACAGATTATAAAAAAAGTTATCCATCGTCTCCCCAGGTTTTAAAAGTTTTTCACACCAGGTTAATTCGAATATACAACAAGGAAGAAAACAAACAACAGCCTTTTATCCACAGAGGAAACAATTTGAACTGTTTTAGAGGAAGTACAGAGGCTTCAGGAAGTAATTAGGCCACTTCTTGTTACTCTGTCGTAGATTTACATTCAAATGGGGGAAACTGCTTTTTTGGTCGGCCAAAATCTACGCTCAACAAACAACAATGACAAAGTTACTACATGTCTAGAAATTTAGTAAAAACCAAAAGCGGAAATCTCTCATTCACAAACGTGTCCACACCCTTTGCTGTGGTCAGCTGCTTCCTGTTTGCTTTAATTACGCGTGAGATGTGTCCAGAGCTTGATTGAAGTCCACCTGTGGCAAATTGAATTGATTGGATGTAGTATAGAAAGACACACATCTGTCTACATAAGAATAATAATAATAATAATAATAATGATAATAATAATAAAATATAATAAGTAGAGACATGAGATGAGAAATAAAGTGGGGATAATTACTTACCGGCCTCTCAGACTGCCTCAGACTGTAGACCTGCTTCAAACAAACCTACACTTAATTGGACACACGTCTCTCCAAGACAGTCGCAGCACATGCCCAAATATTTGTCTCTGTTACCTAGACAACAAAACATAGTTGAAGCTCAATGTGAGATCTGTGCAATAGTTTATAATCCTTTGAATGGAACATGAAGGAGTCACAGATGATGCTGCCTCGCCTGTTTCTGCATTTGGGTTCTACTTCCTGTCGTCTGTTCAATTATCCAAAATTTCAAATGGAAATTTATAAGGGGAAGAAATGTGGAAAAGAGGAATTTCTGACTTACTCTCTTCTGGTGTGTTGTCTTCAGAGTCCACCATCCCTACCAAGGCAATGACGATGACAATGACGATGACGATGCCAATGATAATGATAATACCAGCATCAAGGCCGATGGCAAACTGGGGACCTAAAAGAATGGAGGGAATATTTAAGCAGTGGTGGGAAGTTTTACTTAAGTACGACGTGCCAATAAATTCCATTACAGGTAAAGGTTCTGCATTTAGAAGAACACAGCAATTGTACCAAGAAGTGTCATGATATGTGTCAGTTAAGTTTCTGTTAATTCTACAGAAAGAAACAAAACATATTTACTTACTTAGATCCTCGGTCAGCTCTGGAGTGTTGTCTCTATCTGGCACTGTCGAACAGTTCAGAAAAATGTTGGATGAATGTGGAATAAAGAAGTTTTTTTTAGCTGATAAAATAAATTAATTTAAAAATGTGCTACAGCCAATCCGTCATCCATCATTATGATTAATTAAAATCACTCAAAATCCAGATTTTTCCATGTAATTTCTCACTTTCCCTCTGTCTTTGTAAATGAAGCTAAAACAAACTAAATTTAAGTGTAATTAGTCACTTAACAGTAACTTGGAAATGTCAGGTAGAAGTGTAGTAAACGAACGTACCTGTTGAGGAAACATGAGTAAGAAGCAAAATGATGAATCCCACTGCTGCTTTCATTATGTCTGGTTAAATCAGTCAGCTGTAAAATTAAGAAAGAAAATCCTCCTTGTTGTGAAAATTAAGTAGTGCCAATCTGTCACAGTGATAAAAACAGTAACCTCTGCTTCCTTTTATAGTGTCTGAGGAGGGAAGTTGGTTTCACATTTCTGAATGGTGCCAAAGAACATAAAGTGAGCTGTGGTTCTGCAGACGGAAACATCCTGTTGAAGAAGGAATCTCATCCTGTGGAACCGATGCGACAAAGAACTGAGGCTGTGGAAGAGCGAAGGGAGGAACTACCTAGTATTACAGCAGTATGGTGTTCCTAATAAAGTGAGAGTATTTACCATAATGCTCAAATATTCCTACAGTGACTTGAAGAGGTTCAGGCATTTAAAGTGCACACAGTGTTAGCTGTAGATAAATAGATATTATCCTGATTTTCTGTGTGTGCACTGGGATTTGATGGAAAATGGAAATGACTATGAAGAGAAGAAATTATATCTCGGCAAAAAGTTGGTTCAGATTTTAGAAAGAGAAAACATCAATAAAATGAATCCAAAAAAATCTAAAACACCTACTACTATTAAACCATGATAATTCCTTTTCAAAACACCAACAAAACATTCACAAACTTTTAATTCATAATAATCTCTATAGTAAAAGAGAATTGAAATGAATTAAACACTTGTCGCATCTGTCATTAACCAGGTGAAATATTTTTGCACATGCTATTATTACCTGTGAGAGCCCAGTCGTACCGTGTTTAACTTAACAGCCAAACTCTGGCATTTGACTGATCTGACAAACCAAAGATTTTATACAAGCATCAGTAAAAATATACCTGCAACAATTGACTGAAAGCTTTAGTAAGTAGCTTTTAGTATGCTGCACCTTTAAATATCAACAGAGAGCTGGCTCAATGTCAGAGGTTAGAGAAAGTCTGAAATATGGGATGTCTCATCACATCACAGTAAATAAAGGCAATAACAGCTTGGGTGAATAGAAGTTGAGTCCTTGACAGCTTTAGATCGATCTTACAACAAGGTGGAACTCATTGTTTTCATACACAGAACGTTCTACAAAGAGGGAAGCAGAACGTCGACCGTCTGATGGTTTTACTGGAGACGTGACACAAGGTGAGTTCAGGGAATGTGCATTTATTCTAATGATGATCTGCAGCACAGGTTCCTCCATCCATCCGCAGGACACAATATAATGTATTTATCATTAGGGTGCACAGTATGGTACGTCATGTTTAGTTGACGTCCACAGAGGCTGCATTTACCCAGGTTTTATAAAGTGACGCTCCTGCAGACGCTGCCCCCTCCCGTCTGTCTCCAGACTGATCCGTCATCTCGTGGCGGGAACTCCCTACCTGCTGTCCACCATCTTGCTGGTGCTCGTACACAAAGACCAGGCGAAAGGTGAGTCACAGATTTCTCAATAAAAGAGATAAACTGTGATGTTATTACTTACTAAAAATAATGAAAAAAAAGATGATGATTCCTCAATAAAGACACAGTCAGGAGCAGTGCTTTGATATTCATTTTTTATTTAAATTTTTAGGACATTTTCAGAAGCAATGTTGAGAGTTAAACTGTGAAAACATGTTGAAGAACAGGTGGAAGAAATCATATGACTCATAATAATAATAATAATAATAATATTTATAATTAATTACCTACTTTAACTTTGATTTTATTTTCTACTTATGTGTCAAAGCGTTCATGCTGACAACCTTGACCTTCAGTCCATCAGATTGGGGCATTGTTACTTTTTCACCACTAGATGGAGCCAAAGACACGACCCACTGACCCAGATCTGATTCCCTCCAAACTGTTTGATGCTTTTTCCCCCTAAACGTGTTTATATGTAGAGTTTACCTGTATTTACTGTCTTCTCATGAGACAATACACATTTACATTAATGCCATTAATACTACTAATAATAAAACTTTATTTGTATAGCACTTCACAACATTTAATATGAAACAAACAAATCAAAGTAACAATTAAAATAAACATCACACAATTACATTTTTTTGAATAAAAATGGAGAACTGACTCTGTGAGTCTGGTGTCCTCTGGCAGGTTGATCTAAAGGCCTGAAATAAATGGGCAGCCAGTGCAAGGGTGCTGTGTGTGTGTGTGTGTGTGTGTGTGTGTGTGTGTGTGTGTGTGTGTGTGTGTGTGTGTGTGTGTGTGTGTGTGTGTGTGTGTGTGTGTGTGTGTGTGTGTGTGTGTGTGTGTAAACTAAAAATAACACTGAAATACAAAGCGTTCATGTCCACCTTTGGGAGCAGGGAGACGTTGTACACCTTCACTACATCGTGTTGTGCTTGAAGACAGCAGGAGGAAGTGTGTAGTTTGTCCTGTGTCTGTGTCTGTGTCTGTGTCTGCGTTCACACACTTTCACAGGGATGTGGTCAGAATAATTGGCGCATTATAGAGACACAGGGTTTTAATAAAGTTCAACAGGAAGGTCAGAGCGTGAGAAACAGCTCACAGAAAACAGTGTGAAGCTCTATTGTCACTGTATAGAGTATATATATATATATATATATATATATATATATATATATATTATTAGACCCACAGTTTTGTTGCTACAGCCAACCCTGACCTGATGTGGGTGTTAGTGGTTTAATAAGTTCATGCAACGTCATAAATGTGTGAAGCAAATCTACATCGTGTTGAAGGCTGACCACAGCGAGTGTATTTCTAAATCTGCAGCAGCTCTTTTCTCGTTAATAGCGCCGTGTGAACACGTCCTCGCATGAAATACAAACACTGTGAAAGAACATGACGGTCACGTACTGAACTCTGCTGTGATGATGTGTTCAACCTGTGACAGAGGTAGAGCAAATGTTATGATGTAACATGGGATGTAGAAGTTGCCACCATTAAAACAGTAATTACTGCACCAGCCTCAGTCTTACCTACATGATCACTGATTGAAGAATAGACATCAGGCTCTTCTGGTTGCCATGGCTTGGTACTTGCTCCGGACTCTTTTGGTTCTGTTTGGAAACACATTAAATGAACATTAACACTATTAACTGGCCAGACTGTTGTTTCCCGCCTTCCTTCTGTAAGTTACATGTGGGTTTAATCAAACAGGTTCTTCAGTATTGATAATGATAGAAAGATTAACTTTGTTGTATCTTTGTGTATTATTAATTTAGGGTTCCCACTGCAACAAATATATTTTTGTTTGTTGAATTAATTTCTTAAAACCTTCCATCTCGTAGTGACGGTGTCAAACTGCACAACTTCTTCTATGTAGACGGTTAAATGAACATCTGTTTCAGCCTGTGGTTTTTCTCATGTGGTTTATAACTGAAAGGATCAAATTATCACCTGCATCAACATCTTAGACGTACTTGAAAGGAAACAGTTTTCAGTCTTCAACAGACGGACTGACATCTACTCATCCTGTCTGTTGACATGAGAAAGTTTAAAACAGTCGCCATGTTCAGATATTTGACTGAACGTGTTCTCTAATGGAAGTGCCACTGATCAGGAATATCTACAAAATGTTGTTCCAATCCAGAGGGTTCAACAAAATGATTATTATTCATCCTCTGGGAACCATTAATGTGACTGAGATATTTCAGTCTGGACCGAAGAGGTAGAACAACTGACCAATAGAGCGGCATTGCTCTGTAGAACCACGCTGCTATCATTTAAAGAACATGTGATATACCTTTCTCCTTGCTTGGTTTTCTGACTGTAGCATACGTCACGTTGTGTTGATCAGCCACATGATCACCACCTGTGACAAAGAATAATGATTATATAACAAACAATAACACGTCATTTTCTATCCATGCTTCATTTTTGTGCTTCTGCGCCGCCGACAGCCATTTTGTTTCCAGGTTGTCCATTCTCGTGGACACAATATCTCAGTAACGCCTTGAAGGAACTTCTTCAAATTTGGTACAAACATTCACCTGGACTCAAGGGTGAACTGATTACATTTTGGTTGTCAAAGGTCAAAGGTCACAGTGACATCACAACACACTTTCTTAGCCATTACTCTTCAGAAAGACTTCACAAAGCAATTATGACAAAGTTTCACACACTAGTCTGAGTGAAGGAGAGATACAACCACAAGGAGATGAATCTAGTTTCATATTAATTTTTAGCTCTTTTGCATTAAGTATATATATAAATACACACACACACATATATATATATATATATATATATATATATATATATCTTATAGTACTTAAAATGTAGCTTAAAATAAAAGTTCTTAAAGAGGAAAATGTTTCATTAGAGTTTGTCTGTGTTATAGTGGATATAAGAATATTATTTAATAATATCAGTTCAGTAAAAGTGAAATAAAACATCTTGGTCTTTGGACAAGCTGGTATGTCACGTGATGTGTATCAGCCACACCGTCACCACCTGTGGCTGAAGATATTGTGACTGTATTTGTTTTTCATGTTACTGTTTCGCATACTGAACAAATCATGGTATTAAAATAGATTTTAAAACAAAATTCCTCTAATAACTAAGACAAACTTTTAGGAACACAAATTCCCTGTGGTTTTGTGCTGCAAGAATGTAAATCCATGAAACATCATGTACCTTTTCCCTTCCTTGGTTTTCTGACAGTAGCATATGTTGGATTGTATGGATCAGCCACAGCATCAACGCTTGTGGCTAAAAACAAACAAACAAACAAACAAACAAACAAACAAACAAACAAACAAACAAACAAACAAACAAACAAACAAACAAACAAAAAGTCATCTTATATCCATGCAGCATTTTTTTCGTATTCATTTTTAGCTGTTTTGCATGTGCTTATGAAGCATTTTAGTACTTAAAGGTGTATAACTAAGACCAAATGTGTTGCACCAAATATTTTCTGTGTTTTTATATATATTATGTAGATTAATAATGTATATTATTACATGTATAAACCTTTGTTTAAATACCAGTAAAAGTAAAATAAAATAAATGTCATGTACCTGTTTCCCTTCTTGGTTTGTTGAGAAGAGCATATGTTGCATGTGGATCAGCTGAAGTTTCATTGGCTGAAAGAAACACACATGACAAAAGAAAATAAAAGACATTTGTAATTAAAAGAAATAACACCAGGCAAAAATTCTTACACAGATTATTACATGATGCAACCTGAAACAGTACAGTATATTTCCATTCCTGTGAAATCTTTTTATCAGGAGTCTGGTCGCCTTTAAGACAATATAAAGATTAAAAAAACACAGTATTTTTGTTCCAATTTAACTGGTGGTCATGTTATCTGTTGATGCTCCAGTATGTGAAGTGTAACGCGATGTTGAAGACCTTGTTGAAATAAAGCTAAATATCACTAATTAATGTAAAATGCATATCTGTGTCAATATCATTCAGACATTAGTATGAAACTTTCTGGCCAGAAATAAATTACAGCCCCGCGATGGGATTCAAGCTGATGTGCAACATTTACATAATTAAAGTAAGTAATACAACTTCATACAACAATGTAATTGAAAATGTTAAACACATCTATAAAACATCTCACATAAATTCATACAGTTAATAAAGTGATAAAATGAATACACAACTCCAGGAACTAAAGCTGCAGTAAAAGCAGCGTTCAGCAGTTACCTGTAGTGGTGATTCCTTCATTTTTGTCTCCTGTACATTTGTGTTTTGTACAGTGTAGTACCCCCACCACCCCCACCACCCCCACCACCACCACCATCAATAGAACAGTGACAACCATCCACGGCCGGAGGGCAGGAGGGGGATCACTGAGGGCAGGAGGGGGATCACTGAGGGCAGGAGGAGTCTCCTCATGATGTTCTGAAGAGACTGAAGGCACTACAGAAAAAAACCAACTTCATGATGCAGCTCTCATTACACTTCTTCTGTACCATCTGGACCATATGCAAAACAACCAATCAATAACCAATATTTAGTTTATGTCTCACCTCTGACAGCCAGCAAACTCTGCGGTGATTCTCCAGCTCCAGAGATCTTACATCTGTAAAGACCTTCATCTGATTTGGAAACATTTTGAATGGTCATGTTCCCTGTGTACCCATGCTCGATTAATTTGTCGTCTTTATAGAACTCAGCTGCGAGATCATGGGAACTGTCCTTCTTTTTGCAGTGAAGAGTCACGTTGTCCCCCTCCGTCACTGGCTCGACAGGACTCTCCAAGATCACAGAACCACCTCAGGAATATTCAGGAGAGATTTTATGTCAAACATGTTATGATGTTTATTTACAATATTATGTGTGATGTCTAATTAAAAATACTTCAATACTGCGATGTTGAGGACAGAAAGACAGTTACTAGAGACAGTTACTAACTAAAACTCACTAGTCACGGTGACGTTGAGAGCGTTGCTTTTCCGTCTGTCTCCGTCCTCACACCAGTATTCTCCACTGTCTGAAGCAAATGCAGGATCAATGCTGCTAGATCCTGCTGATGTCACCCAGTTTGAAGTATTTGTAGGAATTATTTCCTTCAGTGTCCTCATCACTGTCCATTCAGCTGAGCCATCAGATGTGCAATTTATAGAGATGGACTCATACTCAAAGAACTGCAGTCTGTTTGGAAGAATACAAGGAAAAGCTGCATCTGAGACAGAGACATAGAAGAAGAAATGAGTGAATGTCTTACAGCTTCTTGGTTCTGAATCAAAACTAAAAACACTTTTTTTAAGAGGAAGGTTTGTAGTGAGTATTACCATGGCAATAATGACATTTTTAATGATATTATAACAGTCAATGAAATTCTACATGCACAACGTAAATTATGGCAACATGTTTTGTTTTAAACAGTTATAATATCTGGTGAGAGACAAAAGCCGAGCAGCAGCGCCCAGAGTCTTGGTCTGTGGTTCAGAGTGTGACCTTGTTTCCTCTCATATATTCTCATGCTTTTGTCTCATTAATACAGATTTGATTTAAGAACAGAGTCTTTCATTGCAATGACTGTAGCTTACCAACTTGTTGAGCACAATAACTGAGCTGCACATGTGCAACCAGCACCATCAACACGTTCATCACTGGATAGACAAAGGGAGAGAGCTGCATCAGACACACTGCAGATCAGCTCACATGCAAAGTCACCTGTATTTTGTGTATTTTGTGTATTTTGTGTATTTTGAAGAAATGTGCAAGTGATATAAATGGATAATGACATTTTGATTGCACTTAATTTTATGGTTCACTAATGAGAACGTTGTATTACTGTACCGTAAAATAAAATAGGTAGAAGTAGAATAATAAAGCAGATAAATTATCTTTCTTCTGTCTCTGCTGCTAATAGAAATAAATTTAACATAACATTATGAATTTCTCTGTATTTAAACCTTGTACAGGAAGGAGGAGACACCCAGTACTCACTCGTCCTCATGCAGAGAGCTGTGACCTCCATGACGTCTCGCTGCTGACTGTCTTGATATAAGACTGAAAAACAGACAAAGTGAAATGGAGGCGAGGACCTCCTCTTCCTGTTGAGCTTATTTTTTGACGCTCATGCATTGACAGGTTTGGTCTGTCTTTAAATATTTGTGTCACGGAGGCAGAAATATAAATGTGAAACCAAAATAAAAAACCCCACAGTCTTTCAGTGCAGAGTTTAAAACTGAATGTAAGGGAGGAAGTAAGACCCAGCAAGTAGCTGACATGAAGCTACAGTAGGTTGACGACTGTTATTTGTCAGGACCAAAGAAGCAAGTAGTGAGGCGCTTGGACACAGGAGATCACTATTACTATACATTCCTCTTTCCTACCAACATTCAGTGTTGGTCTCTTATTACCATGACCACGATCATTCCCTGAACTTGAGCAAAAGGTTATTATTGCAAAATTTGCTTAAGCTAATCAAGTTTTTTATTTGAATAGTGTTGGGACTCGTCATTCAAGTGACCAGATGTCTCTTTGCACCACTGGACAAAGGAACTCACAACCCACAGTTCCTCACTGTTCACACCTGGGGACGACCCTTGACCCCACAGACCTCACTGGCCAGCCAGTGTGGGTCAGCATGTGACATGTGACCCCCAAGGGTGTCACCAAACAAAACCAGATCCTCTGGCCCTCCTCTAACTCTCTTCCCTTCTTGGCTTGCTCTCCTTCTTCAAAGGGCAACAAGGCCCCAGCCCAGGTCAGCTCTGCTACCTGAGAAACCAGCTCTCTCGCCGGCCTGCTACCAGCAGCCTGCAAACACTCTTCTCCTCAACAGCAGCGACCTGCTTCGGATTAACTGTGAGTGAACCAAATCCTCTTCAGAATCAGCAGCTACAACACAAGGCCAGCTGATTTTCAAAGCAACAGGAGTCGTAGCAGAGTTAGCGTGGAACAGCTAACTCTTTGAGGAGAACAAAGGAGATAACAGCAAAGCAACACAGGCCAGGCAGGACTTTAATCCACCAGGAAGCCTCCCAACTCACTGGACTTTACAACAACACTGGAAAGGACCTCTTTGTTTGTTCCAAGGACTGGGTAACGTTAACTGACTGGGCCTAACTTTTCCAAACACAGCATAGCACAGCATAGCTAAGCAGCAGAAGTCAACTTTGTTAATGTACTTGTTGATTAATGTCTTGTTGTTGTAATGTTTGCTTAGGTTGTGGTCAGTCATTCATTCACACACATAGTAGTACGTTTCAGTTCTAGAACTTGCATGAAGCTAACTTCCCCCCTCTAACCTGGTACCTTTAGATTACATGAACCAGGCTAACTCACACCTTCCCTCCCACACACACCAGGTGGTCTCAGCAGCCATTTTGAGTAGTTTCTTTGTATGCTGTTACGTGCACCCTGTTTGTGTGGTGTCCCGTCCTCTCTTGCTGCTACTCTTGTCTCCCAGTTCCCTCTGCCTGGTGCACACCTGGGTGGAATCAGCACTCTGGGACAGAGAGAGAGAATAAGAGCGGCGGAGAGTGCAGAGACAGAGGGAAGGAGACACCCACACAGAAAGCTGTACCTGCGGTTAGGGTTCTTTGTCCTCTCTTCCTTCTCCAAGCAGGGTATGTTCCTCCACGCACAGTTAGGTGCGGAGGGGTTTTGTTATTTTAGTTTATGTTATTTTGGGCTGGAGATTACCGGTAGTTAGGTTAAGTTTGGGTTTAGGTAGTCTAGGAAGAAGCGCTGGGAGCGACGGCCCACTGCGTGGTTGGCCCAGCATTTTCCTGTCTTTTGTTTATTTTGACCGGGGTCTCCAGTCCTTTTTATTTCCTTTGGTTTAGATTGATAAACTTTGAATGTTTTTGGGGATATTTCAACAAAGCTTGGGTGAAATGTTATTCTTGTCTGGTGTGCTTTTTACATATGTTGCAGCCTCCTACCCATTTTGAGCATTAGATTTGGAGACCGTAACAACCGCCATCTTGTGTACCCTTCCTTGTTCAGGTCATGTGGTCATCTTGCCTTTGCCTGTGTCCCCACAGACACACACACATACACACACACACACACACACATACACACACCTGTATATACTAGATTAGACATTGTATTTTTACTCCGTTCCATTGTAAATAAATGTCTTTGAGTAACTACTGGTGTGTTTAATGTTGCACAAGCATGAATATTGCCAACCTCTACTCGGTAGAATTCAAATCCTTCAAATTTAACTTACTGTTGATTTGTTAATTTGGTTATAGTTAGTAAACTAATTATTAATCAGAGTTCCAGATTAATGGTAATAAATTGAGACTAAAACCATATTGGCTATTTTGCTTATTAGTTTAGGCTGGTGCCGCGAGAACTTTAAATAATTTTAAAGTTATTATTTAATATTCATTTTTTTTAATATTCATATTTTTCTTAATTTATGATAGCCAATAAATTGATACACAACTGAAAATCCAACATATTTGGTGTCCAGCTCATGAGGTAGAGCTCAGACCCAACAATAGGATGACCAGATGTCCCAGGGCACCAAAAACGGGGACTGTCCCCGGAAATGTCCCTGCTTTTAACTGTGAATTAAAAACCAATGTCTAGCATTGCGCTTGTTTCAGGCAACAGAGGGGGCTGACTACTAGCTATAGCAGCTTCAGGAATTAAGCAAGAATTTTACAATTTTCTTTGTTGTCTCTAGGCAGAGAAAGAAGGTGGGTCACACATTGGTTAGGAGTTTATAACTGGGCAGTAAATGAAAACAAAAACAAACATACCCAAACCCTCCTGCCAGAATTTTAGATTCTTTTTATCTATGGACCCCTACGAACTACAGGAATATAGATAATAGAGGAATAGACAGACAGTAGGACTTCATGACTGCTTCAAAGGTAGGGATTAAACAGTTACCATGGTCAAAATACCAAGACTGCCCTCTTTTCTTTTCACTGGTAAAACATTAGATATTTTAATGATATATTGGCCATCAAACTGGAAATGTCCCCAGTTTTGATTTCAGAAATCTGGTTACCTTATATTTCAACTCCTGATATTTTCAGCATTAAAATATTAAGTGATATCGAAATTCAATGTGTGTGATGCCATATGTCATTACCATGACATTAAGTTAACTTAAATTTCTTCAAACCTGAATGTTTATTGTGTCTGTGTAGATATTTTTCATGCTAGTTGTCAGTGCTAATGTTTTAGCTGTTAGCTGTAAATTAAGATAGTTCATGGCTACACACACACACACACACACACACACACACACACACACACACACACACACACACACACACACACACACATATTATATATCATCTTGTGTTTATGAGCTCTCAGGGCCACCTTAGAAAACAAAGTCAATTCAATTCACCAAAACCAGGGCAGAGCTCCTCAGCAGCAGCAGTTTGGAGTTCAGGCTGTTCTGGCTGTTAGACGTTAGACAGATAAGGAATCATGTGGTTCACGCCCATCTCAATACAGACGGCCACGGTCAAAGTATTTCAATTCAGGACTTTGACCGTGCAGCTCACTTTACTGCAGTGAGTCGATCATTGAGGCACAAAACAGGTACGATGGTTTAAAATTCAATTCTTCTTTTGATTCCTAACATTATCATATCATTATATATCACCATGCTGTCACTAATTTTAAATTTGAGGATTTTTTAAAATCGTTCCGATAATTGCTCATCATAATGGTAGGTCTGTCATAACTGATCATCTGTATTTCATGTTTAATATGTAAAGAGTTAAACGTGTACACAAAGTGATGATAATTATTGTATCTTTAAAATATTACAACTGTTATGAGTAGACATGTTATCAGTGCTCTTGACTGCAATGTTATTTGGAAACTCTATGAGCAATGCATCAAAGTGCAGCACTTCCCTTTTAACTCTTTGGACAAATGTAACAACAATGTGAACAATTCATATCATTATTGCAATATTTCCTCAGTAATTGGAAAACCTACAATTTCTATGTATAAATAAATGGTTGCTCTATTTTCATGTTCAGTATGAGCGTTATTCAAACTAGAGTCATAAATTGGTATTTTATTATTCGCTATCTGAAGAAGGTTACAGTTGAACATTATGCAGGTTAATGGTTAACCAGTTTTACTGCTGCACAGTGAAGGTTTCTCTTTTGCCAGTAGTTACTAATGGTTACAGGCAGCCATGTTGTGGGACAAACACCTACACAAATATTTGCAGTACATCAGACAAGATGGACGCCTGATGTATGGTAGTGACCTGTTTAGCTGTACACTAATGATTGTGCCCTCATTTTATATGACATATCATCAGATGCACTGCTGAGCCATATTTTTGCATTTACATTTCTTCATACTTAAAGATATTTATAACTTCTAATGGTAAAACACAGTCCATACCTTGTTGCCACAATCTGTAGCAAGTTAGAGCTGATCCAGATTTACCTGCTGTCCCAGTCCGTCTAGAAGTATTAGGGACCGACAGTTGAAGTGCCGTAATACATTGCCATAGTAATGGAAATCAAAGATCATAAACAACATTTAACTTCACTAGTTCAGGAAACAGAAGTTGCTCTGAACATTGTTACAATTTGTCTCTTTAAATGGTCAGAGAGCTCATGATTTATACTTGATAGGACAAATTAATATCAAATGAAGAGTATAAATCCATCTGTGACTTCAGCACCATGGACAGCGTCATGGTTTCATCAATACACACAGAGGATGGAGGTTAACAACAGTTTGTGCTACAGGTCTATGAATAAACTGAAAGAATCTGTCAAATTATCAGGTATCTTTATCAAATATACTATATACTATACATAATCCATAAAACTACTAACGGTATAAATGAATACAAACTAAATGACAGTGAGAAATGTAGAATTACTCTTTAACATATCACAGGATAAACTAGTCTTTCTCCTGTTGTAGACAGTTTGGCTGCAACAGTAGGAAGTTTCGATATAGAGTCGAAGCCGTCCCTTCAACTGTCGCTGCTTAAAGTCCCAATTCTCTTCAAGAATTAATATGTCACAGCTGGTTTATTTTAAATTTACAGAACTCCATGATGCTGCACTTGAAGAAGAGGCTGTCTACGCTCACACACACTGATTTCAGTGTTTTAGTTTTTCGTCATGCTGTTGTCCTACTTCTCCTAACAGACTGCTGTGGAGGTAACTCAAACACAAACACAGAAACAATCAAACAGATACAACATAGTTTGCATTATATCATATTTTAATATTGTGATAAAGTGAATGTACTGTACATGTTCATCAGACATGGGCAACATGCCATATTTGTGGTGTTGAATATTCAGTGTTCCAGACATGAAAAGAGAGGTCTGAGCCTGAGGGCAGGATGATTCCTTCTTGTCTTTCTAGGTGTATCTCAGGTAGTTGGACCATCTCAGCCAGTAATTGCAATGATTGGTGATGATGTTATTTTGCCATGCCATCTGAAACCGGCTGGGGATGCTGCTGGTATGACGTTTGAGTGGGCGAGACCTGACTTGAAACCCAGATTTGTCCACGTGTGGCACAAAAATCAAGAGCTTCATATTAACCAGCATCAATCCTACAAAGGCCGAACATCAGTGGACGTCAACAAAGTGAAGCACGGTGACATTTCATTAAAACTCTCCGAAGTCAAAATGTCTGATAATGGAATATACAGATGCTTCTTCCCACATTTGGGTAAAGACTCTACTGTACAACTTGTTGTTGGTAAGCATGCATTTATTATTATTAATACCAGCTACAACAGTGGGGCTGGTATTGTTTTCACGTTGCCAGGCTGTGTTTGTGTCACCACGTCGAAATGTGGTCCTGGAGAGAGTTACTGTGGTGGGCGCTACCACAGTGTTGCAGTTTTGATGACTTCAGCAGAGTCTCTATGTCTGTGAACAGATTTCGTGTTCACGATTGCGCAGAAACCCTAAAAGGTACAGTGACAAAACTTTACAGGTGTGTAGTTGAGATCAAAATAAAGGGTGATTTTAAAGATGGGTGTCATCTGAGCAGTGGCACTGGAGGAAGGGGTGTTGGAATTGGGAAAGGGGAAAATGTCCCCCAACTTTACTAAAGTCATGGACCACTGTATCCAAGTATCAGTCATTCCTGTCCACACTAAGACATTAGGGTAGAAAGGTAAACACTAAAGACCAGCTTCTGATCACAACGTGAAAACAACATGAAAAAAATACCAGCCTTGCTGTCTTCACTGGTAATTATGAAGTAATGACCGCTGAGTCTTCAAGGGTCAAAACATGAACGAGTTAACGGGCGTTGCGGATGGTGTGATGTGCATGGTCTTTTATTATTGTAGTGTTTGTTGTTGTTGTTGTTGTTGAGCTACTGCTTCATATTCACTGCTGTTTACAGAAATCAGTCCTCAACTGATGGTTGGATGTTGAATGCATGATTTGATTTCAGTCAGCAGTGTAGAGAAAGAAAAAAGCAATTTAAAGAAATTTAAAAAATACACTTCCCAAAATTACTTTTAGTATCAATCATGTACTGGTGTTATCTAGAATAAACGCGCAGTTAAAGTCACTTGTGTTGCTACAGTTCTGGAATATAGACTGTGTTACACTTAACAACAGGGACCAGTGGAAATAATGTGAAACTGATTGCCATCAATCAAAAAAGCATCTGTTGAAATGTCTGACTTTGTTCATCAGGGACGACTTCCTCACTGGTCATGAGTTTAGCAGGGATTGACAGATCCAAGAGCGGAGCGGTGTTGCACTGTGAGTCTAAAGGCTGGCATCCAGAGCCTGAGCTGTTGTGGCTGGACGGTGAGGGAAAGCTGCTCTCTGCTGGACCTACAGAGACAGTCAGAGGTCCTGATGACCTCTATACTGTCAGCAGCAGAGTGACTGTGGAGAAGAGACACAGCAACAACTTCACCTGTAGAGTCCAACAGAAGATCATCAACCAGACCAGAGAGACACAGATTCATGTTCCAGGTAGAAATCTTTATTTTTCTTAATTCATTAAGCATCTTTTTAGCTTCAGTTGGCTGAGGTATACTTTAAGTAAGTAAGTAAAGTTTATTTATACAACACTTCAGTTTTCAGACATGAGTCATAAAGTACTTTACAGAGCGAGAGAGTTACATATATATATATAATACAACCCCTAAATTCCGCAGTCTGGAGTGGGAAGCTGAGGAAAAGAGCCCTATACGTTGCATGATCATGGGAATGATCAATCCTCGAATCAAAACCTCTGACTTTTCAGCGTTGAGCTGTAAGGGGTTTTATGCTGTTCAGTCCCGGATGTGATCTGCAAATAGATGGTATGGGATATTGTATCTGCTAATAATCTCACCTGAGGGCAGCAAATACAAAGAGAATAAAAGAGGTGCCAGGACTGAACCCTGACAAGTCAGTGAAGAGGCGTCAGATATTAAGTCTCCACAAGAGACAGTGAAACTTCTGTCAGTGAGATAGGATATGTAAACCAGTCTATTGCAGTACCCGATAAGCCTACATACTGTGTTTTAGAGTAACTATTATTGTTTTATTATTTCAGATGATTTCTTTGTGGCGCCGTGTAGTTCTGCTGCTCATATCACCATCAGCTTGGTTGCTTGCTTCGTGACTGTTCTTGCAGTTGTCTTTTCAGTCTGGAAATGGAGGCGTAACAAAAATAGTAAGTGACATATTAATACATTTTATGTTCTATTCATCTTTGTAACATTTAAGGGTTTTACAAGTAAAAGTCAAAATGCATGTATAAACTTGTTTGGAATGGAATCTTTAACCTGTGCTTTTGTTAGTGTTTTAGTTTCAGTGTCATGTTTCAGCTGTGAGTGTGTATCCTGTTCAGTATCAACACCTGCTTGCAAAACAGCATCAAACAAGATAACAAGTGTTAGTGTTTTAGTTTCAGTGTCATGTTTCAGCTGTGAGTGTGTATCCTGTTCAGTATCAACACCTTCTTGCAAAACAGCATCAAACAAGATGTGCACTTAAAACTCAAGAGTTTTCTGATTCCATTTGCAGAAACTGAAACTAATATGATTCTGCCAAGAGAGAATCATCAGCTCATGGCAGAGAGTGAGAAAATAAAGGATACAGAGATGAAAATGGCGGAAATTGCTGCAGAATTACAGAGGAATAAGGAAGACATGGTTGGTATACTGATGAAACAGAAGGAGGAATTCACAAATCAGAAAGATAAACTCACACAGCGAAAGAAGAAGATGGAGGAACTGCTGGATGCAAATGAAACACAGTTACAGTCACTGGAGAAAGAAACAGACGATACAAAATGCAATAATACAACTGGATACCTAAAGCTAGAAGAAATAACATCTAAATACAGATGGGGCCTGACTGACGGACAGAAAGAACTTGAGAAACTGGTACTGAACGCAGAGAAACTATTACAGACAACAGAGAGTTTAGTTAGAGCAATGGAAAAGAAGGAAGTAGAGAACATGGAGGGAAAACAATGTGGGACTGAAAGAGTTTGAAGTTTAAATGCAAAATGAATCAAAGATAAAACCAAGGCATTCAGTTGGAACCAATTGAAATCTTTTTGTTTTCTTTAAAAAAAAAAAAGGAAGAACCTGTTTTTAGTTTCGTATTATTGTATTTTTCATTTCTCACACTTTTTTCACACACGATTGTGTTGATTCTTACTTCTGGAGGTTTCATAATAAACAACAGTTCTGTGAACATTCAGTTTTTGAACAGCCTGAATTTTCTTCCATATTAAACTTTTTTGACATTTTTAAACTGTGTTTACAACCTAGCAACACTTCCGCTCATGGTTCTTTGGGAGTTACCATTTTTTCAGAAACAACGGTTGTTTGAGAAGCTTGCCGAGCCAAAATCGCACTGTTTACAAACACAGCCACACACACACAAACACACACACACACACACACACACACACACACACACACACACACACACACACATACACACACACACACACACACACACAAACTACTAGCACACATATACTGACAGACACACAAGCCATCTCCACCTTTGGCAGCCACTTTGGATAAATCATCATTTTGGCATCAAATTTTTCAAAGTAATTTACTTCAAATAATATTTGCTGCTTTTTCAACCATTTTAGCATCGTGGTGAGGTGATCTTTTCAATAGGACTTGTAGTTTTCGCTCCGATATCCCATTTTTGAAGACAAGTTTCATCTCAAAAGCGGAGCCCCAGTGGCTAACCTGGTAGAGATCGTACCACATAGGCTTAATCACACACACACACATTTATATTGAGAGAAAAACGCAAACACCATCTCCACGATTTTTATTAACCTCATAAAATAAAAGTCCTAACATGGTAAGAGGAAATTATTGGCTCTGTTGTTCAAACCCTTATGCAATTTATACTGTCAAACACAGGAGCACAGACATTTTCAAAATAAGAGTCTCAAAAAGGTAAGAGATAAGGTAGGTAATAAAAGTTTGATTTTAGAAGTTGTCGTTTATTCAGGGATATAGCTTTATTTCAGATCAACTTCTGTTGGGGCATGTACATGTGAGTATACATGTCTTGCTGTGGTTGTGGGGACAAATTTGGGTTTGAAACCATCAGTGTGAGTTTATTTTTGCCAGTCGTGGCAGCTTCAAAAGGCTTTTTGAGGGACACCTGCGGTGACTGAGGTCAGTGTCAGGATGAGTCTCTACAACATGAATGAAACTGAAAATAACGTCCTTTGTACAGATTGAAACGTGAGGAGTGAAGTACATGCACTAAGCAGCAGGCACATTCGAAAACTTCTCCAGGAATTTTCGAGTTATAACTACTTCCCAGTGGGTTGGGCCCATGATGTGGTCAGAAAACACAATAATTTTATCACATAGGATTTCATATTAGGTTTTTTAAAGGCCAATATGGAGAATCGCTTCAAAGACGACTAGGACCCAAATGTTCCCATCTGGATGGTGCAGCCTTTTCAGTCGGACATGACTTATCAGGATAGTTTTGAATTTCTGATTGGCTGCTGTTTGGGATCAATAATGACACCTAAATAATGTGTGAATGTCTTTTCTGCTTTAATGATGATGATATTCCAACTGTCCAGTGAATATAAAAGCTTAAACCTATATATATATATATATATATATATATATATATAAGAAATATGTAAAAAAAAATGTACAAAATAGCAGCATATTAGCAGGTATATTGCACAGATGGTGTATGTTACTTATTGCACATGGTGAGTCTGTCAGTTCCTGGTGGGTGTGGTCTACTGAATAGATAAATAGAGAAATAGAGGGTAAATATATTGGTGAGATGTTGAAACTGTAAATGTGTGAGTTGAAAAAATAAATCTGTTTCTTTAAATAAACACCACAGGGTTAAAGTACAAGGGAGCCTGACCATGTTCTTCCTTTTGTGTCAAGAGCAAAATTAAAATCAGTCCTAAAAGTGACACAGAATCAGTAAAGAGAAGCTACAATATAATGGAACAATGTGTGATTTGTTTTCATGAAAACTCTCACTCCAATGAGGAAAAGTTTCAGATATGTGAACTATGTTTATGTAAAAGCTGGAATAGACCGGCGGGAACTAACACAAGGTGGACACGCCTCGATCTCAGGTGACCAGGATTAAAGTACAGGTTATTTTATCTGTGGACTCTGACGGAGCAACACACACTCTCCATGAGGTGACTTTGATGCACAAAGCAGGTATGTAAGCTTTTCAACAGTAAGTTTCTCTAAATTGTTAATTCTATTGAAATTATTGCAAATAAAAAAAATCCCCATTGTCAAAAAGATACTGTCACATGATGTTATATTTATTGGACTATCCAACTCTCATTCTACAAATTCTTAAATTATGTTCAAACTCTTCATCTCTAATCTAAATGTTTGTATTTGAAAAATGTCCAGTTTCCCTCCACAGCAGTCCTGTAGATGTTGTATCCACGCTGTTTTGTGTCTCATCATTCCAGCTGACTTCGTCTCCCCGAGTTTTACTTCTTGTATCATCATGATCGCGTCTAAATTCCTGCTTGCTGTTCCCGTTGTCTTGGCTTTGTGCACATGGAAAAGTAAGTCACACCTCTTTGTGGTCATGGTGATATCAAGATTTTAATTAAAAAACAACAATTAAATGTTCATTGTTGAAAATATTTAAATACTTTTGATCACCTTAAGGATGAGCAGTTGTATTTCACTGCTTACACTTCTTTTTGGAGTCAAAGTGAACGTCTTATTGGCTTCAGTGTTTTTACTCTAAAGTGTTTTCAGGTTTACCATCACAATCATTTTGTCCTTGTTAATTTGATTTTGCTCTTCTTTCATTCCAGCTGATGTGGTTGCATCAATTTCAACAGTGTATCATCACATGTTCTCAGCACATGGCCTTATTGAATTTGCTCTCAGTGGTATTTTGGTTGTTTATACCACATACAAATGGAAACGTAAGACTTTTATTATTGTTACTTATTTTTTTAAAGTTTCGTCACATCTAATGTCACTTAGCAGACATTTAGTTATCAGAAAAATAAATGTGAACTTCTCTTAAAGTTGACTCACATTTCTATTCTTATTGTTGAATAAACACATTGTCTCTCCACAATAGGAGAGAAGGAAGAATTGGTGAAGAAAAATGCACTGCTTCAAGAACAGTCACTGCAAAAGGAGAGAGAACAGGAGGATGTGGTGACAGCACTGATGGAGGTGAAGGCTGAGCTGGAGAACCAGAAGGGTCAACTCAAAGTCCTGTTGGAGGAGGTGGAGGCGGAGAGAGAAGAAAACAAGCAGCAGCTTCAGTCAGTGGAGCAGGAAATAACAGAGAGGGAGATTACTTTTGACAAACGAGAGGAATTATTAAGAGAGAAAGAAAACTTGTTACAAGGAAAATGGAAACTGGACGAGGCAAAGAAACAAACTCAGAGACAGTTACTGAACTGTAAGAAACTGATGGAGCCAATAGAGACTCTGGTCACTAAAATACACAGAATGAAGGAAAAAGACGTACAGAATTAACTTAGAGTCGACTCAACTACTAAGAGGTTTCATATTATTACCATACAATATCACACTCTGGAGCTGCCTGATTCACACTCTCTGGGACTGATGTGAAATTGAAATGGATATGACCTAAGACTTTTGTCACCAGAGATATTGGTAAATATTTTTTAAATACTTGACAAGATACACGAGGAACTTAAGGGTTCCTCATAAACTGTATTCAAGGATCTTAATTGGAATCTACACACACTGCACCATTACAAGTGAACATGAGAAACACTTCAACAGTTAAAAAAAATAGAATTACCACCACCTGGTTGTATCCCTCCGCCACTCAGACTAGTTCCAGGTTACATCCCTGTTTATCCAGAGTCATATATAATATGAACCATTTGTGTGAAATTTTGTCATAATTTCTGTGTCTGAGTCTTGAGTAATGACTAAAAAGTGTTTTCTGAGGTCACCGTGACCTTGACTTGGGATGTACAGATGGACAACGAGAAAACACTGTCTGCAGCTCTGACTGTTGCCGAAGTGGAGGCCGAAAAACGACAACATAACAAGCCAGTTAGAAACGACATGGAGAGAAATAGTGCAGGTTTCAACCACGACAACATGAGGGCACAGATTTAAGATAAAACTGGATAAGACATATTTATTATAACTGGGTGCAGCTTAAACTTTCACTTGGTTGGTGGTAACTTGTTACTTGTTTTCCATTAACTGTAAGAAAATGTGTGTTTTAAACAATGCTCAAATATGCAAATATGTACAGTCAATAAAATGTCAGAACATTAAGAGTTGAGTGTCTTTTTGTCATATGTCCTAAACAGGACTTTGGTAACATTTTCTACATTAAATTATTATAATAATAATTAAATTATTGGATGTCTCATATTGCCTTTGTGGTCTGTCCTTTTCTTGAAAAATGACTTGAGACAACTGGTTACAAACTGAGATTTGAAAGGGTGTTGAAATGTTTATTTTTATTTATCTATTTTACGTCATTTTTAGAAAAACAATATTCAAATTAGTTTTCTTTTGGAATGAAACCTACTACAATTGTGAGTACAATGTAAATATTGAAAAATGATTGCAAGAGTAGAACACAGCATTCTGACCTAATTTTTAACTAATTTGAATGTTATTTTTTAAAAGTTTACAATGATCTCAAAATGATCTCTAAACACTTTCTGTCTTGAGCAGAAAGGAAAATTTACAAAACATCCTCACTTCAGCATTCACTGGATCCAGCCATAAAATCAAATGTTTATCTTAGCAATGTAAAACCGAAACGTTCTGTTGTCCCAGTTTATGGTTTATCAGATAATGAAATCGTAAAGTCACAATAGGTCCAAAGTTTAATCTGGACATGAAGTGCAGCTTTGTTTCAAAGCAAGATTAGTCATGATTATCACAGTCTGATGCCAATTAAATAATTATACTTTTACCTAAGACTTTTCAATGGATTTGTTCAGGCATTGAAGTTTGTTTTTTGTAATGCATTATAATAATAATAATAATAATAATAATAATAATGATAATAAATGACCTACTTTACCTTCTGTTTTATTTGTGACTTTTGTGTCAAAGCGTTCATGCTGACAACCTTGACCTTCAGTTCATCAAATTGGGTCATTGTTACTTTTACACTATTAGTTGGGAACAAACACTCAACCCACTGATCATCATTGCTGGTGTGATGTCATCAAGTTCCTGTGAAAGGACAAACACCCACTCCTATTTATATATTACAAATATCTATATGATGAGTTTTTACATAGAATACATATGCATGCAACATGTGTGTTCCATGTAAAAATTATGTTTAAACATGCGTAACATATACTTTTTAATGCAAGTTTATTATAACAACATACATATATGTATTTAGAGTACAACATTCAGACACAGGGAATTCAAAGTTCTTTACAGGGGCATGGGAATGCATTAAGACAAAAATGAACATTAAAATAATATTTTAAAACTATAAAAACAAATACACCTAATACCTTTATACCTATAACTAAATATAAATATATATATGAATAAGTCATGTTAAGATTGTACAGAAGAGAATTAGGGCCACATGTGATTTGATTTGATTTTTTAGAATTCAGTTAGAAAGAAAGGTGGGCCAAATGTGAAAGTATAAAAAAAAGTTTATTTTCTTTTCTGAGATTAAAATATGTCTGGAGGACGAAAGTTTTGGTTTTTACAACCCTCCGTAATCCTTTAACGCATCACAGCGTGTATCTGTCAGTTAGCGTGTGACGTCAGACCCCCAATGCCGCGTGAGGGCTCGCACGGCGGGGACCAATCAGAGTCATCTTCAAGTTGTCATTAAAGCGATCGCTCTCTGGTGTGCTGACGTTTCGCCAGGCTCCGTAGAAACTAGTTGTTCGGGGTGGTACGTTAAACTCCACTGCTCTCTGGGAACGCAGACTTTAGCAGCTTTTTGTTTCATTAAGTTTTCGTGTTCAAATGAAAGTTCACAGAATTCAACGAAGGGAAAGTTTGAGCAGCCTGAAAGCTTTTATCCCTCCGCCGCCGTCGAAACGTTAGCTTGTTTGACGCGCCATTTTTGCTGCTAAAAAACACAAGCTGTGTCCCAATTCAGGCTGCAGCATTCTCCGGAGGACGTTTGGTAAGAAATTAAATGTTTTAAAACAGTATTTCCTCTAGAACTTCTCGTTTCTAGCAGCGGTGCTGTTGTGTCGGCGTCCACGTGACCGGGACGCCGACCCGCGGTTACGCGCGTCAGTTTGGTTTCAATTGAATTTACCTTTCGAATCATTATAGGCGGGATTATTAATGATTGTCTTTTGTGTCATGTTAATAAAACACACGTAATATAAGATTCAGACAAAACAACCGAAGTGTGTCCATGAGGTAAAAGTGTTTTTCCCAACTGCTTTTCCTATTAGCTAATTGAGTAGCTTAGCCTCTTTGTGACACTCTGTGCTTCAATGCTAGTAAAACAAGGCTAAACTATCCAGATATTCCAGGTACTGATGGCTACAGCAATGGGGTTTTCTTTTAAAATTCAAAGCATGTCAAGACCAGGTTTTATATCTCTCACAGGTAGTTAGATATAAATTTAATTGGATCACTCAAAATATCTTTTGTGGGTACAGATGTGGAATCTGGTAACATGCTTTTACACAGTTAAAAATGGTTGTAATAGTGCCACTGTGGACAGTTACAAAACTACTGCTAAAGATGAATATATACTTCAGTGTGTGGTTATTAAGTCCTTCCCATCATTGTTTTTACAGCTCTGAAGCAAATGTGCTGATCACAGTGACGCTTGAGGACATCTCAAAAAATGGTGGAGCAGTTTTCAGGTACTTGTACTTCGATATTTCCATGTTGCTACTTAATAAATATTAACTTTTAACTCCTACCCTAAAGGAGTTTTTAAATCGAAAACAACTGGACTAGGTTATTTGTCTGTGAAGACGTTTCACCTCTCATCCAAGAGGCTTCATCAGTTCGTGTATGCATCTCACCAGAAAGTAGGACCAGTCCTAGCCTGGTCAGATGCGTACACGAACTGATGAAGCCTCTTGGATGAGAGGTGAAACGTCTTCACAGACAAATAACCTAGTCCAGTTGTTTTCGATTTAAAACCTCCTTTAGGATACTATGACCTGGACAAATGAGAATATACACAGGCTTTTAACTCCTACATTTTGTTTTAGAGCTTTACTTATTCTTATGATCTTTAACATAATTATAACACATTGTCTTTAAAGTCTTGAGACTTCACTCATAATAATAAATTTCTTTTTTGTTTTTTATTAACAGAAACTGCCTCCTCGCGCATTAAAGATTTTTCAGGAGGAACTTCAAAACTCACTCACTCAGGTCAGTGATGCAGAGAATTCAACAAGCTTAAAGTCTACAATACTTGAAATACCACACAGATACAAAGTATATTTCAGGGTTAGAGAACTGTTGTAACAAAAACATTAGACTTGAGACTTAACTGAGACTAATTTTTTTTTCTTTTTTCTCTTTTCTTTTTTCTTCAGGTAGATCTGCGAACTGTAAGTCCCATTTTTATCTTTTAAAATGGCCGCTGTGCCACAACTGTTATTTGTCTGGGCTGCCGTGCCTATGCATTTAAACATGGCCGCCGTGCCATGATTGTGCTTTGTCTGGGCCGCCGTGCCTATGCATTTAAACATGGCCGCCGTGCCATGATTGTGCTTTGTCTGGGCCGCCGTGCCTATGCATTTAAACATGGCCGCCGTGCCATGAGTGTGCTTTGTCTGGGCCGCCGTGCCTATGCATTTTAACATGGCCGCCGTGCCATGAGTGTGCTTTGTCTGGGCCGCCGTGCTTATGCATTTAAACATGGCCGCCGTGCCATGAGTGTGCTTTGTCTGGGCCGTCATGTCCAAGTATTTAAACATAACCCGCCGTGCATTGACTGTCTCTTGGGCAACATCACCACTCTATTGCAACAGCTGCGCGTCTGTCCCTCTAATCTTGGATCACCCTTTTTTTTCTGGTGAATGGTGTACTCTCCCTCTCTTTATGTAATGGATGGTTGATATGCAGTTGTGTTTTACATGGATCAACATCCAAACAGAATTGACCTGGACCCAAGCACTGGGCAGGCAGCATTTAGTGTGTTCGTGTGTGTGTGTGTGTGTGTGTTTGTGTGTGCTCGTGTGTGTGTGTGTGTGTGTGTGTGTGTGTGTGCTCAAGGAAATGGAAGCTTTGTGGTGAAAATCCTGTTGTGGTTTTTTTTTTTTTTTTTTTTTTTTTGGAGTTTAAGCTTATGTCTCTATCCAACATGGCCGCCGTGCCAAAAGCATATATATATATTTTTTTTTCTTTATCTCTGTCCAACATTGCTGCTGTGCCATGGCTATTGCTGTCTGCCAGCTTGTATGCAAAATGTGTGCAATAACTTTTCTTTTTCAGATAAATCTGCAAATGGTGAGTCACATTTTTAGTTTTTCATTACGCAATGTTTTTACTTCGCCATGTCCCGACTGCTTTTTCTCGGCCACTGTGCCTTTTCGCGGCCACTGTGCCTTTTCGCGGCCACTGTGCCTTTTCTCGGCCATTTCTCGGCCACTGTACCTTTTCGCGGCCATTTCTCGGCCACTGTACCTTTTTCGCGGCCACTGTGCCTTTTCTCGGCCATTTCTCGGCCACTGTACCTTTTTCGCGGCCACTGTGCCTTTTCACGGCCACTGTACCTTTTTCGCGGCCACTGTGCCTTTTCGCGGCCACTGTGCCTTTTCGCGGCCACTGTGCCTTTTCTCGGCCACTGTACCTTTTTCGCGGCCACTTTGCCTTCTCTCGGCCATTTCTCGGCCACTGTGCCAATGCATTTAAACATGGTTGCCGTGCCATGACTCTCTTGGGTAACATCACCACACGTCCTAGCTCAGGGTTCGTCCGTCCGTCGAACATGGCCGTCCGTCCGTAGAACATGGCCATCCGTGCGTCCGTTGAACATGGCCGTCCGTCCGTCGAACATGGCCATCCGTCCGTTTGTCCATCTCTCATCGTCTTCATCACCCTTTTTTTCTGGTGAATGGATCAATCTCTCCCTTTTTGTTATGAAATGAATGATTTGCAATGGATGTACATGTATCATTATCCACAAACCTAATCTGGACCCAAGCACTGGGCAGGGGGGGTCCTTTCTATGCACAAAGGGAAACATTGGAGCATTTAATGGTTGGCTATTGGACTAGAGTGCTGCCTGAAATGGTTGGAATCTTTGGGGGAGAAATCCTCTGTTCTTGTCATTGTTTTTTGGCCTAAATTTTCAGTAAGACAAAGACTCTTTCTGGTTCTAGTCATGTTTTGAAATGCTAAGGTAGTGATCTGGAAGACGAGGAAGAATCTGATGTTGCGTCAGGGGCAGACTGATGTGTTGTGGAGTAATCTTTCTGGTTTATATGGAGGATCAGACATGTTTTTCTTAACTGGCTGTGTGTGTGTGTGTGTGAGAGAGAGAAAGAAGGGTTTTGTATAATTGTCTGATTTTTATTTTTATTGTCAGTTCTCCAGTTGATATTGAGGATGATGGGAACGGAAAGTTATAGTAAAATGGTGTGAATAAAAGTTTAGTTAAGTCTCAAGCTTTCTAAATCAACCTGTTGTGTATTGAAGGTGCCTTGTTTTGAGGACCCCCCCCATGGCCATCATGCCTATTTTTTTATTTTCTATTTTGAGTTTGGTTCAATATTGGTGCAATAACTTTTTTCCCCCCAGATAGATCTGCGAATGGTAAGCCCCATTTCTTTTATTATGCAAATGGCCGCCGTGCCATGACTATTGTTGAAGATGATTTCAAATAGTTGTTTTATTATGCTGTGAATAAAAATCATTAAAACAAGTGTTGTTTTTTGCTTGGCCATTATGCCTCTCATGTGGACGGTTGACAAATTAATGGAAAAGCCAACATAAAGCCTTAGTGAAGTGTTTCCATTTACATGATTCGCACTCATCAAACCATTCAGTGACCTTGTGGATAGGGGTGTTGTCATCCTACTTCCCCACAAAATTTTTTAGGTTTTTCTGATTTTTCAACCGTCTCGATTGCTCTTTACTTTATCAAGACCACCATGACTGTCTTTTTCTATTTCTACGTCCGTAAATTATGCATTGCTGTCAGTCACTTTGCGCGTCAGTTCGTCCAACATGACTGCCTGTCCCTGAGTCTTTTAGTCGGTCTGTCCATCAACCTATTTTATACTGTTGATCTACAAAAAGTGAGTACCATTTTGTTTGTTTTCTGTGGGGTTTATGCTTGGCCGCCGTGCCATTAACCATATTTCTTTCAGCATTTTTTTCGGACCAACATGACCATCCGTCCGCTCGCTCGCTCGCTCGTCCGTCCACCAACCTGTTTTATCCTGTTGGTGTACAATGAGTAAGTACCATTTAGTTTTATGGGAGTTTTGCTTGGCCGCTGTGCTATAACCATACTTCTCTTTCAGCATTTGTCAGCCCAACATGACCGCCTTTTCGTTGAACGTGGCTGCGTATCCGTCCGTTTTAACAATTTTCCTCCTATTGGATCTAAACAGTAAGTGCCTTTTGTTGGCTGTGCCTCAACTGTCTATTTTTCTCCGTCCATCCGTTAGTCTGTCCGTCTTTTAGGCTGTGATCAATTTCAATCTTTTTTTTATTTTTTTTATTTATTTATTTATTTATTTATTTTTTTTTTGCTTTGCTGCTGTAATTTGTCTGGCCTCTGTGCCCCCTTGACTAGTGTGGTGCAGCGTAAGCTGGTCTCTTAAAGCTGTGGAGGATCAGGTTTTTTGTTCAGAGGGCAGATGCGTCTCTGGCCTAGTTGTGACAGGAAGGGTTTTGTGTAAATGGTTTGGAGATGCAGCTCTGCCTGTACAACCTGGCTGCCATGATTATTTGTCTTTCAACTTTTGATCAATATTGGTGCCATGATGATTTCAATGGGAAATTTGTTATGCTGCATATTATACTGTGAATAAAATTGAACTGTTTGGCTTGGCCGCCGTGCCTCTCATCTCTCCATCACCCTTCCCCAACACTCTATTAAGTCCACCATGACTGTTTTTCTATTTCTGCGCCCACCAATCAAGCGTTGCTCCCCGTCACTCTGCGTGTAGGTTCGTCAAATGTGGATCCTGTACCATTTATCTGCTCGGTTTTGCTTAGCCGCCGTGCCATAACCATATTGCTATTTTTGCATTTGTCTGATCAAAAAGAACGTCCCTTCGTCCAACATGGCTGCCCGTCCATTCATTTGTCCATCCATCGTTTTTCATCCTGTTGTAGTTCTCTCTGTCAGTCAGGGCTGGACTGATGTGGTGTGGAGTAAACTGGACTCTTTTAGGGCTCTGTGGAGGATCAGGTTTTTTTATTTGTACATGGGCTTTTGTGTAAATGGTTTGAAGATGCAGTAGTCATTGATTTTTACTGTTTCAGTTCTACAATGAGGCTTACACTTACCTCTTTCTCTATCAATCCTCGTCTCTATCTGGATCTTTCTCTCTCTGTCCAACATGGCTGCCGTGCCATGACTATCTCCCTCTTTCAGTTGTGTTCAGTATTGTTGCATAGGTAGAATAGTTCTGTTTACGGTAAGTAAACTGACTGCTGACATCCCTGCAAGATCTTGAAGATGCAAAAAAGGTAAGCTCCTCTCAAGTGTGTAACACTTTAATATTGCACTTAATACTGTTCTTGACAAATACTGCATTGATTCTGGTAACTTAGAGTCCTTTTTTATGGAAAAAGCATATTACACCATCTATGGAATGAAGTGTTGATGCAGTGTTTTGATCTTGTTATGCTAGTAAACCGCACCCCCAGTGACTGTGGTGTGAGGGTCATTGGGGTTGTCACAAATGGGAAATTATTTCTCAGCCTGAATCATTTCCACAACAAATGACTTACTACACTCAGAAGTGGGAGCTAAGATTGCAGCTATGCTGAGAGATGGATGAACTCGTTCCATGCCTGAGAAACCATCGCAGGGGCATGATGGAAGAGTTGAGACACGCTTTTAGCATGGTGCCACTTCGAAGAAAATGCTGTCAGCCTTCCCAATGGAGCAAGCGCTTCCAGGCCTACAGTGGGAGTTCACCGCCTGGAGAATCGGCCGAGGGTAACCACTCCATGCTCACTGGTGCGTAGTTCACCTCCGCTCACAGCAGCATTAAAAAGCAGCACTACTACCTCTTCTCATGCAGCTGCAGCTGGCACATTTCCATTGACGTTGACAGCTTGTGTGGGGGTACTGTGGGGCTCAACAGCACCACCAGAAGGTTCCTGTTGGGCTGTAATTGCGTTGCCGTGCTGTATTAGGAAAGAACCATCAGAGGGCTTGATGATGCCCGCCTCTGTCATCTTTGATCTTTTGTCCAGCTGCAGCCCAATTGATGAAGGAAAGGTGACGTGTCAATGTTGTGTCTTAAACTGGTGTTTGTACAGTCCTCATCCCTGGTTGCAAAGATTTTGGTGAACAACTCCAGTTGCTCTCAAAGCTGGTGTCTGTGCTCTCTTCCAGACCATCACAACTTCTCTGGTACAGGTATTCAACAGTTTGCCTAGTCTCAGCAGACAGCAGTGGAGGATGGAGGTGACATGAACACCTCATCTAAGGCAAGTGGTGATGATATGGTCAACTCTAGCTGGTGGCAGTGATGGTCACAAGTAGGCAAAGCCTAGCTCTGGATACGTGCACTGTGCCTTCCCACTCAGTCAGCAGGTTGGGCCCCATAATGCAGCCGTCAGGCTGCCATGGTGTTCACCTGGCTCCAAACTGTGGTGGTTGTGAGGGTGCGGCGGTGACTAGGTCACCTCCATCATTCTCCTCATAGTCTACCCAGGGTACTTGGTACCTCGTGCTGGTGGTTAGGTCTTCAGTGTTTACCAGCTCTGCTTCGGTCAGGGCTGCCATCATAATCCTTGGTCCATACAGGTGGATGTGCTTTTGGCTTGAAGAGCAAGCGCTTACTGTCTTGAAGTGTCCAAGGTAGGGTACCCATGCTGTGTATGAAGGTGGAGATCTGCAACATAAGCAGCCAGAATCTCTCCTCCTGTGACTGACAACCTGGTCTCGGGCATCATCGGCATGAGCACAGCAGCCAAAGCGGCGCTGTATTGCTCTTTTGATGCAAAGTGAGGGCAACCTGAACTGCTGTCTCTTCTGTCGACAATGCATTAACCAGCTGGCCTTTGATTAGGTTTTTATGTCACCTCTATCCTCCTCACCGCTGTCTGCTAAGACCAAGCAAGGTGATGAAGACCTGTATCAGTGAAGTTGTGAGGGTCTGAAGGCAGAGCAGAGGCACCAGCTGCAAGAGCTACAGAAGCTGTTTGCTGAAATCTTTGCACCCAGGGATGAGAACTGTATGTACACCAGTCTGGTAAAACACCGATACCAGTGATGCACGCCTCATGCCTCCACACCCAATGCCTTTCCTTTGCCAAGCGGGCTGTGGCTGAACATAAGATCAGAGAGATGACAGAGGTGGCTATCATGAAGTTCTCTGATGGTTCTTCCCCATCATAGCACGACAGCTCCATTACACTCCACTGGAGACCTTCTGGTGTTTGTTTAGCCCAACACTGCCATCTGCAATGGGGTAAGATGCCGTTTCAAGCTGCTGAGGTTGGTGGGAATGTGCCAGTCACAGTTGCGTTAGACGAGGTAGTGGTACTGCTTCCTAATGCTGCCGTGAGTTGGGTAGAACTGGGTGCCGGTGAGTGTGGAGTGGTCACCCTCAGTTGATTCTCCAGGTGGTGATTTCCCACTGTAGGCAGGGAAGCGCTGGCTACATTGGTATTGCTGACAGTGTTTACACCTTAGTGGTTCTTTGCTGTAGGCATGTCCTAAGTCTTCTGTCGTGTTCCTTCAACAATTTTGCAGGCGTGTTCATCTATTGCTCTAAGTTGTTGCATCTTAGATCCCACCTCTGAATGTAGCAAGCCAAATGAATTGAGGGAATAATTCAGGCTGAGAAATTTCTGGCTTGTGACAACCTTCATGTGCATTACACCACACAGCGGCTGGGGGTACTGTTTGCTAGCATAACAAGAATATCAAAACAATTCGCCTCCAGTATTTGTCAAGAACAGAGATGTATGTTAAATCACCGACACTGCCCTCTTTTGCAGAATCCAAAATATTCATAATTTTCTCTCTCAAATTAAAAGGGGCAGGTTGCAGTCAGTTCAGCCGTTTCCTGCGCCATGAGATGAACCAACCCTGGAAGCTGTGACCCTGAGATATTGTGTCCTGGATGACTGTTGAGGACAAGCTGTACCAAGCCCTTCATGATGATGATGATGATGATGATGCTGACGACTCCTCATTGTCACGTCCTTAATGTCTTCAGGTAAATTCATTTGCTAGTATTTTCAACTCTTCTGTAGTTTTTGCTTGCTTTATACTTATGCTAACTGATTGTTTTTCTTCTGTCAGACCCTAAGAGAGGCTGGATGCTGCGGCCTGACCTGAGTACACCGAGCCCTGCCCACATTCTGACCTCGCCAATGGATTCCTGCTATACGCCACAAGCCTGGCCTCCCTTAACTACAGGAGGGGGTTTGGGTTGCCCCTGACCTCAGTTCGGTCGAAAAGCGGAGCTTAAAGTTTAACTGCTGTTTAACACAAACTGACAATAGATAAATGCTGCAATTCTTAGAGAAAGATGTATGTTCTAAAAGACAAGGTTTGTAAGACTAGACTCACAACCATACACCCCTCGGTTAAACTGTTAGCACCACAGATAATGTCAACACAACACATGAACATTGCATGTTTATATACACACATTTTATTTATATTCTTAATCATTTTATGTTTATACATTTTTTTTTTGTGATGTATAGGTATTTCATTTTCATTTTTTGATGTTCACTGTGCTGCTGTCTGAAATTGAATTCCCATACAGGGTATTACTAAACTTAACCAGGACAACCATTTCAAAAGCGCAAATAAGACATGAGTCAATTTGGATGTGTTATAACTTTAGTTGCTCCTGCGCTTCCTCTTTCCCACTTTAGATAATGTAATCACAAATTACAAGCCACATTCCAATCCTGACTAGTAACCAGCAGTTTAATCTTTTCAGACACAGATCTGAGGAAAAATATAAAGTTGAATATCCAATTATGTAACCTTATGTTTTAATGTAATAAATTGATCTGAAATCTGTCGGTATCCTTCACAGAAGGTAACAGACATTTGACATCCAGAATGTCTTTATTACTATTGTAGACAAAGGACTGCAGTATGACCCACACTTACCTTTGTTTTGTTTGCATTATATTGTTTGATCAATTAACTTATTGTATTATTTATTTAAGGTTTTGAAGGAAGTACTATGAAATCCACATTTATATTTTTATATAATTTTACACATTATTTTGGCCTCCGTGCCAATCTGTCGATATGCTCTTTATTTCTTTATCGTCTTTGTTCTGCATATCATTTACCCCGTGGTTAATAAATGTATTTATTTAAAAACAGTCCTTGTTGTGTAGTAAATAAACATCACGGCTTCTGATGTTAGACTTATCAAATTGAGGATTTTTAATTATAAATGGTGGCCTTGGTGTGCTACACTTGTGTATTATATCAAAATGCCGTAAATGTAGCGCCTGTTACATGTTGAAATATAGTCCTCTGGAATAAAGGACATCAGTCTCTTTGAAAGATGACCTTGAAATCTCAGTTTCAGCAATATATTTATGGTATTTTAAATGAACATATTTGTATATGCACATTTCTGTATGCATTGCACAGTTTGATTACAAAACACTAATTAGTGAGGAATTAAGCTAAACAGCTATTACAACAAGTACAAGTAAGCCTGTACGTTTTAGAGATCAGTGTATATTCTTAAATAACAATTTCTTCATGTATCGTTTACATTTGCTACATGAGCGGTAGCCAAAGTCACATAAATGAGTTTCAGATTTAGTATTTTCTTAAAGCAATATTGAAAGCCACCACTGAGAAGGAAAACTAGTGACAGTGGCCCTCATTTATCAAACGAAGGTATGGCACAAAAACCGTGCGTACGACCGTTTCCACGCAAGCTTTGGCATTTATCAATTTGGGCGTGAGCGGAAGCTACGATCAGATCTCACGTCAGGTCTGAGCTCGTGTACGCAAATCTGGATTTGCGGTGCAGCAGTCTCAAAATAATTATTAAACAAACCTCAGCTGTCATTAGCATGTCACATATTTAGAACAGATCAAAACGGATTCTTAAAACGAATAAAACAAGATAAAAAATTTGAATTTTAAAAAAGCCCACGTTTTTTACTGATACCACTTTTTTGTACAATAAAACAATATGATAGGCTAAATAGCCTAACATGACATCTAATTATTTAATGTTAAAATTTGAAATAATAATAAATACAAGCAGAAATGTGTGTTTGCAAATTAACTCATGGCAAAATTGTGTAATTGTTTTTTGTTTTTTCCGATGGGTGTGACACAACTGGAACAACAATTAAAAGCATCTAGTGAGATAATCATTGTTGCACTGTGGTTGGTCAGATGTTTACTCACTCCCTTATTTAAACAGATGCTTTGACAGTTATCAAATCATAACGATGGCAGATTTACTCGTTTTGGAGGAACAATACGTGCGACCGCAGGGATCTCCAGATTGCTGGGTTTCCAAATTTGGTTGGAGCAATTGATTGCACTCATGTGCGTCTGAAGGAACCATCCATGAATGATTACGCATTCATCAATCGCAAAAACTACCACTCTATAAATGTACAGGTGATTTGTGATGCCAAGCTATCACTTTTAAACTTGGTGGCCGGGGACACACACGATTCTTTTATTTTTCAAAACAGCTCTGTTGGCGCGCGGCTGCAGGAGGCGGCGCTGCAGAACCAAAGTCATCTCCGTTACCCTCTTCCACACAGCGGTTTTATGAGCTCCTGTGACCCCACTCTTCAGACTGCCAAAAAGCACATCCTTATTTTGCGCCACCTCGGATGTCAGGATGTCGATCTCCATCTCTGAAAAGTTTTGTTTTTTGCCAGTAACTCTTCTCTCCATGTTTGACCTTAGTGGGCGAGGCCTCCAAACCAGGAATATGTAAAGGCGTAACATGTTAATGACGATCGAATTCAGCGTACGCTGGGATTGCTCAGATACGAATGTTTCATGAATCACAAGTGTACCCTATTGTACGACCAATTCTGCGCTCAGATCTGCGCCTGTTTTCACGCAAGATTGATAAATGAGGGCCATTATGTTTCTACAGTTCATAGTCCCAGGAGCTTCCTCAGTGGACCACAGTCACTTCAGCACCTTGGGATAGCACTGGACCAGTTTACTTTCTTCATAGGTTTGACAGGCAGTGTTGAAACATTATCAACATTCATAGTGAAACTTGCTAAATGGACTAGGTTAATAAATTAACATGATGAAACCTCAACACTCTAGACCAGCGGTACTACAATTTTGGTGAAAATATGTAATTATAAAATTTTAAGCTATAAATATAAAAACAGTATTTCTGTTTTAAAATGAACATTGAAAATGTTTGAATACTCCTTTCTTTTTCTGATAGGTATGTCTGTTGGTGATAAGCCAATTAATGGAAATTGTGGGTTAACGGTCAGACCACTTGCTTGCTATGGTTAGCTTTTTAGCAACAGGAAGAATATAAAGGAAAGAGGGTCATAAATATTCATCTGTCATTAAAATAAATTAACTTAAGTATTTCATAATTTTTAAGTGCTCTGAGAAGGCTTGTTTTTTTGGCCTCTATATTGTTGCAGAATTTTGAGAACCGCTTTGCTAGACAAGAAGGAAGCAAACATTGAAAATTTCATTCCCATGCTCCCGTCGTCTCATTCAGTTTAACGTTCTGTCTAGACGAGTGGGGGAAAAAAAAAATGCATAAAGGAACCAGTAAGTAACCACAGCCTAGCAGTGTATTTATAGTATCTAAAGAAGTTTAGCTTGCTGACAAATTTACATTAGTAAATTCTTTTGACATGTCATTTTCTTACATCTGTGCCAGTGACAGCCAGAGCCATATTGTTTTCGGGTTGTCTGTCTGTCCAGACTATGCTATGCTCGTGGACATCTCAGAAATGCCTTGATGGAACTTCAGATTTAGCACAAACATTCACAAGGACTGAAGGATGAACTGATATTTTGGGGGTCAAAGGTCACAGGCGTGTTGACCTCACAAAAGTTATTGCCTTGTGAACTCCATATCTCTGTAGCACGTTGAGGGAATTTCTTTCAATTTAGTAAAAATGTTCACCTGGACTCGATGACCAACCGATTACACTTTGGTCACAGTAACTTAAAAAAAATCATATTTTTTTGTATTTATTTATTTTTTTAAGCATTACTCAAGACAGACATTATGACAAACCTTCACACAAATGGTTATGGGTCTGGATATACAGAGATGTTAATATGAAGCTAGTCTGAGTGGAGGAGGCAGGCAACCACGAGGTGATTAATCTAGTTTTATGTTAAGCATAACAGCAGTACACAGTTCACTGCATTGTCAATCAGTTTGATTATTTTACATGATTTTTAACACACTTGGCAAGTAAAGGTATATGTGAACAAACTGAGCAAATAGACCAAGGTGGTTTAACAGTTACACCATTTAAAAAAAAACAAAAGTAACACCCACTCTCAAAAGTAAATCTTGATGTTCTGAGCTTATCTGCAACAATGCTTTGAGAAAGCCATGTGCCTAAAAGAGAAAAAAGAAAGTGGTGTATTTTTGAGTGCGCACATAAAGAGTGCTAAAACTCTCTCAGGCATAGCCTATTGTCACTGACTTGTATATCTTGTAATATCTCTGCCTCAGACCACCAGCAGGAGAGATTTGCTTGTTACCATACCGGTCTTCTGAGGGCATTTTTGATACAGTGACTCAGCACTCAGGAACACTACTCTGAAATATATTTAGAACATAAACAACAAAACTGTGGAAGAGGATGATCAAAGGTATTTATTTACTTTGGCATGCCAGTTAATTGAGCTGGCCACTAGAGCATTGGTTTACACCGGGAAGCTTCAGTCAGAGGAATTGCCTATTGACACTGGGCACTCTTAGAATCAGTCACTCACATTCCTACTTATTCATACCACCCACAATCTGATGTGGTAGCCACTGAGCAGCTCCACTGGTGAGGTAAGGAGTTCAGGATCTTATGTTTTAATTCAGATGGTTAACATGGCTCTTAGACATGTAATGTATGAATGCAGTGAACGAGTACAGTGAACATTAGGGGGCAGCACTGACCATGAACGGGCCTCTCCTTGAGAATTGGAAGTGGTAGAACAATTTTACAGCTACAGATAATCCTGTAAAAAATAATGTACATGTACTTGCAATTAAATCAATTACAATTTAATCAAAAGTCACAATAGATAAATTATTGTGCAGAATTCAAAACAAAATTAAAGGCTGTAAAATAAGACTCCTTTTCTGCACTACACATTAACCTTCATAACATTACTGGCAAATATATTGAGTTAACACGATTTTTACATAATAAAACTGAAAATTGCACATCATTTGCATCATTGAATTTATGGCCTAGATGTGCATTCAGTGGATTTAGAGATGGCAGTGTCCATAGTCAAGTACTAAAATTTATGATAAAAAAAAAAAAGATTCTTAGTACCAGGTATCTGGCAGACAATAGAAACCCCTCAAAACAACTTCAAACCACCAAGGGAAAACAGTGTATACAGGAGTATTCAGATTAATTTTTTTATAAATTGGAGCAACAAAGCAAGCATACATTAGTAGAAATTAGCTCAACTCCTACATGAACAGTTGAGCTAATTTCAATACAGAGATTGAACATTTATTCCATAGTCAATTCCACAGAATCAAAGATTTCTTTTCATGGCACATATTCTCCTTCCTTGTAAATTCCTGTCGACTCCTTCCTCGTCATATCGACTGCCAGCAGGTCAGTCCTAGGTTTGTGTGTGTTATGCTCTTAGGTCACATTAGCCGATGGCTAATATAACCTGGTGCCTTTACCAAAATGTAGAGATTAGCAGCATGTTACAGAGGTCTGTAAAGCTCACTTTCTTCTAACTACACATCCAAGATTTATTTATTTTATTTTTTACTTTTTAAACTTGACTGATACTTACTCTAGTGATTTCAGTCGAGTATATTTTAGGCATCACACAGCTTCCTCTGGGGACACTAAAGGCTTTCTAAAATTTAAAATAATTAAAAACATGAATGTAAAATGAGATGAAATAATAAAGGGTGCTGTCGTACCAGAAATTGAAATTTTTGTGTGATATAATTTGTTAGCTGCCTTGAGTTGAACCTGAGTTAAATACGCTGCATGAGTTGCATGTAAAGCCACGCTGTTATAAATACTCCCTTGAGCGAGCAGCCACGAAGCCTCAGTGAGCGAGCATGTGTAACGGATATCAGCGCTTTAATATGTTCATGGAAACTTATTGAGGTCAAATTGATATATCGGCTGACCACAGCAAATGTTTTTTGAAATAGCATGTTCAGATGTGTGAACAGACAGCGCAGATGGAACAAAGTGGTTTAACTGTTGCGCCTGAATAAAACTGCTCACTCTTAAAATAGACACTGACGTGACTAAACCAAGGGCGTCATACAGACTGATCATGACCACACAGCAATTCTCAAATAATATAAACAACAATGTTAAATTGCTCCCTTAATTTCATGATTTTGTCTTTGGTTTCCTACAGTGTCTTAACAGTCCTCTGTGGGTTTACAAGTTACTCTGGCTACCTCATTCTTTGACTGTGAGGAACTGACACTAAAACCCAACTTTGAACATTCAGTTTTAAAGAACAAACATTTTCTGATATCAGTCTAGTTGGTATTCTATTGTTCCCTGGTCTTTCGTATCAAACTCCTATAGCTGGTAATAGTTAACTGAGTTATTCTAAGTTTTCATTTATGCATTTATTTTTTAAGTTATATAGAGCCATGGAAAACATTGAACTATTTTGCCACAAATCTATTATAAAATCAGTTTTATTTCAGTGCATGCACTACTTATGGTGGTTTTGTTTTTAAAGACCATGAAGAGCTTAAAAATGTGTAAAAATTAGCACAATGCCAAACATGTTTTGCAGTCAAATGTAGCAAAATAGCATATTTCACACATTTTTATAAAACTTTAAAAAATTAAAAAGTAACTGAGCTACTCTAGCATTGCTGAGTGTGACTGAACAGTATGACTTCCTCCCTTTTATAAGCATAGCTTTGAACTGACCATCTCCTCAGTCCTTCAGTCGGGTGTGAGCAGCCTGTAAAAGAGGAAAACAATTGCACGTAAGGTTTTTTACTTTCATTAGAGGATGAGAAATGGGGGAAGCTAAACTGACAACGTTGATGTGATTTCTCTGAGGAACTGCACTTGTGCGTATGAATACGGTAGTTTAGCTGTTGAAGAAATGTAGTGCCAGAGAAAAGGGCTGTTTTTAACAGGAATATGAAGAGCTGAAAATATTCTACATGAAGCTGCGGTATTATTCAGTTGCTGCAGTCTTACCTGAAAGATGACTAGAGAATAGAGGATATTTTCGTCTGGTGAAGATGACTTGGTATCTTCTCTGGACACTTCCGACTCTGTTTGAGAAACAAATGAACTTATCTCTTTACACCACATGAGATCCAAAATTTAAATTTCCAAAGTTTTCTGATTTCCCTGTAAAAGCATCTAGATTAGACATTTTTTATTTATTTATTTTTTTATTCTGGTGTTTAATTATTTTGAATATCATTTCAATGCTTTTGTGGCTATATAAAAGACTGAATTCTGCCCCTGTATTTGAAATGTGCTACTTAGTGTAAATAAAGCTGCTGGCCTACATGTCATACAGATGAAGACCATATTAAAGTGTTCAGTGTGACTATCAAACTGCACAGCCTCTTGTAGTGTAGACGGCTGAAAAAAAACTGCAGAGGGACCTGTTGTTATAGCCTGTGCTTTTCTAATGTGGTTCATAACTGAAATTATCACCTGCAACTAGTAGTACCTGAAAGGAAACCCTGTGCTCTGCAGACAGATTTAAGAAATTATTTAATTATTGTAGGTATCTATAAATTTAGTACGTAAATTTCAGTTAAAAGTGAAAAGAAGTAACAAACTACCTTTGTTCTTCCTTTGGTATATGATGGTGTATGTCACATCACCTGACACTGAAACATAAAAAATTAAAAAAGCAGTCAATCCTGACGTGCTGTTAGTATTTTTATTGTTAGGCTGTTTCATGTTTCATGGCTGCACATATAGATTTAAATATGGCATTTTACATGTATGTACATTAAAAAATAAAAACGGTATAAGTCATGTACCTTCCCCCTTCTTGATTATTATGAAATCATCATACCCTCAAAGTCAACAGCACATCAGGCACACCTTACTAATTAATATTTCACCAAAACCACAATCGTATACCAACCTTGACCAAATTGCTTTTGCTACCTAAACGTAACTGCAGATGAGACTTTAAGATCGCGCTCACCGCTGTCAAAATTACTGTATGTGCTTTTGTATACCTATCCTCCTTGCATCTGTACACAAATGTAATTATTTATAATCCAGTTTGCCACCACAACATGATTAAGAAATGAAATTAGTGAGAGTTGCTGTACCTTTGTGTTTCGTACACAGTAGTACCAGTAACAGCAGCAGAGCCGCATATAAAACGGCAACAACAGGCCATAGCATGATGAGATTAGGGGACTCACTGTGGGGGGGGCGAGTGTCTTCATAAGGATCTGGAAAGAATATAGAAAACGCATTTACATCATCTATCTTGAACCTGAAGGAGAAATAAAATGTACATATCACAAAAAAAAACAAAAAAAACCAAACACCTTCACTTAGTTTTAAAACAGCTAGCCAGCTCTCTGGTGACTCTCCAGCTTCAGAGATTGTGCACTTGTAAAGTCCTTCGTCAGACTTGGAAACATTATGGATGGTCATGGTCCTATTACTGGCATACGCAGTCCATAAGAGGGAACCATCTTTGTAGAATTCAGCTATGTTTCGTGTCTTAGTTTTCTTGTTTCTGCAGTGAAGAATCACTTCATATCCTTCTATCGCAGGATGAGGAAGAATTTCCAGGATTACAAAACCATCTGAAAAATGTTTATTAGAAAACATCAGTCATGTACCATGCCTATTAAGTGAATGGCTGTGAAGCTCTTTGCCAAGAGAAGTGACTGCCTGTATTACATCCCAACATCAATAACACAACACATTGATGCTTGTAACAGTAATTACTAGTACTTAATTTTTACAGCAGTTTCAAACACAAAATTCCTTACAGGGAAAAGAATAAAACAATAAATGCAAAGGCAAATAAATTTAAAAATTGTCTTAAATTTTTTTACCATCACCATCGAACATGATTTAGAGAGAGTATGTGGAGTACGACTGAAAGTTCAACCCAAACTGACTCTACTAAGTGGGACTGACATTGCATGTGTTAAGCCTGATTTTAGCCATGAATTCGTTTCCCCAGACTAATTTTAGATTGGAGATTGTTTGGCATTTGATGTGCAGTTCGAGATAATAAAGGGTTCATGACACCTGATTAGCAACTATTGGGTGGATTTCTGGCATGTCCGAAATTTTGGTCTTACTTGCAGTTTAAGCTATTCCACAGTCCAGTTTCCACAGAATTATGGGAGAAGTACTTTCCATGGTCTGTCTAAAAGTCTTGATTTGCCTGTCAAACAAAATTTGCAGCAAAGATGGAAAAAACAAATATAATGCACATTTCCCTCCTAAAGAATCCTCATTTTAAAAATGTATAATAGTGACAGGTTTTGTCACACCCTATATCACAACCCATGTCTTAAGTAACATTGAAATTGTTGAACTACAGACCTTTTCTGGAAAAGCTGAGCTTAGTGTGTCTCTACATAATAAGGAAATTCTTGATTTATGTGCTCAACATACCAGTGACAGCGACGTTTACAGCACTGCTTCTCTCTCCAACTTTATTTTCACACCAGTACTCTCCGCTGTGTCTTTTAAAGGCAGGATAAATGGTGCAGGATGGTGCAGATGTGTCACAGTTTGAAGAATTTGTCAGACCTATTTTGTTGGGTTTCCACATCACACTCTGTTCATTGAGGCCATCAACCTCTTGGCAATGTACAGAGAAGTTCTCATATTCAAAAAATTGAAGTCTGTCGGGAACAATACGAGGCATAGCTGCATCTGAGACTGATGCAGAGAAATAGAGCAATTACATTGAGGTTATCCAATTTAAATATTTTCCAATTACAAAAAGCCCAACTTACCAATTGTTTGAACAAAGTAACTGCGGTTGACTTGTGCAACCACCACGACCAACACGTTGATCACTGGAGAGACAAATGAAAAGAGCTGCACATTTGACATAATAATAATATAAATCATGTCTTTTGCGAAAAAGTTTGAAAGCCTTGGTGTACTCACACAGTGTGATGCAGAGCGCTGTAACTGCCATGATGTCTTCCTGCCGACTGTGTGAGCATCAGGCTGAAATACAACTAAGACACAATGAAGGTCATAACCTCCTCTTCCTGTTTGAATTATTTCTGTTATTGATGCAGCTGCAGGCTAGAAATATATGAGGCAGAACTGCTATGTAGGAAGTAATAAACTCATTGATTTGATCCTAAAGTCAAGTGTACCAAAAAAAAAGTTTACCAGGCGGGAAAAACAAAGTAAACACACCTTGCTTGATTACTGGTGACCAAAGTACAGGTTATTTTATCTGAGGACTAAGAGTGCAGCACATGTTACTGAGACGAAGTGACTTTAATGCATAAAGCAGGTATGTAAACACTTGAAAATAAAATCCTTGGAATAGATTACTCTTTTGGAGTATGCAACTCTTTAATCTCAATATTTGTATTTTGAAAATTTCCAAATATGTACACTGAACATATGCATTGAAATAAAACTGATTTTTGAATAGATTTGTGGCAAAATAGTTCAATGTTTTCCATGGCTCTATATAACTTAAAAAATAAATGCATAAATGAAAACTTAGTTTGATACCAAAGACCAGGGAACAATAGAATACACACTAGACTGATATCAGAGAATGTTTGTTCTTTAAAACTGAACGTTCAAAGTTGGGTTTTAGTGTCAGTTCCTCACAGTCAAAGAATGAGGTAGCCAGAGTAACTTGTAAACCCACAGAGGACTGTTAAGACACTGTAGGAAACCAAAGACAAAATCATGAAATTAAGGGAGCAATTTAACATTGTTGTTTATATTATTTGAGAATTGCTGTGTGGTCATGATCAGTCTGTATGACGCCCTTGGTTTAGTCACGTCAGTGTCTATTTTAAGAGTGAGCAGTTTTATTCAGGCGCAACAGTTAAACCACTTTGTTCCATCTGCGCTGTCTGTTCACACATCTGAACATGCTATTTCAAAAAAAAAAAAAACATTTGCTGTGGTCAGCCGATATATCAATTTGACCTCAATAAGTTTCCATGAACATATTAAAGCGCCGACATCCGTTACACATGCTCGCTCACTGAGGCTTCGTGGCTGCTCGCTCAAGGGAGTATTTATAACAGCGTGGCTTTACATGCAACTCATGCAGCGTACTTAACTCAGGTTCAACTCAAGGCAGCTAACAAATTATATCACACAAAAATTTCAATTTCTGGAACGACAGCACCCTTTATTATTTCATCTCATTTTACATTCATGTTTTTAATTATATTAAATTTTAGAAAGCCTTTAGTGTCCCCAGAGGAAGCTGTGTGATGCCTAAAATATACTCGACTGAAATCACTAGAGTAAGTATCAGTCAAGTTTAAAAAGTAAAAAATAAAATAAATAAATCTTGGATGTGTAGTTAGAAGAAAGTGAGCTTTACAGACCTCTGTAACATGCTGCTAATCTCTACATTTTGGTAAAGGCACCAGGTTATATTAGCCATCGGCTAATGTGACCTAAGAGCATAACACACACAAACCTAGGACTGACCTGCTCGCAGTCGATATGACGAGGAAGGAGTCGACAGGAATTTACAAGGAAGGAGAATATGTGCCATGAAAAGAAATCTTTGATTCTGTGGAATTGACTATGGAATAAATGTTCAATCTCTGTATTGAAATTAGCTCAACTGTTCATGTAGGAGTTGAGCTAATTTCTACTAATGTATGCTTGCTTTGTTGCTCCAATTTATAAAAAAATAAATCTGAATACTCCTGTATACACTGTTTTCACTTGGTGGTTTGAAGTTGTTTTGAGGGGTTTCTATTGTCTGCTAGATACCTGTCACTAAGAATCTTTTGGTTTTTGTCAGCATTTCAACAGCATGCAAGCTGTCTGCAGCAGCGAGTGCTGTAGGTTTTAGGAATACAAATCTGAAATGTTACTCTTAACCTATTGTCACACCTGGATTTTCAGCAGTGACAGTTTTCTCGAGTGCCATGTTGTTTTGTGTTTAATCATTCCAGCTGATTTTGTCTCCCCAGTACTACTTCTTGTATCATCATGGTCACGCATAAATTCCTGTCTGCTGTTTCACTTTTGTTCGCTTTCTGCACATGGAAGTGTAAGTCCCACCTCTTTGTGGTTATGGTGATATGAGGATTTTCATAAAAAAAACAAATGTTCATTGTTTAAAATATTGAAATACTTGTGATCACTTTACGAATGGGCAGTTGTATTTCACTAAGTGAACGTCTTATTGGCTTCAATGTTTTTACTGTTGCCCATGTACACAGTGTTTTTAGGTTTAACATCACAATCATTTTGTGCTTTTGTGTCTGGTTCAATTTTAGACGCATCATGGGAGAAAATGGATCATGAGAAGATAGATTCACTGTTTGAAAAACAGACTGAAATGAAAGAACAGGAAGCTCCATTGATTGAACAGAAGAAATATCTGGAGGACATGACAGATGATAATAAGCTGCAACATGAAAAAGTAGGTTTTTTTTCAACTGTCTAGTCGATTTACAATGTGCTTGCTGGTTTGCTCGCTAGTTTCCCACTAAATTTTTCATATGGTTCAGTTATACAGTCATTGCCTGTGCTACAATCAAAACATTGTTGCAGCCAGTGACATTTAATGAAGCATTCAATTAATATGCATAAGAAAGTGACTTATAGATGGACATAATGTGATGTGCGCGTAGATTATGACAGAAAATAAGTAAATTATGTAAGACGTTTATTTTGAATACAAAGTAGGGGGGCCTTAGTAGACTAGGGGTTCAGAGTACACTACTGATTTCACAAGTTCATTATTATATTTGTGAAGAACATATTTAATCATGTAGATTTTGAATATTGTGTTATAGCAAAACATTTCTTTTACTACCGTATGACCCTTTCTCTCTGGGAATTACAGCTGGCTTATTTAATTTTCAGAAATTCACGAAGGTGAACTCCAAGGAGGAACTGTTCTTCAAACCGCAGTTGACTGCCTTCAGTGGATCACTTTCCCATGACACTGTTTTCTTTCTTGTTCTTATACACACCTGTGGAGGTAACATAATACACCTGTGTCATGCTCAGCTTGGTTGTATTTTTATTGCAAAATTTAGTGGTTCCATAATCGAAATGTCTGACTTCAGTCAATAAACTTGGATCACTTTAGTGTGATATGATTTCTACATGTAAATTCATATAAATAAATACAGATAACATGATTTTTTCATATGTAATGTATGTTTACATATGCATGATCAAGGTGCACTTGCTGCAACAAGCTTTAATTTTCTGCAGAACCAAAGCATGAATCTTAGTTTGTGGTCATTACTTAAATTTTAAAGAGAGATTTTTCTGTAAGTGATTTCTCTAACTACCATAACTTTTATTGGAAAAGTGCTCTATTTAAAATCTATGTTGCTCTGCTTTCATTCCAGCTGATGTGGTTGCTTCCATTTCCACGGTGTATCATCACATGTTTTCGGCACATGGCCTTATTGAATTCGCTCTAAGTGGTATTGTGGCTGTTTATACCATGTATAAATGGAAATGTAAGATAGTATTTTTTATTTCAATGATATGCAATTTGATTCATTTACAGATGATTAACATGAAACATCAAAGACCTTCGACATTAATAAAAAGTATTTCATCCACCAGTCAAACTTTTTTAATTTTTGTCTAATTTTTCTTATGAAAAACAAATGTAAACTCAATTACTGGTGGTTTTTAGTTGAAACTTTACTGACATTTTTCACATTGTTTCTCCCTTAAAGATGACAAAGTGGAATTAGTGATGAAAAATGCACAGAAAGACAAAGAGAAGGAAGATGTGGTGAAAACGCTGATGGAGGTGAAGGCTGAGCTGGAGAACCAGAAGGGTCAACTCGAAGTGCTGTTGGAGGAGGTGGAGGCGGAGAGAGAAGAAAACAAGCAGCAGCTTCAGTCAGTGGAGCAGGAAATAACAGAGAGGGAGATTACTTTTGACAAACCAGAGGAATTATTAAGAGAGAAAGAAAACTTGTTACGAGCCCAGTGGAAACTGGACGAGGCAAAGAAAGACACTAAAAGGGAACTACTGAACTCTGAGATACTGATGGAGCCAATCGAGATTCTGGTTACTAGAATACACAGAATGAAGGAAGATGTGCAGAAGTGACTTGTCAGGGGAAGAAAAAAAGGCGGCAAAATGAATCTGTCACTGAAATTCACTGAAACAGTCTAAAAGAAGTTTCATATCATCATACAGTAGCACAGCTGGGAACTGCCTGATTCATACTCTCTGGGACTGATGTGAAATTTAAATATATCTGTTATGACATAGGTGTATTGTGCACCGTATTCAAAGATCCTAATTGGAATCCACATTGGAAACCATTACACTATTACATGTGAACATTTATTAGTATTTGAAAATGGGAAACACTTTAAACAAAACGACAAACCAAGCCAGTTTGAAACCACATGGGGAGAAGTAGTGCAGGTTTTGACCTTAAGAACATAGGGCAAAGATTCGAGATGAAGCTGGATGAGAAATATTTATTATAACCGGCTGCAGCTTAAACTTTCACTCGGTTAAGTAGTTGTGTTGGTGGGAACTTGTTACTTGTTTTTAACAACATTCAAATATGCAAACATGTACAGTCAATAAGATGTCAGAACATAAAGAGATCATCGGGACTTTGGTAATATTTTCTACATTAAAATTCCTTTTTACAATGGATGTCTACTCTTGCCTGCTTTGTGGTCTGTGCTCTCTTCACTTGGTTTCGTCCTCCACCACTGGCTACAGACTAAGGCTTGAAAGTTGGAATAGGTGTTTAACTTTTTTTTTTTTATGTGAAACCTCCTCAGTGAAAAAGTATTTCAAATAACGTGTTGTGTGCAATAACGAAACAGATGTCCATTCCTGTTTTTATGGGAGTATAACTGACCTATGATTAAATATTAACCACTCACTGTTCTCCTGGGTATAATAAAACAACCAAGAGCCAGTTAATCCTTAGACCAAATCTGATCATCTTTGCATTGTATTTTATATTCTGCATTAGGTTGAACTCTAATTTACTACAACTCTGGCTAAGCTTTAGCTACTTTGAAATTCTGAGTGTTGCAGAGGAATAGTTCAAAGCATAGCCAGGAATAATTTCATGCACCATTGCATGTAAATGGAAAAAGTGAACACACCTTATTTTATTATACATGACCATGGTCAAAGTACAAACCCATGCAGCACAGTGAGAGGCGAGGCATCGCTTTACTGCACGCAACAGGTATGTGGGATTTTCAACATTTAATTTGTAATGTAAGTTGTAAAGCTTTATATATATATGTGTGTGTGTGTGTGTATATATGTGCCGTATATGAAGCAGGTACATCACAGCAGAACGAATGTGATAGATTGTAAAGTTATGACGAGCAAATGTGGAATTAGGCTACCATTGCTACCATTGGTATCACATTTGCTTGTTGTTACTTTACATTTAAAGTTTTCTACACAGATTTGATGTTGAATCCATAATCTTGTGAATAGTATTTCACAATCTTAGTGAATGTTAATGTTCCACGCTAAAACAGTCAGTTTTAAAATGAAATGGTCTGTTTAATGAATACTTGTGTATTTTAAATGTTTGACTCTCCAGGATGAATCACGTAAAGGATGGACAGTCTTTTAAGTCTCCGCTCAGAGCCACCAGTATTCCAGTTTTCCGGCACATTGTCTTCTTACTCCTAACACACTTTTGTGGAGGTAACTTACACATTGTGGTATGTGTTTAAGGGCTCTGACACACTTGGTGTTAGATGTGTCTGTGAGAGATGGGATCCTACAAAAACAGAACAGCGTATTTCACAGAAAACATTTCTTTTTCTCTGATTCTTTCGCTGGTTTGAAGTTGGCAAGACTCAGTTTGATAAAGGTGATATCACATTGCCCTTAGAACTTTTAGGATTTAGCAACTTTTAAATCAGACTCTGGTGACTGTTGATTGGTTGTTTGCTTATGTGGCCACTGTCAGTCAGATCGGACTAAACCACACCCACACAGTCCGATGAAGATTAGTTTTTGAGGGTTACCTCTGAATATCTGGGAATGTTTTTCTCTTTGACTTTTACTTATTTATTCTTTTGAAGGCCATTCATTGATTTGAATGGATTTGTTAGCTGGCAGGAGAGAGTTAACAGGGCCTTGGGTTGGCATAAGCTCATTGTCGACACCTTAAAAGCTCGGCCACCATGGCCAGTCTTTTCCCTGCTAGTTCTGTGATGTCGCCTTATTGTGTAAACACTAAATTTAATATGTGAAAAATATGAAACCATTTGAACAACGTAAGGCTCCATTCTGTTACGTCACAACTGCTAAATAATGGTGTAGTGAAACACTAAAACCAGCACCTGCATGTAAATACAGGTAAATGATTGCCTACTAGAAAATTCTGAAAATCTAGAGGCACAACAGAAGCCGAGATGATTCATGTTCAGCCTGACAGAGGTGAATGTGTTTATTCTGAAGACAGAATTTGAAATGGACTTATTTATTTCCAGGTCAGACGCAGGTTTACCCACCCCAGCCGGTCGTGGTAATGGTTGGCGATGACACCGTTTTGCCTTGTCAGCTGGAACCTGCCATGGATGCTTTTAAAATGACAATGGAATGGGGGAGACTTGACTTGGACCCCAGGTTTATATACGTGTGGCACGACGGTAAGGCGCTTCTGGATGACCAAAACACGGCCTACAAGGGAAGAACATCGTTGTCCATCGACAAACTGAAGCATGGAGACATTTCACTGAAACTCTCCAAAGTGAAAGTCTCTGATCATGGAACGTACAGATGTTACATTCCAAAACAGAATAAACGATATTTAGTAGAGCTTCATGTTGGTGAGTGTCTTACTCTAAGAGACTTGAACATGTTTTGATTTTATTGCCATTTGTTTTTCGGGTACACAGAACACCTAATCTCAGTTATTTCCTTGTTCTTTTGTAAAAAATGTGACTTGAGGATTGTGTAAGTAAACGTTGTTTGAATTGTCTCCTCATCAACAGCTGCCATCTCCTCACCTGGTGTCAGTTTAGCGAGGCTTCATAAAGACAGTGGTAGAGTGGTGTTACAGTGTGAGTCTAAAGGCTGGCATCCAGAGCCTGAGCTGTTGTGGCTGGACGGTGAGGGAAAGCTGCTCTCTGCTGGACCTACAGAGACAGTCAGAGGTCCTGATGACCTCTATACTGTCAGCAGCAGAGTGACTGTGGAGAAGAGACACAGCAACAACTTCACCTGTAGAGTCCAACAGAAGATCATCAACCAGACCAGAGAGACACACTTTTATATTCCAGGTAGAAATTATTTCTACAATTATAAAACAGTCACAGTTGAGCTTCATTTGGCTCTGGTTTTCTATAAATACAGTGTTGTTCTTTTATTTCAGATGATTTCTTCATGGCCACATCTAACTGCGCTGCTTCCATCAGCTTTAGTGTGGTTTTCTGCTTAATGTTTGTGGTTGCAGTTTCCTTTTCTGTCTGGAGACAAAACAGAATAAGTGAGTCAAAAATGTATTTGATTTATTTAAAAACGCTTTTCCTATCAAAGCCCTTAGATTATTACTTACTTTTTTACTTTACTTTTTTTAACAGTATATAGATAGTACCTGTACAATTAGAAAGTTGTTTTAAATGGATTAAGAAATGTGTCATATACTGGAAGACATTTTTACAGCAGAACTCATTTGCTGTTATTGTGCATCTGTCTGCAACTGCATAGTTTAACAATTTTTTTTTTAATCACAGAAATGCCATGTCGAGACATGAATGAAGACCAAGAAGAGAAAACCACAGCTACTAATACCAGCACAGAACATCAGCCTTTGATGGCAAGGAAAGAAATCAACAAAATGGACAAAAAAAGGGCAAAACTTGATGAACATTTAAAGGAGAAAGAGGAGGAACAGAAGGATGTGGTTCAGATAATTGACTGTCTGATGGAACTGACTAAGGAACTTGAGACGCAGAAAGAGCAACTGACTGTCCAGATGCAGAAAGCAGAGAGAGAGGTAGAGGAGACTGATAATAAGGTTACATCAGTGGAGATAGAAGTAACGGAAGAGGAGGGAGATAAGATAGCTAACAAAGCAAAGGGATATTTAAAACTGAAAGAAATCATACTGGAGAGTAACAACAACCAGCAGGAGAGAAAGCAAGAATACCAGCAACTGCAAATGAATGTAGACAAAATAGTCAAGAAGGTATTTGAAGAAATCCAAAAAATTAGAGAAAAGGAGAAAAAAATAGAGGGTCACGTGGAGAAAATTAAAAAACAGCTAGAGGACACAGAGGAACAGAAAGAGGAGATTCAGAGGAAACTTCAAAGAAAAGATAAGAAATAGGAAAAGACAAAACAAATCCTACAGAACGAGATAAATTCGTGCTCTCTTTGTGTACATGTAATGACTAAAAAAATTGTGAAGGCTTTCAACACTCCACATCACACTGAGTACGTCAGTTTTTTAATCTCCTCACATCGTCCAGGTTGTGTTTGAAGAATATTTAGAGATAAGATTTCAGCCCATCACAGTGTTTGTGTGTCAGACCTCCTCCTGATGAACAACATTTGAAAAGAGATGACCAAAAATATGTAAATAAGGAGGAAAAGTTGAAGAAAAAGTTCAGTGTAATCTGCTGAATTGAACAATTAAAGCCAATCAACTATATTGTAAATACAGTGTAAATATTTACTCATTTTCTTGAATTTAGTTTTCTTCCCTCAATAGTACTAAATCTATCTTAAAACAACAATTAAATTAGTCCTTCCTTTTTTCTTACTTCCTTACATTAATACTGATATTTTTCCTGAAAAGTTAAATAGGAATGTAAGATACTTACTAATACTAATGTTGGCATGGTAAGAGCATCTTCACTTGAATATATCTGATATTTTCACTACGTCTTTGCCTCATCTGCTTGGCAAGGGTTTGTCTGTGAAATGTAAATAGATGGTTAAATCAGTCATCATTTCTATCCTCGAGCCTGAAAATCTGTTATTGAGCAGCTTGTCATTCAAAATGAAATGTATATAATGAACATAATCATTATGGCCCATGTTGTTGACATTTCAAACATGTCACTCTGTGTGCATCCTTTTGAACTTTTTAAACAGCTGCACAACAAAACCAAAGCGGTTGGTTTTCCCCAAAGTAGTTTGGTTGTGGGAAATCCCTGCTGCAACTTCAGACACGTAAGAAGTCCTTGTATAGGTTCAGGTCCTGCAGTTAACTTCAGCCTCTATCATTCTGGCAGGCGGAAAACATGCTGTGCAAACATACATTATTACTTACTACTTTAACATGAAAATTGTCAAAGAAAATCCCCACAGTATCTGGCACACATTTAATTTGATCTGTAATTTTATTGTATCTTTTTCGAGGTTTTATAATCTTTTAGCGGGTCGATAGATCTAGCTCAACGTTGACGTTGAGCTGAAGTTGAGGTCAGACTGATGTGACAGCATGATAAGTCATTGACCACAGGAAGAGTATTTAAAGGCTACAGCTGCTCTGTTCCTGTGAACACTGTCTACATACGTGTGAACAGACAGAACATTGTGGTTTAACTGTTTCACCATAAATAACTGCTCAAATGTTGTAATGTTCAACTGTGTGACAATTCATCATCATTTCAGGTCAACTGCCACAGAATGTTTAGTTTTCCTAAATATACATACAAGGAACAAGGAACTGTCCTTCACTGTCTTATCTCTGATCTGTGTGTTGTGTAGTGTTTATAGTCTATAGGAGAATATTAACAATTAAGTGAAAATAAAAATCTAATTTAATCCAATTAACATGCAGCAAATGAAGTTCATTTTCAGCCATGGGTAGCGTCTGCAGGTATTTCTTTTAAAGTACATGTAGCCCTAACAACTTTCACCAACAACTCAGGGCCGCTTACATGTAGTCTGGGACTCGAAACCCGAATCTGGAGAGCATTTGCTGCACCACTCTGCTGTTCTTTAAGTCTACTTCTTTGATAATAACTCAAAGTGTCGCAGATGAAAATATCAACATTTCTCTCATCTGGACTATGGTGGTTGGACAGTAAGAGGACAATATTTAGAGAGATTTTAATGAGAAAATCACCCTAAACCATAAAAGTAAGGAGGACTGAACATTCTGTGAGTATGTGATATGGTGTCCTGTAATCTAAGAAACGCATGTCTAATCTAGAGTTCGTGGTTGTATCCCTCCGCCACTCAGACTAGTTTCAGGTTGTATTCCTGTTCATCTGCAGTCATATAGAATATTAACCAGTCGTGACATTTTTTCACAACTGCTGTGTGTTGAGTTATGGCTAAAATGTGTTTTCTGACCACCAAAATCTAATCAGTTCATCCTTGAATCCAAATGAAAGTTTGTGCCAAATTTGAAGAAATTCCATCTAGGCGTTACTGAGATATTGCATCCATAAGGCAAGAGGAATAACTATGACATGGTCTCAGACACATATTACATCACAATTACAATTTAATTATGATTTTTCTTTAAAATCACATCAAATATCATTTTATTATTGGTACTACAGAATTGCTAATAGAAAAACAACCAAACATGTTCAATGAATTTAACATGCAGAAAAATTACATTTAGTTTAAACACAATATTGATAGACATTTAAAAAAGGAACTTGTTTTGCACAACCACTAAGTATAAGGTATAACTTCCTTCCTTACTAAATTAGCTTTCATGCACAGTATTACATATACAGGTACCATCTGAGCGTTAAACAAACGGTCCTACTCTTCTTTCAATCCGATGTCTCAGCTCTTACTGACCTGTGAAACACACAGGAGATACACAATTTAGGAAAAAAAAAGCATGCACAGTAAAAAGATGTTTGTGCCAAGACATTTTGATCTTAATATTGTGGGTTTTTTTAGTTTTTTTTTAGACAAGGTTTACTACTACACTCTTTTCTGTGACCTTAGTGCTTTGCAAACCTTGCAGTCATCACTTTGTGAGAAGATGTCTAATAATTTGACGTTATCAATTCATCACTGAATTTTATTTATTTTGTACTGAGTGAATAAATAAACACTAATGACCTGAAATGAACAGAGAACATCATACTTAGTCTTACCAATAGTAGACAGAAGAATAGACGACACTCTCTTCTGGTAAACATCTTGTGCCTGTCATAGATTTTTGGAAAGAAAATAACCCGCTTTTAGGTTAGAACTGTGACAAAATGACAATCACTTTATGGAATAAGGTTTTGCAATAGAGGTGGGGGAGTTGATTCACATCAAGTCAGAGTTAAGTCACAAATTAGAGGACTTGAGACTCGCACCGTTAAAAGACTTGACATTCATGACCTGAGACTTGACTTAGACTCGAGACAGGTGATTTGGAAGACTTGACTCCTTTTATGAAATATATTGCATTTTCTTGATGAGGTACGTTTCATTTTCTGAAACGTGATTTCAAGTGTGATGCCCATAAACCAGTGATAATGGGGAGGGACAAATACTTGTTGTGAGGTGCCCTTCTTTTCTGTCTCTGGGTTTACTGTGTAGTTTAAAACTGAGAGGCTCAAATGGAGAGACAGTTTTTGATGGACAGACTTTAAATGTTTCAGATTAAGTTATTGCGCTTTTTAATATTTTAGCTTTTTATTCACGCGCAGTCAACCAGTCTAACGTGTTACTGTTGTACAAAAAGAGTTTAGTTCAGAGTTCCAGTCTTACTCAAATGGGGAAAAAGGTCTACACCTTGTGGACTAGATATGGTATACAGATTTTATTCTTAGCAATGCTTTTTTGTTGTACTTTCTGTCGACTAAAATATCAATTTGATTCTTTGCCATGAAATTTCATACAGACATTCATGATCAATGCTACTGACTTTGGTGACCCAATGATTTTTCCTCTAATGCCACCATGAGCTTTTGTTTGTGGTTATGTGTGAAAAATTTATATCTATTTGATGGATCATTTGAGTTTGGTACGGACATTTATGATTCACTCAGGATGAATTATAAGAAATGACTTTGGAGAACACCCCACCCCCCATCTGTGTACCTTTGCGTTTTTCACAGTAAAGAAGTCCCACCACCAACAGCAGCGGAGTTGCCACCGAAATACTGATCAGAATCCACAGCAGAGCGGAGAGATGTGGGGAGTGAATATGGAAAGAATGAGGACCTTAAAAGACAAAAAAAATTAACAATGTCTACTGTCTATCACTAGTGTTGACATTGGAAAAAATATGCTTTCCTTTAGCATAATGGCGTGACAAATTTTATATGAATGTATGATTACAGCTAGAACAGGAAGCACAACTCAGCTACTCTACCATTTGATATTTTGTGTTTTCAATGCAAACACCTTGTGAGTTCTCACCTCTTACAGCTAACCAGCTCTCTGGTGATTCTCCAGCTCCAGAGATGCTGCACTTGTACAGTCCCTCATTAAACTTGGAAACACTGGGGATGTTCATCTCTCCTTTGTAACCCGTTCCAACACGGGTGCCATCCTTGTAGAACTCAGCAATGAGGTGTGAATTATTTTCCATTCTACAGCGCAGAGTCACATCATCTCCCTTAGTCACAGGCAGAACAGGAATGTCCAGGATCACGTCACCATCTAAAGAATACATAAAAATAGCGATAGCTTCTGGGGCTTGTTGCACCATATTTTAAACATACAAACAGCAACATGACATCATTTTCTCTTGCGTTATGACACATTCAAAAAATTAAGATATACCATGCTTCAGACACAATCAGTGGGAATGTAGAGTTTACAAATGTAGTCTTTTTGCAATTTGCAGTATTTTTTTCCCCAAATTGCTTTTGTTAAACAGTCCCCAAAACTAAAAACTGCAAAAACTACAGCATTCACTTTATTTCAGTGATTTAACCTTACTGTTTCTTCGAGATGAAGAGCAAATGATGAATCATGTTTATTTTCACTTTAACCCTTAGATGCATGAGTGACTGGACCCTACACTCTTCCATAAGTGGGTCAAAAATGACCCGTATTAGAATCAATGTGTTTTTATGCCATTTTTGTCATTTTGGTTAAGAATAATCCCTTGTATAATATTTAGTATTATATTTAGGACCACACAAGAATGATTTCATGTTTGAAATATCTTTATTTTTCACTTTTTAACATTTTTGAAAAAGGTAAGAGGCATTCAGGGTGGCGATGTCAATTAGGTTGTACCACAACACCATGGACCACCTCTGTGTTTGGCGCTTGCAGGTGTAGGTGCCAACCATCTGGTCAGTGGTGTCTACACCTCCTTTCGTCTTGTTGTAAAATGTGATCACTTCTGTTTTTTTCTTTCTGCTATTTTCATCCACTACTTTGTCGTGGTGCATCGTGCTCAGGAGCACAACAGCTTTTCCTTTCTTTCTGACATAGCTGACCATGGTAAGGCTGTCGTTGAATCCAAACTCTGTGCTGTGAACCTCCCTGGACTTGGAAGGCTTCATCAGAGGAGCGATGTCTGGCTTGTTCTTACGTAGAGTCCCCACAATAGTGAGATCCTTCTCCAAGATATGCTGTGCAAGAGGCACACTGGTGAAAAAGTTATCCATGGTGATGTTTCGACCTGTGTTTCTAAATCTACTACACAACTGCTGGACAATGTTTTCCCCCAGATTCTTCTGAACCTCTTCTCCTGGTTGTCTCCCCGTGTAAACTATACCATCCATTGCATAGGGGATGCGTGCATCACAAACCCAGAAGATCTTTAGGCCGTACTTGGCAGGCTTGCTTGGCATGTACTGTAGAAACTTGCACCTACCCCTGAATGGCACAAGCTGTTCGTCCACAGTGACACAATCACTGGGGATGAATTGCTGTCTGCAGTTGACCAGGAACAGGTCCCATACATAGCGGAAGGCTGCCATATGGTCTGTTTCCAGTCGGAAGGCTCTGGTCCTCTTATCGTCGAAGCGCCAGGTACGGCTAATGTCTTCAAATATTCTAACAGCCATAGTGGCCTTGTACATGGGATTATGTAGAGGACTCCCAAACAGCTCACGGACTGATACATCCCAGTTCTTCTCACTTCCTGCAAGCAGGGTCAATCCAATGAAGGCCATGAATTCATCTTTGAGGACATTTTTCCATTCTTTTCCTCTAGCTGTTGCTACTCTCCGTCCTTCCAAGTTTGTGCACTTCATCACCTCTTGTATTATATCATTAGTCTTAGCTAGTTATAATGTAGGCTAATTTGTTGATAAATAATAATAACAACAGTCATGAAAGACACACACACAATATTATATGAAGATAATACTTACACGTATCAGCTCTTGCTTTGTAAAATAATCTTCCTGAGGGGTGACACTTCTGATATAGTCTGTGTGATCCAAAGTTAATTTATTCCTGACAGCCACAGTTGATAAGAATCAAAGGTTCCCATTGGATTCCATAGAAAATGCATGCGGGTCATTTTTGACCCACTTATGGAAGCTTGGGGTAGTAATACAAAAACTAAAATTTCTTAAAATGTATAAAAGGTAAGTTAAAAATGTAAATGGCATTATATCAAAAACATGTTTTTTGAGGAATACCTGGAATATGAAATAATAACAATTTTTCATTACGAAGATATTTCAAGAAAGCAACCTCACCGGGTCATTTTTGACCCACTTATGCATCTAAGGGTTAAGAAAAATAAGTAATATAAATCTTGATGTATACTTTGCCAAACATACCAGTAACTGTGATGTTAACTGCATTACTTCTCTCCCCCTCTTCGTCTTCACACCAGTACGCTCCACTGTCTGCTGGATAGGCACTTTTAATGGTGCGGCATCTTGTTGATGTCTTCCAGGAAGAGGCATTTGTCGGAGTAAATTCCTTCCGTTTCCTCATCACTCTCCATTCATGTGGCCCACCAAACTCCACACAATTTACAGAGATTGACTCGTATAAAAAGAACTGAAGTCTGTTTGGAAAAATGTGGGGAAAACTTGCATCTGAGCCAGAGACAAAAATGTTTAAGTTAAAGAATTTCCATGTGATTTTTACAACCTCAACATCATCGCTCCTACAACATATTTTAGGCACGTGTTATTTTACATTTCTTATCTTTTAAAAAAGTTTCCTTATGGTTAAACCATGGTGTATAGGGTTATACAACTAAAACCCTTAAGGTTAAGAAAAGATGTGGTTAGAGTCAATAACATTCTACATGACCATCCACCACCCTGATTACCACACTGGTACAATCCATGTTGCCAAATAAAGGTTAGACTACTTCCTATATAGAGGCACAAATGGTAAAATTAATAATGGCCAATATGGACGTACTTCCTGGTTAATGCTCTGGATTATTACTTATATTAATTTTGATCTCTCAAATATTTAGTGACACTAGATGTTTTGTATAACTGCCATGGATTTTACACGTGCAGTGCAATTGTAAGTTTTTGTGCACCAAACACACATGGAATCATCTACAACATACTCTCAAGATCGACACACTCCTCGTCACCCGTGGACAATTCAAGAAAGTGATCTCAAGCCAGCTCACCTCAGTGGGCAAATGATTTCACTGAGTATTGTCCTCTTTTGAAGTCTATCACTGTATGTGTGTATATCTCGACATCATTGCAAATGAGGGAAACCTCAATGATTGAGGCAACACCAAAAACACTATTGTTAGTCAGTGGGGATATTTCTGTTAAGTCTTAAATCTTAAAGGAATAGTTTAGGTTATTTGATGTGAGGTTGTATAAGGCAGTCATGCGTTGTGAGTGTGCAGTAGACAACGTGCTAAACGGGCATCTTTTAAAAGTGTCTAAAACACGTTTTTCTTCTGGCCTGCCCACAGCAACACATCATTCTGCTAGTGTACCAGTGCTCCCTGCTGCCTCCCTTAACTGGCAGTGCGCTGATCTGAATCTACTGCAGGTAATACACTGACTATGCATGACTGTCTCACACAACGCCACATCAAATAAACCAAATCTAATATAACCCCCTCTAATATAAAGTATTAAAAACAGTAACTGCAACTTACCATATTTCTGACCATTACTGTTGTGAACTTTTGCTACAAGAAATGCATTAATCACTAGAGAGAGAGAAAAAAGAGTTGTTTCAGAAATACTGACCTATACACGTCTGTGTTCATGCTAGAATATCATGAACCATCAAGAACAATCATGTAATCTGTATATGCCTCCTAGGTAAAAGGAAAATCGTAGGTTTACATCTCCCATCTCCCAACAAAGTGTTGTAATGTCTGACCTTTTGTAAAAAAGAAAAAAAGGTTTTTGCCGAAAGCTTTCTAAAGAAAGTGACAAACAAAATGGCTACTCACATAGTGTGATGCAGAGAGCTGTAACCTCCATGTTGTCTTGCTGCTGTCACCATCAGACTGAAACAGAAATAAATGCAAGTGTGACCTTCTTCCTGTTTGGCCTCTTATAGAAGCAACAGCATGTGAGAGTTTTGGTTCTAAAAATATGTGAAGTAGAGCTGCTCTGGTTGAAGAAATAATCTAGCTGATTTTGCCGTGTGTGCTAAATGGTTGTAAGCAGAAGATGTGCAGATTTTCTGTTAACAACTTTACGGCAAAGCTTGTAAAGTGACGTGTTCTGACCCAACTGGACTAATTTCAAGGAGCTGAATCATTTGGAAAAGCTAAACTAAGTTCACTAAAATTTGCTGTGTAAGGAAGTGTTAATTGAGAGAGGAACTGAGTGTGTGTGTGATGGTGTCTATTATGTAATCATTCATGTATTAAACATAAGGAAGATCAATTATCCCCCTAATTCTTGTGTGTCTTAAACACTTTCACTTTCAGTTTGAGTTGATCTAGCACCTGCTCTGCCTTTTATTATCTCTATTCATTTAACAAGTAAAGCCATGATGATGCCATTCCATCAAGTTTTGTATATTCAAAGTCAATTTTGTGTCAAACTAAAAACCCCTTTTGTTTTCACATTGTAATGAATGTGCAAGGTTTCACACAACTCAGGAGTGCGTTTTGTTAAAACACTTCCTGGTCTCTGAAGAGAAGGTGAACATATAGTACATATACTGTGTATTTACAACAGAGGTTGTAGTGAGGAAAAGAAACTTGAATTAACCTCTGTCTCATAGGAATCTCAATAACAACAAAGTGTGACTTCACAACACAGTTTTATGAAAGAAGCCCAATTCTGCCCTCTGCAGTCGGTCATCCATTTTTAAATTATACAATAAAGAATTATAGCACTAGGATTTGAAGATTGCAAAGAAATATATAGATGCATACATAGAGAGACGCAGTCCTGCCCATCTGAAAACACTGTCGGTGCTGATACTCTAATTGTGACTATATTTTAAACATAAGCATGCATAGAGTGTTGTTCATGAGGTTTAAATCGAATGCACATGTACATTGATCCAGGCTGCAGCATGTAAAACAAGGTGAACACACCTTAACTGATTACCGTTGTTCACGATTGGAGTACTTTTTTTATCGGAGGACTTTGGTCATGCAGCTGCATTTCCCCGAGGCTGAACTGGAGTTTTGACTTGCACAACAGGTATGTGAGCTTTAAAAACTATACATCTAATTACTTAATGAATTTCTTCATTGTAGAAAACAATTATTTTCTGTTTGTTTAAAGCTGGTCCTCCCTCAAAAATTATATGCAGAGAAGAAGATTAGTGTTGTTTTATGAAAACTGTCATTTTTTCCTCTGGGTTGTACCAGTGCACTGAGGGCTCACCATTGATCTTGTTTTATCATGTTGTTTGAAACAAGCTTTGTAAATACAGTATTGGCATTTTTCTTACTGATTTTACCGTGATATTTCTCTGTTTTATAATTTCAGTTGATTTGGTTTATACTTCTTGCTTCATCATGGGCTTATATCACAGTTCCAATGGTAAGAGTGTAAGGTTGGTTAATGGCTGGTATTTGATTTAAAAAATATACAAATTGTGCCACAGGTCATTGTTAAAATGCAAAAGTAATTATATTTTGGGATGAAAACATTTTATAAAAATATCTAGTGTCTAGTCTGTGTTGAACTTTACTTTGAGCTAAGACAAAATGTCTGTGCACTGTTGCCTGTGCTTTATAAACATTCAGATAACTAAGACATTAGTCTATCCAATTTCATGGAGGACATGAATTTGTCCAAAAAAAGGATAGTTTTTACAAAGTTTTTAAACTGTGTTCTATGAGTGCCATATTGTTATCTGAATTTGTTATATGGCCAATTGACAGAACCAAACAGGGAAAAGGAGAACCTCCTAGATCAACAGAACCTGGAAATGCAACTGTTAAAGAAAGGTAAATCTTCTGGTTGTTCCTACAACCATAAAACATCAACTTCAGTTATATGGAGTCATAGGAGTGCTATAAAAAATAATACATCTGTATGAGAAGTGTCCATCCATCTTCTTCCGCTTATCCTCTAGTAGGGTGGCAGGGGGGCTGGAGCCTATCCCAGCATCTTTCCGGGGGAGAGGCGGGGTTACGCCCTGGACAGGTCGCCAGTCCATCGCAGGCCAAACACAGAGAGACAGACAACCATTCACACTCACAGCCACACCTATGGTCAATGTACAGTATCCAATTAGCCACAAACAAAAAGAAACTCCACACAGAACACACCTGCAGTGAGGCGACAGTGCTAACCACTGCACCACCGTGCAGCCCCTGTATAAGAATAGTAATGAATAAAAATAAAATATGGAAATATAAAGGAAATAAATAAGATAATAAAAAATGCTTTTACTGTATTGCTTTTGCTTTCAACCTATTGCTGTTGGAGGAGAGGGGTCTGCCTGCAGATCAGCAGGCTACAATAGATTAAGTCCACTACATGTTACGTCACACCATTGTGCCCCTCGGGTCCAGTGTGAAAGGGGTTTAAGCACGGCACCCATGCTAACTAGCTGTGTTGAACTGCTGAATAAGTTTGAAAAAAATACATTTGCAATGGGTAAAAGCATTTTTTTAGTTATATTCATTTATCTTTATATTTCCACATTTTTAATTTATCAACTCTTTTATTCATTCCTGTTTATATTTCCACATTTATTTTGTTATTCTTTTACAGATTTATTCTTTTTATTGCACTCCCATGACTCCATAGTGTTGGTGTTCACTGTTCAAAACATAAAACATTATGGTGATACGATGTATGTAGAGTGAATCTTGATTAGCACCATTTTCTTTTTGATGTCTGTTTCATCTTCTGTTATTATTTTCAGTCAGTTTCTTTTTTTCCCCCTGTTCTATTAATGTGGCATTTCTGTTCTGTCTTTTTGATGTGATGTGTGTTATATTTACATAAGGCGAGGAAAACGTTAAGGAGGAGAATGTGCCAGAGGGACAACAGCAGTGTAAGACAAGTACGTTTTGTGGATGTTTCCACGACAATAAAACATTAATCACAAGGTAGTGTTCACTGTTCAAAATGTAAAATATTTGATTAACACCATTGTTCCTACATAAGGCAGAAGACACTTCAGAAAGAAGAAAGTGGAAGAGCTTAAAGAAGAGTTGGAGCAAAAAGAGAAAGAACAGGAACATAATGAGAAGATGCTTCAAATCCTGGAAGAAGTGAGGAAAGAAGTGGACAAAATGACAAGCCAACTCAAAGGTCAAGTGAAGGAGTTAGATGGAGGTATAAAGTCAATGGAAAGTGAAATATCACAGATTAGGAAAGGGATGATAATCTCAGATAACAATCTATTTGAGATTAAGTGTAAACTGACAAAAATAAAGGCAGAACTTGAGAATCTGAATAATCAAACTCAGACATGCTCAAAGAATTTTAACGATGCAACCTTGAGAGTGGAAAAAAGAAAGACAGAGGTAGGCAGTGACATGAAAGATGTTCAAACTCAGATGGAGGAGGCGGAGAGAAAAAAGAGAAAACGCAAATTTTTTAGATTTCAATTCAAAAAGGGAAAAAACAAACAGAGAAAATCACGTCAATAGGAAGCACCAAGTTTCATATCAGGATTTAACAAACTTGCTCTTGGCTGGAGGCTTGTCACTATACCCACTTCTTTTTATTTTCAAAGTCTGAGGATTAAAAAATGCATGAATACTTTTTTTTATGTTATACGTTTAATTGCTTTAATTGCCTTTTTGTTTGACAATTATTCTTTCATCTTTAAATTTAGAATAATAGATAATTAACTTACCTAATGAAACACCACAACTTTGCTTTAAAAGCTGCTGTAAACATGAACTAATTATGAATTAATGTTAGTGAACACTCTACATCTACTGTTCTTGCTTGCTACACAGATTTTGTTGCTTGTAAAGTGTGATTTAATGTTTTTAGTTAATTCTGTTCCTTTCGTCAATGGATGTTGAGTTAGTGTCTAATGTTAAATCATCAAATGTTTGTAATAAAGCCACTCGAGGTGATGGGTGGCCATCAGTTTTTTCTGAATTGATTAATGATTGACGTGTTCCCAGCAGTGTTTATTGGTTATTTTATCATTTCCTATTAGGAAGTTTTGAAAAATGAACATTTAAAACATTTAATTTCTCTCTGTGAATTGAAAGTGAATAAATACAAAGTTGAGGTCTCTATAATTACAGTAATTTCACAAATTGAAATTTTTTTTACCATCAGCTCCACCATTCACCCCACAATTGTATTTTCTCCAAACAGATAACGATAGTATTTAGTTGTTAACCTGTGTAGCAATCTGATCATTTATATGCTTGTTATTGCTTAATATATTTATTGTATTGTTTATTTATTTGATTGTTCTTCTATTCTTAGACGCTGATGTTGAATTCTATTTACCAGTGATGCGTTTTCTGACGTCTAGTGTATTAATGTTTAAAGTTATTAGGCTTTAGTTATTAGGTAGGATCTTTAATATGCTTTCTGAGAATGAGGGCTGGATGTGCTCCTGATAACAGCTGTCAAGCAATGTTTTCGCTAAATGTCTTGAATTCAAATTGTTGAGAGAAAATGGTTAAAATAGAATATATATTAAACCATTTGTTACATGCATCTCCTAAAATAAAGTTACAATGCTAATGTTTTTCAATACATCTCTTCCTCCTTCAGACCAAGTGAGTGTGATAGTGATATTTGAAATTCAAACTGTCGAGCTAAAATGGCAGAGATTTGAATTGCAAACTTTAGGTTACTGCAGATGGACAGGAAGACGAAGTGAGACACACCTCTTCCTGTTACAGGTCACCAGTACAATGTATGATTTTATGTGAGGACTTTGACCATGCAGCTTATCTCAACTTTTTGCTGGAGCTTTGTTGCAGGAAACCGGTATGGAAGTTTTGAAATATTTGCATTTTCTGTAACTGCTTGTACATTCAATTCTAATACAGAGTTTGTAAAAGTGTAATTTTTGAAGCTGGATATCGGAACACTTAAGTTTAATTTAATTCCACATCGTGTGTTCTGTATGTTCAAAAAAAAAAAAAAAAGGAAGTGGCTAAAGTTCTTTTTATAGTATGCCCTTTACCATTTATAAACTTAGGATATACTGTATGTTGAGGAAAATATATACTACTGAAACACAGTAGTTAGTTTCACATTTCTGTGTGATTCAGTTTTTTTAGGAAACAAATGACTTGGGCTTATTTTATGTTTGACCTCAAACCTCTGCACAGTATAAATGAGGAAATACAGCAACTTTATGGCTCTGGTTGATGAAACATTTTCTTGCTTTAAGTATTATTCTTGTTATTCATGTGTTATTTTGTTGTAGGGAAATAACATATTTCTTTTCAGATCTTTATGATGTTTTGGCCTAAACCTCGACTCGGTGCTTCAGCTTTCCATCACATTGTTTCTCTCCTCCTAATATGTTCTTGTGCAGGTAATAAACTTTACGAACACTTTAGCAACACTACATTGTAACCAATACATACATGCTATCCATTTTTTTATTTTCTATTTTTTGACTTTTGAAGTGTAATATACAGTCCTTATCTAATTGCTGTATTTCTTGTTAGAAACATAGTAATAGCTTTCAGCTAACCACAAAATACAAGTTTTTACATATTAAATCCTAACTGAATTTCTTAAAAGATTGATATCTCATTAAATTAAATTTCCTGCAGACAGAGACTCAGTTATCTATGTGAGATTTCCCATCCAAACAATCCAATGGTTTGAGTCAACTATCAAACTTTTTTTTCTTCCATCGTTTTAAATGTAATTTAAAGTCAAAATAGATAATTTGGTATTGTATTGTATCTATTATCTTTCATTAATGGATTTTTAATTTTTTTTATCTTGGGTCGATGGCTTAACTTACCGAGGTCAAATTCAAGTCACGTCACTTGTGTGAATTCTATATCAAAAAAGGGAACTTCAAGCAGATATTCACTATCTTTCCCACAAATACAAATTTGGGATCATCATTCGACAATAGACACACAGGACTGATTTTGTCACAGATAGCAGTCATGAAAATGCACTCTCATATTGTGCTTTTATTTGTTTCACTCATTTTGTATTTTCCTGGCTCCATACAAACCCACTTTCATTAAAATGGGTGAGGTAGTGTGACAACAGCTGTTTTGTGCTTTCACCTGCACAGAACTTTACTTATCATGATAATGGAAGCTTTACCTTTGGTCTCCAAAATAAGGAACACCTTTCATGTTGGTTTTTTGATGATGAAATATATTTGCAGTGATTTGGATTTGGTTTCAGCTCTATCAAATCTGTATAAATCTTTCCATGTATTCACATTGGAAGATACCACACTGAGTGTGTGTTTCTGCTGCTGGTCACCAAACTAAAATTAACATTAAAAAAGTTTGCCATACCCTACTCTGCTTGTGGAGATTGTAGGCCTATTTGTTCCCTGTCAATAGACTTTCATATGTGTTATTAGTTCATATGAACTAAGATTTATTTTTATTTCAGGTCAGTCTCAGGTTGTTGGTCCAACAGGACCTATAGTGGCGAAACTTGGTGATGACATCATTTTGCCGTGTCACCTGGAACCTGCCATGGATGCTATGAAGGAGACATTTGAGTGGTCAAGACCTGACCTGAAGCCCAAATTTGTCCATGTGAGGCATGACAATGAGGAACTTGTGACTAACCAACATCCATCCTATAAAGGAAGAACATCATTGTTCACTGACAAACTGCGGTATGGAGACCTTTCACTGAAACTTTCTCCAGTAAAACTCTCAGATAACGGAACATACAAATGCTTCATGCCTGGCAAGAGCGCATCAACTATTGACCTTTTTGTTGGTGAGTGAAACTCTGTTGGTTTTGCATATTTTTTTTTACCTTTACTCATCCAAGGAAGGCTTCTACAGAGTGGTACTGTATAAAAGAACTCAACACACTGTCACTTAAGACAACGCATGCAGAGAAGTGAGCACTTGGTCAGTATAGATCAGTATAGTTGGATGCAGCCATGCATCAGGTTTTATTTTTATTTGTCCAGGTTTTGTAAAATCTGTCTCTAAGTTTTCGCCTTTCACTGCAAGACAATGGAGCTGCTCATGAATTGAAAAACAACATATAGGCGAGGCAAATTTATTTGCATAGCACATTATCATACACAGAGGTCATTCAATGTGCTTAACAGACATAAAGGAATCATAAAAATAGAAGTAAAAATAACAAAAAGAAAACTATAAAAACAGAAACAAAAACAAAAATAGATATCTCATAAAAGTGCAAGATTAAAATAGAGATGAAGACAGTTTTTAGCTTCTTTTTAAAGCTAGGTACAGTGGGGGCTGATTACAGCTGGATAAGCTGCAACTATCTAATGGTCTTATTAGGTGAGCCAGTGATAGCAATAATCAACTCTGAAGGATATAAAAGCATGTATGAATTTCTTTAAGTCTTGGTTAGACACAAGGTCTCTGACTGTAGCTATATTTTTGAGATGCCATTTATATGTATAAGAAATCCAACAGAAACATCTCGTGTTCAACTAAAGCCTTTGGTGGTAACACAAATCGAGTATTCTTACACCCAGTTGGCATACCATTTTGATTTTAGTTACAGTGAAATTTCTTTTCTGTCCATCACTAGGTTCAGTCTCCTCACCTGTCATCAGTTTAGCAGGGAATGACCGAGACAAAGGGGGAGTGGTGTTAGACTGTAAATCTAAAGGCTGGTATCCAGAGCCTGAGCTGTTGTGGCTGGACGGTGAGGGAAAGCTGCTCTCTGCTGGACCTACAGAGACAGTCAGAGGTCCTGATGACCTCTATACTGTCAGCAGCAGAGTGACTGTGGAGAAGAGACACAGCAACAACTTCACCTGTAGAGTCCAACAGAAGATCATCAACCAGACCAGAGAGATACAGATACAAATTGCGGGTAAAGATGATTTATAAATGTATATATTCACTGTTCTAGCTTGTACCATTCGTTTAATTCAGTGTTGATCTGTGTTTTATGATTTCAGATGATTTCTTCAGTGTCTGCTCTTCTTCTGCTCACATCATAATTGGTTTGGTTGTTGGTTTCATGATCATTACTGCAGCTGTCTTTGTTATCTGGAAATGGAGACATAACTGTAAGAGTGACTTTATCACAGATTATTTTACTAGCTTATGTGACTTTTTTTGTATTTATCCAGCAGTGGATGTAGTAATTGTGCACCACTTTTGTAGTTTATTTTCATTTCCTTTTATAGTAATTTAATTTACACTCAAACAAGAAATGTTAAAAAAAAAAAACTTAAAGGAGCAGTTTGGGTTATTTGATGTGGGGTTTGTGATATGTGATGATGTGGGGTATGAGGTAGTCAGTCATAGTCGGTGTATATACCGGCAGCAGACTCAGATCAACGCACTGCCAGTTAAGAGAGGAGCACTTGCACACTAGCAGAGCTATGTGTTGTTGTGGGCGGGGCGAGCAGAAAAAAAGTGTTTTAAACACAAATGCCCAATAAAAAAAGTCCAATATCCATTTAAATATATGCTTCATGTAGAATATTTTTAGCGGCTTATCTTTCCATGAAAATGGCACTCTCCATTGGCACTAAATTTTTTTTCAACTACTGAACTACCGTATTCCTATGACCAAGCACACCTACCATCAACCTATCAAAAAGTGGCATATTACAAAAGGAAAGTGCTGTTTTCATCAGAAGATAAATTGCTGAAAATATTCTATATGAAGCATACATTTAAACAGAAATTGGATGGCTTCAGTGGGCATCTTTTCAAAGTGTGTAAAACATGTTTTTTTCTGCTGGCCCGGCTCACAGCAACAGTGTACCGGTGCTCCCTGCTGCCTCCCTTAACTGGCACTTTGCAGATCTGAATCTACTGCAGGTAATACAGACTATGAATAACCCTCGGGGTCTGTGCTGTGTGGGCTGTAGTAATATTATTTGTCATATATGTATGGTTTTTAATTTACAAAATATTTTGTCACCTCATTTTAGGATTGTGTCATTTTTTGTTTTTAAAGTTTCACTCTTTTTGCCCAAAGACACCAAGAAGCACAATGAAGTTGAAGAAGAACAAGGAGAGCCTCTCAGGGCAAGAGAGGAAATGGTAAAACTGAGTAAAAAAGAAATAAGTCACTGGGTAGAAGAAGTACAACGGCAGCTGGAAGAGGACAAAAGACTGAGCGACGAGCTAGAGAAGAAGCTGAATTCAGTGGATGACGAAGTGACAGCGAAGGCGGGATCTAAGACTGAGAACAAAGCAGACGGTTACTTAAAGCTGAAAGATATCATAACAAGGGTCAAGCATGATCTGGTGAACCAACAGAACAGACATGAAAGACTCATCATGGATATGAGGAAGCTGCTAGTGAAGACACAAGAGGAGGCTGGAGGCATTATAAAAGACAGAATTAAAAAACATCAGAAGTAAACTGACATGCAGGTGGAGACTCGTAGAGCAGAGGGTCAAGATCGCTCAGAGATTGAGAGTAAACTACATAGACATGTGTGACTTGCACTGTCTGAGGATATCATTCTGTCATAAGCAGTGCAAATAAACATCCATAATTCCACCAATTAACCAATAGAATAGATGGTTCTGATCTTGGTTTAGAATTATCATGTTTTTTTTTCTTCAGTAATCCAGCGACACTTCTTTTATGGGTAAATTGAAGAAAAAGGACACAAACAAAATATTGAACTCTGAATGAGAGGTTAATATCTCTGTTTTAGATATTTTTGTCTTATGGTGAATTAAATGTGTCATTTAAATAACCTTTGCCTTGTCTAAGATGATTATGAATTAGTCACAACATATTGGCCTTTAAGTTTTTCTATCAAACATTATGTAATCTGTGTTGTTGCTTCAGATCCTCCTGAGGTGCATATTTTTTGTCTGTTGTTTTGAAAGCGTGTGGTTCATGTCTTATAAGAGCATATGTCGTTCTATCTGTTGTGGGTTGTGCAGTTAAGATAGAGTTGTACATTCACTTTTATTGCAAACAACTAAAGAGACTCCTTTGTATTAAAAGTGTTTTCAAACTCTCAGGTTTTATATTTCAGCCTATGTCAGAACACCGTCCATGATTCAACGTCCAAAATTTCGTCATAATAATTATTTAATCAATAAATATTTATTTAATAACAGAACTTACTAATTAAAATCCCAAACTGTGAAACTACCTTTCAAAGCATTAGTTATATTTAAAACACAGTGCAGTGATTGTTTCTGCTTTAACAGACAAAGTTACACTATAACTAACTGAACTTTGAGCTTGTTGCCAGTTGATCACCCGTATAAAATACTACAGCCGCAATCAAAACCATCATGAGAGACGGCAATGTGTCTCTGTAGTCTGAACAGTTCACAAACTGAGAGACACTGCAGATTTAAAGAAATGATCTGGAGAGACAAATGTCCGGTACCGACACTCCTGCCTACTTCCTCTAATTCTGGAAAACCTCTGAGAGCCCAGCCTCTCTCCAGGAGTTACGTTCAGGCTCCTGAACTTGTGCAGAGAGATGAGATGATCCATGTCCAATCAGTATTCCTCCACCTATTGCACCAACTCTTGATAATGATATTTGGCGTCCTTATAGCTGGCTTTCACAGCCAAGATCCAGCCTGCCAAGGCCAACACTTTGACCTGCCAGTAGACGGGCAACTGGAGGTGAGCCCACATGGGTGTGGTTCCATGTTACTTTGTATTAATATATTTATATATCTTTAAATTTTAGTGCAAACCTGGTTGAAAAGTCAAGATTTTCTTCAGATTTCAGAGACAAAGGGCAGGAGCAGTGACCGAATGCTCGTCAGCCAGAATACTGTGTGTTGTGAGTGAAGCAGGAAGAACTGCACAGGAAGAGGAAGTGCTCATGTAGTCTACACTGAAGCTGGATTTCAGGGTGATGCTCAGTCGGCAGCAAGACAACATGGAGGTCACAGCTCTTGGCTTCAGACTGAGTGAGTACTGAGTAGCAACGTTATTGTCTTCTTCTACTAAAGTTTCATAGATTTCTGGATTTAAAATAATCTGATACAGTTTCCTTGGGTTTTCTGCCCAGTGGTGTTTTTATTCATCCTGCTGAATGATCAGGATCAGATCAATGGTCAGTAGTTGTTCATTCTGAAGACACACTTATTTTTCTGTCTCCATGATGTAATATGAGCCTCTACATTTTTGTTCCATACCAGCTTTTGATTCTTACATGTAGAAAGAAATTTAAGGACATACATTTAGTATCTTAACATTAGCACAAGTTAAAGTGTGCTACTGCAAAACCGAAACAGCTTGTTTGCTCAGAAACTCAAACCTAACACAAAGCCTGTCTGTTAGTCTTAACTAAAGTCATAACTATGAACTGCTCTGTAGTAATTTAATGAATGAGATCCATTTCCTGTCCTACACTGAACATAACCCATGTACAAATAGCAGAATCACCTTATATTAAGTGGACTATAAATACCACATTAGGACTGCATGGTATGAAATGCATTTATATTACAGTTTTCTGTCTGATACTTTTAATCTGAGGTTTTTCCTGGGAACAGAACATCATTGTGTCTTTAATTATGTTTTGGACGCAGGTTGAAGGCAGAGCCAAAGCTTTTATTTCTTTATTGTAGAAGAAAACTAAAATAGTGTATTCAGTAAAAATCTTTAAACACAACAAATTGTAAAAAAATTACTAATATGTCTTTATGTACTCGTAACAATTTATAGTGCTAATGAAATAGACATCGTCTGGCTTTTCATCTCTCGGACACACAAATACAAAAACATCAATAAACAAATGACATACTCATATTATTTTCTTAATCATTACTAGGAAAGGTAGTTTTAGGATTGAAGGGAAGTTATTTAAAAATCTCTCTCCCACACTGAAAATGTATGAAGTGGGAATTCATCTCCAAGGCAACGTGACCAATGGAGCCATTTCTGTTCATTAATTGTGTTTAATATGTAGTCTGGTTAAAAAATACACACAACAGCATGAGCCCACATTCTTAATCTGACTTCATGTCTCAACAAAAAATATTGTGTCACAAATAAAACACAAACAAGACAATACAGAGCTGCATTTTCACAATATTTTGGACATATACAGTATACATGTATATAGATATTATGAATGGCTCAATAGAAAACAGGAACACACAAACCAGCCAATCAATCAGTAAAATCACTGAAGAGGATCAGGATGTTGACAAATCATTATTTTTCTTTTGTTGTGTGTTCTCCCATATGTACAGTATAATATTTATAACCAGGTTTGCTGGATTAGGATGAATCTTTGGCATCATGAACAATAACTGTCTTCATGGTCATTTCCATTAGTTTGGCCATCGATAGGATCCGCTCCCTGAATACCGTGCACTGTTGGCAGATCCAGAGCCTCTCATGGATCCTCCTCCGTAAACCTGTTGGAAAAGTTCAGGTCTTTATTTTTTTTGTCAGAATCTTCAACCTACAGAAACCAAACATGACAAAGGTTTAAAATCTGAATGCAGAGCAGCTGCAGACACTGTTGCTGTTAATGTCTAGATAGAAAACCAGATGTGAAGTACATGCTCATGTAGTTCTCACAGTGTTTATCACAACAATATTACCTGGGAGGACATGAGCTATAACCCACTGTTGTGTCCAGTGGACGAGCTTGGACTGGGAGGACTGGTGTAATTCTGCCCCTGACGTTCAAACAGAGTGAAACAGGACACACACACACACACACACACACACACACACAGATAATGATTGATCTTTCAGCAGACAGTGACAGTCTGACAGAGACTCAGTGATTCCTGACTTCTTCACTGACTGTAAGATGCAGCATCTACATTCATTTCAATAGTTACGTTTCAATTCAGTCATCACACATCCTGTCCACAGTTAAACACATTACCTTTTTTAACTTTGTCTCCCCACTTGTTTGATATTCAACATTTTTCATGTGCTAATCTCAACATTCAATGAATCAGTAAATGTGGGGAGAATAAAGATCAGCTGTGAGACGTTTAAGGACGAACTGAGGAGAAAGAAATCAGTGTCATGTGGAGAAGATGCAGAGAGAGAGAGAGAGAGAGAGAGAGAGAGAGAGTAGAGACACAGTTAATAATGATCAGATGAACCTGGTTCTTCAGTGTCTCCACTTCTCTGTCATCAGTCGTCCCTCCCTGTGTCTCCTGCTTCATCTGTCTGTTGGTCTCAGCTTGTTTTCTCTCCAGCTGGGATTGAACAGAGACATGGAGACAGACTCGGTGTCAGACCAGCTTTGGGTTTGAATGGGACACATGACTCACTGGAAACATTCAGCTGTCTTCTGTTAGTTTTAGATTTATGTAGATTGTAGATAAAAAAAAATAGATCTGATTTTTAAAAGATGAACCTCTTTGTTCTTGGTCTCCAGCTCGTTTGCCAGCTCTTCTTCTAGTCTCGCCTTCTCTTGCTGGAGCTTGAGGAGTTCATCTCGTTTGGTTTCCATCTGAGAGGAAAGAGAATGAGGAAAGAACAGGTGAACATATTTTCATTATTGAGGCATTTGAGTGATAGGAAAAAGGGGCTATTAGTCTCATAATGTCTGATGCTTCTTCGTTCTGATTCTCGGAGGATTGATATTTCTGTTAATTAAACCGAACAACATGCAAGAGATCTAGAAAATTCAGAGTGCAGTGTCTTGACACAGAGAATCAGGAGTGAGTCTAAGATATGATAAATACCACTTCATTCAGTGTTACACAACTAAAGGGAGTTTTAAAGGAAAGCTGAACAAAAAACTTGAGCTGCAGGAAAGAAATCTTTCATGTAAAAAACAGAAATGTGAACCTCGTTGTTCTGGGTCTGGAACTCGGTCTCCTTGGTCTCCAGCTCTGTGTTCAGTGTTTCTACTTCCTGCTCAGCTTCCTCTTTCTTCTTCTGCAGTTTTCTTTTGCCCACCTACAATAACTCATAGAAACAAGTCAAGCGTCAGATTATTGCTGAAGTTTTCTGAGACTTGTGGTTGGTAACGATGTTTCTCCTCAGTGGAGACTGAACACGTTCAGATTTTCTGTTCATGAAGTTAATGAAGAAAATGAACCAACAAGCAGCAGAGACACAGTCTGTCTGTCTCAGTGTTGCTGTCATTCAGTCTGAGATGATGAAAGGTGATGAGGTGACTAATGAATATAATGGACTTCTGTGTTTCCTCAGGTGACTCTGTTTTTTATATGAGGAACCTCAGAGTGTGTTATTGTGTTTAGAACGTGAACACTTACAAGAAGTTGCTTTAAACCCCAGGCTGGTGTGGCTCTGATTTTCTCCAGCTGTGAGGGAGGAAGGAGAGACAAACAGACATGATGACTTTAATAAAAACCCAGTAACTTAATTTACAGTCAAGTGGATTTTATGTGACATGTTACTGAGTGGATGTCAGTTTAATAAAATAAACTTGATCCAGTTTGATGAGACATCTGAATAAATACTTAAAGATCAACATGAAGAAATAAACCTGTTTGTTCTTGTTCTCCAGCTTTTCCTTCAGGTCCTCCAGCTCCTTCTCCGTCCTCTGGTTCTCTTCACGGAGCGACTGCAGCTCAGTTTGTTTGTCTTCAACCTGAGAGGAGAGAGAAGATTAAGACCAGGTGACAGACATGTTCATTTCTTCATATTTAAAACTTCAGCATCTGAATTTTGTAACTGACCTGAACAAACTGCTGTTCGGATGATATAAGGAACCTGACTTCAAAACTCAAATAAGTGCATTATATTATTAAAGTCAAGACAAACCTCTTTCTTCTTGGTCTCCAGCTCCTCTTTCATGCGCTTCACTGTCTTCTCAGCTCTCTGTCATTAATTGTGAATCATGGGAGAGATGAACAAAGACAATAAGACAGACATAAGACCAGAGCACAGGCAGACTGGTCGTGGAGATTACTAAGTCAAAGGCTTTTGTTTTGGTGTGAGATCTAGAACCTTTAACATAAATATTCAGAAGTTGAATTTGGGAGTTTAGGTTTGAAAAATACAACATCTGCAGTGGTTCATACTGGTTCCAGTAAATCAAACCCCCCACTTCAAACACAGGATTGTTTCCTCCCTCTATCTTTCCTCAGCTCACCAAAGTTTTCAGAATGTCAATTTTTTCAATATTTCTTTTTTTTCCCAACATAAAGTTTCTCAGACATTTAGTCTTTGACCAAATTACCTTTAATTCTTACTTTCTCTATGGTACAGCTGCTCGTTTTCTTCATCTCTTTTGTTGTTTCTAGATGTAAAGATTTTAAATGCTTCTTTCTCACATCAGACTTTTATTTTCTCTTTTTTTCTCCCTTGACTGAAAATAATTTGTTTCTTTTCTTACATTTTTTCCCCTCTTTTCCACTTTTCTCTTGTTCAAATCTTCCATTCTCACTTTCTCATTTGTCATGAGCTTTTCTGTCACTCTTTCTCTTCCATCAGTTTCATCCCTCTGTCTTCTCAGTGTCTCTGTAAAAGTAAAACAGAGGTACAGAATAAGAGAAGTTGACCTTGCTTTGAAGGAGTTATAAAAGTGAAACACCTGACAGTCTGATCAAATGAAATGTAATTCACACAGTTGCATGTCTCACTGTGAAATCCTCTGTTCCCATCACTAACTCACTGCTTCCATTTAAACCATTCACATTAAAACCAGTGAAGACAACTTGACATTGACAAAGCACTGCAATTCATTTATGACTTACTGATGATGTTTTGTCTCTTCCATATAAAAAAGAAAAGTGAAAGAGTAATCACGATGAAAACAGCCAGAGTAACAGCCACGGCAATTATGACAGAAGAACTGGAGTGGCCCTTAAAGAAATCATCTGAAATTATACAACACAGAAAAAATTATGTTTATACAAAACTACATTCCAGCTATTTGAAACTTAAACAGTTTATCCATATAAATTATACTTTCCCCCCCAAATCATATAATGTTTTACCTGGAATATAGAAGTGTGTCTCTCTGCTCTGGTTGATGATCTTCTGTTGGACTCTACAGGTGAAGCTGTTGCTGTGTCTCTTCTCCACAGTCACTCTGCTGCTGACAGTATAGAGGTCATCAGGACCTCTGACCGTCTCTGTAGGTCCAGCAGAGAGCAGCTTTCCCTCACCGTCCAGCCACAACAGCTCAGGCTCTGGATGCCAGCCTTTAGATTTACAGTCTAACACCACTCCCCCCTTGTCTCTGTCAGTCCCTGCTAAACTCACGACTGGTGAGGCGGCAGCATCTGAAGCTGAGCAAAAGGACAATTTCAAAGCAATGGTCAGTAAATCAATGATCAAATGAATAATTAAGAAATATGCACAAATGAAAATGTATAACTAGTAAGATAATCATTAGATATGTTTAAGTGTATTTGCCCTGCATTAGCATTGCCTTTAAAATACTCTGTTCAGGTTTAAATCTTGATGAGGGACATCACTAAAGCTCCAGTGCAGTAGGAGACCTTGGTGTAAGAACTAAGTACATTTATAAGTGAAGGAGATGAAGTTAAGAAGTTCAACAAAAGTTCATAGTACGGGCTATAGGTGTTAGGACAGGAGGTGCTATAGGAAGAGATGAGTCTTCAAGAGACTCTTGAAGATGAAGAGGGACACTCCTGCTCTGACAGCATGTTCCACTATCAGGGAACCACAGAGCAGAACAGTCTGGACTGAGATCGTCTTGTGTGCAGCGATGGCAATGCTCAGTGCACAGTGTCCGAGGAGAGGCATATGATACTATATGCAGAAGTTACTCTGAAGGCAACATTAGTGACTTGAATTCGATTTAGGCGGCCATGAGTAGACAGTTTAGTTCAATGAGTAGAGGAGTGACATCTGTCGTTTTGGGCTGATTGAAGAACAGAAATATTTCTTGCCACAAATGTACAACCTAGTATCAATGGCTGTGCTTAGGGGTGGGCGATCTGGCAAAAAGATCATATGAATGATATTTTAGAATCCTCGATCTGCCCTTTCTTTCTGCTCTGATTTTACTGTGAAAATCCTGACCGGAAGTTATTTGTGTATCTCCGCTACTTTGATGCCTTTTTAAGACGTTTGTCAACTAGGCCAAATTCTCCACCCACTGTGTTGTCTATGTATGTCACAACCAATCTCACTTTTTTCTTAGTTCATGTGGAGTGTCCGTTCGAACCACGCTGGTATTTATTTAGGAGGTGTTATATGTACTGTAAGTGCTTTGATTTGAAATATACGTTGCTGCAAAGCAGCTAGCCCCCAGCTAATGTACAGGAAGTCTCTTGCCGAGGCTGCAGAGCACAATAAGGACTGACACTGCCAGCGTCTGTTAGCTGGCATGCTGATAGTTTTCAACAGTTAACAATAGGCTGGTTAGCAGCGATTGAACTGTTAAATCTAAATATCAAAATATATCAGCTTTTAATGTTGCGATCTGTATGATTTATCTGAGAAGTAGATAAAATGACAAAGTAAGATCATCCACAATATAAGATCGTCTGATCGCCTACCCGTAGCTGTGCTGATCCCACCAAAACCCTTCACTGGATACATCAATCTGCTCACACAGTGTTTAACTACTTACCAACAACAAGCTCAACGAAAGATTCTCCTTTCTCTTTTGGAATGAAGCATTTGTATCTCCCCTGATCAGCAGGTTTCACTCTGGAGAGTTTCAGTGAAATGTTTCCGTGCTTCAGTTCATCAGTGAAAAGTGACGTCCGTCCTGAGTAGGATGGATTTTTTTCGTGTAAGAGCTCCTGATGAGCACGCCACACATAGACAAATCTGGGGTCCAGGTCAGACCTCGTCCAATCCAACGTCTTGGCAGCAACATCCTGGGCAGGTTCCAGATGACATGGCAAAATGATGTCACTGCCAATTTTTGCCACTATTGGCTGAGATGAACCAATTAACTGAGACTGACCTGAAAAAAAAAGACGGGTTAATTAATTTCGGCTGTAGGCCTAAGACCAAGCTAGACAGAGCCCCAAACAGTTAAGGTAGGACATTTTATTCTAAGCTACACTTTCATTATTTCACAATACTTTTGTGTTACCTCATAATAACTATAGGGTATCCGTCTTTTGCTTTCCCTCCTTTTTATATACAATTTATAATTCTGTGATCCCAGGACACTAGTTATGACAGATGTTAATGCACCACAAAGGCTTCAATACAATGCACAGCCAGCACATAAATCAGCTCAGTCGTTCTCCATGTGCATCAGTGGGGAAGCAAAACATTGAGAAGTTGTGCAAAGTATTGCAAGATAATGCAAAAGTATTGCAAGGTAACAAAAAAGGGAATGCATAAATAAAGACAATCATATGAAGACCATTCAGTTGTGACACAGACTCAGTATGATTCTGTTACGAGGATAAAATCTGAACTTTTTGAAGTTTTAAATGTGGTAAAAGGTTAGTTTCTCTACCTATTGTTGGTTCTTCCACTCAAATATTGGGATCAACAACATTTCCTCTTTATGTCGACAGTAAATGTAATCTTGTCAAAATTACACTTTTTACAGAGGTGACAGAATTTGCTTTTACAGTTTACTTGTTTAGTGTAAAGACAGAGTTTTCTAGCAAATTGGTTGAATTATCTTTCAGTTCAACTCTTATCTGCATGATTTGGTAATTTTATTTTATCCAAATTAGGATTTTAATCTCACTGTATTTGTGTGAAGTTACCTTTACTAAAGGGTATGAGGACGAGATGGAAGACCAGGACACTGGTGGTTGTGAACGGAGACTGAATGGACAGTCCAGCCATCTGGTGAAACATTATGCAGTTCTGAAAATGGATAGAAACCATGAACATGTGAAAACCATCACTGTATAGAAAATAAACTGATGAACTGGTGTTTAAATTAAAAAAAAAAAGTCCAGTCAAAAATAAACCAAGAAAAACCTAGAACACGTTATCACAAAAACAATGAAACACGTCCTTTCTCTGACTTTTGCCAGCACAGACAGAGACGTGTAGATATCTACTGCACAATGTGCAATTAAGATTTGTAATACTTTCACTTTTGCCAGCACATACAGACCAATAGGGAGTTCGTTTAAAGTTAAAATTATAAAACTTTATTGTGGAGAAAATATTGTTCCTTAGTGAATTTAAAAAGTGCCTTGATGCTGTTTGGCTTCTTTCATGGTTTAACCTACGCTAGAACCCTTTCTATGATAGTCTGTCCACGTCTGTAATAATTCATTTGAGAGGATAAAGACTCTGACAATTCGGTTTCAAACTGACCTGTTCAATAAACTATATACATACATAGAAAAAGCTGATTAACTTTGAAATGACTGGATAACTTTAACCCTTAGTTTTATTTTTATAATTATTCAGAAGACCACGTACCTGTGGCTTGATGCGTTGCTCATTTCAACTGACTGCAGGTGTAAAGTCTGTAAATCATTTATTATCTGATAACCTTAACTTGCTTCAGTTTACCAACTGCAGAAAGCATGCTCTGGATTTATTGCACATCTCATCTCATGTAGACCTTCCAAACTCTCAAGTTAACCCAAGCAGTGTTTTCTCATAAACTGGGTTTTTTAAAATGTATTTATTGTTTATTTTGTTTGTTTGTTTGTTTTTGTGTGGAGCAACTACAATTTCTAATTTACAAACAACGTAAAAGTTCTTTCTAATCAAAGTAAGAAGCTGGTAACGTATCAATTAATCAGTTCAGCTTTAAACGTGATATCTATAATTCAGTTTCAATTTGAGTGCATTTATGAAGTGACCTTTGAGCCTGTTGCCAGGTAACTGAGCAGTTATAAAATAATACATCTGTAATCAAAACTATTAGAACAATACCATTTTTTGTTGTCTTATCAACTTAGCTAAAGTGGAGTACACAACACTGTTGTTTTTATCTGCTATCTTACTTTAGGGGGCAGAACAAGAGGTTTTTAAATAGTTTTCTATAATGATAAAATGAATCTGCACATGGTAGATGCAGCATGGTTCAGGTTAGGAAAAGATTATGGTTAAAAGACAAATGTAAATTGCAGATTTTTGGCACTGGATGTAAGTCATGAGGTGCACAACTGTCAAATATGGTTGCAGTATGTAAGGACACAGGGCTGTTAGTTTAGACCAGTGGTTCCCAACCTGTGGGCCGGGGCCATGAATGTATTGCATGTGAGATGCCAGATCATGTCCAAACAGTGCAATTTTGGTGTAAAGATATACATAAAAAATATATAATAAATATAATTAATGTTTTAAAACAAAATTATCTTTATAAATGTATAAAAACTCCTGTCATTCTTGTTTTCAATATTATGGCCTATCACTCTAAAATACAATGATAGGAACTTTTATGTTGTTTCTGGATGGACCACCTTGTCATCAGACCACATTTTACACTTGAGGAAAAGGACAAAGGAATCAAAATGTGCTCTTAGAAAGCTTTATTTGGCTTCCTGTTGTTACAGGGTCAGAGGTGGGCCACCAACATTTTTGATTTTGTCAAGTGTGCCCTGATTTGGAAAAGGTTGGGAACCACTGAGTTGAACCACACATCAGTCTGCCAGATACTCCAGTCTCTTTATATCAGACAATGATAGGTTTTAGGAGCTGGTATTGTCTGGTGGGTAAACAGGTTGTTGGAGAACACTGGCACCAGTTTACTGGCTGTTTTGTCTCTGGCAAAGGTAGAAAACAAAGGCACCCCCACCACAGAGTTTGTCCCTCTATGTTACACTGGAATTGCATTGTGAAAGGATGAATGATCAGAAGGAAAACTGGAAACCATCTTGTGTTGGCATCTCACCAGCCATGACGTCTGTCAGCATGTTGGCACTCCTAAACCATGAGAACTCAGTAGTACTGCATTATTACATGAGTACTCAGTAGTCATGGGTCATGGATCGCAACACATCCGTCTTCAAAATCAGCCTTTATTTTGATCTCAACTACACACTTGTAAAGTTTCATGACTCTATCTTGCAGGTTATGATGCTATCCTGGTGAGAAAATCTGCAAAGTGCTCAAAACCACCTCTGTGGTGGTTCCTGCTACATTAAGTATCTCCAGCCACAACGTCATTGTTGGTGATATCGTTGAGCAAAAACATCCTCAGTGAACATACGTGGATGTGCTGTGAGACAGAATTGAAAAACTGTGAACCTCTGTCTTAGCCACTGAGACTCTGGCTCTAGCTTTTGCACCAACACCAGAAATAAACTGTACAGGAAGAGGAAGTTCTCACCTACGTTATACTTCAGTTGTATTTCGGTCCGACGCTCAGTCAGCAGCAAGACAACATGGAGGTCACATCTCTCTGCTTCAGACTGTGTGAGTACAACTGTCTCGTTTCTTTTCTTTACGCCCTCAGTTTTCTATATTCCTGCTCATCAAATCATCTGTTGCTTCTTTGTTTGTCCAGTGATGCTTGAATTTATTCTGCTGGGGACCTGTACTCAAGAAACTGGTGAGTAAGAGAGAAAATTATAGAAATGCTCCTTTTTAACATTTAGATTGTTTTATGCATCATTCTCTCGCTCTAAAGACTCATGATAGAAGGTTGACTTAAACCTGACTTAAACTTAAACCTGGGATTTAGATTTTTCACAAATGAACCTGATGACAAATTTGACTTGAAGTTAACCAAGTTAATGTTAATATTTCTAGTGAATACCAGAATGTATCTTGCAAAAAGCCTTGTCTACCTGTCACAAGGTTGATGTATGTTGATTCATTTTGATTTATTTCCTCGTTTTGGATGTTTTATTTGGGAAACTTTCAGATGCAGTTTCCCTTCGTATCACTCCAGACCGTCTGCAGTACTTTGTATATGAGTCTGTCTGTTTTCATTGTGAGGGAACTCATGGTTCCACTCAACTGAGAAGCAGCCGGAACACCAAGGTACTTAATCTGTGTAATATGACAGAAACATCATCAAGTTCGTTCTACACCTTGGACGGAGCCTATTTAACAGACAGTGGAGAATACTGGTGTGAGTCTAAAGGAGAGAGAAGCAACAGTGTCAACATCAGCATAACTGGTATGTAATTATTTTATATGAAGCCACATTTAGAACTTGTAATAATCAGGGGTTTCTCCTACAATTTGTCCAGAATGAAATTCAACTCAATTCATTGAGAATGTTTATATTCTGAATCCACAAGTTTTCGTCAGTGTATAGTTTTGCAGCATCCGTAGATGTTGCCAACTAGAATATTATTGTGTGTAGCCTTTATTCTTCTCTCGTCTGAATTCTCTCAAATTTTCTGTTGTGAGTAACTCCAGGTTTCTACATAAAACCTGTGTTTGACTTTTGACCTTTTCAATATGTTCTTCAGGTGGCTCTGTGATTCTGGAGAGTCCCGCTCTTCCTGTAGTGGAAGGAGAAGATGTGACTCTGCGCTGCAGAAACAAGACGACTCCCACCAACCTGAAAGCTATTTTCTACCAAGACGGCAAATTAATTGGCAACCATACTGCAAAGGAGATGAGAATTAATAATGTTTCCAAGTCTAATGAAGGACTCTACAAGTGCATGATCGAGGGTGTTGGAGAATCACCAGGAAGCTGGCTGACCGTGAGAGGTGAGACTAAAAAAACATATAAACACCTTTACAAAAATCATTAATATTATGAATCCTAGAACAATTTCATATATTGGCATATATATATATATATACAGTGGAGGAAATAATTATTTGATCCCTTGCTGATTTTGTAAGTTTACCCCCTTACAAAGATGTGAAGAGTACATAATATTTATGGTAGGATTATTATAACAGAGAGAGACAGAATATCAACAAAAAATCCAGAAGAAAAAGCATTAAATAAAGGTAATAAATTAATTTGTATTTGATTGAGTGAAATAAGTATTTGATCCCCTACCAGCCAGCAAGAATTCTGACCCCCACATATCGGTTATGTGCCCATGAGTCAGTCAAATTAGTCCTGTCCCTTTAGGAAAGTTCTCCTAATCTCAACTTGTTATGTGTATAAAAGACACATGTCACAGAATCAATCTCTTCCATTCAAACCTCTCCACCACCATGAGCAAGACCAAAGAGCTGTCAAAGGACGTCAGGGACAGGATTTTAGACCTGCACAAGGCTGGAATGGGCTACAAGAGCATCAGCAAGAAGCATGATGAGAAAGAGACCACTGTTGGCGCAATAATTCGTAAATGGAAAAAATACAAGTCAAATCGCCCTCACTCTGGAGCTCCATGCAAGATCTCACCTCGTGGGGTAAAGATGATTCTGAGAAAGGTGAGGGATCAGCCCAGAATTACATGGGAGGAGCTTGTTAATGATCTCAAGGGAGCTGGGACCACAGTCACAAAGAAAACCATTTGTACACTTTGCCGTAATGGATTGAGGTCCTGCAGTGCCCGCAAGGTCCCCCTGCTCAAGAAGACACATGTACAGGCCTGTCTGAAGTTTGCAAATGAACACCTGAATGATTCAGAGAAGGCTTGGAGAATGTGATGTGGTTAGATGTGACCAAAATTGAGCTCTTTGGCATCAACTCGACTCGCCATGTTTGCTAAGGGTACAGGAAGACTTCACCACATTGAAGGGCCGATGAACGGGGCCATGTACCGTGGACTCTTGGATGAGAACCTCCTGGCCTCGGGCCAGAACACTGAATATGGGTCGTGGGTGGGTCTTCCAGCATTACAATGACCCAAAACATACGGCCAAGGCAACAAAGGAGTGGCTCAAGAAGAGGCACATTAAGATCGTGGAGTGGCCTAGTCAGTCTCTTGACCTTAATTGTCATGGTTTGTCCTCCTTACATACCTGCCTTCAGTAGTTCTTCAGTCACTACTCCCTTGCTCACCCCATCTGCCTGCCACACTCACCTCGTCAGTCACTCCATTCTTAAAAGCTCCACTCTCCTCCACACTCACTGCCAGATTGTTCTTTGTTTCCATGCAAAACTTTCCAGCGATTACCCTTCGTCTGATCTCCCGGTTCCGACCCTGCCTGCTCCCGACCTACCCGCCTTGTCTCTGCCCTGGTAAATACTTCAGCCCTTCTGTTTTTGACCACGAATCTGCCTTGCCACTTCCTGGTCTTCGTCTGCCTGTTCTCGGGGTTGCTCTGAGTCCTTCGCCTCCACTGCTGCAGCGTGTGATTTTTCCTCGTTCCCCCAGTGATCATCGCTGGGACAGTGTCTTCATTTCGACCATCGTGAGTGTTTCTTGTGTGAACTTACCTGCTGGTTCTTCGGTCCTCTGCCTGGTACGGCTGCCTCATCAACAGCTTCATTCCGGGCCCTCAGATTTTCCCCAAGCCCCTCAAAGACTGCCATTCCCCTTTTGAACTGAACTGTGCTTATTTACCTGCTTCTGCTGACAATAAAAGTCATTACCAATCCACAAGATTTCATATACATGATATATCCAGAGGATGTGTATGTGTGATGAAAATATATCCCCTTATAGGTGACATATATGGAAACATCACATATTACATTTCTGTATGGGATCTGGGCTAAAAGTGAAAGTTTCCAGATGTTTGGGCAAAGTTTCAATACGGATATATGTTTGGCATCTTGATTATGTTAAGATATAGAAAGCTCTTTACCAGGTGTTATTCTTAAAGTTACCATCACCTCTCCACCACCTCATAAAGAGCCTGTCTCTGATGACTCCACTACACTCCTCACCTCGCTGTGGATCGTTGTTAGGATCGTAGCGCTGGTGCTGCTGGTCCTGGTGCTGCTGGGATTTCTTCATGTTAGGAAACACACAGGTACTTTTCCCTGCAATATACTGTATGTGAACGACTGCCAGAGAAGCTGAATTTTCCCTTGAAAGAGCCACAAGTTACTTAAATGTTGGGCTTTAATTATATTCTATTCTTCTATTATTTTCATGTTTTTTTCCAAGATCTGTTTTTCATGCCCATATGTTCAATTTTAAAATTAAAGATGAACATTTAACAATTTTGTTCTCTTCAGTAAAACTTGTGTGAATGATTAAAATAGCACAATTTAAACTGCTTTTCTCTTGGTGTCAGTATTTTTGCTTTTCTTTCCATCAGTTTCCTCAAAGTCGCCAACAACAGGATCACACACAGGTGAAGTTTTTAAACTAATGTGCCTCAAATCAACGTTGTAAAAAAGAACATATCATTACTTTTTTACTGTGGGGACTAAAGAATTAAGAGTGAATTTTCAAAGATATAATGTGTATGTATAACTAGACCTGTCTACCTACCAGCCTTCTGCTTGTGTGTTTAATAAATTCAAACGTTTTCTTTTGTGTTTCAGTCTGTGGAAAGGACGATGCAGATGATCCAGATGGTCTGACGTATGCAGTCGTCGTCACAAAACCCAGAAGGGACAAAGGTTTTTAGTTTTGACTGTTGTATTTTTTCTTTTCATTAACATGATGTGAGAAACACAACAAGACTTTCTGCACGTGTATATTCTCATGAGGCTTATTTTAACAGACACAGTCACATGTTCTACATGAAGGTCGACCACTGATGACACTGAAATAAGAAGAAGACGTGACAGTGGCAGTTGAAGTGGTTGACATTATTTCTGCTCCCTCTCACTGTTGTGTTGTTTTAGACGCTGCAGACGCTGGTGATAATCTGAGTCTCTGCACCGAGACGAACCACAGCAGAGAACCACAGACTGGAAATGGTGAGAGGCCAGTTTAACCCTTTAGTCTGTCAGCATGAATATTAATAACTTCATCTGTCTTTATGTCTGTCCTGTTCAGATGAGGAAGAGTTCTCACATCAACCTGTTTATTCCACTGTCACCATACGTCAGACTTCTTCAGCTCTTCAACCTGGTTCGTATGATGTTTCCATTACATCAGACCAGAAGCAAGTGACTTCTACTTTCACTTATATCACTATTTATCAAGTGCATTTAAATTAATTTAAAAAAAAAAAGGCATGGATGATTCAAACATTATGGACTTATGACTGATAAATGAAGATTTATGGAACATTAACTGAACGTCAGGTCATGTTTTTCAAGATTTACCTTTTTTCTTCTTTCCACGTCTTTTCATTTCCAAATATTATATAATAACCAGCACCACATCACCACACACAAGAAGCAGAGGTGTTTATAAGTTAATGGTTGTGATTTAATGTTTTTATACTATTGATGATTTCTTGGACTTTTCCCATTAAAATACTGAACTTTCGCTTTTCACCTTTTTTGAAGCCAAAACATCTGGTGTATTTTGAAACTCCATGTCCCGTCATATATGTCGCATATTACCATATGAAATGCTTGTTACTATGGTTACATCTGTCTTCCTGGTGTCCAGAGGAGCTGTCGTTTCACACTGTAATTAATGATTTGTCACATTTAAGGTAATTTACAATAATTTATCGGTACAGAGAAACAGATGCTGACATGACATGTAGCAGTTGAGCATGTGAACAAAGGTTAGAGCAACAGGACTAAAGTCAGCGACAGTCTTACACCCTGCTAGTATCACAGAGAGGCTCAACATGTCATTTCACCTCAGAGCAAAAAGGAGGAAGCTAAAGAGTTTAGGATTCTTTGACGTGAACCAGTGCTGTGACTAAAAATGAAAAGTTTGACTTTGGATGAAAGGTGATAAAAATCAAAGTTATCTTGGCAATAATGACTTTGTTCATGAAATGTTCTCGACGTTTCCCTTTCAGATTATGAGTTTTCTTGCATTTTAAGATGAATGAGCGCAACAATTTAACTTGTTTCCGAAGCAGAATCAGGATTATCCAGAGCCACAGTGTCCCTGAACCACACAGCAGCCAAAGACCCAGAGGAGGAAGATTTCTATTCATGTGTCCAGGTGAGACAGGTGGTCAACTGCTTCTTCATTTGACTAATTTGTTTTTTTTTTTAAGGAAATCAAAGTACCCGTCACTACTAAATGTTACGAACTGACACAATCAATGTCTTACAAATGAAAAAAATCTGGAAATTTTCATCCATTTATTCTGTTTTATTAACAGTATAAAACCTGAAAATAATCAGTTCACTCATGAAAAAAATGTTCTAAAATAAGGGTTCACTTATGTAGCCTTTCCCTGAGCTTTCAAACATTTCACAGGGCCTTCATGAGTGAATGGTGCCATTACAGGACCTTTGTCTTGTGCTTATGCTTGTTTTGTATTTAGGTAATGTTATAACCTGTGCACCTGTGATATTATCTTTATATGTGGTGGCCTCAGCCGTCTACTTCCTGCGGTCTGCTGGAGAGGGGGCAGCACTGACAGGGATAGGCAGAGGCTCAACAAACTGATCCGGAAAGCGAGCTCTGTCCTGGGCTGCCCCCTACACTCCATTGAGGAAGTAGGTGACAGGAGGATGTTAGCTAAGCTGACATCCATCATGAACAATAACTCTCCCTCTGCATGACACTGTAGGGTCTCTGAGCAGCTTCTTCAGCAGCAGACTTTTACATCCTCGCTGTAAGAAGGAGAGGTTCCTTCATTCCAGCAGCTGTCAGACTCCACAACTCCTGCTCTTCCTCACCATGTGCAAACTTGCACTTTTTCATGTACATATTGTGTATATTGTATTTATAAGTGTATATTTGGTGTATTTTTATGTATATTTCCATAGATGTTTATTCTATAGATGTTTATTTTTCTGCTGTGGTAAATTAATTTCCCAGTTGTGGGATTAATAAAATTAATCTAATCTAATATATTTTCTTTTAGAGGTCACAAAAAGAGTAGAGACACCTGACAAGGAAGGAGAGACTGATGTGTTGAAGAACAAGTGACAAATAATACAGTTGAATTTGTACATTTTCTATGAAATTGTATTTATACAAGTGTTTTTCAAGCATAATATGTAAGAACTGAATTTAGAATTACATTTATTGCAAATAACAAACTGTCACCACTATAGGAAAAACATGTAATCCAGTATGGTCCTGCTGTACATCCACATCAAAGTATTCACATTTTCTGTAACGAAACACATTTATAAACTGAATTTACACTAAGATAAAACAGCCGCAGTCACATGCACTTTAAACTGTGGTATGTTGTAGATTAAATTGGAAATCTATTGAAAGGCAGTGTCATTGTGTGAGTTTATTACTTGTAACTTTTATCTTCTCTCCATATATCCTTGGATTTCACTTGATGATCTGATCAGTCAGTTCAGTTTTACTCAGATTTAACTCACAGCATCAGCCTCTTATTAGTGGAACAGTTAAACCACCTTGTTGTATCTGCTGTCTAATAATGTGGTCGACATTAGTGTGAACATTTATAGGATTCTGGAAATTTTGCTGGTTTATATATATGAAGACAAGACTGCAGGAATCTTTGGCTTTATTTCATAAATGAACAGTACAGATTAGCATCCACTGAAGGGGGGAAGGCCACAGCAATGCAAAATATTACAAACTGGTAATGAAGAAAAACCAGTGGTGAAATTTTTAAATGATGCTGAAAAGCTAAAAAAATACAATAAAACACACAAATGTCTTCATGTGCTGTGAAGTCACATTTTATAACCTCCACAATTAAAATAAATGAAATAAAAACCTTCACACTTCAGTTGCAGAACAACTTAACCTCAGTTTTCAGTCATAATTTTCAGTTTCATCAACTGTTGACATCTGGTTTGTAAAGATGGAACATGACTGTGTTTCCTTGGCAACTCAACCTAAACAGAGGATGTACACTTCATTGCAATAATTCAATAATATTCTGTTTGTTCACAGATATTTACAGTATAAACAGCAAATAAAAAGACATTCGATTCACTACGAGACGCATGAACGAAGAATTCTTATCAATTGAAAATACAAAAAAGAAATCGACCATCATCATCATCATTTCCACCTTTTTAATTGTTTTTCATTTTTACCTGTATTTTCTCTCTGCTGCCTTTTTCTGTTTCTAATGTTTGTCATGTCCTTGTCCAAATTATTTATTATCTGTTTTAAATTGCTGGTCATGTTTTTTTTTCTCTCCACTATCAACACTAAACTGAAGATCCTTCATCCTGATTTGAGCCACTTAAAGAATTAGTGTCATCACCTCCGTTCTTCACATCATCTTCGGGTTCATCCTGGTCTACGCCGCTTCCTCCTTCCGGCACATCTGGAGAATTTGTTTTATTATTTGTATCATCTCTTTCTTCCTTTTTATCTTCCCCCTTCGGATCATTCTCTCTCGCTCCTCCTGTCATGTGTCCGTCTCCACTTTGTAGTTTATTTTCTTCTTTCCTCTTTGTATCACTCTTTTCGTCTCCTGTTGATCTTCCTCCACCCTCTGGAGCCTGATCTCCTCTTTCTTCTGACAGACTTTCACTCTTCCCCAGTTTTTTTGTACTTTGTGATGGAGGGTTTTTTGTGTTGGTGTCTTCCACAGGTTTTGCGTCTCCTCCATCTTTATGGCTTTCTCCCTCCGTTTGACTCTGATCTGCTGTTTCAGTATTTGTAGGTTTCCCTTCTTTACCTTCTCCCTCATCATCACCAGTCTTTTTGGTTCCTCCTGCTGATCCGTCATCCTCTGGACCCTGATGACTCTGAATCTTCTCCAGATTCTCTTCAGTTTGCAGCTTTTGTGTTTCTGTTTGTTGTGCTGTAGGTTTTGACTCGTTGGTCTCTTCCTCAGGTTTTTTGTCTCTTGCCTGAGTCTCATCTTTATGGTTTTCTCCTTCTTTTAGGCCCTCACCTGCTGTTTCAGTGTTTGAAGATTTCCCTCCTTTACCTTTTTCCTCATCGTCATCAGTCTTTTTGGCTCCTACTGCTGGTCCTCCATGCTCTCGACCCTGATCTCCTGTTTCTTTTAGACTCTCATTCTTCTCCAGCTTTTGTTGTGTTTCTGTTTGTTGTGTTGTAGATTTTGACTTGTTGGTCTCTTCCTTAGGTTTTTTGTCCTTACCTTCTTCCTCACCGCCAACCCTCTTTGCGTTTTCTCTTGCTGGTCCTCCATCCTCTCGACCCTGATCTCCTGTTTCTCCTAGACTCTCATTCTTCTCCAGCTTTTGTTGTGTTTCTGTTTGTTGTGTTGTAGATTTTGACTCGGTCTCTTCCTCAGGTTCTTTGTCTCTTTTCTGAGTCTCATCTTTATGGCTTTCTCCCTCTGTTGGACCCTGATTTGCTGTTTCAGTATTTGTAGGTTTCCCTTCTTTACCTTCTCCCTCATCATCACCGGTCTTTTTGGTTCCTCCTGCTGATCCTCCATCCTCTGGACCCTGATGACTCTGAATCTTCTCCAGATTCTCTTCAGTTTGCAGCTTTTGTGTTTCTGTTTGTTGTGCTGTAGGTTTTGACTCGTTGGTCTCTTCCTCAGGTTTTTTGTCTCTTGCCTGAGTCTCATCTTTATGGTTTTCTCCTTCTTTTATGCCCTCACCTGCTGTTTCAGTATTTGTAGGTTTCCCTTCTTTACCTTCTCCCTCATCATCACCAGTCTTTTTGGTTCCTCCTGCTGATCCGTCATCCTCTGGACCCTGATGACTCTGAATCTTCTCCAGATTCTCTTCAGTTTGCAGCTCTTGTTTTTCTGTTTGTTGTGCTGTAGATTTTGACTCGGTCTTTTCCTCAGGTTCTTTGTCTCTTTTCTGATTCTCATCTTTATGGCTTTCTCCCTCTGTTGGACCCTGATTTGCTGTTTCAGTATTTGTAGATTTCCCTCCTTTACCCTTTTCCTCATCGTCATCAGTCTTTGCTTTTTCTTCTGTTGAGACTGTGTCAGTATTTGTAGACTTTGGTTTCTCCTCTCCATTTCCTCTGTCCACATTTGGCTGCGACTGCTCTTTGTGTGTTTCCTCCACTTGCCGACATGGAGATTTCATATTCTTTTCTTCTTTGTCTTCTGTTTCTTCATCTCTGTCTGTTTTATTATTAATCAGAGGATTTTTTTCTGAACTGTCATTTCTACCATCTCCCTTCTTTGTAACTTCCTGTGTTTCTTCATCCTCTTGGTTCATCTTGTTCTCTGTGTACAGAAAAAGTCAATAGTATTTACACAAAATATACAGTATACTACCATAAAACTGTAACAGCTATAAGACGTTAGCTTCAAAAAACAATAAGATGTATTTAAAATGTCTGAAAACAACTGGTACGGCTGCAGGAAGATATTACATCATAAAACAAACCATAATATTTAGATTTTCACACAATATATACAGATATAAAATGTTCTGTAAAAATTATATGATGGAAACTTCCCTGTTAAAGAGGAGAGAAACAGGGCGGCTGTAAACTCCCTGTGTTAGCTATAAAAACAAATCTCTCTGGCTCCATCTAGAGAAGCTGTAAAACAATAGCAACTAAAACCAGAGGCAGATATTAAATAAAAAATGTTCTGTAAAAACTGCAAATATATAAAGAGATAACTTCAATATACAGACTGATGAATTGATAAAATGCCTATTGACTATTGGCAGATTATTGAATCTGACTGACTCCATCTTTGACTGAGATGTTAAAACAAAATATAAAAGGTGTGGTGTTGTCTCAGCCCAACGCACTGCAACTTTAGAAAACACATTCAAACAGACAAAACACAAACAAAATCAGACCATCTCTTCATCAGTTTGACAACACAATGAAAGTGTTTCCAGGGGACACTAAAGAGTGATGAACCCGGCTGGGAATCGCTGTTTAACTTTAAAAGTCATTGAACATTGAACAAGTGTGTCCCCAGGAAACACTTCCATTGTGTTGTATCTGCATCATGTGTTGTCAAGTTGAAGAAGCTGTTTTCTGATTTTGTTTGACTTCAGTCATGTGATCATAAAGGGAAGTCAAGTATATACAGTAAATAATGAAGCCTTACTTTTTACAAAGGCTTACTTTGTGCAAATAATCAATGCTCAATGAATTGTATTGGGACAAAAACAAATGATGAGGTTACTTTTTAATCATTATCCAGTGGCTGTGGTAACAGGTTACAGACTTACTTTGTTTGTTTTGTCGCCATTTCCACACACCAAAGACAACTGCAAGAATGATGACGAGAGCAAACACACCGATGATGACTGGAGCCGATGACCTGGACGGGAAGAAATCATCTAAAATGACAAAAAAAAGATTTATTTTAATTAAGACAGCAGCAATTTGGAGCTAAACCAGTGATGCTGTAACTAAATAACTCATATTAACCTGAAACATGAATCTGTGTCTCTCTGGTCTGGTTGATGATCTTCTGTTGGACTCTACAGGTGAAGTTGTTGCTGTGTCTCTTCTCCACAGTCACTCTGCTGCTGACAGTATAGAGGTCATCAGGACCTCTGACTGTCTCTGTAGGTCCAGCAGAGAGCAGCTTCCCCTCACCGTCCAGCCACAACAGCTCAGGCTCTGGATACCAGCCTTTAGATTTACATTCTAGCACTCCACTGCTGACTGTAGTCATGGTGATGACCGCACCTGAGAAAAGTCACAGAACATACAGGTAAAACAGGTTTATTATATATTTGCAGAACTGACACAAAACTTTCATCTAGATGACTCAGAGTTGTCCACTTACCAACATTAAGCTGAAGTGAAGATTCTGCTTTCAGTTCTGGAAGGAAGCAGCTGTATATTCCCTCATCGGTCAGTTTCACCTTGGAGAGTTTGAGCGACATGTCTCCTTGCTTCACGTTGTCGATGGACACTGACGTTCTTCCCTTGTAGGACGGGTTCTGATCGTCCAGGCTGTCTTCACCGAACCGTCTCATGTGGACAAATTTGGGGTTAAGGTCTTGTCTCGTCCATTCCAGCACCTTAGTAATGAGACCTTCATCAGGTGTCACGCGGCATGGCAGAATGATGTCATCACCGAGCATCGCCACAATCGGCTGAGATTGAGTGACCACCTGTGACTCACCTGAGGACAGAACATCTGTGTAAGCATTTGTGCAAAGGTAAAAGTAAAAGTCTCAGGATTAGTTATTCTTTGTCCTAGCACACATCTTCTGGGGATGACGAATGTCTCTAAACGTTTCTCAGTGTTTCATACCAATGTTGACATATATCTCAGGATAAAGAAAACTTTTTGATACTAGTGGTTAAACAAAGGGATCACCAAGGTTAGTAAGATTCATCCTCGGGAGACCAAGAATATCTGTACAAAATTTAGTGGCAACCAATCCAATAGTCTTTAGGATATTTCACAGGAGAAATAAAAATTTGTGGTGCTAGAAATGAAGGCAAGTGATGACTAAAGTTACTAGGATTCATCCTCTGGAGACTACAAATGTCTGCACAAAATGTAGTGGCAATCCATCCAATAGTTTTCAAGCTATATCATTGGATCAGTAACAATTTTCGATCTGTTTGTGGCACCAAATGTAATGTCAGGGAATAAAAATCATTAAGATTCATCCTCTGAGGACCATGAATGTCTGCACCAAATTAAATTGGAAAATATTGAATGTAAATATTCAACACTGGTCTACAACCACAGTTGAAAAGAGAGCCATCAGTTCCCATTATTATTTCAACAAGTTCGGCCTGAACACAGGAAGAAGTTAATTATCGGCTTGTGTAAACAACCCCCCCCCCCCCTCCTCAACACACACAATATAATCAGCTGTTATCTATATCTGTAAGATACCCTAACTGATGTTACAACGGCTTGTTAAACAAACCGGATCAGCCCAATAAACACAAGTTCACACTTTCACTTTCATTCTCACCAGTGAGCTGATCTGCACTGTGAGTCTTTGGCGCTCCCCACTGTCACTGTACTGCACCTTCATTCACAGCAGCTCAGACTTTAATATGGCCAACTTGTAGTCTTACTCGTGCTTTCACACGATGTGCGTTGCATTGGAAACAAAATGAAAGCTCAGCTAACAGTATTGTTTAAAGTATTTGTAGTGATGCAGTCATCTATGATTTAATGGCATTTGTAGGCATCAGTTTATATCCAGAGTGATCACATCAATGGGTAAACTTATACAATCTAATGCTGTCCAGTACAATAGCTCTGTCATTTTGTCTGCAACATTTCCATATCTGAGGAGATGCAGTCTGTAGTGTTAGGTTTAAAGTCTATGTTTAAAAAAAGGTCTTTGATATTGTATCATTTGTGGACACATTACCTCCATCAAAGCGTCTCAGAAGAAGAAAGACAACAGAATGATGGAAAATCAAAGTGCTGAATGCAGCAAGTCGAGATTTATGGGACAGTCCGTCCATCTGGTGAAGCGTCTGAAAATCAAAGTAATCACAGAAGAAATTCACATTAAGATAAAAAAGATTTAAACTTATTGATGATAATAAAATGTTATACATAAGTAAATAAATAAGATCTGTACTGCACTGCCTTAAAACTATTGAATTAGGATACAACTTCCAGCTTACATGCAATATGTCAACGGTCTTATTCGAAAGGAGATTAAACGCATTAGGAAACCTGCTTTTATTCCAAAGAAATTTACAATTTCCTCTAAATTAAACATCAAATTACTTTTTTTATTAAAAGCATTTCCTACCTCTTGAGTGATTTCTCACTCAGCAAGCTGCAAACGCTCAAAGTCCTTAAATCAAACAAGTACAGTGATCAGTGTTATCTACTGCAGTCCCACCGCTCACCCTATTAGATTGAAGTCTGTCGACTGACTCCAAACTTAACGTCAGTGTTTTTGTTAATGTGTGACACAGAAATAAAAGGCTGCACTTTGATCCTGTTGCCAGGCAGCTCATAACCACCATTATAAAATACTACAGCTGCAATGAAACAGGAGCATCAGCTCCTGTATTGTTTTTAATAGAGTTAGATGACTGGTCTGCTGGTCTCCAGCAGGGGGCAGAGTAGGACGACTTCATGTTCACACTGTCTGTCTCAGATAAATGGGAAGAGACTCTTTTTTTTACCACTCCAGATGATGTTTTAATGTTGGTCTAAGGTGAAGACTTCACAAGAGAAACCATCAACAGATCTTCTTCTTCTGTTGTATTCGAGGGTTTTCACAGTGACATAAGGAAAGGGACAAATCAAGTAACAAAGCTGACAATGGAATAGAGTTTAGAAAATAAAATGTGTTATCATTATTACTACACCAGAATACTGCGCCTTGGAACAACAACCTACTGTTTGTATCTTGTGTTCAAAGCCGCTGTGTGCAGAGTTTTAATGTGATTATAACAACTTTGAAACTTAATCTGATCACATAATTCATTGTTTGCAGGAACACGAGACAGAAGATTGTTGCAGTTTGTGTTGCATTTATTGCGACTAGGAGCAGAGTTGGTTTTACCACTGGGAGACACCAAAGTCTGAATCTGGAAATGAGTGTAAAGACGCCATTTTGATCAATCTGCGCCCTCCGTTACATTTTATACTTAGGTGCCAAAATGCTGCTCAGAGAACTACAGCGCAGTCTGAGTAAATTTTACTTATTGTTCCACTGCACATCTGCCTCACAGAGGTTTTTGTAAAACACGAGAAAACTTCGACACCAGCGATGATGTGCACAGGAAGAGGAAGTTGTAAGCTCAGTATATTTAGCCTGAACTCAGTCGAGTGCTCAGTCTGGAGGAAGGTGACATGGAGGTCAGAGCTCTCTGCATCAGACTGTGTGAGTTGTACATTTGTCTTAATTTGGCAATAAAAAGAAAAATGATGTGAACATACAATTTATTCATTTTTAAAAAGTTGAACATGCAAATGTTTATATACCAAGAATATATACCAAATTGTGTCAGGTTGAAGACATTCAATTAAATTAATGTGGGTCATAAAATGAGAAAAGACGTCTCTACAATGATAATAAATGTTTAGTGATTAAATATAAACTCTTTCCTCTCCAGTGTCGACTGCGTCGATGCTGCTGGTCGCACATGTGCAGCGAAGTTATCCTCAGACGTCTGGTAAGCACAAGAGATTTAACCCCAACACCTAATCCTAAAACTGCCAAACAGTACAGGCAGGTCGAGCTAATCCTGCAAAACCCGGATCATAGTTTTATTGCTGAACACCGGAATAACAGGAATTTTACTGTCGAAGGTCAACCTGTCTTTCTTTGTACCTTGGCTTTGCAGCCTTGAATTTTGAAGTATTTCTTTTCATATTACTAATATTAAAAGATAATGCAGATGGACAACAGGATTTTCTAGTAGCAGTAGATCATCTGATTGGTTTGTCGTTGTCTATTTCGTTTGGGAACTGAGTTTTTGTTTTGTTTTTTTTGTCTCAGGTGCAGATTTTCGTATCGTCCCGTCCAGACTGCAGCTCTTTGACCACGAGTCGGTCTCTTTCAGCTGTCAGGGGTTTAATGTCTCAGCCGGATGGAGAGTCAGGAACATCAAGAATAGGACTTCATGTTTGAAGTCCACAGTGACCTGCACCAATAACTATGCCTGGGTGTCAGACAGTGGAGAATACTGGTGTGAAGCTGCAGGAGGAGAGAGAAGCAACACAGTCAACATCACAGTCACTGGTACGTTGATTGTACTTCAGCTCTGAAAGCACAGTAATGTTCCTGTGAGCTGCTCATTCTGCCTGTTAACATGTTGTCATGTTGTTCAGGCGGCTCTGTGATCCTGGAGAGTCCAGTCCTCCCTGTGATGGAGGGAGAATCTGTGTCTCTGCGCTGTAGAACCAGGAAGAACGTCTCCGACCTCACGGCTGATTTCTATAAAGATGGCCTCCTCATTGGGAGCAGCTCTACAGGAAACATCACTATTGAAAGTGTTTCCAGGTCTGATGACGGCCTCTACAAGTGTAACATCTCTGGAGCTGGAGAGTCTCCACAGAGCCGACTGATGGTCACAGGTAAATGTAAAGACTCGTGTTAATGATTTTCATGCCTCCGGTTGTGTGCACCCCCCCATCCTCGTGGACACGATATCTCAGGAACACCTTTAAGGACTTTGTTCAAATTAAGCACAAATGTTCATTTGGATTCAGAAATTAACTGATTGGAAAGGTCAAAGGTCAAGGTCACTGTGACTGCAAAAAACACGCTGTTGGCCAAAACTCAAGAATTCACCTCCTATTGAACTGTAACTCGACTAGTTGGTCGAGGCTTTTAACTGTAATTCTATTTTTATTATATTTTTAACAAGTTCCATATGTGAACTGGCACTCAGACATTTTCTGTACAGGAGATGATGTTCCAACTTAATTTCTACACATAGTAACTAACTACAGTGTAAGAAGGGAAAGTACCACATGATATTTGATATGTTTTTAATTGTGCCGCCACAGCAGCTCTTTGCAGCTGCATGTATAGATGGTTGTGTTAACTATTGTGACCTCCTCCACATGATACTCTGTACAGGTAAGTGAGTCAGTCAGTACAAACTCACGTGATGCATTAAATCAGTGAACTTAAAGAACTTTATTTTAAATTCTAGAGAGGAACCCAGGGAATAATGACTCAGTAAAACAAGGTGAGGAGTCAAACACACCAGACACAGACAGCACAGGTAAGTTTATAGTCACTGATCATAACAACAGACAAAACACAAGGAGAAAATCTAACATGATTAAACTCCTGCAGCCATGCAGCGTTGTTAGACGTTGATATTTGTTGAATGTAGGTTGCAACATCAGGTGACCAAAATTCGACGTCAGCGCTACGTCCAATGCCGAAGTCAATATGAAGTAGAATAGTGACGAAAGCTGAGGTCGACATTTTGTTGGTTTTAAGTTCTTTGTGTGTCTTTTTCAGATGAAGATGAACTCATGCCTCAAACTTTCCCCCCCACTTTCTCTGTTGAAGACAGTCCAAGTTTTCAAGGTTGTGTTTATAGCAAAAATCACTGGAAGAGTTTCTTTGAATTTTGCTGCATTTCCTCATTTCGTTTGGTTCATTTTGCCCCGTGAGGCCTTTTGAGATTGCGATGCACTTGTTTCTACTACTAGTGGAAGCCAAAGCCCCTTTTTCATTAACAGTTGTTTCTTAAAGGGCCAGTTCACCCAAAAGTATTACCAGCATTTTCTCATTTTGCCCAGGTTTGATTGGTTTTAAATGTGTTGTAAAGTAACTAGAATCCAATGTCTCCCAAGTGTCTCATGGCAGCTCCGCCATGATGTGAAATACTGAAAACCCAATGTTTGTTAAACGTGACAATATCAAGTCGCCAACATTGGGTTTCGTCGTCGATCCGATTTTCCGCAGGAAGCCGCAGGTGTTTATATAAATGAAAGAAAAGCAGCAAATCCGTGGAAGAAAACAATGGTTGGCATTTTGACTTTAAGAAAGACTTAATATAGCAAAATATTTGCGGATTTAAACGAAAAATCAATGAATGTATTAATTGTTGAAGGTCCAGTACGAACTAGTGTCAAACATACTGAATCTACAAATAACAGAAGTAAGAATAGGTGTACGAACAACATATAGTTTCAATGAAGAGTTGAAACAAACAACATTAGACTGGAATAACATTTATCAACTACTCATTGACTCTTCCTCTTGTCTTTCCAGCATCTGGTCTTCTTCGTCAGCATCACTACGTCCTGCTGTGGATCCTTGTCACGGTCGTGTTGGTTCTGCAGCTGCTGGTGATTGCACTGCTTTACAGGAAGAAACAACTAGGTACTAAAATTATTCCTAATACCAGCAAAACGGGGTAATAACAGTGGATTAAGTGAAGATTAAAATGTACTGAAATGAGTTTGTATCATTCCGAGAAGAATTTAAATTGTGGTAATTTTATTTTGACTTTAAATCTAGTTAAGACTGAGTTTGTTTGTCTATTCAGTCACGGTTGCCATCACTGTTAAAGCTAACTTCATTTTTATGTTTATCATATCAAATTAGAAACATATATTCATTATTTACTTAATTCATTTACTTGTGTTTCTACTTGCAGAGTGTAAAATGTCACGTGCTCAGTAACATGAAACCATCAGCGCTGGTATAAATGTTGATCATTATGTATCACATGACAGAGAAAACTTCACTTACTGCCACTTTGAAGTTAAACTTGATATATTTCACCTTTATTATAAAAGTAATTATAATTGAAATGGTCAGATTTACCATGTATTTTGAAGAAAAAGTCCCAAAACTTCGCCTAAATATTTGATCTGTGTACGTACTGTATGTGTTCCTTCTTATCGCCCTTAAATCAAGTTAAAATTATTCTATACAGTCCTTCTGCTGAAATACGGATGATAAGAAACATTTTCTTTGTCCTTTCAGTTTTACTGGAGGTCCAGCTGAGTGACCCAAACAAGGACATATACGCTGCCGTCCATAAAGAGAAGAAAAAGATGTGTAAAAAAGGTAAGAGGACAAGGAGAGGACCCATAATTCACTTTGCTACTCAAGGCTTTTATTTGCAAGTTGACCAGCGGCAGACGCAGGTCACACTCCAGGTCTGAGAACCACGGTGTAAGAAGAGTCTCATCAGCTGCTGTTTTATTTTAGACTCTGCAGACGCTGCTGATGGTTCGAGCGTCTGTCTGGAGACAGACCACAGCACAAAACCACAGACAGAAAAAGGTAAGAGGCCCCTCGACCTGCTTCATTCTCACGTTCGATGAAAACCAACTTGTATTAATATCGTGCTGCATTTTGAGGTGAATATCGATGTGACCGTTCTTTGTGTCTCTTTTTCAGATGAAGTTGAACTCATGCCTTTTCCCTCCACTTTCACTGTCGATGAGAGTCCACCGGCTCTTCAAGATGGTAACTGTTATCTTAATGCGTTAAATTTCTCAAGGTTGTGTCTATACCGAACATTACTGGATTACATGAGCATGTTAACAATGCTTTGCACAATGTTGACAGAACAAATACCTAAAATGACGTGTATTTATTCTTTCCAACAGTAGAATATCTTATTCTACCTCCACAAACCTTTTAGAGACGAGGTGAAGGCATTCACAAACCTCTCTCTCTCTCTCTCTCTCTCTCTCTCTCTCCTCTCTCTCTCTCTCTCTCTCTCTCTCTCTGTTGTTGTTTTGCCTAAACTTGGTCAGATCCGAGAGTCTGATTTACCTTGCATCTGAGCTGCCTGTGATCATTTTCATATTTTTGGTTTCCATCATGAACATTTCTATCAACAGACATTAAACAATTGTGTTTGTTTCCAAAACAGAAGCTGTGACTGAAGTTCCTGCTGCTCCTACAGATCCACCTCCAACAGATGAGGAGGCCATGTATTCTTCCATCCAATAGGTACGACAACCAAATCAGTTGGTCGAAATCTGATTAATCATCTCAACATCAAGAACGAAAGAGAACAGGGAAGGAAGAGAAGTTAAAATGTGGACCAAAACTTGAACTTAAAATGATATTAAGACGGAAGCGTGTTATTTTTAGCCTCAATGTAGTTATTCTGTAAAAACATTTCGGTGAGGCAGTATTTTCTGTGTCTTACAGATCACTGAGAACAGAGACGCCTGAATGAAGAAGATGGAAAACTGTTGAACTTTTCTTTACTACATTTGTTTTTACATTTTAGTATTTACAATGGTATTTTATGTCCGTAATTTTAACAGGAGTTTGACTGAATATTGAATCCACTGCTCAACAGTCAGTCGTACACTTATGTTTTACAGCATCATCCAATATCTACAGAAGCCCTGAGAGGAAAAACGTCAGAACAACATACAAACTAAAACCTCACAAAACAGACAAATCTTACCTCTCAGTTCTTCCATAGATGACACATCCAGGCAGGTAAAATATCTGTTTGAATTTGACTTGTTGACTTTTCTGTTGCAGTCGTTTCAAAAACAAACAGCGAAAGAAACAGAGATTTGCTGAATTTGAGTTTTTTGGATGAATGTAGTGAAAACAATGTAAAGACACAAAAAAAAAAACTGTCACTTCAAATGTTTTTACTTGGTCTGTTGACGTCCTGTTTATGTCAAAATAAAAGTATGTTTGCTTTGGCACATTTTCATGTAAACATTTACATTTTGAAAACTGTGCAGATGATGGTATCTTTGATCTGTTTTTGTCCATTTAGAAATAACTGGTTAAACAAGTAACGTCCAACTGTTTAGACTCACAGCATCAGTGTTTATTACGGAGACATGTCAGTTCATTATAGTTTTACTAGATAAACTAGAAATCTCCTCAAACACATGTAATGAACACAGATAAGAAGCTCTCCACCAGCAGGGGGCGTTATTGACTATTGAACATGGTGGACGTTTGACACAGGGATGTTGTATAAAAAAGAGCAGAGCACAAATCCAGCATTGCACACAGGAAAAATTTAATTTATAGAATCAAAAGAAAAATACAAAAGTCATCCATTTTTACCATTTATTAAATGCAAATAACTTTATATACAAAAACATTAAAACAATTAAATTTCAGTCAGGGTGCATTCCTTCTTCAGTCTCACCAGAACAATGCCCCGCCACTTTTATTCTCCAAGTGATGAAATAAAATATCCACGCTTCACACAATCTAGTTCAAATCTATTGACAACTGAAGATCTAATGAAAACAAATGAAATGTGAGGTGTATTGATTGATTTCCAAACATTAATCGTTCATTAAAAAACACACAAACAGAATACATTCAACATTTAACGATGGCTGTAGCTGCCGGTCGCCTCTGAGCTGCCCAGTGAATTAAATCCTTTCATTCATCATTCACTCTCTGACACTTTCTTTATCTGTGATGCTTTATTCAGAAACATGACACAGTCTGTCTGTTACACTTGGAAATGAAAGCTAGCGTTGCTATGTTTTCAAAGCCTAGCCTGTTAGCTTAGCTTCTCCTCTGTATGGATGTTTCCAATGTGGCTTCATTTACGCGACACGAGTCGATAAATTAAATCAATGAAAAACAGAAACTTACATGTCTTCATTTACCTGCTGCTTAATGCTACGCTAACTACGACCTGCTACATCCATGGTATCAGCAAAACTTCATAAAGCTAGTCAAACATCTGATCATGTGATCATGGTCGACTGATCTACATAAACGTGCCACCAGGGAACAGTGGTTACATCACATTCAAAACAATAACAATAAAACCAAAAGGAGGAAATATTCCTGTGACCGCCTCGCCCACCACCCTACCCCCACCCCCCCACCCCCCACCCCCCACCCCCCCAGCACCACCTGGCCCAGGCCCCAAATGTCCCAAGATCCTAACAACACCTCTGGAGGTTACCTTTCCCTCTGCCATTAGCTGCTCTACCTTTCTTTCCTCCTCGACAGGAAACAGTGTCCCCTGCACGGCTGTAATTTTCACTTCCACCTCCCCCATGTTCAGATTCAGTGTTTTCTGTCCTGAGTTTCTCCGTCACTCCTGCTTCAGCCAGAGGCTGGACTTCAGCACCGTCAGAACCAGACTGCTGCTTATTTTGTCCTGTTTCATCATTGGATCCTCGGTTTCCACTGGTTTCTGTGTGCAACAGAAACAGTAAAATATCTGTGAGTCACATGTGATCTTGCAAGATTATGGAGATTCAAGAGTCTCCAAATTTTAAATTTAAATCACATTTCTGTACTGTATTGATACAAAGATATCAATAAAAACATCTTGAAAACCTCAGAGGGTTAACATCATGTTAACATCACAAAACAGATGGGTTAAATGGCTGTATATCAGAAAAGTGTAATTATGCATACTGATTTTATTTTTTCTCCTTTTCCGAAAAACGATGGCAACTGCGATAATAGAAATGATGATGATGATGCCAGCAACCGAACCAATGATAGAAGCAGGTGAACTGGAGGTGGACTGCGTCATAAAGAAATCATCTGAAATGATAAGAGACAAAACAAAATATAAATTTTTACATAAAAGCATTTTCTAAATGTAGAAACCACGTTTACCTGGAACATGAATCTGTGTCTCTCTGGTCTGGTTGATGATCTTCTGTTGGACTCTACAGGTGAAGTTGTTGCTGTGTCTCTTCTCCACAGTCACTCTGCTGCTGACAGTATAGAGGTCATCAGGACCTCTGACTGTCTCTGTAGGTCCAGCAGAGAGCAGCTTCCCCTCACCGTCCAGCCACAACAGCTCAGGCTCTGGATACCAGCCTTTAGACTCACACTGCAACACCACTCCACTGAAGGTGGAGTTGGTTGCCTTGACGACGGGTGAGGAGACAGAACCTGTTGGTGGGAAACGGGAGAAATGTACAGTTGGTTCAGATTAAATCCTCACAAATAATTACCAGTAAACCTGTGCAGATGTGTTGTAGATGCATTTTTATTCCTCTGCGACACTCAGAGCCATATGGTTTTTGGGTTGTCTCATGGACACGATATCTCAGAAACACCTTGACAGAACTTCTTCAAGTTTGGCCCAAACATTCACAACAACTCAAGGATGAACTGATTCAATTTTGGGGGTCAAAGTTCATTGTCATGGTGACCTGACAATACGTTGATTTCGCCTTGTGAATGCAATATCTCCAGAACTCTTCAAGGGAATCTCTTCAAATTTGGTACAAACTTTCACTTGGACTCAAGGACGAATTAGTCTTTGGTGATCAAAGGTCAAAGGTCAGAGTGACCTCAAACTCTGCAAATTGACCACCAGAGTGAGAAAGTGACAGAGTTGTGGCACCTCCATTATATCTGGTAGAGTTGTCTGTCAAAGTGAAAAAAATCACTGCAGTAAAGTGGGCGGCCATTTCTTCTTCAATATACAGTAGCTCTGTTCAGGCTATCAGATCAGTATATTTGTTTTCACTTTATTTTTAAAAGATGAAACTGTAATCAGCAGCAGTCTTTATTTTATGAATTAACAATAAAGATTACAGCATCTTAGCATTATGTTTCCCAGCATGTTGACACTATGATACAGTATGTTAATAACATGTTATTTCAGCAGGAACTTTGAATTAGCTTCTACTGTCGTGTCTACTCTCTTCCTCTTTTTCTTCATTGTGTTTTACAGCAGTGTGGATACGCTACATGCTTGTGTTCACAGTCTCTGCATCTGGCACCAATGATTCATTTATTACTGTCATACAGCCCACAGCCCTGGGCGGCTATTACCACAACGTTTCTATCACTCATGCATAACGTCTGTTACAGGAAGAGCTGGAAATATGAACTCAGCAAAGGGAATGCAAACTTCTGAAGAAGAAACAAAACTATGGCAGAGAGGGAGTCATTAACGGTCACTTCACAGAAATGATAAACAGTTTGTTTGCTCTTTTCTCTTGTGGTATCTAGTCATGCAGGTAGTTTGGCTTTTAATTCTCCAGGTGTAGAGATATTGATCTGTGAGATTTGTATCTTAAGTACATGGAGGTAGATGGTAGATGCTACATGCTTTATATTTTATGACTCTAGATAAAAAAGAAATTAATCTGAAACTAGTCTGAGTTGCGAAGCCAGACAACCACTAGAAGGTGAGTCTAGTTTGAAAATGGTGTTGCATTTAAAAAGTTAGGTCACTAACATCCTCAGATTACTGACAGACTGACTCACCAACAACAAGTTGGACAAAAGCGTCTTTGTGCACTGCAGGAATGTAACATCTGTATTTTCCTTCATCAGACAGTTTCACACTGAAGATTTTCATGGAGACGTTTCCTTGTTCCAGTTCATCCACAAACAGTCGTGTTCGGAAATTATAAGAAGGATTTTGAGTCTGATACTCCAGTCGTCCATCTTGGTGGACATGGATGTACTTTGGGTGCAAACCAGGTTTAATCCACTCCACAGTCCCCGCACTGATGGCAGGTTCAAGGCAGCAAGGTAGGATGACATCATCACCAGTCAAGGCTACTATTGGTTGGTGTGAGCAAATCAGATCTGAATGTCCTACAAGGTGAAATACATGACAAAAATGAACATGATGCATAAAATTGTATTTGCATGAGTAGAGAAAATTGAATTTTCTCAGTTGCATACCAAATAAAAAATGTAAAAGAATATAATAAAAAATCAAAATATAAATAATGGTTTTGGATGTTTTGAAAATAAATTCTCTTTAGAATATTAAAAATGTTGAAAAATGTTGCTACCGGCCAGACCACACATATACTTGTTTCCTATCTCGGTCTGATTCAATCCTGAAGGTTCGATCATTATTATTTAAATAAAAATAAAAAGTGAAAGGATTATTTGGCTTCCATATTGTTATGGGGTTGGTTGTGGGCCACCAGCATTTTGAGATTTTTAAAAGGGTTGAGTTGGAAAAGGTTGGGAACCTGACATACCACATGACAGAGAAGTAAATACACCTTGGCTCCGATGGTTCGTTATCATCAAGGGAAGTGTTGAGTGTTGTAACTGCCAAGAATTATCTCTGTTCTATCTCTGAATTATCTGTTTTCCCGTGAGAACTGAAAACAAAACTTCTGCTTTCCTGCCAGCTTGCTTTTGTCTTCTCTAATGCATCACATTACGTGGAACCATACAGGTTAGATAAATTATATCTATATCATCCCTGGAGGCTTTTATCCGCTTATATTTACTGCAGCCAAATGATCCGTCTGTTTAAACAAGGGTCGTCTTGGTTACCAGGGTTATTATCTCACTGACTGTTGTGTAGCAACAGTCATGGAAAGTCCCTGTTACTTCACTGACCCTCTGATCTGAGGGAAATTAACAGTTGATGAAAAGCTGAAAATAGATGACTGAAAACAAAATATATTAAATATGTAGTTTTTCTTCAATTCTCCAAGCACTTTATAGACTGCGTTTAAAGTATTATTGAGAGTATTAGTAATAGTATTTTGATGTAAACTGTGATCGAGCTATAACTTTATAAATGTACCTGCAGAGAAGTGAAGGATCAGGACGATGGGAACAGTCTGAAGAACCAAAGCAATGAAGGCAACGAGCCTCGGTTTAAACTCCATGCTTCAGGTGAAACATCTTCAAGTCTGGAAACTGAAAAACGAAACATCAGTAAAATCTCATAACATAAAATCATCACTGAGCAAGAAAAAAAGACAAGAAATATAACAACATAAAGCCAAATACCCCTTTCTCTCACAGCTTCTCTTACTCTGAGCCTTTCATGGACTGGTTCAAACATTTGCATTTGCTTTAGGGAACAGTAAAAACAATGGTGTTGGGTTAGCTTAGCTTTGCAGCAGGTTTGTCCTGTTCATCAGCAGGATGCAGCAGGATGTCTTTTGTGTGTGTGTGAATCGCTCTGATGGAAAGATAAGCGAGTCTTGAATTGAATCAGCTTCTTCAAACCTGCATAATGTTTATCTGATTATAGTAGTTCTCAGCAGTTTTCCTTGTTCACACATAATAAAACATAGATCATCATCTCCTGCTCTGTGTGAGCGGCGGCAGGACGAGCCTCGCTGCAGGATCCCTGACTCATCTGATATCCACAGCTGATAGATTCTTATCTGCCCTCAGAGAAACTTGTCATGTAAAAGATAAAAATTAGAATTGTGTTTCCCAACGGCTTCAAACTGAAGCTGAGACACTTTAATGTCAGATCCACGGCTCTTTGTTGACTCTGCTGCTCAGCCTGGTGTCAGACAAGTAGGAAACAGTTCATTCATTTGCCTACATCCTAAAAATATTTGCATTTGTTTTGCATAGATTACTCATCACCCTCCTACACACCTCTCTGACTGTTGTATCTCGATCAAACAAGAAGCGCTGTTGTGTTCATCGGTGAACTTTAAACCACCATTAAAGTCCTTTCCCATGAATTGATTAATTCCAATTAACTTCTGAAAATAGTCAGAGTCTGTTAGCCATTCAAAAAACATTTTAAAAGTTCAGATATCAAATATAAAAATCGTTTCTTGCCTCTACACTCACCTTTTCTTTCTCTGAGGTCTGGATGACAAGCATCAGCCGTTAGCATCAGTCTCACTATCCTCTGACTCCTCCCCATTACCCAGGCCCCTCCCCATTGCTGCCTCCTGATTGGATGGGATGAATGAGTGGGTGGTCACTTCTTTCAGACTGCTCAGCCCTGGGATTCACACAGCAACAGCAAAAGTGACATGTTGAAATATCTGCTGTGAAAAAGCCATGTGTTAAAAACCTATCAGTCATGTTAAGATTAACGGTTCTTTTCAAATGTCTTTATATCAGAAATCTGGTTTTTCTTTCACGTGATGGTCTGAAACCAACACGGATGCGTCCTCACTACACCTTTTGCAACTTCTTTATAAAATTGTGTGTTTTGTTGAAATGTATAGCACCTGTGGCCAGATTTCAGCCGGCCACCACAATGGGTCACACTATTGAAATGGTTTCATAAATAAAATCCTTATTCTTTGACGTATGTGATAATCCACCGTCACAGGTTCCTCTTATTGGAACGACAGTCAAAATAAATGAAACTTTGTTCTTCTTCTTAAAAACAAGGTTTATTTTCACGTAAACAAGGTTTATTGACCATAAAAATCCAAAAGACAGTGTAAAAGTCACGGTAATGAACCCTCCAACTGAGTTTAAACCTCATACACAGCGCTGTTGATGCATCAACACCAAAATAACTCGTACAGGAAGAGGGTCTAACCTACATTATATTCATCTGCTGCTGTGTGATGCTCAGACAGTCAGACAGCAGCAAGACGACATGGAGGCCACAGCTCTCTGCTTCACCCTGAGTGAGTTCTGAGTCCGCCGCTGCTTCAGGTTGCTCTTTCTATATTTCAGAATTTTCTAACATCTAACAACATCTCAATATCTTTATATCTGTCATTACGTGACAATAAATGTATGATATAGTTTTCTATTGAACTTACATTTGCATATTGAATGATCTGCAGAGTGTCTGATGTGTCCAGTGTTGAATGTGCTGGTGCTGCAGGCTGCGTATGGAAACCGCAGTCATGCTCTGAGAGCAGGTGAGTCGCAGACACTTAATGATTTACCTGCAGACTTAAATATAATATGCATGTTGTTTAACTTGTCTTGAGTAATAGATTACTTTTCACCGTCCGTCTTCTGTGCATCTCCCTCAAACAAGATCAGCTGTTTGATCCATGTGAACTTAAAGAACAGAGCAGAACTGCGTCTAATGAACGACATAAGTTGGTTCTAACAGCGAGACCTAGAGTCTTTTATTCAGGGCAAGTAGTTCAAAATATATATGGAAAATATAGTTTCCAAAAAACCCATTAATATTGACTTGGGTGTAAATGGAAAGTTTGTTATTGGAAAATACTGATGTGTCTGTAATATATAATATACTGCAGAGTGCTTTACAGAGAACATACTGGGAAATATTGGGAAATTAATAAGAAATTGCAAACTAATAAAATAAAGCATTCTACCAACAAATGTTTAATTTAATTTAAATCTCCTCAATCTGACAGATATTCACACAATCAGTTCCATGTTTGTTTCATGCTCCTTCCAGATGAAAACATTTGGTCCTAAAGTCTTAGACACCAAATTCTTCGATGAATGCCTCTTGTTTTTTTCTAATATTTGTGATCTGATGTTCTCCGTTAATCTCAGATGCAGCTTTTCCAAACATCTTTCCGTCCAGACTGCAGTTCTTTGAGTACGAGTCCGTCTCCTTCACCTGCGAGCAGTCCGGTGGCTCGTCTCCATGGCGATGGCTGAGGAACAAGGTGGAAATCATCCAAACGTGCACCAACGGCACGGTGCCGCCGGCGGTGAACTGCACCATCAACAATGTCTTTGAGCGAGACAGTGGAGAATACTGGTGCGAGGCCGGAGGAGGAGAGAGGAGCAGCAGTGTCAACATCTCCGTCACGAGTGTGTTTATACAAAATGACTCACAAAAAGCCAGAATTCAAAGATTTAAGTCAGAATTCTATTAAAACAAATTAAAAAAAAAAATCATATATGTGAAATATATATATACATATGAAGTAAAACATATGTGTACATATATGTAAAAATTATATATAAAATCTATTAGAAACTGGAATAATCTTTGATTTGCATACTTTATATTTCTAGTAGTGTATTTTTTTTATGTTACCTGCCTTGGGACTACATGGATGTGAATTAGCATCTTTTAGCATCTTCTATCATATATATATAAATATATATATACATATGAAAACATAAGTAAATAAGTAAATAAAAAATATATGTTTCAGCTGGCTCTGTGATCCTGGAGAGTCCTGCTCTTCCTGTGATGGAGGGAGACAACGTGACTCTGCGCTGCAGACTCAAGATGAATGCCGCCAACCTCCCAGCTGAGTTCTCTAAAGATGGCCGCCACATTCAGAATGGATCTGAAGGAACCATGAGCATCCACAGCGTCTCCGGCTCTGATGAAGGACTCTACAGGTGCAGCATGGATGGAGCTGGAGAGTCACCACAGAGCTGGCTGACGGTGATGCAGAACGATTTTGAAGGTATTCAGCTTCTTTTCTAATACTTTCTATAGATTAATGAACAGTTATGTCGGGTCACATTTGCAGGTAAAGTCAACCACTTACTCTTTAACAACATCCTGTCACAATCATTTCTCTACAAGCCACTGAATCATCTTCGTCTCTTTAAAACTTTTATGTATATTAAACAAGAACGTCATGACGCACATGTTCAGGTGGCTCTGTGATCCTGGAGATTCCCGCTCTTCCTGTGACCGAGGGCGATGCTGTGACTCTGAGCTGTAGAAACAAATCGTCGTCCGCCGACGTCCCGGCCGTCTTCTCCAAAGACGGCCTCTTCATCGGGACCAGCGCCACCGGAAACATGAGCATCGACTACGTCTACAGGTCTCACGAAGGACTCTACAGGTGCAGCATCCCTGGAGCTGGAGAGTCAGCAGGAAGCTGGCTGACTGTCAGAGGTGAGACACAAGCATTTTTCAAAATAAAAGCCCTGAGTTTGGTAATTTGGCATAAAGTCAATTCATAACAAGTAAAGTTACCTGACTGTAACTCAGTTGCAGCCGAATTATTCACTGAGTTTGTGAAATGTTTATGACACAGGAAAGACGTTTGAAACATTTATTTTATTATGGAATAAAATAAGCCGGCGGCGGCGTTATGTTTTCACGTTGTCTCTCCGTCCGTCCCGTTCTCGTGAACACGACATCTCAGTAAATGTCAAAAGTCTATAAAAGGATAAAATGAACTGATGACATTTTATATCCAAAAGGTCAAAGGTCAACTTCACAGGAAGGGGAGACTGTGACCATATTTCCTGCAACTTGGCTGCGAGGCGGTGATTCTAGTAAATTCTAATAAGATTGAATAAAGGTCTTAGATTTTCATGCGGTGCGTTGCTTTAACATTCTCTGTCGCGGCTTCTGTTTTGTGTTTGGTCATTTTCAAAAGACGAAATAACATCACAACTCGACAGTCGTCCTGTCACAGCAGATTGTTTCTGTCGTCTTTGCAGCGCTCCACAGAGACGCCTGGATCTTCTCAGAACACTTCCTCCATATCCTTCTCCTCGTACGGACGGTGGTCACCGTGGTGATGGTGGCTCTGCTGCTGCTGCTGGTGGCGCTACTGCACTGTGGGAAACTCGGAGGTTCACAGAAAAAACTCCAGTCACGAGACGAGATAAAATATCACGACTAAAACTCATGAAAGACTTGAAGGATTTTTGAAATTTCATCTAAATGTGTGTGTTTGAGCGCAGCACAGCGTCATTCAAGGCTTGAGGTTTTTGTGCTGGTTGTCGTCACGCTGCTGAAAAACCACCGAGGGAGCCGAGAGACGTGAGACCTATTTCAAAAGACGTGCATGAGCTCTGACGCTAAGTCTTCTTCAGGGTTTTATTTAGATGCTACAGACGCAGTTTATAATTTAAGTCTCTCACACATTTAATCACATGGGAAACAACAGACAGGACGACGTCAAGGGGCTCGTGACAACATGCTCTTACAGTTTTATAGAGAAACAGAACAAACGTTTCCTTTTTTTACTTTCTTTAGTCTGTGGCAATAAGTCTGAAAAACATGTTCTGTTCAAGCTGTGTCGTTCTTCGTGTGTTGGACTGTGATGATCATGTTTTCTCCACCTGATCGTTCATATGATCAATACTGTTGTATGATACATGTTTGAGTTAAAGTTTCTCCAGTCATGTTTTGAACTGTGTAAAAATCCTCTGCTGTGATTCATATTTAGTTGAACATTGTTTCACACATAGAAACTGGGCCTGACGCTCGCCTCTTCTTACTTCCTGATTGATGAACCTGGATCAGGCCTTGTGCCCCGCCCACCACCTGCTTCCTCCAGGTGGACAGGTGAAAGAGCAGAGTATCAAGATTCAGACTTGTTGAGACAAGAACCAGGGACTAGCCGACGGATCAGAAAGGTTAGCATAGTTAGCATCTGTTATTTGTTTATGCTGTGTGTTAGCTTGTAACTGGCAGTGGCTTATGCAGTGTTAGCAGTTGTGCTAATGCTAACTCTCACTCTCTGTACTGACAAGGTTTCAGGTTTATTTCCGATCTTCTCTTTCTTAAATGAGCTGCTTTGGGTCTGTTTTCCATACTCACAATCTGCGTCCATATTGTTACTCATTCATTTTAAATAAAAAAAGTTTTTTTATTGCACATAAAGTCAAAATAATCATCTAAGAGCCTCTTTTTTCTCATTTCATTTTCAGCGCAACCCAAATATTTCTATTGATACTGTTTTATTTCCTCATATTTAAACGCATTTTAATGAGCATATTGATTCTCTTGTGCAAACCAGCTGTGGATTCAAGTGACACTATGACTTGTCATCTAGCACCACCAGCAGGACAAACTTCACCTGTGCCATAAGAAACACTTATTAAAACATTTAAAACACTTTATAAATCATAAATAAAAAAGTTAAAAGTTTTCATGCATGGTAAAAGGAGCCTTATTGTAATTCATTAATAAATGATGATGGGTTTTACACTTTACATTAAGGCTCCTTTTTACCAGTTATAAATGTTAGTAACTCATTAGATTAATGAGGAGGAAGCTTTAACTTACCTGCATCAGCGTATGAAAAATCTGTTATAGCTTGTTTATAATTGTCATAATTGTCTAATTAATTTTAAACATGTCTATCCTCACATTCTGGGAAAGAGTCTCAGACTTTACTGTTTATAATATCAACATATACTGTGTGGGATAAATATATATATTTATGTAACATATGTCTACAATATGAGCACACATACATAAATGTATCTGTATATATGCCAGTATTTGATATTGTTCCAGTTTCTAATAGGTGTCATATAAAACAAAAATCGATGTCATATATTCCATCCTCGTGAGCAGTGACAGAGAGTTTCGGGCACTGCAGCTTTCGTTAATCTACCAGTATCTGCTGGATATGAGTTTGTCACACACACACACACACACACACACACACACACACACACAGCTGATAAACAAGCCTCTGATTAACTTTACAACCAACTGAACGACTCACTTCCAGTCATCGTGGGACTTGTAAAGGTTCCTCGTCCCCACAGGGTGACACTCAAAGCTAATGCTAAGCTAAGATTTGAGAGGGTGTGTTACCTGTGACTGGAAGCAGCCAGCAGGTGGCAGCAGAGGAGCTTCAACAGCTGATCACATAATGAACTCCCTGCAGGTCGTCAGGTGAAGCCTTCCTAACATGAGTCCACTGTAAATGATTCAGTCTGAGTGAACTTTGACCTGTGGGAGCAGCATAGAAGGAGAACAGGGCGATGATAGAGGGTAAATGCATTTTGTCCTTATTTTAGTATTTGATAAGGAGCTGTAAACAGTTAATGTCCCCACCCTGCCCACACGAAGCGAGAAGCAACTTCACATGAGCAAATATGGTCTCACTGCAGAGCATCAGCTCTTTATCTCTGTAACACACACAACAAACACTGAATACTGACACGTAAAGGTTCCTCGTCCCCACAGAGACACTCAAAGCTAATGCTAAGCTAAGATTTGAGATGGTTCACTGTCACATCAACAACCAGGAAGCACCTGCACCAAATCTCACCTGAGTCTGGACTCTAGTTATTGATTACCATCAGCTGTTTCATCTGCATGTACATGAGAAGGATGGCTGTGCTATAGGTAACTTTGAGCAGGAGCGTGGGTCACATGACCGACCTGTTGCCTTGGTTACATCTGATCCAGAAGCAGAAGTTTTTAAAAGAAACCGACCATGAATCCAGCAAATTAATAAAAACTGTTTATTTTATTCTTTGACAAAAACGTCCCAATGGAAAAAGCCACAGTAACATGTACATCTGTATTGTTTACCGTGTACAATGATGATAACGTTTATTATAAACAAAAAACATCATGTCATTTTACATCTGTGTGTATCTCATTGTGCAGATGTTTAATGAGCATATTGATTCTCTTGTGCAAACCAGCTGTGGATTCTAGTGACACTATGACTTGTCATCTAGCACCACCAGCAGGACAAACTTCACCTGTGCCATAAGAAACACTTATTAAAACATTTAAAACACTTTATAAATCATAAGTAAAAAAGTTATAACAAGTTTTCATGCATGGTAAAAGGAGCCTTATTGTAATTCATTAATAAATGATGATGGGTTTTACACTTTACATTAAGGCTCCTTTTTACCAGTTATAAATGTTAGTAACTCATTAGATTAATGAGGAGGAAGCTTTAACTTACCTGCATCAGTGTATGAAAAATCTGTTATAGCTTGTTTATAATTGTCATAATTGTCTAATTAATTTTAAACATGTCTATCCTCACATTCTGGGAAAGAGTCTCAGACTTTACTGTTTATAATATCAACATATACTGTGTGGGATAAATATATATATTTATGTAACATGTCTACAATATGAGCACACATACATAAATGTATCTGTATATATGCCAGTATTTGATATTGTTCCAGTTTCTAATAGGTGTCATATAAAACAAAAATCGATGTCATATATTCCATCCTCGTGAGCAGTGACAGAGAGTTTCGGGCACTGCAGCTTTCGTTAATCTACCAGTATCTGCTGGATATGAGTCAGTTCGTTGTTCGTTCATGGGGTTTCTGTCACACACAGAGCAAATAGTCCAAGGTTCAAAAATGTATCTCAGCAGTGACGTCACTGAGAGACGCTGTATCAGTCTGTTTCATCCTCAAACTTTTTGTTTATTTCCCAGGTGAGAAAGGATCCATTCAGATCTACTGTATAATAATTGTCAGTTCAATCAAACAACGACTGTTTAGAAATGTACTTTTCGGAGGTTCGCAAAATGTATTAACTTCTGTGACAGTACAGAAACAATTAACCGTCTCTCAGGTTGAATGTAAAATGTGAACAGCTCACCGTCAGAGGAAGACACGAGGACACAGAGGGACAGAAAAGTCCCGCCGAGTGACGCCGGTGTTAAAGAAGTAAAGAAAATACAAGAAAAGAGTGTTTATAAGCAAGTCTAGATGAACGTTTTTACTAAATTTGAAGAAGTTCCATCAAGGCGTCACTGTAATGAGATGGACGGACGACCCGAAAACAATAAGCCTCCTACTCTGAATGGCGCTGGTGTGGAGGCATATTAAAACACTGCAAACCATAATAACGAAGGAAAACCTCAACACAGGAAGTTGCACATATTTGTTTGAATTGTTCTGGAGGTGATTTGAAGTTTCGATCTTCATCTCTTCATGAGTTCTGCTCATTCCTTTGACCAGAACTTCAAAAATCAGCTCTGAAGCTTCTGCTGCAATAATTATCTCACTGGTCACATCCTTCAGTTTTCTTTCACTACAATAAACTCAGAACAACTTCTCCTCAGTTTGAGCTCAGGATAATACAATAAAAGTCCCATTTAGTTTCAGCCAAGCCTCTGAATCAGACAGTGACACATCACTAGCAAAGATGGTGGATGATGATTGATGGACGAACATACAGAGAGAGAGAGCAGCACGGCATGTCTCTCGCTCAAAGTGTTGCGGAGTTATGACGCCTTAAAGACGACGTGATATCTGGGAGGTTGTACGCTGCTGTGGGCCTCAGAGGGTTTATTTGGTGGCTTTAACTGGAACAGTCAGTTCTCAGCATGTGTCAGTCAGTTTTGTGCTGATGTGACAAACACGTTTTTGACCAATATAAATAGCAGATGGGGGGGTGGTCTCTCTACGTGATGAGCTGTCAGTAGTAGTGAGTTAATGTCGCCTGAACTGCAGAGATAAACCGCACAGGAAGAGATGGCTTTCACAGCCGCGCTTCACATCGATGCTCAGACAGTCAGCAGCAAGGCGTCATGGAGGTTACGGCTCTCTGTAACCACCTGTGTGAGTACTGACTCAATTTCATATTCTTATACCGTACATCAGAAAAGTGTATGCAACACTTTAAAGGATACTTTACATTTGGAAATGGTTAAAAGTGATACATCAGAACAGCAGCAGGTACAAGAAGCAACACCATCAACATCACTGTCTCTAGCATGTTTTAAGATGCTGTTTACGTCATTATTGATTTTACAAAATAAGAGCACACATGACAAATGGATAAATAAATAAATGCAGAAATAATCAATTCCTTTATTCATGCATTTCTACATGCAGAAACACTTTTGAGTGATTGCAAAATAATGTTACACGTATCTTTAAGAAACCCCTCGCTGAATTATCAAACTCAAAAAACTGAATCATTGTGTTACATTCATACTAATTAACATCAGAGTTGAACTTGTATTGCATGAACTGAGACGCTCTACAACTTCCATCAACATCCCAGAATATTTTAACTCCATCTGCCAAATGTCTTTAACATACATTACGTTTACGCTGCTGCATAATGGATCATAATGTTCAGAAAAACTAGTGACTTCACATGAATTCACCTATAAAAGTTTGATTGGCTGATACACGGATGTCGTCCTTTATCCTTTCAGTGTTGAATGCGCTGCTGCTGCTGCTGCTGCTGCTGCTGGCTGCACGCAGTCAGACAGGTTGTGGTAAGTGTGAAATATTTCATGATATTTGCATTTTATTTTTGCTGTTTTGTACAATTAATCAATTCCCGACACGAAAATCCACCTAAACTGGCAGAACCCCATGTTTCCTTTTGCTAAACACCCGAATAACTGCTGGGAACGTTTACATACAAGCAAAAGCAACTACCCTGCTCATGAGTGAACTGTGCCACGTTTTGCACTTTCATTAGACTTCAGAAACGTCCATTACAAATTAATATACCTCCACCAATTTGTTCATATGGTACTAATTTTTATGTTTCCAATATCATAGTTTTGAATTTAGTGTTTCTCAAACAGTGTGAGCGAGCGCAAAGCCTGGGAGTGAGCAGAGTATATGTGGTGTTTTCAATATTAAACCAACTCATACTGCATGTATATTCTATATATATTATTATTTGAATTGGTTGTTGACCAGTGTTGTTGGACTTACAGCAATGTGACACTGTTCACTCACGTAGCTTCACCAGTTTAGGGTATATGTTTTACGTCTTATGTCAAATGATTAGCGTGACATTTGAACTATGGTTTGGTTGAAACACACAATAAAAACATGAGAATAAAGTTGAATAAAGAATAAAGAAGCTATAACGTTTGGGAGAAAAAATTCAGAGTAATATAATCTTTCTACCATTGACCCAAAGCAATGACCTTTATTTCTCCTTAACTTCACAAACAGTCACTGAATTCATTTCATGTTATATGTCCGATAAATCCACAGTCCTCGAGCTGAAAATACTTGTAGCAGTGATTGTAATTGTTTTGCCTTGGTTTTGCTTTTCTTTTGAATGTGCGTAATGATTTTCAGCTGTGACTTGTCGTACTCTGTTTCTTTGTCTCAGGTGCAGATGTTCGTATCGTCCCGTCCAGACTGCAGCTCTTTGACCACGAGTCGGTGTCTTTCAGCTGTCAGGGGTCTAATGTCTCAGCCGGATGGAGAGTCAGGAACATCAAGAATAGGACTTCATGTTTGAAGTCCACAGTGACCTGCACCAATAACTATGCCTTGGTGTCAGACAGTGGAGAATACTGGTGTGAAGCTGCAGGAGGAGAGAGAAGCAACACAGTCAACATCACAGTCACCGGTACGTTGATTGTACTTCAGCTCTGAAAGCACAGTAATGTTCCTGTGAGCTGCTCATTCTGCCTGTTAACATGTTGTCATGTTGTTCAGGCGGCTCTGTGATCCTGGAGAGTCCAGTCCTCCCTGTGAGGGAGGGAGAATCTGTGTCTCTGCGCTGTAGAACCAGGAAGAACGTCTCCGACCTCACGGCTGGTTTCTATAAAGATGGCCTCCTCATTGGGAGCAGCTCTACAGGAAACATCGCTATTGAAAATGTTTCCATGTCTGATGACGGCCTCTACAAGTGTAACATCTCTGGAGCTGGAGAGTCTCCACAGAGCCGACTGATGGTCACAGGTGAGACGCAGTGACTGTGTTACTGAATCATTTGGCAGAATACATTTCAGAAGTGATATAATTGCTTCTTGACTTATGTTCAGTTGCCGTGTTCCTCCGGTCCAGGAGGTGTTAGGGATCAGGGTTCACATCCATTACATTGCAAATTATGTAAAATCACTGGTTAAGGTTCGGGATCTGGTTTAGAAGTTTGGAAAGCTGAAGGTTACAGTACAGCAGACCAGCGTGGTATCATAAACAGTGTATCAATAACACATTAATTTCTTTACATCATTTCAGGTGTTATCATGAAACTTTTTTTCTTTTTTTGTTGTTTCTCCACTGACTAACTCCACCTAAACAACACTAAATGACACATGAAAAGCTTAAAATGTGTAGACAGGACAAACAAAATGTCCCTGTAAGCAGCGCAGTATGTAAATAACCCCATGGTAACACATGGAGCTAATCTTCAGACACATACTGTGAATGCTTTCATTATGTTACAGTGATTCTTTCTGTTATGTTTGCAGCACTTCACGGAGAGACCAGTCCATCCACAGATCACTCTGTTTATATCTTCCTCCCCTTCAGGACTGTGTTCATCACTGTGTCATTGGTTCTGCAGCTGTTGGTGGTAGCACTCTTTCACTTTGGGAAGGTGGGATCATTCCTACACAAACCCAGCTTGAATGAGCAGCAGATAACTGTACGTTTCAGGGAAATCTGAATACAAGTACTAAGCTTGGCACAAATCCTCCTTGGGTATTGCTCTCTCAGCCACTCAGAAATTCAAAATGGCTGCCATTTCCACCAGGGCCAACATTACTGGCAATGAAATGTCTTTTATTTTCTCCCTGAGTGATATAGGTGTCAAATCATACAAGATATCAATGTAGAAAGTGAGCTAACTCAAAATAAAGTCATTACTTTGTGTTTTCTGCATTTCTGCATTTAAAAATAGTTTTTTTACTAAAAAATTTAATTCATTTTGCATAAATTTCTCTTTTAAATGGGAACATTGTAAAATAGTTTCTTGGTTCATATTAAGATATTAGGAGGTTTCTTTTGGTGATAATGTTGCAGACAACATGAAGAACGGTTCGTCTGAGGGAAGTTCTAAACATGATCAACTATTTGCTGTGTGAATGTGACATTATTACGTCATGCCTATTTTATGTGATTGGTCCATTTCATTTAACGTGGCTGATTCTGAGAAAAAACGAAAAGTAAAACAAGTTTCCTGGAAGCTTGAGATGACAGTCCAACTACTAGCAAGCTAGTTAGCTTATAGCAGCTACCTCTGATACGTCACACATTCATGTAAAGTTTCATATTGAAGACCTAACTTTGAGGTATAAAGTGTTTCAAGCATTAACCACTGAAATGTCAAATAGTTGCAATCAGTTGAAAATAGTGTGATTCATTGGGTAAATTTATGTGGTGAAACATGTGTTCCCTATGCTGGAAATGGCGGCCATCTTGAAATGTCATGTAACTAATGGGATTTATCATAATTTACAATATACTGTGTATTATGTATATTCAGGTGTAGCATGAAGCCATGGAGGGACTTCAGCACATGGAGCAGCTTTTTCAGGTGTTTCAAATGAAATATTGAGAGGTGGGTGTTCACGTATTCTGCCGTTATCAGACATGACTTTGTCACAAGCAGAAAACCACAGAGGTGCTGGAAGTGAAGTGAAGCTCTTTTCAAAAGGCTTGTTCAGTCTTTTATTTTAGATGTGACAGATGCTAGAGGGAGTTTCAGCTTCTCACACACAAAGAGGTTGAAGGCGTTCTGTAGCAGCAACAAAAAGCTAATGCAGTTTGAAAGACAATCTCACTGGCAAATTATATATTGATTGATATATGGAGTCTCAGTCAGTTTTTCAGTAAATACTTTATTTGCTTGCATCTTACTGCATCAGGAGATGTTCAGGCCAGTTTGACTCAAACTTTCACAACCATTGAGAGGGAAAGATTGTGTTTTCTTAAGTTGCAGTGCATTGAGCTCTCAGGGCCACCGTACAAAGTGGTATAAATCATACGACATGTTTGGGACTATATGAATTACTGCAACTGCAAATGCAATGACTGTGTTCAAACCCTTGACTTTAAATCAAGCATATGACTCATGGTTCTTCACCAGGGATTTCCTTTCTCCGTGCTCCTCTTTTGTCACATCTGTGAATGACGTCGTCCTAACCGGGACATGGTGTGGATTACAGATCTCTGTCTGGGCTCAATGTGTTTTTTATTATTGTATTATTCTGTTTTATGATGCTTGTTTTCATTTTGAAATGTTTATATATTTGTTTTTGTGTTCAATTTTGTACTTGAATGGCATAGAGCTGCACGTTTTGCTGTCTGAATGATAATAAATTATTTAGCACTTTAGCAAGAATGAGCAGCTCTCAGAAGTCAAGTACAGACATTTGAATTTCTGTTAAACCATGTGAGCAGCTTCTGGTCGAGTGTCTAGATAAATATAAAACCCTCTGACTCTGTGTCTCAATTTAACCACGACAAAGTCAGTGGAGAACAGCCACAGCATCTCTACCTCTGTCAACAAAAGCGGGTTTATTTTAGTCTCAAGTCACAATGTAGAGTAACCGTGTCGATTCAGGGTTCCCATGACGACTAGATTCAGGTGCTCCACAAGGTAAAGCCCTTCGTCTTCACACAGAGACTCCGCCTGCATGGTTTGTCTTGGTCTCTGTGCAAACAGGAGGGAAATTCAAGGAGTGCTGAGAACTTACACACACTTTTATTGAAGGTGTCTTTCCTTTACACGACTACCTTAAGAAACACTGATGGATAATGTTAAAGATGAACTTTATCACTTTAATCACAAGAGCTGCAATAAAAACATATATACCAAACTGGCGACACAAATGTTGAGGCAAACAGCTGATCTTTGTGTGACTGTGAATAAATCAGGTGAAATGATAAAACACACTCATGTAAATCTCCTCCTCCGTCATTTGGACCAAACAAAGACTGAATTTCATCCAATTAGAACCACGTTATCTCATTAGCAGTGAGGGTCAGCTGGTTCGTCAGTTCCACAGTTTTGTCCAGAGCAAGAAATCTTGACAGTAATTACAAAGGAAAATCTGATGTACAGATTTATGGATAGATTCCAATGATTATGGCGACCTTTGACCTCCTTGGTATGCTGCATGAAATTTTGATAGATAATGCATCCTTTTGATAAACATCTGATTTTAGAGATGCAGTGGCCTTTACTGAAGGAAATGACAGACAACAGCTCTACCATCAGAAAGTAACTGAGCACCTGCACTTTACTTGACTATTTCCACCTTCTATTACTTTCTACAACAGGCAGCACGATAATACAACATACATGTTCAGCTAATAAATTATAATGTAACATCACAGGCAGCAGGTGGCAACACAGGAGCAACTGTGACATGGATCAGGTTTCACTCGAACAACTGATGCAAGAAATTTGTGCACAGCACTGAATCTCCTTTTTATTAACTATACACATATGTGAGAATAATAAGTCCTCTTATAGCTGACATATAGGGCAGCATTACTCTTGATAAGGGGACGTATGATGATCTGTATGTGGTGCCTTGTATGTTCAGTGGTGATTATTATCTTTATTCCAAGCTCTGATTTTTATAAATGTTCATTAGAAAAAAAAAAAAAAAAGGGGGGGGGGGGGGGTGTAGTGTACAGTCACGTACTCCAGCAAGTCGAGTCGTCGCTCTCTGATGAATGAACTGGTCCCCGCCCACGGGAAGGATATGAGAATGTGTGGAATGTGTTAAGGCTGAACAGGATCGGTCCTGTTCGTCAGTCCATCTCTGGCCCGACATCAGCGACAGACATGATTCTTCGCTGGATTCTACCTTTAGTCCGTTTGCTGGTCTGTGTTCATGCAGGTGAGCTGTGTTTCTCTTCACCTGTTATATTAGCCTTTATTTGGACGGTTTTCTGGCCTGAAAACCTAATAAAGTGTTACAGGAATGACGACATTGATATAAATCCTTATTTTCAGACATTCATTCTGAGGTTAGTTATAGTGGGAGAGCCGGAGCAGATAAACGTCATTATAAAAAACAGAAATCAACACCAGATGTTATTTTGTGAAGATGTGGAACAGTTTTGATATAATCTGCCTTTGAACAGAGACACAATGGTGGGACAGAGAACAGTATAGACTTAAGTTGTTTATTTTTTTCTTACTTTTATTAATATTGTCCTTTGTAATATGAAGTTGCAAACATGTTTTGTAACTTATCTTAATAAAGAAATATTAAATTTCATACTTAGGACATATGGCCTGACGATTAATGACAACTATTTGGATTATTTTTCTTTTCTTTTCTGTGATGTCCTCACTCTCACTCTTGGCATATTCTGTTGGTACAACGAGACAAACACACACGTTTTAATAAATGTTGTAAGACACACAGAGATTGTTAAGTGGTGTGAGCTGTACATATCTTATTACCCATACCATTTAAAAAATGTTTTTATTTATGTTATTGCTACTGACATACAGAAAAGACAGATGTATTATCAGAAGCTGACAAAATAATAACCAAAACATCTTGTTTGTTTCTCTTATGCGTTAAAATGAGCGATTATTGAACTAAATTGACCTTGAAACACACTGTCGTACGATCTGTTGTAATTTGGCAGCTGAGCTTGTTGCAACTTTCTCCACCCTATCGGCCATGACAGAACAACGTGTTTAAACTATGTTTTGATTCATTCACACTTTGATAAAAATACAGCTCATGGTGGCGTCAGCCAGGTTACTGGCTGATGGACTCTCACTCTGATTGACCACGGTGGAAGTTGCACTTGGATCCTCTAACCTCTGCTCTGTGTTTTTCTTTGTTTCAGTCCAAGTAAACAAAACAGCTGAACCTGGAGACACTGTCACTCTGCCATGCCGAGCTCCCAGCAGAACAGAAATCATAGTTGTAGAGTGGTCCAGACCTGAACTGGGGACAGAATATGTCTTCATGTTCCGGGACGGGCGTTCTGTTCCTGAACACCAGCATCCATCTTTTCAGAACCGGGTGGTCCTGAAGGACCGACTGATGAAGGACGGTGACGTGTCCATAAAACTGAAGAATGTGACCGTTAATGACACAGGAACATACGAGTGTCGAGTCTTCCAGAGAAGAACAAACCGCAGGAAGAGAGCAAATTTAAATACTGAGCGCATCAGCACCATCTACCTGGATGTTCATCAGTCAGGTGAGTCTTGGTGCAGCTACTTCCTGGTTGTTGCTGTGACAGTGAACCATCTCACCTCAGATGTTGTTGATGAGACTTTGTAGAAATCAGCTGATGTGAGTCATGTGATCAAAGTGCAGGAGATAATGTCTGACAGGAGTTTAAGGAGGAAATGGATTCTGTCCTGTTCTTCACTCACCTACCTGACAGCTGATATCTCTCACCTGCTTCTCTCTGCAGGTCACACAGCTGGACACGACGAGGGTGGAGGAAAGAAAACTTTTTTTATTATGTCTGTTGTTGTGCCTGTTGTTGTGTCTGTTGTTGTGCTTGTTGTTGTGCTTGTTGTTGTGCTTGTTGTTGTGCTTGTTGGTTTTACGATCTGTAGAAAACGTAGAGGTTCATACCAACCTCCTGCTGAAGAAACAGTGTGAAACTGAAATGAAACATTGATAAGGAAACATTTCACATACACTTTTATTGGTTGTTACACAGAGTTCATGGTCTGTTTTTGTCCTGCCTCCCCCCCTCCGTGAGTTGCCACCTTATCGTGGTGGAGGGGTTTGTGAGCTCAGAGGATCCTGGGAGCTGTGTTGTCTGGAGCATTCAGCTCCTGGTAGGGTCTCCCACGGCAAACTGGTCCCAGGTGATGAGCCAGACAAAGAGCAATTCAAAAATGTGTAGTAACTAATACACTTTTAATACCAAAACTTTTTGGTATAAGTGGGTTTTTTTACACTTTTTGTCACCACATTTTGTGATGACATACAAATCACAATGTCACCGCATGCAGTGGAGAAAGAGTGAGCTGTCAGCCGCCGTGTAAACTGGTAAAACAGATTGTTTGTGTGTCGTTGAGTCGCTTGAATCCGTGCTTGTGTGTTTTTAAAATTTATTTCAGAGCTGCAGCTCACTCTTTCTTCTGAAGGGCGCAGTGTAGCCATGTTGTTTCTGGTTTAACAGCAGTGTGTTGGTGACAGGTGTGTTTACAGCTTTCATTATCTGTTCTATGTTGATCGGATCTGAAGCTGACAAATATGCCCCGAAGGTTTTCATATACCTTTCCTTTGCCAGTCGATCATTGTTATTGGGTCTTCTGCGAGTGGAAATGGGGTGTTTTAAGGCAGTGACTGGCCATAACTCCTTTTGAGTTAGAGGTGTTTTTACTTCACTTCAACTCTGTCGCAAATCTGACTCACTCTCTACTAGAGTGTATAATGGTTTGCTGCCAATAAGAGCATGTCTCTGATATGTTTCCTTGTAAAAAAAAAAAAAAAAAATGTAATTCCTTATATGTGAAAACTCCTGCTGGTGTTTCCGGGTGTCAAACTGGGATTTGAGAAAAACTTTCCCTTCAGCAGATGAACGTGAAAACAAACTCTGCTCATACGTGATTGTGACTGATGAGGCTCTGTCAAATAACTGGAGGCTTTAACTGGAGTATTGTCAGCTAAATGTTCCTCACAGTAAACATCCTCACTATGTACAACACCTACTTTACTTTGCTGTTTCATTTCCTGGTTAAATCTATCACTGTGCTTCATGTTCTATCAGCTGATGAAATGTCGTGTATGTTACATTCAAATGAATGAATGTACTCACTTGCTGATTCATTTATAAATAATTATGTGAAATAGAATACTCTGTTAGAAACTCTTCTTTGTTGCTTTGACTTCTGAACTCATGTAAACTCACAAAATAAACATCTCCAGAATGAAATACACACAGATATAAAATAAGAATCAGAAAAGCTTTATTAATGCCTGTATGCCTGCTTTGTTACAGTTACAACACTGAGGTAGTAAGGAGGAAGTGACTTAGAAAAAAGGAAAAACTAGAATGAGATAATAAACAAATGTAAGTGAACAGAAAAATGTTGAAATGCAAACATTGAAAACCATTGTTAAATCTCTTGGTGTTGCGTGCATGTTATCGTAGCTTTTTCTGCTGGGAGGCGATCGTCTCTGAGCTCTGATTAGTTTCAAACATTTATGATGCCACAAATTAAAATAAAATGTGTTTTTGTTTCATCTGCTGGATACATGGTCGGTGCGTTTTCCATAGATGTGAATAAGTGCTTTACCCTGACGACACTCCCTGGGAGGAATTATGGTAACACCCTCGTCTGATGTCACCTGGAATCCTACTGAACCAGTCCCACATGAACCACAGACGTCAGAAGTTGTTTGGCATAGCTGACTTAATAATAGTTCAGATGCCATTCTATATCTGATGTAAAACAGTTCACAAGATCAGGCAGCGTGTCAGTTTTTTATCAACTTTGCACCAACATCCTGCTGATAGAACAGATGTAACCATTCAGTCACCATTCAGAGCTTCCTGGACTGTAACTGTGTATGTGAGAAATGAAAATAAATTGAGCCTTGGTCTGTCCCTGTAATAAGGGACAAAAGAAAATATAGAACATTTATGGGGTGGAGGATTTGTGGTTTGAAGCTGCTCTCTGTTACACTTCCCCCATCAGTTCAGTCTGAATAAGGAGGTGGTTATTGTTTTTTTTTTTTTATCAGACTGGACTTGCAATCCACATACTGGAAATATGATTCATATCTGCTGTGCTGTGCCTTACTGTGACTGTGGACTCCAGCTCTGTGACTTAACACCTGATTTCATCGGATCACCTGATCCAAAGAATGTAAATCCTGTTATTTTAGAAATAATGTTGTTCTGAAGTATGTTTCCAGATTGTTCTGGATGGAAAAATATTCAGTTTGCTGCACAAAGAAAGAACATTTTTAACCTGTGACTCCAATGTGGTCACTGGAAATTAATCCAAGACATTGTTAGAGAGCGGTGTTACACAGAGATCATACATGTTATCTCTGACTGGATTGTACTGATGAATGAATGATGCAACCCATTCAGGAGTTACATCACAAAACTACTGCTTCATGCTGTGACTCTATGATATGACTGGTTGGTGATTGGTTTAAGAAGGTCACATGATGTTTCTAGTGTTGTGTGTCACTTCCGCAGAAGTTGGGGATTTCCCTGGATGGTTTACTCTGGTTTGGACTGGTATTTCAAAACTGACCATTAAAAGCAGGAAGTGTTTTATTAAAAAAAACAAGCGACAGCCTCCATGTTTCCTGAGCAGCGATTATTTATTTTCTAATTAGGTCATTTGTCACCTTTAATAACATATTATTCAGAATCAATAACTCGACTTTATTCCTCGTGTTAGTGAACCACCTGGACTAACATCCTATAAGATCCAAGCACTTTGTCTTTTCATTTCCTTCAGATTTACCTGCTGGTCTTAAAGTGAAAGTGAAAAACAAAAAAACAGCTTTAAAAGTCTTAAATTTAAGTTGGTGGACTTGCAGATGCCCTGTTATAGTTTTCTCTGGCTTTTCATTTAGTTTAGTTTGGATGGACTGTCATCTGTTGAACCAGCTGAAGCTCCTGTAATAGTCTGGTTATGACGTGCTGCCACCTGCTGGCTGATACAGGAAACAGCTCCACAGATAAATGGAAATGGATCACGGACAATGTTTTCTAATATATTTAATATTTGTTCCTCCCAAATAAAAGTAAATCTGCCAGAGATTGTTCAGCTCAGAAGTGATGCTCTGTGGTGACTGCCACGACGTCATCGCTATCATTGCTGTCCTCAGCCAATCTCTGCTCAGCCTGGGTGGGTGGTGCTGTTGCCACGGAGATAGAGACAGGTCGGTCATTTCCTGTCAGGAGTTAACCATAAGATTTAAATACAGTTTAAAAGAGGCAACACATGATAATTAAACTATTGTAAAGAACATCAACATTACAGAACTGTAAATGATACTAACAGAGGTATTGTATTGATTGATTGATTGATTGATTGATTGATTGATTGATTGATTGACTGATTGACTGATACCTGTGGGTCTCTGTCGATATAAAGACACCATAATGACAGTGGAGATGAAGTATGGACAGAACACCACCAGGTGGTAGAGCAGTCTGAATACAACCTGGAGGGGGACTGAGGCGGAGGGCGGGGCTGAGGCGGAGGGCGGGGCTGAGGTGGGAGGAGCCAATGTAGAGGTGGGAGCGGATGAAGTTGTAGGTTTTCCTGTAGAGAGAATTTCACCTGGTCAGGTGAATTTGGGAATAATAAGTGGTGAAACCAAAGTGAAGCTCTTGACCTTTGACCTCCTGACCTGTGACAGTGATCCAGCTGGGTGGAGACTCTCCATGACCTCTGATGTCACAGCTGTAGAGGCCTTCATCAGACTTGTCAACATGGTGGATGGTCATGTGACCTGTAGTCTCTGTGATGAGGGAGCCATCTTTATAGAAAGCAGCTGGGAGGTTGGAGGGAGGGGTCTTTGTTTTACAGTGCAGAGTGACATCATGTCCCTCCATCACAGGGAGGACAGGACTCTGCAGGATCACTGCTCCACCTCAACACACAGACAAACTACAGCATTTCATCCATTTACACACAGCTTCATCAACACTGACTCCACAGTCTGATCTTACCAGTGACAGTGATGTTGATGCTGTTACTGGTTTCTCCCTCTCCGGACTCACACCAGTAAGTTCCACTCTCCCATGTGAAGATGTAGCTGATGTTACAGGAAGAACCTTCTGATATTCCCCACCCATCTCCACATCTGGTCTTCTGCTGCTTGGTCGTATTCCTCGTCGGCCTCCATCCAGCTGAGCCGTCGTCCTCCTCACAGCCCAGAGAGACGGAGTCTCCTTCAAACATCTGAGAGCTGCTGGGACTCGCAGTCAGAGAGGCTGGGGGAGGATATACAGTGCGTTCAGAAAGTATTCAGACACCTTCACTTTTTTCACTTTTTGTTATGTTGCTGCTTTTTGCTAAAATCATTTAAATTAATTTCCCCCCTCATCAATCTACATTCAACAACCCATAATGACAACAAAAACTGAATTTTAGACATTCTTTGCAAATTTATTTAAGAGGACAAACTGACATATGACATGTTGCTTAGAATTGAGGCCAAACAGTTCAACCTCAGTTACATCAGACCAGAGAATATAGTTTCTCACAATCTGATAGTCCTTTACTACACAGTGAATATTCTGTCTGGGCACTCTGCCATAAAGCCCAGATCAGTGGAGCTGCCGTGACAGTTGTCCTTCTGTAAATTTCTCCATCCCCACACAGGATATCTGGAACTCAGCCAGAGTGACCATCAGGTTCTCGGTCATCTCTCTGACCAAGGTCTTTCTCCCTGAATGCTGAGTCCATATAAATATGATGGAGACCACTGTTCTCTTGGGAACCTTTAATGGAGCAGATCCCTTGACAAAATCTTGTCTCTGAGTTCTGCAGGTAGTTCCTTCTTTGTCGTGGCTTAGTGTTTGCTCTGATCTGACTTGTCAGATGTGAGACCTTTATATGGACAGGTGTGTGATGGATGATCAAGAGAAATTGGAGAAACCTGAGCTAAATTTCAAGTGTCAGTGTGATGTGTCAGTTATTCCTGATGACAAATCGGCTGCACCCTCTGGTCAGCAGACAGGACAGTTAGATTCTTTTGGGGAGTTTTTAAATATGCAACTGTTTTGGCACATAATGAAAATATGGTGGTGGGGGGGGGGGGGGGCAGCAAGGTGATCTTGTGGAAAAGGCATCAGGGTTCACCAAACAATTTGATTTATCAGTTCTGTGTGCCTGTCATTCAGGGTGCGCATGTGAGCGTACAAACCAAGTTTCAACCCCTCAAGTTCATTTTAACCCTTGTGAGCTGAACTTTGAATTAGCTATTGCGAAATTTAGGAACGTTCACAATACTTGCGACAGAAGAAGTTTACTCACCTTCTTCTGTTGTGTGGCATAGCAATGAGGTCAGAGCTGCAGAGAAATGACATTTGGGTTGGTTTTAGGTTTCACATTCAAGAAAAACACAGTGGTGTAGGTCTGGTTTACTGAAGGAGAGTGAGGACAGGAAGGAGGAAATGGTTCTTTCTTTTATGTTCTACACCAAACTGTCTTTGATTGAGAAAAACGACAGACCTTTTGGTCTTTTGAGATAAACTCTATTTACTGTATCTACCATTTCCCATGCCTCCATCACATCTTGAGTATAGAGTTATCCCTGAAAAATGGCAACATCACACATAGAAAGTAATCCCAGCTACAGGAAGTGTTTTTCTAACATGTACTATAATAATGGTTCCTATAAAGAAACATTTAATACACAACATTCATGTTTAGTCAGTGTTGATTTAGTCAAATGATTATTTGTTTTGTTTATCCACTTTTTTGTGTGACACAATTTAGACTTTTTAAGGACTGTTGTGAAATATGTAGAAAAAAAAAATTCTATGCGGTTAAGACAACAACAAATGGTAATGTAAAAACCACATTTAATTGGTCAACAGGTGGTCAACAACTTGTGGTGTAATCTGAAATGTCTAAAGTTATCGCCAACAAAGGGTGGACTCACAGAGCAGCCACAGCAGAGATGTTCCCTCCATCCTGTCACCTCGGTGATGTTAGCGCTGCGATGTGATCGGTTCATAGGGTTGTCAAGTAACACCCTCCTCCTTCCTCTGAGACTGCAGCTGTTGGTATTGCATATTGTTGAGGTGCATGAAATGAAAGCAGAGGAATTGAAAAGATGAAACTTTGATGAAAAGCAACCAGAGCGTAGATAAGACTATACGAGCATCACGAGTTCACTGACAGTCAAACTCACCCTGATGGATGTGTGTTGCGTTTTGTTTGTGAGATTCTGGGTGTTTACTTTTGTGTTAAATTATTCTGACAGAATTTATTTAATGAATTGATTGATAATTATACTAAAATGGTGATTTTATAAATGCAGTTAGACACTGGTAGAAAAAGAGCTGCGTCTTCCTGTGGACGAGAGCAGTTCAGTTCAAAGGAAGTGAGATGGAGGTGTTTTTTTGTACCTGCCCGCTTCTGATAGCTTCTCTGCGCTTTAACCACTAGAGTGTGGTCAAGAAGCAACACGCACTTTGTGTATCTGTGACCTTTTAGTCAGCGGGGCAGCAACTGGCCTCAGGATAGTTTGTTACAGCAGATCTAGAGCAGACAAACAACCAGGCCATGAACTGAACATGAGAAAAGTAAAACAGATTTATATAAAGCTGAGGTGTCTGCATGTAAAATAAATAAACATTCTTCAAATTACATGATTTTGGATCATTTTAGACTGCTTTATCTCATTTTTACTGTACCTCATTGCCACACCCCCCCCCCCACCCCTATGTTGTAAATGTAAAACCCTCAAACTATTTTTAAATCTGTTTTTTCATCATTCATTTTTATTGTTCATCTTCAATTTTATCTTGTCTTGTAAAGCACTTTATAACTTTGTTTCAAATGGTGCTATATATGAATAAATAAAGCTTATTCAATCAATCAATCAATCAATCAATCAATCAATCAATCAGACATGTATTTTTATGAGCACTTTTCATACAAAAATAATATACAGAATAAAGATAGAACATGGAAAATCAAATAAAAATGAAGCTAAAATAGTAAAGATAAAATAATAATATGATAAAAGAGAGGAGATGGTTGGAAGTGAATAAAACCAGAATGAAAGTAGAAATAAAATAAATAACCTGAAATAAAGGTAGGGTATTAGAAGGAAAACAATCCAGAAAATAATCATAGAAAGGATTCTGTTGAGAATAATCTATGTGGCTATACTGCCACCAGGTGGACGAGTCTTGCACACTTGATTTCCACACTGGGCACAATACTACACACTCTGTCGATATATTACCGCACAAGAAATACACGTTTTAATACAGATAAATATCTGTAAAGTGTTTTACGGGAGAATTGCTTTTAACTCGTGGTTAGAGGAGGACTTTTCTTGGATCTCACAGTGGCGTTATCATAAAGTTTAATCAAGATCCGCCCCAACCGAGCCAGGCACGTGTTAACCCCACCCTCCGTATAAAGCCCCTGCGGAGCCGCCCTGCTCGGCAGTGACTTCCCAGCAGCGTCGATTTCCACAACATAGGATTGAGATGTCTGCTTTAACACCGGTGTCACTCAGCGGGACTTTTCTGGCCCTCTGGGTCCTCGTGTCTTCCTCTGACGGTGAGCTGTGCACCTGTTCACATTTTACATTCAACCTGAGAGACGGTTAATTGTTTCTGTGTCGTCACAGACCTTCAAACATTTCTAAGGCCTCTGAAAACGCCGGAGTACATTTCGCTTATGATCGATCTGAATGGTTCCTTTTTTGGAAATTGTTTCAGATTAAAAAAGTAAACCAGTGTGGTGACAACAGAGAGACGATTTTATGCAGCAGGCTTAAATTAAAAGCTACAGAGAAAATGTTTTCGGCTTTTTAATATGTCCACACTATCGAATTTTAAACTGCGTCACAACTGCGCCGGCCATTTTTTTTATATATTGAGAAAAGTTTTTGGCATCTTAAGAGCTCTACACTATCGAATTTTAAACTGCGTGACCGCTGCGTCGGCCATTTTTTTTACATTGAGAAAAGTTTTAGCAACATAGTAAATGTTTTCGGCTTCTTAAGAGCTCTACACTATCGAATTTTAAAGTGCGTCACAGCTTGTTTGGTGGTTTCTGGTGTAAATTTTACATACAGGAATATTGAAATACAGCAAAAAAAATGTGAGAGTCTGTCCACATTGACTGTAAGAGCTTGTCTTAGTTTGTTTACATTATTCAACTGTAAGTAACCACATGACCGAATGTTAGACTGACTTTATGAATTAATAAAGTTCATAAACTTGGAGATGCAACTCATTTGTTAAGTAAAAGAAGAGGTTACAGTGATTCGGCCAGAGCCATAATTTCCATATTTTCTCAGTATATTGTTACCAGTCAGATGACTATTATATGACAGACTGGAGTTAATATTTAAACCATTTCTGTAAATAAATGAGCTGCAACACTAATGGACTCTAGTGGTAATATAGTGAAGAATGAGATGTAAAAAAGGGCTACAAACACGTTTGAAGTTACTGTATCAATAGAAAATGAATTTGTGATTTCTTAGGCTAGTATTTGTAGTAGTAGTATTAATGAATGTTTGACTTGTGAGCTGAAGTCATATATCAATGTCAGTTGGTTTTATTGGCTCTCACATGACATACACTTGAGTGATTGGATCCTCTAACCTCTGCTCTGTGTTTTTCTCTGTTTCAGTCCAAGTAAACAAAACAGCTGAACCTGGAGACACTGTCACTCTGCCATGCCGAGCTCCCAGCAGCACAAACATCATAGTTGTAGAGTGGTCCAGACCTGAACTGGAGACAGAATATGTCTTCATGTTCCGGGACGGGCGTTCTGTTCCTGAACACCAGCATCCATCTTTTCAGAACCGGGTGGTCCTGAAGGACCGACTGATGAAGGACGGTGACGTGTCCATAAAACTGAAGAATGTGACCATTAATGACACAGGAACATACGAGTGTCGAGTCTTCCAGAGAAGAACAAACCGCAGGAAGAGAGCAAATTTAAAGACTGAGCGCATCAGCACCATCTACCTGGATGTTCATCAGTCAGGTGAGTCTTGGTGCAGCTACTTCCTGGTTGTTGCTGTGACAGTGAACCATCTCACATCAGATGTTGTTGATGAGACTTTGTAGAAATCAGCTGATGTGAGTCATGTGATCAAAGTGCAGGAGATAATGTCTGACAGGAGTTTAAGGAGGAAATGGATTCTGTCCTGTTCTTCACTCACCTACCTGACAGCTGATACCTCTCACCTGCTTCTCTCTGCAGGTCACACAGCTGGACACGACGAGGGTGGAGGAAACAAGGATGGAGGAGAAACGGGTGGAAACAGCAGGGAACGTTTTGGACTGGTTGCCGGTTTTTCAAGTTTTGTGGCTGTTGGTTTTGTTGGTTTTTTTTCTTGGATTGTCATGAAACATAAAAGACACATGAAGAAAAATGCCCACCAAGCTCCACCTGCTGAACTAGCAGGTGACGGCTGGTGTGAAACGTAAGATGACTCTATTTATATACGTATATAAATATATATATATGTATTAACCTATATATATATTTATATATTCTTCATCCCCCTCCATGAGTTGCCACCTTATCGTGGTGGAGGGGTTTGTGAGCTCAGAGGATCCTGGGAGCTGTGTTGTCTGGAGCATTCAGCTCCTGGTAGGGTTTCCCACGGCAAACTGGTCCCAGGTGATGAGCCAGACAGAGAGCAATTCAAATAATCATGTGCAGCTCACTGTGGCTGCTCCTGTTTGTGCGAATCATCCCTGCAGTCTTTCAAACGCTCGGTGAACACATTGCACTTCCTGTAGCAGCTCAAAATAAAAGCCTCCTGCCGCTTCACAGGTGGAAACTTTCAATGTGAAGCAGCAGGAATTATTGCAGTGAGTGAGCAGAGCTACAACGCAGCTCTGATGCAGCTGCAGGAAAAAGATAGTGACCAGTAAAATGAAGCTGAGGACTGAAAGTACAAACAGGAACACAGCACTGAGTTTAGATGAACTCATCTCATTAAACATCTGCACAATGAGATACACACAGATGTAAAATGATGATTTTTGTTTATAATAAACGTTATCATCATTGTACACGGTAAACAATACAGATGTACATGTTACTGTGGCTTTTTCCATTGGGACGTTTTTGTCAAAGAATAAAATAAACAGTTTTTATTAATTTGCTGGATTCATGGTCGGTTTCTTTTAAAAACTTCTGCTTCTGGATCAGATGTAACCAAGGCAACAGGTCGGTCATGTGACCCACGCTCCTGCTCAAAGTTACCTATAGCACAGCCATCCTTCTCATGTACATGCAGATGAAACAGCTGATGGTAATCAATAACTAGAGTCCAGACTCAGGTGAGATTTGGTGCAGGTGCTTCCTGGTTGTTGATGTGACAGTGAACCATCTCAAATCTTAGCTTAGCATTAGCTTTGAGTGTCTCTGTGGGGACGAGGAACCTTTACGTGTCAGTATTCAGTGTTTGTTGTGTGTGTTACAGAGATAAAGAGTTGATGCTCTGCAGTGAGACCATATTTGCTCATGTGAAGTTGCTTCTCGCTTCGTGTGGGCAGGGTGGGGACATTAACTGTTTACAGCTCCTTATCAAATACTAAAATAAGGACAAATGCATTTACCCTCTATCATCGCCCTGTTCTCCTTCTATGCTGCTCCCACAGGTCAAAGTTCACTCAGACTGAATCATTTACAGTGGACTCATGTTAGGAAGGCTTCACCTGACGACCTGCAGGGAGTTCATTATGTGATCAGCTGTTGAAGCTCCTCTGCTGCCACCTGCTGGCTGCTTCCAGTCACAGGTAACACAGCTCACCAAAGATGAGCTGATGTTTTACAGTTCCCTTATTTGCATAGTTAGACAGACTCTAAAACACTTGTCTTCTGCTCCCGATCAATCAAACGGTTGATGCTGGTCTCTGGACACATGAAGTAGCTTCTAACAGTAAATAATCTTCTTTAGTTCATGGTTAATGAGTCAGCTAGGCAGGAAATACGAGTTAAAGAAATGACTTTATTTCTTTGGAACATGTTAACATCTGGCCAGCTACAGTACATGAACTCAACTGAATGAATAGCCTCAGTTCCTCAGCTGTCGTAATTTGAATCAACACCATGACATTCACAGAGATGAAGGGTCTGAGCTGGAAGACATGAGGGTCCCTCTACAGGACACAGTGTAGCTCACTACTGCCTCCCGTCCAGGAAGAAGCAGCACAGAAAGGGTTAGCGTTGGGGGGAGGGTCTCGCCTACCTCTCACTTTAGCTGTACTTTCTCTCTGAAGTTCACACCGTCAGCAGGAAGACAACATGGAGGTTACAGCTCTCTGCATCAGACTGTGTGAGTACTGACGGTGGAAACTATGATATCTGTTTTAACAATAGAATGAATAAGTGTGTGCAGGCAGACAAGTAGTTTCCTCCAGAGCAAGATATTAGCAAGGTTACATGCTGGCGATGGGTTTTAAAGTTAAAACATTTACTAAGTATTCAGATTTAACAGAATAAACTTAAAGAACTTCTGAACTTCACTTCTGCCGTTAAGAATTACAGAGTGAAGTACTGTGCTTTTTACTCATAACGCTCTATATGTAAATATAGCTTGTGATTTCATTGCAGTGGACAAACCGGTAATTATTCAAAATAAAACAATTGCAAACATCCATCAACTTTAATTTTATGTCTTTGTTTCATTTGCATTCCCGTAGAATAGCTGTTCTTCAAATTTCTACAAATATATACTGTATATTTATATAATATTACATGTTAAACAGAAAATATGAACTCAAGATAGCTGCATCAAAGCTTCTGTTAACAATATCCTCCATTATACATAGTGTCTGATAGTGATGTGAAGAGAAAAAGATAAAACAAGGTGAATAACTGATGTAAATGTTTGTACCTTTGGCTGAATCTGGATTCACATTAATATAGTCAGACGTCTCCTCTGCACCATCACATTGACCTGTTGAGATGATGACAGAATGTAATTTTTCTATCAATTTCAACAGGAGATGTGACATCACTGACATTACTGTCCGGTTGACCTGAAAACATTGTTTTTACTGACTTTAATATTAATCGGCATTAGTAAAAGTTTATACTGAACCTTCTCCGGTGTTTTCAGAGCCTCTGATTGATTCATAGACACAGGCATCACCTACAGAATAACACCAGTCACCTCATGTCTGTGATGGTAATTTAAACTTGACAACTTCCTCAATAACATGTTGAATTACTGGGGTTTGGTTTAATTCCAGCCGCAGAGGGAATGAGTACATTCCTGGAGAACTGGATGCAAATGAATCAAAAATATTTCCTGGTCTCTCTTGATTAGAAAGTGAGTTAGAAATAGTTGTGAAAGCGTTGGAAGCTACATGAAGAACTGACCGTGGAGAAGAGAGGAATATATTTGCTGTTGATCATGGTTGAGTGTTTGTCCTGTAGCAGAGACCTGATTCTCTCTGTGAGTCTGAAACATGGAGTTTAGAAAACATATATTATCAGTAATTAGCAGGAAAATCTAAAAGTAAACAAAATGTGATACACAGCTTTATCTCTTTCTCTCCAGTGATGAACGTGCTGTGGCTGCTTGCACAAGTTCAGGGCAGTTATTCTACTCAGAAATCTGGTAAGTAGAAGTTAGAGAGGTGCAATAATGAACTGCATTATCGTGTTTAACTGCCATTTATATTTTGTTAAAACAACTGCGAAGCTAACACAGGGATAATGGGTTAAAAGTAGGCGATCGTGGAGTATTTGGCTTTGCTTTGCATGTGATAGTTACTCTGCATTAATGATCGCCATTGTTTTCTGGTAGATACAGTATATGGCGAAACTGCTCCTTATTCACTGGGCAAAAAAACATCAGGCTTTTGTCGGAAAGGAAAAGGTTTTAATCGGGATTCACTCGGCTCTGATTGACATGGCGTAAAGACAACACCCAGGCGCACCCGCTCGTTTTCGCCCTTCAGTAGGACTGAGAGCACAGACACTGTAGACACTGGCCCAGCATGGTGTTGTTTCACCAGCAACACAGCGGCTACACTGCTCCAAGATAAAAGAGTGAAGCTGCAGCCCTGAAATTAGTTTGAAAAATGTGCAATCACTGATCGAAGGCTCCGACATTTTTACAGGAGCACAAACCTGATAAGACGTGACAGATCTGTTTTCCCAGTTTGCCCGGTGGCTAGCAGCTCACTGTTTCTCCACTGCTTCTGTGTGTGTGCTCTGTAAGTGCATGGGATGATATTACATTGTGTGTCGTCAGTCTGAACAGAAAGGCAAACAAGTGGCAGTGGAAAAGGGGTCAGTTTGCTTTAAAAAAAACCCCACTTGTACCTGCTAATGTTGTTGGAACTCTTTGTTTGATATTAGTTTTGTGTTGTTCAGCTGGTTCTGTGATCCTGGAGAGTCCCGACCGTTCTGTGATGGAGGGAGACGACGTGACTCTGCGCTGCAGAAACAAGATGCCTTCATTCGACCTCTCAGCTGACTTCTACAAGGACGACGTCCTAATCAGGAGCAGTGATACAGGAGACATGAGCATCCACAGTATTTCCAAGTCTCATGAAGGATGATACAAGTGCAACATGTCCGGAGCTGGAGAGTCTGCAGAGAGGCAGCTGACTGTCACAGGTGAGGAGCTTCAATTCTGTCACATGGTGCAGTTTCAAATAACAAAGTGTTAATGTCTGGCCAGCAGTGTTATACATTACATATGTCATCACTTGCAGTAACCAGTTATCGGAGCTACTCTGGAGATTTGAAATGACTCACCTGCGCCTCCTTTCTGCAAATAGAAGCTCAAGTGATTGTTGTGTACAATGATAGAAGACAGTGTGTTGTACATGTCTAAAGCAAGAAAAGGTGCATTCAGACGTGTCAGGCGTTCACACTAAAAGCCGGAAATAACGGTTTACCCAAGTGGAGCCTGGTCTTAGCGCAGTGGGAACTGCTACATGTGCCGTTTCATGTTTCAGTATCAGAGGGTTTGAAATTGGTGGTAGTTTGAACTTAAAGACCAGAGTCTTTACTTCCCCAATTAGACAGAGAACAGAGAGTCTTTTTCCTCTTGCTGTATCTAACATCGCCTCCATGTGGAGCGTTCGCGGAACACGTAAATTGTAGCTTCTATTGATAGTCTGCACATGATGAGAGGGGGAGGGGACTTCTTCGATGGGCTGATCAGTTTTAAATGTATGCCAGTGATCACCGCTGATTATTTTAACAGTACATCTGTGGTGTTTTTGATTGAATCATGAAAATATGTTGTTGATATGTTGATCAGCTGGTGACGTGATCCTGGAGAGCCCTGTCTGTCCAGTGATGGAGGAAGAATCTGTGATTCTTCGCTGTAGAAAGACGAAAACTTCCACAAAGCACATAGCTGATTTCTACAAAGATGGCTTCCTTATTGGGACTGGCTATAAAGGAGAGATGACCATCCACAGTGTTTCCAAGTCTGGTGAAGGACTCTACAAGTGCAGCATCTCTGGAACTGGAGAGTCGACAGGGAGAAGGCTGACTGTCAGAGGTGAGACAAAATAAAGGTTTATACAGATTATAATTGACACCATGCCCCCTGCTTACTCTTTAATATTGCCTGTGCTGTTTATTAATTACATGCTTATCAGTTGCTGCTGTAGTCCTGGTGAGCCCTGTCCTTCCCGTGATGGAGGGAGAAGCTGTAACTCTGCACTGCATGAACAAGATAACTTCCAATGTGACAGCTGATTTCTATAAAGATGGCCTCTTTATTGGGAGAAGCTCCACTGGGAACGTAACTATCCACACTGCTTTGAAGTCTGATGAAGGACTCTACAAGTGCAACATCTCTGGAGCTGGAGAATCACTACAGAAGAGGCTGGCTGTCAGAGGTGAGAGGAAGTGCAAATTAAAAAAACCCCACAATCTCCAAATGTGCTATTAAAATGTAGTTTTGTGTTATGTTGTAATATTTAAATTTACAAAGCTTTGGGCAGTTACATTACAATAAATGTTTTCTATTATCATTTCAGCGTGTCCAATAGGGGTTATGTCCCTTTGTTATGATCAACTTCCTGTTCTCCTCTACCTCTTCATAAGGACTGTGGTCACCATTTTATGGATTGCTCTGATGATGCGTCACTGTCTGAAACTCAAACTGAGGTAAAAAATAAGTACATAGATAAAATAAAATGAAGTAAATAGATTGTTAAACCAAGAAAACATTTGGAAGTGTGTGCCAAATGTTCTCCTAGGTTTGTTGATCATTTAGGGACAAACAAACCAAGACTAAGCATAAGGGAATGAAAAACGCTCAGTGGGAAGGTTTTGGTCTCATCAGCAACAATGTGACAGGAGATTTTATCATTTAATTTGGCCAAATAAAAGCACGTACATGGAAAAAGAGGAGTATGAGGATTGAGCCCTGTTATATTAGTATGCACGATGCAGCAGGGTTCTTTTTTGAGCTAATTTAAGGCTAATCAACTGGTGATTCTTACTGGTAGCCCTGCAGTTAATACATAAGCATTTGCCTCACTTCCATTCACCTCCATTCATTCTTCAGTGTAATTGAACAATAATTTGACAATAATTCATCAAATTTCTAAGTTTCTGTATTTAGTGGTCAGGGATGAAATAGCCACAGTTAAGCGATGCATTGATTATGCTGTAGGTAAGTTAGCAAGATAGACTTGCTAACATCTCATTATCAATATTTCTTTATTTACATTACAACAATGTAAACAAAACCAAACATGATAATAATTTCTTTTCAAACAAGTAAATGAACCACATGCATGTTGCACCTTACAGATAAAACTGGTCCATGTAAATATTTTCATGTTGTAGATACTATAAGTTGTACTTGTTTGATATATCTTCCTGTTATCAATTGCGCATGTTTTTTTTCTTTTTGCTATGTTTTTCTGTATCGTGTGAAGCACAGGAACAATGTCTATAGGTTATTAGGACATAAGGGGAATATAAAGAGGGTTAAAATGTTTGAAATGTTAACAAACATTAAAATACAAAGGCATGAATAAATATAATAAGTAATATGTTGATTGTGAAAAGTTTGAGAACAATACAGGTACAAAGACAATGAGAAAACTAGAATGTTTTCTATTGTTCAGTGAAATGAAAGTTACAGCTGTCTGCAATTGTCTGTGGAAACAGTTTAATAGTCAAGATTTCTACTTTTCTTCTTTTAACAAACATAAAAAAGAAAACTCTTCAGGTGTTTCTGGTCTCTTGACTAAGTTACTTAAAGTTGTGAAATACTTTGATAAGTAGAGCTGTTGTGCCGTGACCACTGTCTTATCGTGAGAAAAGTTTTTCTCAGGGGTGAAGACAAGTAACAAGCTATTTCAGGTGTTTTTAAACCACGTAAGCTCTCTATGATCTGCATTGTTTTTTCTTTTAAACCCCAGTGCCTCTAGTTACTCTGACCATGGTAATGTTTCTGTAACCCTGTGCACAACAACCACATATCTCTACATCTCTATGAAAAGAGGCTGTGGGTTTTTTCATGTCACAATAAAGACGACTGCAAGAATGAATAAAACTGATACGAGCAGCAGAACTTAAAACCATTGGCTATTCAGCGTGGATGATAAATCCTAGAACATAATGCCATAGTTTTAAAGCCTTTAAAGGAAAAAAGTGAACTGAAAATAAGATAAAAAATAAAAACGCCTAAAATCTCAAACTGTGTCTCTGTGGTCTGGTTGATGTTTTTGGACTCTACAAGTGAAGCTGTTGCTGTGTCTCTTCTCCACAGTCACTCATGGCATGGTTTCTTACACGTTGTTTGACCTCATTTTAAGAAGGCGTGAGAGTGGCTGATTTATAGCAGAGGGCAGAGTAGGGCTACCCTTTTTCTTAAGTTAGGCTTCTACGGTAACTCTGGCTCACTTTGAGTGCTGTACTGTATATGTATTGACTCTGACCAAGTACCTGATAAAACAAGATTAATTGGAAGGATGTAACTGAAATAAAAAAGTGTGAGGAAGGAGATTTTGACCGACTTACCAGAGCTGTCCGATCAGAAATCAGCACAGTGTTCCTATACATGTCACCATCTCAGGAGTAGCACTGACGCCTCTACACTGCAGAAGTACGCCACACAGGAAGTGAAGTTTCTCATCTACGCTAAATGTGAGCTTTATTTTAGTCTCAGACAGTCAGCAGCAAGACGTCATGGAGGTCACTGCTCTCCACATCAAACTGTGTGAGTATTGAGTCAGTCTGTTTCACATGATGGTGTCCTGGGAGGGTTGGAGCATCTACAGCCGCAGTAGTACAGAACATTATTAACCTGTAAATTAACTGTGACGAGTCGCTGTCGAAGTTTCCAGGAGATATTAGTTACATTACATTTGCATTTACAAAATGTAAGCCTGGAAAAGATCTGATGATGTGTTTCTGACAAAACATTCATGCTACTTTACACTTGTACTAGTTTATTATACTTTTAACTCCTTTACATTTACGCTGGTCAGTGACTTGTTAAATACTTAAGATTAAAATTGTACTGTTAGTGTTACATCAACAGATATAATCCATTAATATTATGATATAATCAGTTTGTTTGGCATGAATGTAATTAGCTGCTGCTGAAATGTTTTTGTTTTTAACTAGCAGATGTGCATTTATATACATGTCAAATATATAACTCTCTTCCTTTGTCTCTACACAGCGATAAGTATGTGGTTGCTGCTGCTGACGCAAGTTCAGGACAATTATTGTGCTTCAAAAGCTGGTAAATAACCAGATTGACCTTTAACCTTCACTCCTTTTGCATGATTCACTACCTCGATTAAAGACATGAGCCAGAATTAAATGCTGTTTAGACACAAAATACCTGTTATTGAAGGTCTAGAGAGGATACCAGGAAGACAGGAAAGGTATTTTGACATATGCACTGAAGCGCTTTGGCTTCCTTTGCTTAAATATGTTGCTTGTATATCAGTGTAAGCAGTTTGAATTCTGTGTTTAGGAAGTTTTCCATCCATCTGCTTTTCTCAAGCCTTATTCTGTCTTGATTTGATGAACTCTTTTTGACGTCTTTTTCCGTCCCTCTTGTTGGCGTCAGATGCATCTTTCCCTCGCGTCGTTCCGAACAGCCTTCAGCACTTTGAATACCAGCCCATCTCTTTTCACTGTGAGGGGTTTGATGGGGAAGTCGGGGGGAGAGTGATGAGTAAGACCCAAAGTAAAAACGCCACATGTGGTACTACTAAATGGCGAAGTTCGGGCGGATCCCTCTGCATCATCAGAAATGTTTACAAAGAAGACAGTGGAGAGTACTGGTGTGAGACAGGAGACGGGAAGAAAAGCAACACTGTCAACATCACTGTTACAGGTAGGTTTACCCAAACTGTTTTCTTTCACACGCACATTTGTATTAATTATTACTATAGTTTAAAGAGTGTATTATGAGCTAGTAAGACCTCCAGAAGGGTAACTTTAGTTTGCTTCATCTGTTCATACCTGCCATTAAAACATCCAGTAATGCGCCTCCAGTGTAAGTGATTGGGGAGAAAATGCAGGCTCCTCAGTGGGCGACTGTTTTCCTGCTTTTGTGTTTTTAATTAAATCTCTCTTGGAGCTTCTCTATAATAATAGATTGACTGAACAACAAACGAACATGGACGTCTCACTCCAACCAAAGTCCAATGTTAAAGGCCAATGAACTTACTTTTAATGACTCGCCCAATAACATGAAAGCAGACAAGCCACCAATATGGGGATTGTTCAGTTTGTAAAGTCTGGCAATACTTTCCATGAACTTGCATTCAAGTGACCTCAGACTTTCTCTGCAGTGGGTCACCACCAATTTTCAGTTGTATATGGTCACGAATCTATAAGAGTCACGTCATTCACAATAATTATAATACTATATGTTTTTCAGCTGGGTCTGTGATACTGGAGAGTCCTGTCCTTCCTGTGATGGAGGGAGATGCTGTGACTCTACGCTGCAGACACAAGTCAGATTCAACCAACCTCTCGTCTTCCTTCTATAAAAATGGCTGCCTCATCAAGCGCGTCTCAGATGACAACATGACCATCTCCAGTTTCTCCAGGTCTGATGAAGGACTCTACAAGTGCAGCGTCTCTGGAGCTGGAGAATCAGCAGAGAGCTGGCTGACTGTCAGAGGCGAGATTGTATTACAACTCTTTACCATTATTTATATCAAGATTTACATGCTTGCTGAGCTGCTAATGGTGGCTAGCTAGCTTATCTAATTAGCTGTGGTCAACAGTACTCTGCTTTTGTCCACTACTGTTGGCCACAGCCGTAAAACATGAACAATTTAAATAGTAAGGTATAACAAAAATATAATAATTTGTATGTTTTATTCACTAAATAGTTGTGTGTTCTGACATTAGCGTTGTCATTCCAGAGTATCACAGAGAGACTATCCACATTTGCTCCGATCAACTTCCTGTTGTGCTCTACCTCCTCATAAGGATGGTCGGCACCGCTTTATGGACGGCCCTGCTGCTGCTGCTGCTGAGAAAACGTCACTGTGGGAGACAGGTGTAAAAAGAAAACTTATATCTATACTATCACCAACCATTTGTCTAATTTCCAGTCACCCTTTCATTTATTCTTTAAGATAACTTCACGATAATTAAAATCATGGTATTTGTGAGGTCAAAGAAAGAAATACCTTTTTAGTTGTTGTTTTATAATATATAATAAATATAATTCAACATAGAGAGCCTTTACTTTATCAATGAAATTGTATTTTTGCAAAAAAGAGAAAACTGTTAAGAAAATTATGCATGCAATTTTTAAGCTTTTTCAAATTTGTATTATTGATTATTATTCATCAAGTTTTTTATTTATTTGCATTTCTACAGCTGACGAATCTGGACAGAAGAGAAGCTGTGATAACCTGACCAGACAAATTAATGAGTAAACCATGCAACATGTCATCTTTACAGTCAAGTGCAACTGACTTCATCTTTGTTTTCTTTTTGTCTTTTTTCTTTCTGTGTTTTTAATTCAGTCGAATAAAATAACATTTGTCAGAAGTCTCAGTGACATTTGTAGTGTTTTTAAACCACCCCACTTTTCTATAATGTGAGTGTTTAACCCTGATAAAGCCTGAGCAGAATAACCACAATGTCTCTGCAGCTCTGTGAATAGAAGCAGTGGGTGTGTTCTCACTCACAGGTATCTGAAGTCACGTAGTTTGGTTTTGAGAAGCTGCTGAATCTTTGATGTCTTAAATAACTTGTACATCTGAACCCCAACTTATCAGGACAAAGTGCATAATGAGATCAAATAAATTGGCTGCTGAAAATACACTTTTATTTGTTAGTTTATTTAGGTCTGATTCTGGACATTGATTCTGAATCTTTGTGACACTGAACACATGAAATAAAGACAAATATCAGACCATCACACACAAAAAAGACATGCATTTTAAGTAGGCAACAGCTATGAAGTAATGTCTAAGAAATACAAATATATAAATAAAAAAAATAACATAATGCCAGAATTTTTTTTTATAAAACATGGATATACACAAGGATGAAGCAGTTCAAGTACAGAAATCAGATTTGTTTGGTTCGCTGATCAAGATAAAGACAAAGTACAGTAAGAGGATCCACCGGCATCATTTTGTTCTGCTGTATTGGAGCATTATGGATTTAGAGTTACCAATCACAATGACCGGAAAAAGAGTGGTGGATAAAACAGCACAAATTCATCACAAATTCAAAGTTAAACAGTGACAGTATTACAGTACACAAAAAAGTCTCTGCTCTTCCTCTAACTTCTTTAACTCTTGGTCAAGTTTTGTCTTTTCCTCCTCCCAATCCTCCATTTTCCTCCTCTCTGCCAGCAGCCGCTCTCTCTCTCTCTTTCCAGAATATAATGCCATATATTTGTATGTGGCATTATATTTGCATTAATTTTGGACTTGTTGAAAATGATGCATAAAGTCTCATTTGCACCATTTTGTTTATGATTTGACTTGATTCAACTTCTGTTGGGAGGAAACTGATGATCTGTTGATTTTGCTGCGGATCAGCAGCTTTCTCCCTTGTTGAGCTTTGAGCTGATCTCACCACCAGGTGGCGCCGTTTACTCTGATCTGACACAAACTGGACGAATCAATAAATCAGGGCAAAGAATAAGATCTGAGTAAAATTTATTTTAAACTCATTTTAAAGAAACATGAATTTACAGCAGATCATATACCACATCACAGAACAGGCAGCAATCTGAAAAAATGTACATGAACACTTGTGTTGCTGAAGAGACTCTGAAGAACTGGATTAGTGGATCGACCCACTCAGCTTATTCTCCTTTCCTCATATGTTTGAGTTTCTAAAGTCACATGACCTGGAGGGTGTTAGGTGATTATACACTGAGGTCAAACAAAGGTCACAGAGCTAGTTGGGAATATTTAAGAGAGATTGATCAACTGATGAAACTGGGGATCTGAACTGAATAAACCACATTTTGTGATTTTTGACTAAAGATCATTGATTTGTGGATCATTTGTTTTCTCTTCTGTCTCTGACTGAAGTTTCTTCTGAACCTCATCTCTCTTTTTCTCTGTCTCTTTCAGGTGTTTATTTATTTGTACTTTGTCCATCTCTAGTTTTCCCTTCTTTTCTGTCATTTTCATAATCATTTCATCTGTTGCCTCCAGTAGTTTGTCTGTGTTCACTAACAGTTCTTCATATTCCTTTTTTGTCCTGTGCAGGTCCGCTATTTTATTTTGACGCTTTTTCGTTTTTTTGTCTTTGACTAATTCTGATTTCTGTTTCTTCTCTTCCTTCTCTATCCATTTCCTCACCTCCGGCAGTAGTGAGGTGACTTTCTCTCTCTGCTTCTTCAGATCTGTCTTCTGTCCTGTCAGTGTTGAAATCACCCCTTTCACATGTTGCAGTTCTTCCTCATTCCTCTGAAGCTCCTCATCAGCTCTTGCCTTTGCCGTGTCCAAATACTTCATTTTCTCATGTTCTGTCATGAGATGCTCTCTGGCTCTTTGTTCCTCCATCAGAAGCTGACGTTCTATGTTGTTGCTCATCTTACTTTCTTCCTGCATCTTGGTTTCTGTGTGAACACAGGAGAATAAAAGTGAGTTTAGATGAAGCTCACATCTGTTGTGCTCATGTGGTGTTGGCTTTTGGTGGGAAGAGATAATAAAACAAACTATTTCATTAAATCACATCATGTTACAATTAAGGTACTGCAAAAAGAAATATATTGTCCATCCAGCCACTCAACTAGCTAATTTCAACGTAAAGGAGCACCAGCTTTACTCCAAGCATTCTCCACAAGAAACTCATCTCAGTCACTTGTACCTGCAATCTACAATGTCAGATTTGCTGCTGATGCTGCACCAATCTGCCCGTCAATCCCCCGCTCCATCTTATTGTCATTACTGAACAACACCCAGAGATACTCGAATTCGGGGCAGCAATTAACCCCCAACCTGACAGGGGCAATCAACTCCACATATTTGTTATTATTAATAGTGAGCATAAGGTTCACAATATCTCATCACAATAACCATCAAAGTAACAGGGTTAGTAACTTGAAACAATGAATTTGCGACTTACTGTTGTTTTTCCACACAAGCAGGGCAACTGTCAGAAAACACATGAAGCAAGCAACCAGGCTGATGGTGATGCGAACTGAAGAACTAGATTGAGTCATGAAGAAATCATCTGGAATAAAACAAAGAGCAAAATTGACATTTGCATGTGTCTGAAACTGACAGTGGGAGCATCATCGTTGTGAACCATTTTTGTACCTGAAACATGAATCTGTGTCTCTCTGGTCTGGTTGATGATCTTCTGTTGGACTCTACAGGTGAAGCTGTTGCTGTGTCTCTTCTCCACAGTCACTCTGCTGCTGACAGTATAGAGGTCATCAGGACCTCTGACTGTCTCTGTAGGTCCAGCAGAGAGCAGCTTTCCCTCACCGTCCAGCCACAACACCTCTGGCTCTGGATACCAGCCTTTAGATTTACAGTCTAACACCACTCCATTGCTGACTCTGGAAACGTCAATGTCGGGCGAGGAGACAGAACCTAATAGAGAGAAGAAATATCAAAAAACAGTTTGGATGTAAAGTTACCACATGAATGAAAATCACTGTAAACTTGATCATTCAAATAGTCAAAACAAGTGTTCGTCTGATCACCCCAAGATCCTCTTTGGATTTGGCACAAATGCCCATGTGGTTGGTGGAAATACCCACCTTTGTACCCTTCTGGTGCAGATCTGAGTCACTCTGTTTTGATTGTAGGGAAATATAAATACTATAAATACAGCAGGTCTGCCAGCTCAGTATCTAAGGCCATAAAACAGCATGACAACCTCTATCTATGGTCAGCCCTCATTATTTTATTGGTACCATCAAACACAGGTAATGTAATCAGATGTTCCAAAGTCCTCTTACTTTACTATATTTCACTGTTGAATCACTATTTGAGTTTCTTACCCAGGTGCACATTGTGGTTAGGGTGGAGCAAAGTAACCCTATGCCCTTTCTTTCACATCCCAGGTAGTCCAGACTCTCGTAGTGTCTCTTACGCATTAAAACCTTTTTCTGGATGAATGTTTTCCTAAATACCAACTCACCTACAACAAGCTCGACCACCGATTCCCTACCAGATTTGGGAATGAGGCATTTGTACGTTCCTGCATCAGAGAGTTTTACTGTGGAGAGTTTCAGTGAAAGGTCTCCACACTTCAGTTTGTTGGTGGCCAGTGATGTTCTCCCCCTGTACGATGGATGCTGCTCATCTAGAAGATCCACTCTGTCTCGCCTCAGATGGACAAATCTAGGGTTTAGGTCAGGTCTTGTCCACTCCACAGTCTGGTCAACAGCGTCTGCAGTAGGTTCCAGGTGACATGGTAAAATGATCTCGTCACCAATCATTGCCACGATTGGCTGAGGTGGACCAGACTGACCTACGAGGAAAAAGAGGACTTTTGTTATTTTTATCTCCCACACATACCTGTGTCTAAAGTTGTGGGTTCAATGTAAGTACACTTTTACACTTCTACACAAGTCAGCCTTGACTGATTAATATCACTATGATAAACTGAGACCACAGTTCACAACTACGCAACTCTTTGCTGAACAGTGACACCCTGTGGCCGAAGGCAGCAATTGTAAGATAAGGGCACATTGAACATCCTGACCTTTACTTTTCTCTGAAGTCAGTGTCACTAGAAAGACGCCAAACATGTCTCCTAGTGAGATCGCTTTATGTGATAAAATTATGGACCAATATCTGCATACCTAGCAACAAGCTAGCACCACTACTCAATCAATGATGAATGGATTAGCCAATGTAACCAATTGCAACACTACTTTGAAAAAACTCAAGCCAAAACTGGCAGAAACATGGGTTGTTAAATTAATTAAAAAGTCAGACTGTGCAATAATCTGCCCTAACACGACAGTTACACTCAGATTTTGTAACGGCATCATATATAAACTCTGATTCGATCTTTTACCTCCACACAATAACAACAGCTTTTACCATTTACCTCCGCAAGAGTGTGTTAGGAGAAGGAGGAAGAACAGACTGAAGTCAGTGAGCTGAGCTCTCAAGAAGAGTCTGTCCTCTGCGTCAATCATCCTGGAAAACAGAACAAACTCTCAACTCTGAAACATGTGAGAGCAATTCAATCTAAAATATCTCTTAAACCACTTTACGGTGGTTTTGGTTCAGGCTGTGTCCACGTGCATGCAGGTATTTATTAAAACCACGGTTTTCCTCTTCTATTTTTAAAATAAATCTCTGTCCACTTCAAAGCGGTAATATAACCATAAAGCCAGTATAGCCGCTTTAAAGCCGTTTTTTTTCATTTTTTGTAAAACTCTTAAACAACATGATTTCATTTTGTATTAGTAACACAAATAAAACAGAATTTTACACTGCAGTTAAAACAGGATGTATTCTAAGACCAAGTAGATTTTCAAATGGACAAAGATGTGGAAAAACAAGATTAAATATTGCATAGATTTTTCATTTTCATTTTTCTCTGCGTTTTCAATATAAAAATACATTGAACACTGACCCTAACGTACTTTTTATCTAATTGTTTTATTGCTCAGTTTAATTGGGAATTGTATTCATTATACACTCATTCGTTCTGTGTTCATAATGTGTTGCTAACATCTGATTGGCACAACAAAAGCTATGTATGAAAAAAGAAAGAATGGTAGTTTGACTTTAAATCTAGAAACGAACTATACATAATAACAATAAGAATGTCACAAAAATGATCTGTTAAAACAAGTGTTTCATGTAAAAATCCTTCATACCTGTTGCGTGTCAAAGAGTCGTCTCACCTCAAAGGAAAGTAAGCTGCAGGATCAGAGTCCAGAATAAAGAACTGTGCAATAAAACCATGTACTTTCACCCCAGCTTTAATTACTTTATAGTTTCTTGAATCCCTACTGGATTTTTGCTTTTCGATTTTTAGACTGCATGAACAATGCATGTGTATTAGCATCGTCAAGTCATTCCAGGCAACTTCTAATCACATGAAAGTGACTGAATAGAATAATGTATAAAACGTGTGTGTTGATGCAGTATACTAACACAGAGAAAAGGTGTGTCTGTCCTTGTGTCTTTGTCCTTTCATTTTCTGTTAGTGTGTTTATTTACGGCCTGTTTTGCCCGTAGTAACTGGACTTTGGATCTGCTGTAAAGAGGTTGGCGGGTGGATGGAACGAGGAGGTTGTGTCAGTAGTAAATGTGATAAGTAACAATAGATGTCTTTGTCAGAGTGGTTACTTGGTTAAAATAAACATGAGTATATGGTGTGATATGAGGCTGTTTGACATCAGAGGCGGGACTTGATCAGGAGTGAGTGAAGCTTTTTCCATAAAGATGATGATAATTCCCACGTCCCGAAGTCTCTGGTTGTTTTTAATGTGTTTTTGGTTAGAAGGTCTGTGTTTAACACAAGCTCAAGACGTTTTCATGTTTTATTCTACAACATGAAAAACATCAACCAAGTGATACCAACATGTGGGTTAGCCTACAACAATACATCATCCCTGCGGCACTCTTTTCAAACAAGAATATCTAACATTGCTGGTTATGACAGTAACAATAAGTTACTATTAATATTATTTATTTGTATGTTAGTTCACTACAGAGCTAAAAGCATCCTGGTGTCCTGATGTTGGTTTCACAGTTTCCTCTTTGGCATTCTTGTTTTTCAGCTTATTTGCTAAAATAAGCTCCTGTGGCGCCACCTGGTGAGACTGTAGATATAATGTTTTACTGTTCGTATGATCTAAATTCAGAGCCTCTCTCAGAAACCTCAAACCTGCAGTTGCTTTAGTCACCAGACGACACACAGGAAGAGGAGGTTCTTACTCATTATGTCTTATTTTAGTGTGATGCTCAGTCAGTCAGCAGCAAGACAACATGGAGGTCACAGCTCTCGGCTTCAGACTGAGTGAGTACTGAGTCTGTCTCTCAAAAATATTTAGTTAATGATACTAAATGCATTGATGTGGTTGATGCACAGTCTACTGATCCACTCATCGAGCCAATATCTTGTCTCTCCAGCGATGAACGTGTTGTTGCCGCTGGCTGCACATCTTCACTTCAGTTATTCTCAGAGAGCTGGTAAGTCGCAGTTAGACGACCAATTGTTCTTTCATAAACATATTATTCTGATGATTGTGTAACTCTGCTCGGTAAGAAATGAAAAAGCTTTTAGGTTTCTGTTACCATTTTATATATAGTTTGATTCAGTTTTAATAGCAAAAAAAATCTGGACCAAAATACAAAACTGCTGGAGTCAAGAAAATTTCGGACCAACAAAAAGAGGCATGGACCAAAAAGGTTGAGTAGTTTCGATCTGCTCTTCTCTCCAGAATACTGTAACTTGTACTTGAACCATTGAGTGTTTAATGTTAATTACATTAAAAATGAGCCATAATTTTAATAACAAGTCATTAGAAAACAGTGCAAAAGGTAAAAAGCCTCACTTTTTCTGTTTCCAACACGTGGCCCACACAACCCCCATCTGACCCTGTAACAATGAGGAAATTAATGCCTCAGCACTTTGAATTTGAATGATAACGATCAGCATTGAACGGAAAACAGGGGAAGCTTGATTTTAATTTCTGATTTGATTCTCTTTCCTCTTAATTCTTCCTGTTGCTGACCAACTCTCCATTTTAATACTCATAAAAAAAACATAAAAGATCCTATCACTTGTTTATTGAAGTGATGGCCTAAAATGAGAAAAAAAGAAAACAATGAAACGAGTTTTACGACAATTTTTAAAAATCCTTTTAAACATTTAAAAACATTTAGATTTTTATTATTTATGTATTTATTTTGCATCTTTTCGTCAAAATTGTGCTGTTTAGCAAATCATTTCTCGGACCACTTACAATATTTTTGTGGCCCACAGGTTGGGGACCACTGGTGTAGGCAAAAGTTTAACCTAAAAATAATATGTTTTCTAAGACTAATATGCATCAGAGCAGGTACACTCAATAGTTTTATGTCGGTATGAATTTTTTTCTTTTTTCTTATAGTGCAGTTAATCCATTTTATTGTCTGATTGTCTCCGGTGAAGCATTTCCTCAGGTTGTTCCAAACAGACAGCAGCACTTTGAACATGAGTCCATTGTTGTCAGCTGTGAGGGACTGGAGGAACTGACTGGATGGAGAGTGTTGAGGAAAACCAAAGGAGTTGTTAGACCATGTGCTTCTACCTTGGAGATATCATCAGGACCGTGTGAAATCAAAACTCTCTATAGATCAGACAGTGGAGAATACTGGTGTGAGATGGAAAGAGTGAAGAGGAGCAACACTGTCAACATCACTGTCACTGGTATGCAAATATTAAAACAATAAAAAGTTTGTAAATGTAAACATCTTTTTCAACGTAAAACACAAGAAATGTTTCATAACCTGTGTTGTTCAGCTGGTTCTTTGATCCTGGAGAGTCCTGTTCTTCCCGTGATGAAGGGAGATAATGTGACGCTGCGATGTACAAAGAAACACTCTGACGACGACAACAACGAACTCACGACTTCATTCTATAAGGATGGTGTGTTGCTGGGGGGCAGCTCCACAGGAAACCTGACCCTCCACAGCGTCTCCAGGTCTGATGAAGGACTCTACAAGTGCAGCAGCTCTGGAGCTGGAGACTCAGCCGAGAGCTGGCTGATTGTCACAGGTGAGAGACACTGATGGTTCAAACATGAATAAATCATGATGCTTTGTACCTTGCTATTGCAAATTTAAAGCAAACACTAACCTGTAAATGCATTAAACCTACTTCAGGTTGTAGCTTGGTACGGACTTACGATTGACCTAAGTCACAGAAATATCACATGTTCATTAAAGTCCAAAAACCATCTCAGTGTAGTTTTACATCTCCTCTCTCAGGCTTCTCTCTGCAGCTCTAGTAACAACAGGTCAGTGAGCCAATCAGAAGAGAGGAGGCTCTGAACCTCTCTTCTGACTTGCTGACTGTTTTATGAGTGATCCAATAAAAATTAAGCAGATTTCAGGTAAAAACACTCAGAGAAACCAAATCCTGCAAGGTTTGGATGGTGGGTCCAGGTGGGCGGGGCTTGGTGACTGCTTTGTTGTGACATCACAAAGTTCCAGAAGTCCTGACGGCTGGTTTTAAGGCTCAGTTTCTGAATACAGGCTGTGTGCATTTCTCTGTGGACTGAGGCTTTGATACTTTCACAGTATTAATATAGAAGCTAGAGCTGATCTATAATCACACTACACATGGACACACACCTTTACACTGGAGGAGCTTTCAGAAATTGAAACAGCAATTTTATCAAATGTTTTGTTGTACATATTAAGTATAAAAAGCATGTATTTTACAGCATTAGGATCATGTACATATACTGTTATCTTTCCAACAGCTCATGAAGATCCTCAGCCTGCGTCCCTTCTCTCCCAGCTGTATCTGCTGGTCAGCATCGGTATCAGTGTTTCATTGTTGTCTCTGCTGCTGTTCCTGGGAGTACTTCAATGTCAGAAACATGAAACGGCCACCAGAGGTGCGGAGACTAAGAATAAAGAAACCACTTCAAATTGTAGAATGTGATAATTGTGACAAAAACAGATTGTTCAACATGTGTGATGTACATGTTCCTGATGGCCATTAACCTTTGAACTTATCTTGTTTGATGTACTTTTCGGACAGGTGCCTCAACCTCTCCTTCCTCCCAGTCCTGCTCTTTCCCACAGACAGGTGAGGAACATCAACCACCTTCTTTCAATTTGACTGTATACAGAGTCTTCAGAAAGTTTTCAGATGCCTTCACATTTTGCACACTTCACTCTGTTGTAGATGTAATTGATGAGTTTGCTGCACAAGGCCCATTAACTAAAATGTCAACTGAGAGAATCAGGAGGGAAAAAAGAAAGAGGGACATTTTTAAATCACTATCTCCCAAATTCTTGACACCAAACTTTATATCGCCACATTTCAGTGAGTCTCTTTCATCACACAGTATAAACCTTTATGTTTCAGTGTCTGCAGCAGCCAGCATGGCTGAAGTAAGTCAGACAACATATGCTGCCATCACAAAACCCAGGAAAGAGAAAGGTAATTGACGTGACACAGAAAAGCAGAATGCAATGTGGAACACCTTCAATTAGGTAAAAAAAAATATAGATATATATATATATATGTATATATATTGCCAGTATTAAAGGTGACCTCCCTTCAGTTGAAGCTCGTAGCAGTGCACATGAACAGTCATTGCTTTAGTGTTGCAACCAGAAAATGGTGAAAACCACTGCATGTAGACCTGAAAACAAGGCTTTACAATAATCATCTCTGGATGAAAAGTCACATTTTTTAATAATGTTACATAGGTGAACCCACATGTCTGAGCACCACACAATGGCTATACCGTATACTCTACATCTCCCATAGAAACATGACATTATAATAAAGTATAACAAGGACACAAGAAGAACTGGTGCAGGACACAACCAGCTCGATATTTTAATGTGCAGTGATGTATTTAGTGTCTGTCTCAGCCTTTTAGTAACTCATACTCTCCGTAGTTTGACATTATCTTGCACTTTCTCATTGCCTATAGATATAAACCTGATGCTTGTGTAAATTGTATTTTATTATGTTTCAGTATCTGCAGGGGACAGTGTGGCTGAACAATGTCAGGCAACATATACTGTCATCACAAGACCCATGAAAGTGAAAGGTAATTTGGTTGTCACTTAGAAAAACCAAATGATTATAAAAAAAAAAAACAGATAACAAAGTGAAACTTCTGGCCCAACATAGGCCCGAGTTTGACCCATATACTTCCACATCTGGGTGGAATCCGGCTGTTATCCTTCAACATTTACTTTAATTGGTTCAGATTTGGAAATAGCATCAGACAATCATGCTGTACTGTAAATGGGCCAGTAGAAAACAAGCATGTGGCCCAAGGAAGGGCCGGATTTGTTTCGCTATCTGGAAAAGCTATTAAATGAAAAATATATGACCCAGTGTTAAAGTTGACCTCCCTTCAGTTGAAGCTTGTAGCTTTTAAACGGTTGTTGCTTTGGTGTCACAAACAGAAAATGGTGAGAACTACTCAACTGATATTTATAGAACATTCTTGAAATGACTTTAGACTGTGTCAGTTTCAGAAGCTACAGACGCGTTCATGAATTCAGCTTCTTTTTTAGTCTCAGACAAAAACCACGTGAGGAACCCACAGATGGAAACTCGTAGATGAGTCCCACAGTTCAGAAACTCTTATGTTGGCTGTGAAGCAACAATGCAGCCATCTATCACATTTATTTTTACCACGTACTCTAAACCATGTAGCAGCCTCGTTAGTTGTGCGGTAAGTGAGCAGGTGCACCGGATTTTATAAATGAACAATGGGGCCAGTCTCATAATCAGGTAACTCATGTACTAAAGTTTGACCCTTAATTTCTCACAGATAGATTTTATTCTAGATGCACCTTTGTAACAATAAATAAGAAAGGAAGTAATGTGAACTCATGAAATTATGTAAAAATAGCATGCACATCCAAGTGCATTTCGTCATGTCTATGTAATGTCATTTTGAGCTTTTCACGTCATTTACAACCATTGTGGTCAGGGTTAATTTTAGGGGAAGGTTTAGAGGTCGGGGTTATCGGGAAATTCTGTAAATTATTCACACACCATTTGGTGATACCAGGCTGCAGGACGAGATTAAATTTATCTGCCCAAATTGTGAACAGATGGAATACAGCAACAATTTGAAAAATTAAATTTGAAAAATATTTCAAATTTAAAAAAGAGAGGGTGAGTGTATTATAATCACAAGAAATGGTAGATATCAAGTTGTTGTGACAAGATCAAATGACTAAAGAAGAGTAAACCTTTTTAAGAATGAAAAGTATTCCCCTACTTCACTGCACAAAGTCGTTGAATTGCTTAAGTTCAAATCGAATATTAATTAGGGTATCATCTGCATAATGACGATTTAAAAACACAATTAAGCACGCTGAGTCTCAGGGAACAAATTGAGTACAAGTCAAAAGTTCAGATACAGTTTCTTATTAAGTGTATCCAAACTTTTGACTGGCTCTGTATTTAATAGAAAAACAAATGGGACAATAATTAAGCCGTGTGGTACCCCAGATACAAGAAGCAGGAGGCAATCAGACAAAACTAGTCAGTATTTAAATGCTTGTTTAATCATGTATTTATGTCTGTCTCAGGCTCTCTAAGCGTCTCTCTGTCAGATAAGGACGACTCCTTGCATTTACCTGTTTACCACACCTTAAGCCTGGCTAGGCCTTAATAATTACGCCCACCATGAAAAGGTAGGCTAATAACACTGAGCTGGGCTGCACTCTGTTTTCACTCCTGCTTTGCTAACAATATTTGACCTTTTCAAGTCCATAGCTTTACCATTGAGGACACCACGTTCACTTGGGGGGGAGTTTAGATTTTATAGTGAATGGATATTTTATAGCCTGATTCCAGGATTTTTACTCAATTTTAATTTGTGAATTTTTAGGTCATTAAATTTAAAAAATGATCAATTCCTCTGAATTCCACAGAATGTTATTCTTATATCATGTAGAATAGTTTGAAACAGCATTTCCACTTAAATTGGAAAAAATAGATGAATGAATAAAATCCTGGCTTCCACCAGAATCTCTCACCCATTCATCTTGTTACAGTGCAATCAAGAAACTTATCATTTATTAATGATCATATAGAATTCAGCTTTTACTGTAAATGAAAAATCCACAATTTTGAGATTTCTCTCCAAAACAGAGCCAGGAGTGTCCAGCTGCTCAGCAACAGCACTTTGGTCTGCAGGTACAGAAGAGGATCCCTTCTATTATTCAATCGATTAGTCACGACTGAGGGTAATTCTGGTCTCCAGCGCCTCTTTGCTCTATGTTAACGCCATCTCTGCTTTGCTATAGAGAGAACTAGTGGGAAACGGAAAACTTTTTATATTTATGAGGAGTCTTAATTGATCTTAATAAGATCCAGATTTTATAAGTTTAAGTTAAAATACAACCATCTTTACAGCTATAATCTGAGTGTCTTGTGTGTCTTGCAGGTTGCTGAGAGCAGAGACATCTGACTGAAGTTCTGTCATGTGTGCAAAGGAGGAGGACGACCACAGAGCTGTTACATTAATGCAGGACTCTTTAATGAACGCAGGCTCTCCAAAATATTCTGATCTGTTACAGTTTTAATCGTTTCCATTGCAGAAGGAAAAACAATGGCACATTTCTGTGTTCATAAGAAATAGATTGAGAAACATTTAATGATATTGGAGGTTATGTAAATTTGTAAAGAATAAAGGTGTTGATTCTTAATTAATGACAACGTGTGATTTATTATGCAGCAGAAAAGACCTGAAGAGTTTCAGGTAACTCGAAGCATCAGTGTCTATTTGAAGAGGTGGAGGTTGAAAAGTGGTTAAAGTGGCCGCACTGTGTGACACCTGTTAATGTAATAAGGACCTAAAATGGCAAACCAACAACATCATGTCAGACTATGGTAAGAAAAGAATCACACTGTCAAATACACCTTCCCCATGTGAACTAGTGAAGGAGGAGGATAAATACAGTTGTATTTGAATATGTTTCAAGACAATGTATCACATAAAGCACGTACTATAATGGACCATGTGAAAATTGATTACTATCATGTGAATAAAGTGTGTTACATAATATTTATCATGTAACATTTTCCTTAACAAAACATTAGTGAACAATGAGATAAAAACTTTCAGAACTATTGAATTAACTGAGAAACATTTCAAGCACAACACTGCCACCCAGTGGCCGAACAAATTATGAAACTGTCCAGTAATAAAACAGTTAATACTGTTTTGTATGATTATTGAGATGGTTGTGATGGAATGTTTCATAGATCTGTATGAAATGATCTTTAGTTTTATCAATCTGAAGCATTTGAGGACTTTTTATTAGTCCTCAAATGTGTCATCCCGTCTCTGCTTCAGCTTTCTTTTCTGGCAGCTGAAATGATTGAGTTTGTATTGATCCTTATGACAGACTGCCTCCGAGTGTCTTCTGTCTCTGCTCCTTTATCTCCTCCAGTTGTTTATCAATGTTTTCCTCAAGGTCGACTAACACTTTCTTCTTCTCTGTCAATATAGTGACCCCACAGATTACTGAATTTAACAATGCGTCTGTTTCCTGCTGCATTTTCTTCACTGTGTCAGGATTTGTTTTGGTGTCAAGACACTTGTTTTCATCCAGAGTTTCCTCTGTTGGTGTTAGCAGCTGACTCTGCTTCTCATCGCTCTGTTTCTCAGCCTCATCCAGTTGAAATTCAAATTCCAGGATCTGGTTCTCCAGATTCTTCTTGTGCTCCATTAATAAATTAACCACCCCCACCACATCTTTGTGTTCATCTTCAAGTTCCTTTAACTGTGCATTGAGGTTTGCTTCTCTCTCTTCCAAATCCTTGATTTTCATGCTCTCTGCCGAGACATGTACTGTTTCTCTTTTTTCATCAAACAGAGCGTGGCTTTCTTTGCAGTTACTTGAAGTTCCTGTGGTTGTTGAAGTCGTACATCTGTTTCCTGCTGTAAAGAAACAGTATAAAATTAAGGATTCAGAGATGAGTATGCTTGTGATGCAAGTGCATTCAGATCAGAACAGGAATACAGTCTCTACCATGTTCAAACCAACATGTCCAGGTTCTCAGATCATGCACCACTAACAACTTCTAATCATTGATCCATGAACATTTCTTTATGTTTTATCACTGTCTCTAACAGGAAGCTGTGAAACTCTCCTTGACATTTAGAAAGAAGCAAAATGAAAGACAGACTTACTTCTGTGTTGCCGTCTCCTTTTCCACACAACAAAAACAAGTGCAATAATGACCATGACGACCACCGTCAAGCCGATGGTGATGTGAACAGCAGATCCAGACGAGGTGTTGAAGAAATCACCTGACATGATTAAACACAGAAGTTAGTTAGATCTCAGCTATTATTTTAGGTTAAAACAAGTGTTCATATTGTGACGTCATACATTCCCTCCCGCTGGCTGCAGCAAGGACTACAACCCGTCATTGTTTCCAGCAAAAGACTACAAAGCCCATAGTCAGCGGTGCAGCCAGGACAGTGGGCGCTGCCCAGCTGAATCTAATGAGCTGATTTCTTTATATTTAATAAATATACTGAATTCAAGTTTCCTGCACCCGCGCCTCAAGTGAGAAGAAAAGCTCACACGACATCACAATACGAAGACTTTATTTTCTACCTGGAACATGAATCTGTGTCTCTCTGGTCTGGTTGATGATCTTCTGTTGGACTCTACAGGTGAAGCTGTTGCTGTGTCTCTTCTCCACAGTCACTCTGCTGCTGACAGTATAGAGGTCATCAGGACCTCTGACCGTCTCTGTAGGTCCAGCAGAGAGCAGCTTTCCCTCACCGTCCAGCCACAACAGCTCAGGCTCTGGATACCAGCCTTTAGACTCACACTGCAACACCACCCCATCATTCTCAGTCCTCATCAAGCTGATGATAAGTGAGGAGACTGCACCTAATGATGAAGGGAATAAAGACGTAGTCTAGATTAAAACAAATGGACCAGTTTGTATAATCCAGTCAGAATTAACAGCTGCCACTGACCAGCCATTTAAACTGGGGCAATGTTCTGATTTGTTGAATTGGGAAAAGGAATAAATGAATAAAAGGGAATAAAAAAATGTTGAATGTGGTTCCACAGATCAACTGTCACTTTGAGGTTCTGCCCTGTGAAGTCGGTGTCATGTCTCCACTCACCAACAACAAGCTTTACACTAGACTCTCTGTTCAGAGTTGGAACGAAGCATCTGTACGTTCCCTCATCAGACAGTTTCACTCTGGACAGTTTCAGTGAAACGTCTCCGAGCTTCAGTTTGTTGACGGACACTGACGTTCTCCCCACGTAGGACGGGTGTTTTTTATTCTCCAGTTCCACACCGTCACGCCACACATGCACAAATCTGGGACTCAGGTCAGGTCTCGTCCACTCCACTGTCATGCTTGAAGCGTCCACGGCAGGTTCCAGGTGGCATGGCAACACGACGTCATCACCAACAGCTGCCACTATTGGCTGAGATGGACCAATCACCTGAGACTCACCTGGAAAGAAATGTTAGAGTGCAAGCGGTCTGCATTTGAGACCGTCAAAAACATGTGCATGATGAATCAAGTTCAGAAGACCACGCACACGTCCTACATCTTTTAAGGTCACTTTATGTCTCTGTGTCATTTTGCATCACTTTGTAGTCGTTGTGACTCTTGAATGTCTCACACCCAGCAGCATTAAGGAGTTACCTTCGCAGCGACGTGTTAGGAGAACCAAGACGAGGGTGTGATGGAAAACCAAAGCGCCGATGGCACCGAGTCCTTTCAGGTGAAGCATCTTGGAGTTTTGAACTTTAAGGAAAATGTTGATCCCCAGAAAGGACAAATACAATTTAATTGAGTTTATGCAAAAAATAATCTGTTATCCATTTCAGTTTAATGCAAAACAATAAGTGGTGAAATTACCATTTTTCATTTTGTTTATTTATTGTAACTATGGAAACACAAACAATAAGAAACAGTTGCCGATGAAACTTTCGTATCTTATAAAACAGCACGTAGAGTCACATGTGAAACACCTGTCACCTGTCTAACTTTGCTCATGTGAGTTAACATCCTGTGTTTTCTTTGTTGAGCTATTTTTGACTGACATTATTTCTGGAAACAAAGAAGCTTAAAGTTTTACCACCTTCCATCTTTAGGACTAAGACTCCCTTGGTGTTTAGTCACATGATCATGTGACACAGGTGTTGTATATTCTTAAAATATGTTTACTCACGTATGTGGAGGGCAGAGATGTCACTTCAACAGAATACATTTAAAATGAGTTGTAAATCTGCCACTTTCGTTTCTGTTACTTTATTTGTAAAACACTGTTTCAGTAAATTGGAAGTAAATAATAATAATAATTCTAATAATACATTTAAAGACAGTTTCAGCCTACCTGTCAGGTGGTTCAGTCGCCTCGTCTCAGACACTGAAGTGACTCACTGTCAAAGTCCAGTGAAATCACACAACGTCACATATCCTGCTCTGTTAATCTTTAATTAACACCACTCTGTATCTTTGTAGAGCGCGGCTTATATGACAATTATATTGAACCATTTAATTAATTTTGTGTTTCTATTTTTAGTATGTTTTTATTGTGTTTTCTTTTTGTCTTGAGTTGTGTCTGTACGTGTTTGTTGCTTGTTTCATGTCCACTCACATGTAAATGCAACTGTCATAATAGAGAAGAAAATGGAGTAAATGAAAGATAAAGCATATTTCATAAGATGTATTATTCATTCATTTTGCCTGTTCTCTTTGAGTCCCGGAGCAGGTGTGTCATTTGCTGTATCAAGGAATGAACATATTAGAAAAATAGACATCTGCAGTGTCTACAAATATTGTGTTTTTTCTCTTTCACTTTCCACTTCGACCACATCTCTGAGAAGCCGTCTGCAGACTAACCACAGCATCTCCATGTCTCTGTGTGGGGAGTGTGGGAACACATGTGAATCTGACTGTCAGCGATAGATGAACCTTGGTTGTAGGCAGAAGGCGACGGTGGCACTCACTTGTTGACCTAGATATCACACTGGCTGATGGCTCTTAAATCTCAAGCATACTCCACCTATTAGAATATAATACTGTAGCATATTGGAAAAACTGTCTTTCCAATACAGGCACTGTTACTCAGTTACTGTCATGGAAAACATACATTCAGGGTTCCCAGAGGATGAATTTCTCTGACTTTGGTGAATCTCTGACTATTCTTATAGCGCCACCATGAGGTTAATTGAGTTTGATTCAAAGTCCCTGCAGTATCATTTCAAATGACCTAGGTGATGACTTCTCCTCCAGCTCGTACATATACACGACATGTAATTGACGATGTGGCACAAAACATTCATGGCTCCCAGATGATGTCTCGTAGTGTTGCATGAGCAGCAGAAAGAAGCCACACAGGAAGAAACCTCTCCTGACCTACTTTGCACTTTAGCCTGGTGTTCAGACAAACACCAGCAACCCAACGTCCAGGTCACAGCTCTCTGCTTCAGACTGTGTGAGTACGGAGTCTCTATCTATTTCCTGTGGCACTGATACATATATATATAGTTGTAAGGCTGTGAAATATTCTGTGATGTTATACAGATTTCATGTAGAGGAACAGTATTTTTAATTTGAAATGCAAAACTTTGAGCTTACGTATTTCCTGTGTGGCTGAGGTGCCACCACCCCACATATCTCCTGCCTGTTCAAACATTTCCGATTTTTATTAAACAGCAAATTTCTTATGATTGCAAATCGAGGGATCATTGAGTTGAACGATTCAATTCAAAACCCAGCAATTCCTGATAGGTTGGGTTTAATGATCTCCTCCACTCAGCATCCAGACCGTGGAGGTCGGTGCAACATGTTGCTACGTGGTCTAAAATTTTACCTCAACATTTCCCTGTTGCACTGTTGAAAAAACTACCGTTGAGTTAAGGATCATGTTTTCAGCACTGAAATATTGACACTTAATCAATATTATCTGAATATGCCAACTGAGGAATAACAAGGGGGCGTGGAACCCATGTATTTTACATAAAGCACGTTTCTACGGTGACACATTCAACGTCAAAATCTAAAAACTTTCGTGAAATGACGGGAAACATCTAAGTCACTTTTGGAGGGAAACCCCACAGAGAGGAAGAGGTGAAGCATGTTCTCATCGACTCTCACCAGCCTGTGGAGAAGGAGGTAAGTTATAATCTTTTAAATGACGAAAATGCTACATAAACTTGTAGCTGCAAATCGGCAGACCAGAATTTCTTTAGCAATGTACTGGCCGTTAGCTAGTGCTAACAATGGTACTTGCAGATGTTTGTTTTTCTTGTTAATTTGAACCAGTGCCATCGTCTTGCTGTCAACACAGTTTACGTAATGTTGTTAATGTTTAGCTAAATTAACTATTGTAATGCGGTCGTATTTGCTGCTAATAAAAGTTCAAATTATCATTACGCTAATGTTAGCAATTAGCATTTCTTATAGGGTGAGATAGGGACTCACTTTTATTGCGGCAGCAGATTCCAATAACACCTTACAGTCATTGTTTGCGGTTGTTTCATGCTGAGGAATTCGGTGTGAACATTGTTTGTTAGCAGCAGATGTTTTAAAGCCATAAACTCAAACTGTTGTTAGCTGTAGCTCGATGGCACCTTTGTTGTTTGCACTCATACTAGTAAAACTGTAATGCAATGGTATGTCCTCACCTCATACTGAATCTTAATGACTTTGATAAACACTGTTCCTATAACTCAACCCTGAGGTTGACATGTTTGTTTTTGTTTTTTTTTATTGAAATATCTCTATATTCATCTAGCGCCATCATCAGGTCAACATTTAAGTTTGTCTGATACTTTCATTTATCACCAAATACCTACAAAACCAATGACATTCCCATTAGCCTCAGCTGGACATTGGTTTAGTGCTAATTGGGAAATGTTAGCATGCTAACACAATAAACACAGATATTCACTCTACAGTCTCACAGAGCTGCGAGCATGTCTGTAGACTGTTAGCCTTGTTTCAGCATCACCGACTCCTGATAAACATAACACTAGTCATTTAAGTTTATATCTTTCTGTGGCCCACACAGGACAAACGCAAACAGAACGATAGTCTCGGTGGAATAACACAACACTGCCACCTCTTGACCATGGCTCGTGACATCAGGCAAAAGGCCGGCAGCCCACTTGAACTGTACATCACATTATAAATGTACAACTGTAAAATGAACATTCAAAAATAAAATTAACAAAGAACTCACTCATGTAGGGATATTCTTTATAAACATCAGTGGGAAACTTTATCTAACTTACTATAGGTTTACCACCTGACTACATTTATTCATATACTGACCTGAGGTCCTTTGTCTGCGCACGTCCGCATTTGTTCTATGGTTCCACCCACTGATATCTAACTTAACCACTGAGGCTATTTCTACCGCTGCAGCAGCTCTGTCGCGTTGAAGCAGTTTTCAGATTTAAACACAAAATTAGTGCTGCTGCTCAGACAGACAACAGCAAGACAACATGGAGGTCACAGCTCTCTGCTGCAGACTGTGTGAGTACTGAGTCTGTCTCTGCTTCATCTGACGTTGTTATAAAGGTCAATTGAAGTTAATGAGGCCGTTTAAAAGCCTAATGTTGTATTTTTCTGCATCAGTTGTGATATTTCTAGACGATACTCTGGCCTATGAGAGTAGCTATAGCGGCTGTTTGATCTTTAGCTCTTTTCTTTGTCTCTTCAGTGATGACTGTGACGATCCTGCTTTGTGAACATGATCAGAAAGTTGGTGAGTACCAGTTCTTTCCTCCCTGATATGAAAAGTATTCACCATTTTTCAAGAACACAGTTTGACTGGTGGCTGTTTTAACTGAATATTATTTTTCTTTGTCTCAGTTGCAGTTTCTCTTCGTATCGATCCAAACAGACTGCAGTTCTTCGAATATGAGCGTGTAACTTTTACCTGCGAGGGGCTCTTTGATTGTAAAGTTGGACGTAGACCCAAAAGCAACATATCAACATCATCCTGCAACTTTACATCTGTATATTCAGACGACAGTGGGGAGTACTGGTGTGAGGCTGGATTTGGGAATAGAAGCAACAGTATAAACATCACTGTCACTGGTATGTTTACAACAAGACAGTAAGATTTTGTCATTAGCTTAACATTAATGTAACATGAGTATAAATATCAAACACATGTTCAGCGGGTTCTGTGATCCTGGAGAGTCCCGCTCTTCCTGTGACGGAGGGAGACAATGTGACTCTGCGCTGCAGAAACAAGACGCCCGCCTCAGACCTCACAGCTGGTTTCTATAAAGATGGCGTCTTCATTAGGAACAGCACTACAGGAAAAATGACCATCCACAATGTTTCCAAGTCTAACGAAGGACTCTACAAGTGCAACATCTCTGGAGCTGGAGAGTCAGCAGAGAGCTGGCTGACTGTCAGAGGTGAGAACCAGCAGTGTTTCAAAATAAAATTGATATATATGACTGTTGAAGCTCATTTCTTTCTGCTAGAAAAGTCGTTGAATATGTTGGTTGTTAAATTATTGTCAGAAAGCTGAAGTTGTGTATCTGAAAGAAGTGCACTGACCAATCTTTTAAACCATAGTTTAAACTTTCAGCCATTTCATGTCTCATGAAGTTTCAGAGCATTTCCCCGTCAAACATCCGCTTTCCTCCAATTCCACACCATGGATCATAGTTGCTGTTGTTTTGGTGGTTCAGCTGTTGGTGTTTGGACTGTGTCACTCTCACAAAAATTACTGGGACAGAGGTAAAGAACATAAAATAAATGTTATATTTCACTCACAATTTTACTTGTGCATGTACAAAGCAGCTACACACCTCCATGACCTATAACCTTCATGACAGTTATAGTGGCTGAAATCATTTGTAGAAAAGCATGCTCAACATTAACTTTGAGCTGTTAGGCAATGTGCATTTTCTTCTTGCTTTCAAAGCTAATTTAACATAGTTGACCTTGAAAGCAACAGCATGTTTAGGAAATCATTATTATTATTATTATTTTTTATTTATTTTTTTTTTGTGAAAATTAGACTCTCCCTACCCCTTTATGATGCAATATTTGTGGCTACAAAAACACAAACACTAGACATCAGGAATTTGCTTGATTTTTTTGCATCATGTTTGCCAACATTGATCTCCTGTGCTGGGTGTCTATTTATGCTGTTATTCTGTCAGGTCGGTGTCATTTATATCTGGTCATTGAATGGTGAAAGTAGTCTCATATACATTTACGTAATTTACAAATATACATTTGTGTGTCATCTGCATAATAATGAATAAAATAAAATAAAACTTTTTCTGGAGCTGAAAATTGATTAGCCTAGCATAAAGCTTAGTCTAGCCAAGCCTTTCATAAAGCTAAGCTAATGTAAGCTAATGCATAAGAAATCAAATTAGAAGTTGAGGTTTTAAGAGGAGTCGCATCCATTTTTCAGGAAATAGTGGCCGGACATAGTGACGCCCTTGATTCATGTTGCCACTGTGAGGTTGGCAGGCAACCAGCTGAAGTTTGACATTTCTAATTGTGTATTGTACCCAGCTAGGTCAAATCCTCACTGAAAAAACATTTACAGAGACAAAGTGAACAGGTGTAAGCATTCAAAGAAACAGATATTCCAACTGAGCATCCTCACCTGATCTATTTAGCTATCACCTGACAAACAATCTGTCTGTCTCCGTCAGATGAGAATGAATTTATGTCTACACACTGTTACTACGTCCTGGGCCAGGATGACGCTCAAGAGCCGGGTGAGACTCACTGTGAATAACAACCGGTTTGAATGATAATAGTTGATGGGATCAGTAATCAATATGAGAAGCATTCTCACAAGTGAACATTTTGGCAACACACTGACATAATCCCATGTTTTTTCATAGCAGAACCAGGAGCGTCCAGTATCACAGCCTCATCAGTTCCCTCAGCAGGTACCAACCCACCTGTAGAAGGAAAGGTCTTCTACTCTGTAGTCAAGAAGGTAAGACTGAGGACAGCACTGGCTTTCATGCCACATTCACACCATATGCGATGTAATGATTGGAAAGATACCTATACCTTTGCATATCAGAGTCATTGTATAATTCAGGATGGTTGTGTGATTGTGAGGGCAAAAATTTACTGTAATAGAAATAGAAAATGTTCATACTAATTTGGAAATTGTCGTATAAAGTTCTATTTCTAGATGTAATCATCCCTTTTTTTTTTTTTAAATGGTCCACCGTATGTCAAAATTTGTTAACTCAGTAAATCAAGCAGTCGACCACTCATACTTTCATGGTTTCATGAAGCAGTTTGGAGATAGTAATTCTACTTTTTTTTACGACAAGTTGAAGTTTTGGAAAACAAAAGCAGTCTTGGTGAAAAATATTTTCAGGCCATTTTTCACATAGAATTTTTTCAACACTTTCTCTGTATTGTGTCTTTAATTTATATCCTGTGTATGTTACAGGTCACTGAGAGAGAATGACTGGAGGAGGAGAAGACACATTCACAGTTTCACTCACTCAACCTAAATTAGCAACGTTGTGACGTGAGTGCAAGCGGCGAGCAGAACAGGCATGCTGGGTATTATTTTTGTAATTGTACAAGCTGTTTCAGCCCCATATGTGTTTAGTGTGTTACAAATATGTCATTATTTCTGCACAAATCTGTACTAATAATGTATAATAATAATAATAATGGAAGAATGAATGTACTTCATATATATATGTATATGTATAAATTTTCTTGCCTCTCTTCTCTCTCCTCTCTTCTTGGCTTGCTCTGGAGAGCAGCTCCTGCTCTCTCCTCTCGGTTCTTCAAAGGGCAACAAGGCCCCAGCCCAGGTCAGCTTTGCTACCTGAGAAACCAGCTCTCTCGCCGGCCTGCTACCAGCAGCCTGCAAACACTCTTCTCCTCAACAGCAGCGACCTGCTTCGGATTAACTGTGAGTGAACCAAGTTCTCTTCAGAATCAGCAGCTACAACACAAGGCCAGCTGATTTTCAAAGCAACAGGAGTCCTAGCAGAGTTAGCGTGGAACAGCTAACTCTGTGAGGAGAACAAAAGAGATACCAGCAAGCAACACAGCCAGACAGGACTTTACTCCACCAGGAAACCTCCCAACTCACTGGACTTTACAACAACAGTGGAAAGGACCTATTTGCTTGTTCCAAGGACTGGGTAACGTTAACTGACTGGGCCTAACCTTTCCCAGCACAGCATAGCTAAGCAGCAGAAGTCTTAACTTTGGTAATGTACTTGTTGATTGATGTCTTGTTGTTGTAATGTTTGCTTAGGTTGTGGTCAGTCATACAGTTAATCGGGTACTCGTATGTTCACACACATAGTAGTAAGTCTCAGTTCTAGAACCTGCATGAAGCTAACCTTCCCCCTCTAACCTGGTACATTTAGATTACATGAGCTAGGCTAACAAAGAAACTCACACCTTCCCTCCCACACACACACCAGGTGGTCTCAGCAGCCATTTTGAGTAGTTTCTTTGTTCAGGTCATGTGTTCACAGTGACCACTTTGAATCGGCCAGCTTGCCTTTGTTTGTGTCCCCACAGACACACACACATACACCTACACACACACACATACAGTCACCTGTATATACTAGATTAGATATTGTGTTTTACTCTGCTCTATTGTAAATAAATGTCTTTAAGTATAACTACTGGTGTATTGCACAAGCGTGAATATTGCCAACCTCTATTTTGTAGAATTCCAATCCTTCAACTTTAACTTACTGTTGATATGGTAATTTGGTTATAGTTAATAAGCTACTTGTTCATCAAAGTTCCAGATTAATGGTATTAAATTGAGACTGAAACAATATTGGCTATTTTGCCTATTAGCTTAGGCTGGTGCCCCGAGGACTTTAATTAATTTTAAAGTTATTATTTAACATTAATATTTTTAGTTAATTTATGATAGCCAAAACATTGATAGACAACCGAAAATCCAACATATTTAGTGTCCAGCTCATGAGGTAGAGCTCAGACTCAACATAGTGGTGCCCCATGTGAGGCAAACTACTGTTGAGCAGCAGTGTTAACATCATTACTTTGTCTAGCATGTTGATAAAGTGTTAGTTTAGTACAAGTACAACTGTCTGTACATTCATGAGGACAATAAACACTGAGTGTGTTCATATTTCACCAATGAGCTTGACTAACACGGTTGTGAATACATGAGAAACTCTCAGCATTTTAAAATGGACTAATGTAGCTCATCATCATACAGCGTTCATCTGAGCTCTGCGTCTATATTTAAGAGGTGTCAGTTTCTTTCGGTCTCACGGTTGAACCACTTTGTTCCATCAGCTCTGTGCATGTGTTCACAAGAGAGCGTCTGCTGCAGCGTTCACACACTCACTCCCTGCGGTTGCATCACTATCGTGAAACAGACGCGCTGGGTTTGTGGTTGTCTCTGTCAGATTCTCGTCAGCAGGATGGAGTGGTACATGTTTCATGAAAGGCTAAAGGTCACGAATGAGAGGTACATAAATAAACTAGTACAATTAGATAAATGCAACTATTTGGTCACGGTGACCTCACAAAACATTTTTTAGCCATTACTCAAGACTTCACACAGCAATTATGACAATATTTCCCACAAATGGTTAATAATTAGTATTTCTGGATAAACAGGGATGTAATGAAACTAGTCTGAGTGGAGGAAGGATACAACCACGAGGTGCTAATTCTGGTTCTGTTTTGTTTGACTTGCTTTTCTTTTAATTCTTCCTGTCGTGAACTAGCTACCCATTTTGATAATCCAGTTTTTGCCATAGATGTAATCTTTAAGCTCACATTCACACTTAGATAGCAAACATGTGCACAATGTGGTTCGGCCGGTGACAACATAACAGCTCCTATCATTGGTTTATCACAGTGATAGGAGTTTTTAAAGGTCATTTCATGAAAAAATCTTTTATTAGTGGTCAAAGTGACACACAGGGCCCAGGTGTGCCAGGTTTGCTGATGAGCCCAGGTACTGACAACCCTTGGCCACACCCACCTCTAATACCTGTAAAAGGAAGCAGTCACACACAGGAAGCAACAGGTACACAGGTGGAGAGGGTTGTCACACTATGATGACCCAACCCTGATATAAAAGCACAGGACAGGATGCCATGCCATTTCACATTGCTGTTACTGCACATTCTGACATTTGAGCTTCTGAAACTGTAAGAATCTCATTTACTTGACACTTTACAGAAAAGACTATAATAAAACATTTTATTAAAAAAAGTGTGGTTTACATTTAAAATGACATTCAATTTTTTTCTAAATCTAACAATTTTTGTGAAATGACAAAAAGTCACTTTTGGAGGGAAACCCCACAGAGAGGGAAGAGGTGAAGCATGTTCTCATCAACTCTCACCAGCCTGTGGAGAAGGAGGTAAGTCATAATCTTTTAAATGACGAAAATACTACATAAACTTGTAGCTGCAAATCGGCAGACCAGAATTTCTTTAGCAATGTACTGGCCGTTAGCGAGTGCTAACAATGGTACTTGCAGATGTTTGTTTTTCTTGTTAATTTGAACCAGTGCCATTGTCTTGCTGTCAACACAGTTTACGTAATGTTGTTAATGTTTAGCTAAATTAACTATTGTAATGCGGTCGTATTTGCTGCTAATAAAAGTTCAAATTATCATTAGGCTAATGTTAGCAATTAGCATTTCTTATAGGGTGAGATAGGGACTCACTTTTATTGCGGCAGCAGATTCCAATAACACCTTACAGTCATTGTTTGTGGTTGTTTCATGCTGAGGAATTCGGTGTGAACATTGTTTGTTAGCAGCAGATGTTTTAAAGCCATAAACTCAAACTGTTGTTAGCTGTAGCTCGATGGCACCTTTGTTGTTTGCACTCATACTAGTAAAACTGTAATGCAATGGTATGTCCTCACCTCATACTGAATCTTAATGACTTTGATAAACACTGTTCCTATAACTCCACCCTGAGGTTGACATGTTTGTTTTTGTTTTTTTTTATTGAAATATCTCTATATTCATCTAGCGCCATCATCAGGTCAACATTTAAGTTTGTCTGATACTTTCATTTATCACCAAATACCTACAAAACCAATGACATTCCCATTAGCCCCAGCTGGACATTGGTTTAGTGCTAATTGGGAAATGTTAGCATGCTAACACAATAAACACAGATATTCACTCTACAGTCTCACAGAGCTGCGAGCATGTCTGTAGACTGTTAGTCTTGTTTCAGCATCACAGACTCCTGATAAACATAACACTAGTCATTTAAGTTTATATCTTTCTGTGGCCCACACAGGACAAACGCAAACAGAACGATAGTCTCGGTGGAATAACACAACACTGCCACCTCTTGACCATGGCTCGTGACATCAGGCAAAAGGCCGGCAGCCCACTTGAACTGTACATCACATTATAAATGTACAACCGTAAAATGAACATTCAAAAATAAAATTAACAAAGAACTCACTCATGTAGGGATATTCTTTATAAACATCAGTGGGAAACTTTATCTAACTTACTATAGGTTTACCACCTGACTACATTTATTCATATACTGACCTGAGGTCCTTTGTCTGCGCACGTCCGCATTTGTTCTATGGTTCCACCCACTGATATCTAACTTAACCACTGAGGCTATTTCTACCGCTGCAGCAGCTCTGTCGCGTTGAAGCAGTTTTCAGATTTAAACACAAAATTAGTGCTGCTGCTCAGACAGACAACAGCAAGACAACATGGAGGTCACAGCTCTCTGCTGCAGACTGTGTGAGTACTGAGTCTGTCTCTGCTTCATCTGACGTTGTTATAAAGGTCAATTGAAGTTAATGAGGCCGTTTAAAAGCCTAATGTTGTATTATTCTGCATCAGTTGTGATATTTCTAGACGATACTCTGGCCTATGAGAGTAGCTATAGCAGCTGTTTGATCTTTAGCTCTTTTCTTTGTCTCTTCAGTGATGACTGTGACGATCCTGCTGCGTGAACATGATCAGAAAGTTGGTGAGTACCAGTTCTTTCCTCCCTGATATGAAAAGTATTCACCATTTTTCAAGAACACAGTTTGACTGGTGGCTGTTTTAACTGAATATTATTTTTCTTTGTCTCAGTTGCAGTTTCTCTTCGTATCGATCCAAACAGACTGCAGTTCTTCGAATATGAGCGTGTAACTTTTACCTGCGAGGGGCTCTTTGATTGTAAAATTGGACATAGATCCAAAAGCAACATACCACCATCATCCTGCAACATAACATCTGTATATTCAGACGACAGTGGGGAGTACTGGTGTGAGGCTGGATTTGGGAATAGAAGCTACAGTATAAACATCACTGTCACTGGTATGTTTACAACAAGACAGTAAGATTTTGTCATTAGCTTAACATTAATGTAACATGAATATAAATATCAAACACATGTTCAGCGGGTTCTGTGATCCTGGAGAGTCCCGCTCTTCCTGTGACGGAGGGAGACAATGTGACTCTGCGCTGCAGAAACAAGACGCCCGCCTCAGACCTCACAGCTGGTTTCTATAAAGATGGCGTCTTCATCAGGAACAGCACTACAGGAAACATGACCATCCACAATGTTTCCAAGTCTAACGAAGGACTCTACAAGTGCAGCATCTCTGGAGCTGGAGAGTCAGCAGAGAGCTGGCTGACTGTCAGAGGTGAGAACTAGCAGTGTTTCAAAATCAAATTGATACATATGACTGTTGAAGCCTTTTTCTTTCTGCTAGAAAAGTCATTGAATATGTTGGTTGTTAAATTATTGTCAGAAAGCTGAAGTTGTGTATCTGAAAGAAGTGCACTGACCAATCTTTTAAACCATAGTTTAAACTTTCAGCCATTTCATGTCTCATGAAGTTTCAGCACATTTCCCCGTCAAACATCCGCTTTCCTCCAATTCCACACCATGGATCATAGTTGCTGTTGTTTCGGTGGTTCTGCTGTTGGTGTTCGGACTGTATCACTTTCACAAAGATTACTGGAACACAGGTAAAGAACATGACATAAATGTTATATTTCACTCAAAATTTTACTTGTGTGTTCGTCATGTGCAAAGCAGCTACACACCTCCATGACCTATAACCTTCATGACAGTTATAGTGGCTGAAATCATTTGTAGAAAAGCATGCTCAACATTAGCTTTGAGCTGTTGGGCAATGTGCATTTTCTTCTTGCTTCCAAAGCTAATTTAACATAGTTGACCTTGAATGCAACAGCATGTTTAGGAAATCACTATTCTTATTATTATTATTTTGCATTACAAAAACACAAACACTAGACATCAGGAAGTTGCTTTTTTTTGCCAACATTGATCTACTGTTCTGGGTGTCTATTTATGCTGTTATTCTTCCTTCCTTGTAATGCAGCAGGTTTCTACCTGTCCACAGGGACACCTGGATCAGGCTCCACTCAGGATCAAACAGGTGAGAGCACAAAACATAACTAGGACTCTGCTACATTAATGTGTTACACAGGGACATAAAGAAAATGAATTACCCTACCTTTGTATGTTTGCATCTTCATTCATAGAGTACATTTAGAAAGTGTTTCACACAAGGCAGGAAATGAAAATAAATACTTATACAATCAAGTATAAAGTATCAAATCATGTCTGTGACCTTCTGAACTACAAAGTGAGTTAGTAAAAGTTTGGCCTTACTTGTGAAAAGATAGCTAAATGTAGATACTTATATCTAAATATTTGTCTGTTTGTCTATCTGTCTACAGTATCCGCTCTGTAAATTGAGATATCTTCTGCATTGTGTATTTTTATAAAGTATCTGCAGGGGCCAGTGCTGAGGCTGCAGACAATGAGGCATATGCTGTTGTAACAGTAAACAGGAAGAAGAGAGGTACTTCACCCAAGTCCTGACATGCTTTTTTTTCTTACTTTATGTCACATATATGTATAAGTACAGACGTCAAGATGCAACTAACACAATGCAACACTACGTCATGCATGTAACTGGCTTAAAGTAATTTTTAATGTATAATTTCCTTCACCTTGTATATTAATGATAGTAATAAGATATTACTACTGTATTACGATCAGATTAGATGTCTATAGAACAGGTTGTTGTTGCCTTGTGTTAGATATGCATCTGCTGATGTTGTGGTGATCATTTGAGCTTCCTGGCCTCAAACCACAGAAAAAAACAATGAGAAAACAAGGTTCAGACCCGATAGATGAGTTTATGAGTTCACTTTATAGCAAATCACTTTTTATATCATTCTTCAATCTCCTTTTTTATATTAAAAAGGAATCCTATTTTTCCTTACGCACTGATCTCTCACTTTGTTTTGAACAAATTTAGGGATGTTTACGGTTTAAATGTGGTATCACAAACATAAAAATGGTCAACATATAAGATCAGATAAGGTCAGGTTGATGTCATTTATATTTGGTCAATAAAGTAGTGTCATATAAATTTACGTAATTTACAAATATACATTTGTGTCATCTGCGTAATAATGAAATACAACTTTTTCTGGAGCTGGAGCCAAGTGGTGATTAGCCTAGCATAAAGCTTAGTCTAGCCAAGCCTTGCATAAAGCTAAGCTAATGAATAACAAATTAAAATAGAAGTTGAGGTTTTAAGATATTCCAACTGAGCATCCTCACCTGATCTGTTTAGCTATCACCTGACAAACAATCTGTCTGTCTCCGTCAGATGAGAATGAATTTATGTCTACACACTGTTACTACGTCCTGGGCCAGGATGACGCTCAAGAGCCGGGTGAGACTCACTGTGAATAACAACCGGTTTGAATGATAATAGTTGATGGGATCAGTAATCAACACACTGACATAATCCCATGTTTTTTCATAGCAGAACCAGGAGCGTCCAGTATCACAGCCTCATCAGTTCCCTCAGCAGGTACCGACCCACCTGTAGAAGGAAAGGTCTTCTACTCTGTAGTCAAGAAGGTAAGACTGAGGACAGCACTGGCTTTCATGCCACATTCACACCATATGCGATGGACGGTAGTGATTGGAAAGATACCTATACATGAAAGCTGAAATATACTGTAATGGAAATATAAAATGTTCAGACTAATTTGGAAATTGTCGTATGAAGTCTATTTCTAGATGTAATCATCACTTCTTTTTTTTTTTTTTTAAATGGTCCACATGTTATTTGAAATAAACCATATGTTAAAATGTGTTAACTCAGTAAATTAAGCAGTCGACCGCTCATACTTTCATGAAAGCCATTTTTCACATAGAATTTGTCAACACTTTCTCTGTATTGTGTCTTTAATTTATATCCTGTGTGTGTTACAGGTCACTGAGAGAGAATGACTGGAGGAGGAGAAGACACATTCACAGTTTCACTCACTCAACCTAAATTAGCAACGTTGTGACGTGAGTGCAAGCGGCGAGCAGAACAGGCATGCTGGGTATTATTTTTGTAATTGTACAAGCTGTTTCAGCCCCATATGTGTTTAGTGTGTTACAAATATGTCATTATTTCTGCACAAAACTGTACTAATAATGGAAGAATGAATGTACTTCATATGTCATTACTTTGACTAGCATGTTGATAAAGTGTTAGTGTAGTACAAGTACAACTGTCTGTACATTCATGAGGACAATAAACAGTGAGTGTGTTCATATTTCACCAATGAGCTTGACTAACACGGTTGTGAATACATGAGAAATTCTCAGCATTTTAAAATGGACTAATGTGGCTCATCATCATACAGCGTTCATCTGAGCTCTGCGTCTATATTTAAGAGGTGTCAGTTTCTTTCGGTCTCACGGTTGAACCACTTTGTTCCATCAGCTCTGTGCATGTGTTCACGAGAGAGCGGCTGCTGCAGCGTTCACACACTCACTCCCTGCGGTTGCATCACGGTCGTGAAACAGACGCGCTGGGTTTGTGGTTGTCTCTGTCAGATTCTCGTCAGCAGGATGGAGCGGTACATGTTTCATGAAAGGCTAAAGGTCACGAATGAGAGGTACATAAATAAACTAGTACAATTAGATAATTGCAACTATTTGGTCACGGTGACCTCACAAAACATTTTTTAGCCATTACTCAAGACTTCACACAGCAATTATGACAACATTTCCCACAAATGGTTAATAATTAGTATTTCTGGATAAACAAGGATGTAATGAAACTACTCTGAGTGGAGGAAGGATACGACCACGAGGTGCTAATTCTGGTTCTGTTTTGTTTGACTTGCTTCATCATTGGTTTATCACAGTGATAGGAGTTTTTAAAGATCATTTCATGAATTGAAATGATTGCTAACACTTAACTTTAATTAGTGGTCACAGTGAAAGTTTGGAGGAGCCACACCTATGTCTGGCAAACTGAGTGAATGACATAGTAAGACATATGACATATGACATGGTAAGAAAATGTCAAATGTAATCCAAGATTCAGTAACAGAAATAAGTCACTACTTCCTCCCTCTTGTTGATTTTTCCAAAGATTCCCCTGAAATGAGACGACGCGCAGCCTTGTCGATAATGATTCTGATGTCTCCTTATAGTTCCTTTTCTGATCAAGAGACTTAACCTGTTATTCTAGATCATTTGAACATCAGTAACTGGTAAACAGTACCAATTATGACCCAACCCTGTTATAAAAGCACAGGACAGGATGCCATGCCATTTCACATTGCTGTTACTGCACATTCTGACATTTGAGCTTCTGAAACGGTAAGAATCTCATTTACTTGACACTTTACAGAAAAGACTATAATACAACATTTTATTAAAGAATTTGTGATTTACATTTAAAATGACATTCATTTTTTTCTGAATTCCTTGAATCAGCTTCTCTGTTGTTGAATCCCTTTTGTATTTGTTTGAATTTCATCAGCAAATTGCATCAAATGCAAGTGTATTAGTAAACCTGAGTAACACACTGAGATATTGTTTTGTCAGAAAGAGAAGTGAGGACTTTCCAGGACTGAAACATGTCTAATGTATTTTTTTCTCTTCCTCTTCATCCTCCTCACGACACCAAAGAGGGAGGGAAGGCACAAATAATAACTGAGATGGAGGTGAAATGGAAATTATGTGGGTATTTTCTAACAGAATTATTATTCAATATTTTTTAATATATTTCCATTTATTTTGTTATCATGAGAACCCTTTTTTGGAACTGTCTGGATAATGATTTTTCTAAGCAGCCGTGAAGTACTTGATTTTAAAAATACTTAAGTGTTCAACAGTACATTTTTTAGATTAACACATTGTATTGTTCCACATTTACAGAACCTAATCAACCTAATGACTGACTGTAGAGGAATATGACAAAGACTGTAGAAATTGCCATAAAAACACAATTGCATCAACAATCAATAAATTTCCATTGTCATGGTTAAGACAGCAGTTTTAAATATTAAAACAAAAAGAATCTTTATTTATTTCTAAATGTTTCAAACATGGACTTAAGATAGGGCAATGAGCCATCATTAGGACACTGCCAATGTTTTTGGTTTTTGTAATACTGAAGTAAAGTACAGTTACTCGAAAAATATACTTAAGTTACCTGTACTTTGTTACTGTCCACCTCTGGTTGCATATCAGTATGAAGCAGAGTCGCATCTGATGGTGTAATGGCACATTGGCTGAAGGCTCTCCTCTCATCAGTTCCTTAATCTATTCCCAGTCTGCGGTTAACACCCACTGAATGCTGTTTCTAGTTCTGCTTTTTCATCTCGAGATTTTCGCTGGTGCACTTTGGATTTAATGACTGTATGATGAAATGAGGAGAGGTCAATTTTTTTTAGCTGTATGTTACAGGAATTTATGTGAAACTGTCTGGAGGAACAACTCAATAACTGATTCTCATTCATATTCTCAGCATCACTTGAATGTCTGTAAATGTGATGCAGACAAGGTCAAATACGATCAAGTGTCTCCACTTGCTCCACCAGACTTTCACTCCATCAAACACAACCAAATATCTGTGCACAACAGTTAAAAGTCTTAAAGTGTGTTTTCCTTTCACTGTGCCTCCAGTTGCCGTCAATGTGCTGCTGCTCACGCTGTACCACGGCCACGCTGCAGCTTTCAGCATGAAGAAGCAGCTGGCTGATTGTCTGGAAGACAAAGACTACGATGTGCTGCTGCAGACAGTGGAGACCGGCCTCCCACACATAAAAACAAATCATCGTGTTGTTATTGTCGGAGCCGGGATGGCCGGGCTGACGGCCGCCAAGCTTCTGCGAGAAGCAGGACATGAGGTACATGGGTGGGGCATAGGAGAGGTAGCGGTTTTAACAAAGGGGCCCTTACAATATATAGCCTCAAGACCAGGTAAAGAATGCAGGAGCCACACCAACCGTTAACCACTTCAGTTCATCACAAACAGCATTAATTAATCAAATTACCATAACATAATTACCACAGAGTGATCCTGGGACCTCTTGGGTCCCTGATGGTCTTTGGTCCTGAGGAAGTTTCATACTTTGTTTGGTATTAATGCTAGCAGCAGTAGTTCTGGACCAACACAAGTAACACATTGTACATGTACTTATGTGTTTTAATAAGGTAACCATCGTAGAGGCTAGTACTCGTGTTGGAGGACGCGTGGAGACCTACAGGAATGAAGAAGAGGGCTGGTATGCTGAACTCGGGGCCATGAGGATCCCAAGCTTTCACAAGTAAGTTCAAGAGTCTCATATAAACATGTATATGCAATCTTCCCCCTCTCAGATTAACATGATTGACCTCCTTACAGAATTGTCCATTGGTTTGCTAAAAAGCTTGGGGTCAAGTTGAATGAATTCATCATGGATTGCTCCCAGACCTTTTACCTAGTTAATAGGCAGCGGGCACGGACATACACGGTGAAAACAGACCCTGACATCCTCAAGTACAAGGTAAACCAAAGCGAGAAAGGGAAGTCGGCCGACCAGCTGCTACAGCAAGCTTTGAAGAAGGTATGTAAGAAAGAGGAAAGGAAGGAGGGATGGCATCAAACAACACTTGACTGAAAACAAGAAACCTACTTCTTTAGCAAAGCTTCACATTAAGAAAGAAGAAAGTTGCACAACTTCCTATGTCCTTGGAAAGTAGGTTGTGCAGGAAGCTATTGCTCAGAGTCACTAACCAAACAATTAGTTAGCACAATTCAAGCAAATGTATTCGTCTCTTTCATAGAGCAGTGTATCATCAGCATGATTTTCTAAAATTGGGTGGTGCAACATATTGTGTGTGCATATTAACATGTTAACTCTTTATTAAGTGATGTCTCATATGTGGCAAGTTAATATTTTACCTTATAGTGATAATAATTCTGCTTCAAATTTCCTAAAAGTCAATTTAATACTTCACTGTTGACCAAATTTTAGAATATAACAGACCAACTGGTATTGCTGTTATGGCGATTCAGTGTTCTCTTCATTGTTTGGTCATGTGCTCCAAACGTCATCCTACGAGTGCTCCCACTGGTTTGTGTTTCATGTCAGGCTTGGGTTTATACTAGAGTTACACATTCCCAATTTACTGTGGACAGATGTCAGAGCTCAGTTTGTGACTTTACCCATGGAAGAGACTTTTATTTTCTTTGTTGTAGGTGAAAGATGAAGTGGAGGCTAAAGGCTGTAAGGCTCTGTTCGAAAAATATGACCGTTACTCTGTAAAGGTAAAGCACAATGTGATCTAATGGAAGGTTGACAAGTGAGAACACTGTTAAATAAATACTGTGTGAATTCTCTAATGGTATATTAGAGCATTTCAAATAACATAAGTTGGGTGTACCATTTCCAAATGTTCCTTAGAAACAGTCAACTAATGTTTCATTTGATAAACATGAAAGGCAACACCTTTGACTTAAGGCTTTGTTTGCAGAACAGTCTTGTCTTACATAAAGTCAGTATTAAAAATAATATCAAATAATACACCTCAAACAGAAAAATGTCCCGTGTCCTGTCACATAAAATGTCCATATTTGACTCTTTCCCAAGCTCTTTATAGTTTTGTAAAATATATACACAACCTGAAACTATTAGAACTGGAATCTGTTCCATCGGAGAAACCAAGGATAATACACTGTTGCTCCACCAGCCCCGTAAACATCCGTCAATATATGATCTTTGTTTAATAGGAGTATCTGAAAGAAGAAGGAGGTTTGAGCTCAGAAGCGGTGAGAATGATTGGAGACCTGCTTAATGCACAGAGCCTTATGTACACAGCGCTGACTGAGATGCTCTATGACCAGGCTGACATCAGTGACAACAACAAGTAAGGCCTCACAATGACAACTATTTAAAATGGGCAAAATGTTTCCTTCACAGTGGTGTTAAAAATTATAAAAACTCTTTGGCAGAAAAAATGTTGAAATCAAAAAATCTTCATGACAGTTCAATGATTGTTCACTTCTTTGCAGATGACACAATTTTATACATCTTTTTATTCACACGCATATATGTATATGTTGTTTCCATTGACTTCATGAGAAGACATTGTCAACCATTAACATGCACTTGTTGGTGAGGCTACCCTTTGCTTAGCTTAGCTTAAATCATGTTGCAAAATTCTGTAACATAAGAACACATACACGTAAATAAGTATTGATTAGATTTATTGGCTACATTAGGTGTTAGGAAATACCTATAACAGCTTCTAACAGCTTCACTTTTAATTGCTTGCTACAAAAATTCATATATCTATCAACAATATCATACAATCTATTTGGCTTTCTGTTTTGAAGGTACTATGAAGTGACTGGTGGGTCAGATCTTCTCCCCAAAGCTTTTCTCACCGACCTCGATGTTCCCGTTCACCTCAACTCCAAGGTCAAGCGTATCAGCCAATCAGCTAATGGTGTTACTGTATGGTATCAGAGAGACAATCAGTCCTCATTGATGGACATTCATGCTGATGTTGTCCTGGTAACAACCACAGCCAAAGCAGCCCTTTTCATGGACTTTAATCCACCTCTCTCCATCAGTAAGATGGAGGCTCTTAGGTCTGTCCACTATGACAGCTCCACTAAAATCATCCTCACCTTCAACGAAACGTTCTGGGAGGACGATGGCATCCGCGGAGGAAAGAGCATCACGGACGGACCCTCTCGTTACATCTACTACCCCAGCCACAGTTTCCCAGAGAACAAGAATATTGGCGTCCTCCTGGCTTCCTACACTTGGTCCGACGACTCCCTCCTCTTCCAAGGAGCGAGTGATGACGACCTGAAAGAGCTGGCTCTGAGAGATTTGGTGAAGATCCACGGCGAGCGTGTCAGGTCACTCTGTACAGGGGTGGTGGTGAAGAAGTGGAGTTTGGATCCTTACAGCCTGGGCGCCTTCGCTCTGTTCACACCGTACCAACATTTAGAGAACTCTAAGGAGCTCTTTAGACGTGAAGGCAGGGTGCACTTTGCAGGCGAACACACAGCCTTCCCTCACGCTTGGATCGAGACATCTATGAAATCTGCAATCAGAGCTGCTACAAACATAAACAAAGAGGCGCTATTGAGTTCAGAGTCACCCCAACATGCAGTGCAAGATGAGCTCTAGAGTCTGAAATACCACTTTCATTGAATATCAATGTGCAACCTATATGAGTGTTTCGCAATGATTTAACAAAAAAAGATAATGTATCCCGACTCTATTTCAACATATATTTGGAGATATGTACATTTACGATATACATTTTTGTCCCACCCATCGCTTGTCTATACCTAGCTCATATTTTCAGGTCGCCAAGTCGCCAAAGTGACAATTTTTTTCTTCTTGCCTTGATTATATTCCTACCCCAGCACCTCTGTATGATGCATAATAAATCAATGTGATAACTCTGCTAAATAAAGAAGAAATAAAACTTAGTAGTAGAAGTGTTTTCAGATGTGTGTGATTCCTAAAGATGAACCTTCTGCCTAAATCTGGCAAAGAAAGTGGTTTCCCACCTTTGCTGTCTGACATTCCCTTATCCCTATCAGACGAGCTCAAGTACCTCTTCACTGACTGCAACTGTCATGTTCCTCATGCGTTCATCACTTCAGCAATTGAGAAAATATTTTCTTGAAGTGGAGCTACTTTACAACAAGTCAATGTTCACCTTTCTTTTTTCTGGCTGCCATCCTGAATTGTTAGATGTTAAAATATAAAGTTTGCTGTCGGGCAGTCCTCGCGGTAATAATAATAACATTCCAAGCAATAATATGAAACAACATTCTTCCAGAGAATCATAAAATCATTTATTTAGTGATGTTGACTACAGCCTGTGTTTGAAGCATTTGACACATGAACACATTGTTCTCCAGGATCTGTCAAAGAAATTTCCATTGAAAAAGGTTGTGTGGTAGAGCTGGGAACTTTCCTCCATGTGGTGCATACTGAAACTGAAGGACTGTGGGAATGACGAACATGTGGTTAGCAAATGAAATGTAAGACGAACAAATAATTTAAAAAAATTCCCATTTCCTCAAGTCAGTTGCACTTTGGGCGAGGTTCCCATAAGATAAAACACATTCACCTTGTTGATGATGTTGAGTAATAGTACATTTTATTTCTGATCACGAGATCTGGTTATGATCTCCTGATTGCAATAGATAGTTAATAATGAAACCAAAAGCAAACCAATGGTAAAAAAAAAAGGAAGGAAGGAATGAAGTCATGCATTTTGAGGTCATGCCAATCAGGGGAGAACAAGGCAGTGCTGTATATAAGAGAGTATGATTTCACATCAGGTCACTATAACATCAGATTTTGAAGGTTAAGCTCCTCAAAGGTAGGAATCTGTCATTTCATCTGATTATCCTATTATTCAAATCTCACTAAGAAAACATCAGTGTGAGAAATTATCTTTTACTTTTCTCCTCTCCTTCTGAAATGAGAATTTATAAAAAGCAAATACTCATAGACTAGAAGGATATATAGCATACATATATTACACACACACACCAAAAACTTTCCTATTCAATGGAATGGGCAAATAAATTAAATTTTACAAAAAACTTACTATATTTATTCATTATATTATTATTTAGTTATTTTTCTCTCGCTCCTCCGGAACACTAAATATTTTTCCTCCCTTGTGTTTCTGTCTCTCTTCCTCCTCCTCGTGTCACCAAAGATTCAACCAACATGGAACCATGTCTGGCGAAGTGGAAATTATGTGAGTATTTTGCAGCAATATTTTAGTTTTTTTATTATTATTATTCAGACAAAGCCTTGAACATCTGGACTATCAGGCTGCCCCCTCTGTAATGTTTTTGAAAGCTTGGGGGGTGCAGTGTGCACAAGGTTTGGATTCTTGTGTAATTATTCTGTGCTGTACGTGCAAATGTTGCTGTCATCATTTCTTTGATCCTTTTCCCTGTCTGCAGTTCTGATCCACTTTAGAGTTACTGTAGTTCTGTTTCTGAGCAGTCATGAGTTCAGTTTTAATCAGTTTCAGTTTCATCACTACATGATAAAATAGGGAGTGTCCAGTTTTTATTGGAATTTACAGCTATATCAGTCACATAGTGACTAGAATAAGGGGGATTTTTGAATTCACTTTTGACTGTGTGTAGTTTACAGAATTGAAAACCCATCTCATTTTAAATAATGCACACTGCTGTTACTTTGAGTACATCAAAAGCTATACAGTATATTCGCAAGTATTCAGACCCCTTTAAACTTTTCACATTTTATTTGTTTGTAGCTTTATGCTAAAATCATGAAATTAATTTTTTTCATCATCAATCCAGACCCAATACCCCATAATGACAAAGTGAAATATCTCAATGAAAATGAGTTTGAGTGTTTTTATGCCGCTGTGTCTCCAGTTGCTTTTAGCATGTTGCTGTTCATGCTGTGCCACGGCCACGCTGCTGCTCTCAGCCTGAAGGAGCATCTGGCTGATTGTCTGGAGGACAAAGACTACAAAGTGCTGCTGAACACTGTGAAGACCGGCCTCCCACACATAAACACGTCTCATCATGTTGTTATTGTTGGAGCCGGCATGGCCGGACTGACGGCTGCAAAGCTACTGCAAGACGCAGGACACAAGGTACATGCAACAAGTTGATACTTTAAAGCCATAATCATTTTTATGTTGGCCACTAGGGGGCAATGACACATTAAAACAAGCTGATACCACTGGCACTGTATAATTCCTAGAGGTCTTTAATCTATTCCAGGTTAATGTCTCTGCAAACAAATGTATTTAGCATAGATGTTTGTTTAAATAAAATTATACATTGCATGATAATGATTCCTGTATTACATAAATTTCTTTCTAAGTCCAAGCTCAAATTGTTCCACCGTGATGAGACACAGATATACTGTAATTCCCTTTACAGAATTTTGGAGAAGCGTCACAGAAATAGAAATAAAGTATTTTTTCAATCAACAATGAATTGTAAAATAAAAATAGGTATTAATAAATGAGGTGGCAAATTAATCTGTTTATCTATAAGTAATTCATTATCTTTATATTGTGATTGGTAATATAAAAAGGAGTTATTTAAATAACAAATTAAATATTAATCCATCATTAAGTGTTTCAAATTATAAAGGAGTTTACAAAAACAACATAAGAGTCATCGATAACATCATATAAAGATACACAAATGAATCCATAAAAGATAAAAGAATTTAAAAATCTATTTGAAAAGGCCATTAAGGCAAACAAATAAATAACTGGATTCACAAATTGATATAAAAATACAGATATTAATCATGCATTTAAATTGGCAATTACAATTTTATGTTGTTTTTGTAAACCCCCTAAAAATTAGAACCATGTATTGATGGATTAATATTTAATTTGTAAATTATTTTTTACAATTCCTTTATTTATTGCATATTAAAATATAAAGCAATGAATAATTTAGTCTGTTATAAATCAATTCGTAAACAAATTATCACAAATTTCTTCTTTTATTGATGTATTTTTTGAAAGAAAATTTAATTTAAAAAATCAGGAATCAGACACCTCTGGCTAACCTTTTTATTTTTCTGTTTGATCAAGGTCACCATGTTAGAGTCTAGTGGGCGTGTGGGAGGACGTGTGGAGACCCACAGGAATGAAAAAGAGGGCTGGTACGCTGAAATGGGAGCAATGAGGATCCCAAATTTTCACCAGTGAGTCAAAATTTGTCTCAAATTTGCAAGTTTCATGTTTCATTTTCATTTTGCTACATTACCTACATTTCACACAACCTTTAGCAAGTCCAAAATGTTCCTTGTTGGGTAGTTAGCATGAGCAGAAAAAGCAATAGTCAAAGAAACTCATGGATCATTAACAGAAAATTCCAATACTCGTTGACAGGTAATGTTTTGGGAATGGACAGACACACTAATAAGCTCCTGTTAGCATTGGCTAAATATGATTGAGTAACATGTAGATAGGTCAAGTACAAACTTCCAATCTACTCAGTTTTAACATATTTGCTTTACTTAACTAAAATTGCTCAAGAGAAGAAGGCATTCACTGTCTTAGCTCTCATGGGCTTGTGTCTCAACAGCATCGTCCGATGGTTTGCAAAAGAACTGGGGGTCAAGCTAAACGAATTCATCATGGAAGACCTCAACACTTTTTACCTGGTCCATGGTCTGCGGAAACGGACCTACGCAGTGAAAGCAAACCCCGACATCCTGAAGTATAATCTGAACAAAAGTGAGAGGGGGAAGTTGGCCGAAGAGCTGCTACAGCGAGCTTTACAAAAGGTGGGAATTTGTGGTCTTTTATATACAGTATATACAAAGAGTATCTGATACCAGAACCAGCTGGCAGATTATGCCCTGTATGTCAGATTTGAGTAAATTAATGCATTCCTCTAAATGTAAATCATATCGACTGTTACCTTACCTTGGAGGCTGAAAGCAGTTTTGTGTGGTTGCATCTTATTTGATTATTAAAATAAAGCTCAGAAAGTTGATGTTTTTTCAAATTTAAAACCACTGATCTGGGTCAAAAGACATTAAGGTTAAAACACACCAAGTTTTGCTGAATAATGAATATGATTTATTTTAGAAAGGTTGCATATTAGAGTTTAGATTATGATGATACAGGTTGAGTGTGTAACTGTGATTGTAACTTGTAACTGTAGTTGATCTTTTCTGAAGGTGAAAGATGAAGTGGAGGCACATGGCTGCAGAGCTGCGCTTAGGAAATACGACCACTACTCTGTGAAGGTGAAGCAAAATGTGATTTCATCAAATGTACAAAGTCTAAAAAACAAGACCGTGTGCTGCCAAAAAGAAAAAAAGATTGGTACAGTTTGAGTTTAAGATTACAGTTGAATTTTAAGGAGTGGACACTAAATGTAGAAAATATTGGTGTTTGATTTTACAGGAATATCTGGAGGAAGAAGGTGGCCTGAGTAAAGAAGCAGTGAGGATGATCGGAGACTTGCTCAATGAACAGAGCCTCATGCACCTGGCTCTCACTGAGATGATCTACATCAACAGCGACGTCAGCGACAAGACCAAGTAAGATCAGGGGATTTAAAGCATTTTTGCATCAGTCTTTTAGCCAGTGAATACTAATCTATACTATTACTAATACTAACTATTATAGAGAGGGGCAAGATCCAATAAGTCAATCAATATCAGGGTAACGACGTGTACTTTCAGATAGTTTCACTCATTTGGAGACAACTGGCAGTTTTTCAAATCTTACCGAAATTCTCGCTTCTGCACACCTGAACAGCCACAAGGTTTTTGTCAAGATAGATTCTGAAACAGCTTGTAGTTGCTAAATCTTAGCAACTCTTCCTTTCTTCCAGTTAAACTGCTTTGGCATATGGGTTAAAGTTATGCTTGTTGGCATGACTGCGTAGACTTTGCACCTTGAAGACGTGGAGGATCATCAGCTGCTTCTGTTTTGGGAGATAATTGGTGGTTCGTAGCCAGTTTTGGCTCTTGAGCACGACTAGTTTCTTTTGTTATTCGGCTTTATTGGGGCAAAGGTAGGCAATGGGAGGCAGGTCAATCTTTAGCTAACCTCCATATATCAGGAAGTACTGCATTTATTGTCATTTTTTCTACTTTTAATTGCACCCTTACTATGTTTGCCAGCGATAACTCGACAGATTACATGCTGTGGTTGGCTCAGGCCGAGTGAATATGACCATGTCTGTGCTCGGTTCAGTGCCAATAAAGATTTGTCTTGTTTCTTTTGAAGGTACTATGAAGTGACTGGTGGGTCAGATCTTCTCCCCAAAGCTTTTCTCACCGTCCTCGATGTCCCCGTTCACCTCAACTCCAAGGTCAAGCGTATCAGCCAATCAGCTAATGGTGTTACTGTATGGTATCAGAGAGATAAGCAGTCCTCATTGATGGACATTCACGCTGACGTTGTCCTGGTAACAACCACAGCCAAAGCAGCCCTTTTCATGGACTTTGAACCACCTCTCTCCATCAGAAAAATGGAGGCCATGAGAGGGGTCCATTACGAAAGCTCCACTAAAATCATCCTCACCTTCAACGAAACATTCTGGGAGGACGATGGCATCCGAGGAGGAAAGAGCATCACGGACGGACCCTCTCGTTACATCTACTACCCCAGCCACAATTTCCCAGAGAACAAGAATATCGGCGTCCTCCTGGCTTCCTACACTTGGTCCGACGACTCCCTCCTCTTCCAAGGAGCGAGTGATGACGACCTGAAAGAGCTGGCTCTGAGAGATTTGGTGAAGATCCACGGCGAGCGTGTCAGGTCTCTCTGCACAGGGGTGGTGGTGAAGAAGTGGAGTTTGGATCCTTACAGCCTGGGCGCCTTCGCTCTGTTCACACCGTACCAACATTTAGAGAACTCTAAGGAGCTCTTTAGACGTGAAGGCAGGGTGCACTTTGCAGGCGAACACACAGCCTTCCCTCACGCTTGGATCGAGACATCTATGAAATCTGCAATCAGAGCTGCTACAAACATTAACAAAGAGGCGCTATTGAGTTCAGAGTCACCCCAACATGCAGTGCAAGATGAGCTCTAGAGTCTGGGGTATTATGGTATTAATAAAAGAATACCACGAGCTCTGGGCTGTTCGATCCGCTTTGTAGGGAAATCAGTATTATAGTAGCAATGAAATGGTCGCTTCAGATACAATCAGAATTTGATTAGTAGAAAAATTGTTGATACACTGCTTTAAGGGCTGCACCCAACAATTATTTTTTAGTATTGATTATATTATATATGGCTGACCTTATTATCATTAGCCTATTATTGTTCTATCAAATTAATCACAGGAAAAGTGGAAAATATGGGACCCTTAAATACATCACCTGACCTTCATGACTTATTACACAATTATGCTTATTTTCAGATCGGTCTTTTAATGCACTCAGGCAGGATACGAAGATTGGCAAAACACATTGAGTTATTCCAAAAAGCATGATTTTTACTTTACATTTGACTTCATGATTGGTGATTGTATACAGCAATAGGCATTCAATAACAACAGCACTGATAAATACAAAGAGAGAAAGAGCCAGTGACAATAAGAAAGAAAGCCCAGCATGTGTTACAGGGAACAAATGAGCAGTTTGTGCTCTACAATTACTCTTGTACTCTTTCAGGCCCAAATGTGTAGTTGATGCTCTGAAGGTCTTAATTTACGCCCTCAGCTCATTTGAACTTCGTGCTCTTGATTTTTCCTCTCATACCAGTTCATTCATGTGTATACACACATTTGTAAACTGAAATTCTTAGTTTATGCTTTTGAATTACTGGGCACAAATTAGTAGCATATATACAGTATACAGCGAGATATGTCGTGTTCTAAATAAACCTCATGGACATACTCAATATTTTGCATGTTAAGCGACATTGTTTTAACTTTCACATCCTGTATGTATAATTAACATGCTAAGAAAATTATTATGTAACTTGAATTACTTGAAAACAAAAATTGCTATCTGCACAAGTTAATAACCTACAAACATGCACAGAGCAGTTTTCCCGCTCTGTGCAGAAACAGCAGAGGCAACAGCAGACTGCTGGGCAGAGAGAACCAGTTTGCAGTCACCAGCAGAAGACACCCATCACTGTAACTCAGCAGTTCTGATCTGTCCAGAGCAAGACCTAAAATCAACCCTGCAAGCCACAACCCCAGCACTGCCATAATGGCTGTGATGGTGAAGAAAGCCCTCTGCTTTGATTGGTCAACCCTCACCCTGTCCCCACCCCCATCCCCTGGGCCTGGACGAATCAGAACACGGAGAACACAAAGGCTGCAGAAACAGACGACAACTAAGGAGAAGCCCAACATGCAGAAAAATGGGATGTAGGGAAGCTCAGGGAGGTAGAGAGCTGTTAGACCAACCCATCCGAAGCCCAGCAGCCAGGCACAGCCAATGCTGATGTTTCTGAGCCTGACCCCGCTCGACTGTCTCAGCTCCAGGTAGGTGATGGGGTGGACGACAGCCAGGTATCGCTCCACACAGGTCAGGATCTGAAAGCATATCTGTCCGGGGTAACCAACGGCAGCTGCATAAACGCCCACCATAATCAGCTCGGAGAGACCAACAGCTATGCCACAAAAGTAAAAGTTGGTCCCCAACGTAAAGACCAGCTCCACAACGACCATGTGGTAGGTGAAGATGTCAGAGTGGCTCGTTGTTGCAAAGGAGTGCTGCTGCCGCCATCGCCGGTGACCCAGGTAGAGGACGAGGGTGGAGAGAGGGAGGAGGAGGAAGATTCTGGTGATGTTGAAGGCAATGAACATTAAATTTGCAGTTTCAGAGTCTATGCAGTGGACCACAGCACTGACGGAGGAAGAGGAGTTGACTGACATATTGGCTTGAGCAGTTGGGAGAAAAGAATGAACAAAAATAAATGAAATGGTACAACAACGTTTCAGTACTGAAAAATGTTCACCTGATTTCCAGCTACAACACAAGCCTTTTTTTATTTGTCTTTAGCCGTTTCACAGTGTTTGTCTACAACAGCAGCAGTTACATCTGCCTCAGCATTGTGATGTAATTATTCTTCATGTTTCAGTTCGTCAATGTGTATTTTTGCAATGTCTTATCAATCACAATTCAAATGAGCATAATATTGCTGTTTATTTATTGTATATAAATTAACTGGAATTAATTTAGTCTCTTCCCTTTTCCGTGTAAATGCGAAGAGTTTTTTATTTTATTTCATCATTGCTTAATTTTCATCTCTTCCCATTTTCATGCAAAGTCAGACATTGTAAGTCATTCTTTTCTGTCGGATATCAGCCTCTGTAAAATGTTCATAATGTCGTTGAAAAGCATTTAAATACATTTTTAAAGAAAAGATCTTATTGAACTAAGTCTGTTCTTGAGATTAAAGTTCAAACAGTATTGATATTTTGTGTAGTGACCCTCAAAAGGCCAAAATATGAGTAATGCTCATTTAAACAAAAAGTGGACATAAAGTTAATGCTGTGAGGAAAGCGTTGTAAAAAGTTGCCTACATTAAAATACATGAAATATGAAGTGAGAACCGGATTGACGGACACGCACCTGGTCAGCAGCGTTTGTGTCTGATCTTCTGGCTCCTGTATCTTCGAACTCACTGACTGTGGCTGTTCACAAGTATCTGATCCTGATATACATTAATGCTTCTCTGTGTGAGCGTATTAATGGCGCCCATTTGTCAAAGTGACCAGCTGCAGCAGGACTGTGGGTGGTGCAGTTTTGCCTGCTGTTAAACAAATGAAGGACACTTATGTATTGTAAACCGTGGCAGGCAAATTATCCTTCCATCAGGAGTTCAGAGCACAGGGTCAGCACTGGTGGCGACGATGCTTGAGGATATTTCGATATATTTGTGTTTAAATCTTTAACACAGGAGGGATTATACCATGAATCATACATTTAAAATCTCTGTATTTGTCTTTTAAATTAACGTACAAACATTGAGCCTTTGAATCTGTCGTGGTGTGAAGATATTCCCACACCAGTGTCATCTATTTGTCATCCATTTAACCTGTTTGACAGGATTCAAATGACCCGCAAACGAAGACTGCTGTTTATTCAAATTAGAGAGTGTAATGCACACAGGGCGTGTCGGTGTGTGCAGGAAGCCGTCTTCATAATGATCGTGGCCGTTCCACAAATAAAGCTGTTGTCATCATTAAGAATCAAGTACATCCACTCGAGTACTGTACTTCAGTGCGTTCAGTTGTTTCAGAGTCGGCAGGTTCTGTAAATGAACTGTGGAACAATACAAAGTGTGGACATCATTTTTTATTTTATTCTTTTCAAAGCAAGTACTGACTGCTGCCATGTTTGTCCATCGTTCAGCAGTTTTTCCACCAGTGAAAGAATATTTAAATAAAACACGTACATACTGTAGATCACAATGATAAGTGAGGTTTTTGGATCGAATTCTATAATATCCTAATTCTGATCTATTAATTACATGCTCAATTACATAAGTGTATTAAACACTGTTAAGATGTTAACAGACTGTATAAAACTCATATATTTCATACCTTTTTCATTATGTACGTATCGTAACAATCTGCACCCTGATTGAGTAGTTTGTGTTGTGCTTGCTGGGAGACACAGTATCTACAGAGTCCTGGAAGGATTTGTTTTTATCTGCTAACAAGATTCAGATATTGTGCAATAAAAAGGTTTAATATTTGAGGACATCATATAGACTGCTATTATTAATATGTTTATATTCTTCTTCCTGACTAATTGATCTAAATCAATTATTCATTATTATTATTTTTCCTTAACCAAAGTGTTCTTAGGGCCTGAATGTTTACTCCTCTCTCATCTCAACAGAAAAGTAAAAATCTAACACATAACTTCTCATTCGTAGGATTCACAAAAATATTTTAAGGTTCCCTGAAGAAGATCTAATTTCATGAACTCTGATCTGATCCAAGTCCTCATCCAGACTCAGTGTGGTGTTTACGGCCTGGTAGTTTTCCTGCTCGGCGTAGAAACAGCAGATAATAATTAACCTTTAGTATTACAGATGCAGCGGATTGTTTTCTACTGAAACAATCCACACTGGTGGTTTATCAGGTGTGCTCCAGCTAAACCTGCCCAAGTGCCCTGTGTGTATAGGAGATGGAATAATGCAAAAATTAAATTTGCCTGATGTGTTTCCCAGTCTGATTATTTATTTTGCGATATGTGAAAAGAAAACAAACTCGTCCTGACACCTGTCACTCTGTCAAAGGATGAGCACGCCCTCACCGAGCGAGTACGAAGCAGATATCAGTGACGAGCAGCTGCTGACGAGGTGAGTGGGATTTAACAACTGCTATAAACCTAAAACATACAAAATGCAGCTTGGGAGAAAGATGTGTGGTTTTTATGAAGTTTCACTTTATATCTCTCTACAGCTTCTCCTTCCTTTTCTTCCAGAGGAACAGATATGTCAGTCAACTCTTCCTTCAACTCCTCTGATTCCTCCCTCCATCTTTTACTCAAGCATTGCTCAGAATTCAGACCCAGCACGTTCAACTTCGTTCTCCTTCTGCCTCTCTTCACCTTCGTCCTCTACATGGGCTACCAACGCTCGCTTTCCAAGTCAAGTCACTCGGACGTCTTCACCTATAACGTGGTTGCCTTGGAGACGCTCAGCATCCTGGGGTTTTTCTGTTATTGCGGTGGCGCCTTGGCAGATAGTATGATTGCAGTATTGGTGGGGTCATGCATGTTCTCCATCACGTCAGCTGGACAGAATCTGTTTCACGTCCTCACCTGTGTGGAGCGCTACCTGGCTGTTGTTCACCCCGTCACCTACCTGGGCCTGAGACAGTCGGGCGGGGTCAGGATCAGAAACATCAGCATTGGGTGTGTTTGGCTGATTTGCTTTGGAACACTAAGTGGATTCATCTTGTTAGACAGATCTTTCACCGGCGTCGCAGCTTCCTGCCTCTTGGTTTTCTCCTTAATTGTCGTCTCTTTCTGCAGCCTGTCAGTTCTCTGTGTTCTGATTGGCCCAGGGCCCGGGGATGTGGGCGGGGACAGGGAGCGTGTTGACCAAACAAAGCGGAGGGCTTTCTACACCATCACAGTGATAATGGGGGCACTGGTGTTGAGGTTTATGGGATTCCAGATTGGCAGCATGATGTAAGTCACAGTGCTGAGTCATCTGCGCTCTGGGTCACTCTGCCCAGCTGTTTCTCCACAGAGCAGGAAAACTGCCAAGCTGCAGACTCAACGCAGAAAGATTTGATTAGAGCATCATGAATCTGATTTGCAAAAACTAAATTAAAAAAAAAGAGCACAATGTAATATCAAATTACAGCATATTACTCACATATCATCTCATCCGATTAAATTAAATTGTAGTATAACATTTTAAAATTAGACTGTAAAGCTCCGATGTTTCCATTATCCCTCAGTTTTACCTGATACTGAAACTTGTTTGATAGTTTATTGTGTTTCAGCTGATTTCTTCTTAGAATTGATGGAAACCCCAGTGCACTATGGATCATTGATGTGGTATAGTTCAGTACCCATAAACCCCAGGTTCCCACATCCAACTATTATTCTTCTTTTAAAGATTCCAATGGAATAATTGGAATAAAACATCTGAACAGCTTAAAGATGGATTGCTGTGACATTTTGTACAGACATTCTTGGTCCCCAGAGGATGAATCCTATAGAGTTCATTGATTGATTGAGGTTGACACCGTTGTTTATCAAAATGATTTCAGACCTATTTCCATAAAATATGGTATAAATATTCATGGTGCCCAGGGGATGACCCCTAAAGGCTTTGGTGATCCTCTGACTAGCAGGTCATCTGTGAAATACCTCAACATATACTCAATGGGCTCAATCAAATTTTAGCATGGGCGTTCATGGTTCCCAGATCACGTATCCTCATGAAATTCCTCAAGATATTCATGGTGCCTGGAGGACGAATCATAATGACTTTGGTACTAATCCCTTGACTTTTGCTTTACGATACTATTTGAATAAACACCTGTCTGTGTTTACAGATCATTTGAATCCAGTCAAACATCATGGACTGATAAAATGACGGACAGCTGCTGGTTATGGAAATATGTGAATGCTGCTTGTTGTGTCTGTGTCTGTTTCTTTTTGCATTATTACCTTTGTTATTCCAATCTGTACTTCTTCAGGTGATACTTGAAACCAAAGCAAAGGTTTTTGCTTTTTGTTTGTTTGGTTTTTTTTTTTAGGTTCATACATATTATTTATTGTAGATATAGATAAGAACATTAATAAATGAATATGTTTCTATAAGTGACTGAAACTGAAATAAACACAACAATAAATAAAAGCATGTCCAGTATAACTGCACATCAGTAAAGAGCAACAACTACTCAGTGATCTACAGCTTTATGTTTTGCATCTGTCAGGATACGAACATTGTGGAAACACAGTGATTTATTACAGAAAAGTGTAATCTTCACAGAACCACAACACACGGCTCCCATTTCAAAATCTTCTACTTCATGTTAAGTGATTGTAGTAATAGACAGTCACTAACAATGACCGGCATTGACTAATGGTAAATACAGAGAGAGAAAAAAAACAAAACAAAGAGAACAACAGTATTTCAGTACTTACTTTTTTTATGATAAGTAGATGTAATGGGATTCATCTTGTAAAAGTGTGGCAGAAAATCAGTTTTTTATTTGGTAGGGGTGGGTTTCCATAAAACGTTATAATAATGTCATGGAAAAACATTTATACACATTCTTTAAGGAAAAGATCTTATTGAACCAAGTCCATTCTCGAGATTAAAGTTCAAGAAAATTACTTTCAGCATTTACAGTTCAATTTAAAATGACAAACTGAATCAACGTCTCACTATCTTATTACATCTCATCTTTTATTTTATCATTGGGACATCGGACAAACAGCGTTGCCTATATTTTGTGCAGCTCTCCTCACGTTATCCTTCCATCAGGAGTCAGAGCACAGGGTCAGCTCTGGTGGTGATGATGCTTGAGGATATTGGTTTTTGTGTTTGAATCAGTCGTAACACAGGAGGGATTATACCACGAATCATACATTTAAAATCAGTGTATGTTTCTTTTAGATTAACCTCCAAACATGTAGCCTTTGAGTCAGTCGTGCTGTGAAGATATTTCCATGCCTGTATCATTAATTCAGTCTGTTTGAAAGGATTCAAATGACCTGCAGACAGAGACTACGAATAATTCAAATTCAATCATCTCTGTCTGCTTCATAATGACTGTGTGTCCAAACAATTGTCTCCTGCAAATAAAACTGTTGTCATTTTAATAAGTGTGACCCCAATCAGGTGTGACTTTTCAGCCCTGTTCAATTAGTTAAATCGGTCACTGCAGACCTGTGAACACACCACGTCAAAGAGTTGAAGCATCAGCGACTCTTTAAAGGGATGGTTTGGATTATTTGAGCTACATCAAAAAATGCCATCTATAAATAAATGAAACAACTTACCAAACAACCAGTAAAGAAATGGGTGTTATTACTTAATTCTGTCTCATTTAGAATAAACAATTACAGCCCAAATCTCTAACACATAGCCACATATATATACTGAACATCATATAGTGAAGCTAACTTATCTTGTCTTTAGCTCATCCGTCCGTCCATCCGATTCTTTTGGACGCGATATCTCAGTAACGCCTTGAGGGAACTTCTTCAAATTTGGCACAAGGATGAACTGATTAGCTTTTGGTGGTCAAAGGTCAAGGTAGTAGTGACTTTTGGGCCTTGTGAACACAATATCTGAGGAATATCTCTTGAGGAAATACTTTCAAATTTAACCCAATTAAACATAGCTGTTACTTTAAGGAACATTACAGTCTCCCCATTAGTCGACACAGACCTTACATTTTCATCTGATCCAAATCCTCATCCAGATTCAGCCTTGTTTTTACAGCCTGTTAGTTTTCCTGCTCGGTGTAGAAACAGCAGAGACAACGTCAGACTGCTGGGCATATTCAACCACTCTCTAACTATAATCACCCAGCACTTAACACCTTCACTCACTTTTGAGGTGGAATCCAACACATTGCAAACCAGGTTCCCCCCAAACTTCAACAACAGCACTCCCATTATGATCATGATGGTGCGGAACGCCGTCTGCTTCGATCGGTGAATGCGCACCCTCTCGCCGCCCAGCTCCCCCGGCCGTGGGCGAATCAGAACACAGAGAACAGAGAGACTGCAGAATAACATGATGAATAAAAATAAGACCAGTTGGAAGACACTTGGTATATAGATGTACTGAGGGTATTTTTGGACCCAGATTAAGAAACCAGGTCCTGCAAAGCCCTGCAACCAAATGTAAGCTGTGCTGATATTTCTGATACAGACACCGCCGCCTTGTCTCAGTCTCAGGTAGGTGATGGGGTGAACAACAGCCAGGTAGCGGTCCACACAGGTCAGGATTGGAAAGACCATCTGCCCAAACCAGCGGTAAACCTCAATGTATATCCCCATGTTCATTATCTCCTTGGCTTGGTGCTTGGTATAGGTACCGCAAATCATGATGGTATACCCTAGTACCCCAATCAGCTCCATGGCGGCCATGTTGTAGGTGAAGAAGTCAGAGTGACTTATGATGGCTGCTGTGGCACGCTGCTGTTTCCATCGCTGGAACCCCAGGTAGAGGACGAAGACGGACAGAGGGAGGAGGATGACGATGCTGGTAAAGGATTTGGTGGTGTGCAAGAACGTGAAGTCAGTGCACGGATAGACGTACAGGGAGGAGTTGGAGGAGGGGAGCTGATGAGGAAGGGAGTCATTGGTGGAGGAGGAATTGCTGTCTGACATCTTCAAACAGCAGAAGCCTGAAGAGAAGGTGAGAGACAGAGATGTGGGAAAAGTTGGATTTACACAGACGGAAAGAAAACGATGAATAGGTTTCATTGGTGGAACAAAAAATAGAAAAAGATTTTTCAACTGTGTGATCACATGGTGAAAATCTTGACCAAAAATAATTACAAAAAAATGTGACTCAAATTGTCCATGTCCCATAACTGGAGTCTCTGTTCAGATACATAAAAAAGAGCTAACTCAATAATAATGTTATGATAATACTTTGCACAATATTAAAAGTTTTTTTTTGTTACTCTTTTATATGATTTATATAAATATTTAAAATGATGCTCAAAGGTTTAATGGAAGTTAATTTAAATGTATGATCATTTTATGTAAATATAAAAGTAAATGTTGCGGTCGGAACATTTTATAGGAACAAATGATGAAAACCGTAAAAAATACATCTTAACAAACTTTAACAAGTTTTTTTTTCTTTTAATTTAAAACTACTTCTAACTCCTGTTGCTTATAACTTGTTTTATGATTTGACTGTTTCTATGAAACTTGCAGCAGCCGACGCTTCCACCAAATGATGGAAGAATCTGAAAAATAACATGTCCAACCAGATGTTAACTAATTACTCAGCTTGAAATTGAACTATTTGTGTTAAAACTTCATGTAAGTTGGAATGAAAACAAAATTAAACACTTTTCAATAAATGTCACTTGCCTTTACAAATTTCTGTTTAAACATTTAAATATATACTATTGTAGAGAACCACAGCATTTCATCCCTTAAGTGTAATTAATGAAATTGTTGACTTAATGCTCTTCCATTTGCAGTAACGGCACCAAATAACGAACCTATGCTTCTATGCTTTTAAAGTGTTATTTATTTAAACATGTAGGTGATAAAAACTCTGAAACTGAAATTGTCATTAAAATATTAGAGATTATTCAAAACTAATAAGAAGACTGATAAAGACTTTGCTTCTGTTAACAATGACAAAAACACCTTTTACATATTCTGAAATTCAGACATTTTGCTGCCTTTTTAATCTATGGTTATGTTTTTTCCACCACTTCACATATCAATAGTTCATTTTCTAATACACAAACTGATAAAACATTAATGACTAAATCCATTGTGAGGTGATTAAAAAATGCCTCCTCACCAAACGCACTGATTCCTGATCTTCTTTCACCAGTCGCTGCCTGCTGTGTGGAGGTTTGTGGTCCAAACATATACTGTGAGCATGTGTGTGTGTGTGTGTGTGTGATTTTTTTCTTGTAGTATTTACATGAGTCATCATGTCAACTGTTCCCTTTTGTAAAGCTTGTAACGCCATTACTGTGCATCTTCATTAGCATACAAGCAGGGTCTTTATAATGCACCAGGGCAAAGGTGCAGGTATATGTCTTATACTGAAAGGCTATGCTATGCTTTTTCCACAAAAACAATAACATGTAATGTGTAATCAAAGCAGGTTTTTGACTTAAAGGTTCAGGAAGTAACTTATATGAGAATAACTTTTTGTGATGTTTGCTGAACCTGTCACTATATCCTGTGAGTGGTACATGAGAAAGAACCCGGTCACACCGCAGCCCAGCTGGTTTATAGCTACTGATGTGGCCTAAACAGAGAGACTGTGGAAGTAACTGGAGCAGGTGTTTTTACTGTTTCTCACTCAGATATCTGATGCAGCAATTCTTAAGACAACCATAAGATTGATAATAAATAATAACCAATACATAACTATATATTAACATGCAGTGGATTGTTTTCTACTCAAACAATCCCAACTGGTGGTGTATCAGGTGTGCTCCAGCTAAACCTGCCAAAGTGCCCTGTGTGTATAGGAGATGGAATAATGCAAAAATTAAATTTGCCTGATGTGTTTCCCAGTCTGATTATTCATTTTGCAATATGTCAAAAAAAACTTGTCATGACACCTGTCACTCTGTCAAAGGATGAGCACGCCCTCACCGAGCGAGTACGAAGCAGATATCAGTGACGAGCAGCTGCTGACGAGGTGAGTGGGATTTAACAACTGCTATAAACCTAAAACATACAAAATGCAGCTTGGGAGAAAGATGTGTGGTTTTTATGAAGTTTCACTTTATATCTCTCTACAGCTTCTCCTTCCTTTTCTTCCAGACGAACAGATATGTCAGTCAACTCTTCCTTCAACTCCTCTGATTCCTCCCTCCATCTTTTACTCAAGCATTGCTCAGAATTCAGACCCAGCACGTTCAACTTCGTAGCCTTCAGCGCGGCCAACGTTCTCCTTCTGCCTCTCTTCACCTTCGTCCTCTACATGGGCTACCAACGCTCGCTTTCCAAGTCAAGTCACTCGGACATCTTCACCTATAACGTGGTTGCCTTGGAGACGCTCAGCATCCTGGGGTCTTGCATTTATTGCGTTGGCGCCTTAACAGCTAGTCAGATGCTGATTCAGATGGCGAGGGACATGTTCTCCATCACGTCACCTGGACAGAATCTGTTTCACGTCCTCACCTGTGTGGAGCGCTACCTGGCTGTTGTTCACCCCGTCACCTACCTGGGCCTGAGACAGTCGGGCGGGGTCAGGATCAGAAACATCAGCATTGGGTGTGTTTGGCTGATTTGCTTTGGATTGCTAAGTGGAACAAAAGTGCTCAGGAAAGTTTTTCCCCGGCGTCGCAGCTTCCTGCCTCTTGGTTTTCTCCTTAATTGTCGTCTCTTTCTGCAGCCTGTCTGTTCTCTGTGTTTTGATTGGCCCAGGGCCCGGGGATGTGGGCGGGGACAGGGAGCATGTTGACCAAACAAAGCAGAGGGCTTTCTACACCATCACAGCCATAATGGGGGCACTGGTGTTGAGGTTTATAGGAATTCTGATTAGCAATACGATCGATGTCTTGGTGCTGACCCGCACCACTTGTCTGATGGAGTCGTTAGCAGTCTGGTTGACTCTGCCCAGCAGTCTGACGTTACCTCTGCTGTTTCTCCACAGAGCAGGAAAACTGCCAGGCTGCAGACACAACGCAACTAGATTAAATCAAACTGCATGAGTTAATTTCAGATTACAGCCTATAACTCTTTCACTGAAGTAGATTTCAACTCATCTGATTTATATTTTATTGTGTTTTCACTTGTTTCTTCTCAGAACTGGTGAAACCCCAATGGATCCCATTGTTGTGGTATAATACATATACTCAAAATAAATGTCAGGTTCATCACACACAGCTATTCTAAAAATATATTAGCATATAGCAATTCTGTTGGTCATTCCAACGCTTGTCTAGACTAAAAGCTCTAAAAAGCTTATAGATGGATTGCTGTGACATTTTGTACAGACATTCATGGTCCCAGAGGATGAATCCTACAAAGTTTGGCGGTTCCCCGATTTAAACTCCAGCACGTCTGTGAGGTTGATACCTCTGGTTATTATTGAAATGATTCTAGAACTAGTATGGTTTAAATATTCATGGCGCCCAGAGGATGAACCCTAAAGGCTTTGGTGATCCTCAGACATTTACAATAGCAGCCACTAGCAAGTCGTTTATCCTCCAATATCTCAACATCTTGTCATTGGATTGGCACCTGTTTTTGTGTGGACATTCATGGTTCCCAGATAATGTATCCTCATGAAATTCCTCACCAGAGGATGAATCGTAATGAATTACTTTTCCTCTATCATCACCATGAGTTTTATTTTGAGTGAAATGTCTCAACAACTATTGGAAGGATTGCCATGAAATTTAGTACAGACGTTCATGTTCCCCTCTGGATGAATCGTAATAACCTTGGTGATACTTTTTATGTAGCACTTTCATCAGGTCAACGTGAACATGGTAAACATTATACCTGCTTAACATCAGTATGTATTTTTGTGTGTTGCAGTGTGCTTAAGTCAGAACTCTGTTTTTATTTGGTCGTGTTTGATTTAATTTAATGAATCAAACATGACACTAACCCTCTAATAACATACACACTAAGATCATTATGAAGCGCTCTATGTTCTGTACACACAGTCGTCATGATACTATTTGAATAAACACCTGTCTGTGTTTACAGATCATTTGAATCCTGTCAAACATTGTGCACTGATGAAATGAGGCACAGCTAATGGTTATGGAAATATGTAAATACTGCGTCTGTAAAAATCAATGCTCTGTTTGAATAAAATGCTCAATCTTGAAATAAAACTGCAGCCTGATGTCATTTTTAAAACAATTACTCAATTTCCCAACTGTTTCTCTGATTATTTTGCTTTGAGTAAAGTCATTTTTATTTTCATTGTTAAAAAAAAGACAGCGAAGCAACTCCACGAGCAACAAAGTCAGAAAAACAAAAATAGTACTAATAATAAATAGATACAATAAATAGCTAAAATAGTATCAGTCATCCTGGTGCTACTTGTTTGGATCAACTGTAGATCTGATAAATGTTGCTTTTGCGTTTCATAAACTAAAGAATTATGTCACAGTGACGCTACAGAGTCTCACAAAATCCTGTATTTGTGTTGCGTCATGCAAAACAGGCCACAGTCCTGCCGCCGTCTGTCACTCGGACACATCAGCGTCGTTGTGTATGGGCAGTTCGGAGACACTGGAGAAGGACAAACTCTATTGACGAGGTGGGTGTTCTTTAAAAACGTATCAAACTGATTTAATGCCTCTTCTTCCGCTAATAGTTGGTCCTTGTTTTTTTCACTGTTGTCATTGGCTCATAGAAACTCATCAATTCTCCAACTGTTTACTGGTCAAAAGTTTTAAAACTCCCCCAGTTTTCATGTTTTTATTGAAGTTTCACAATTAGGTTCAAGTCCAGTGAACAGCCTTAAATAATGTTCATATTTTGTGCTTTTGAACGTCACCACACAAGATACAGAATAGCAAGTGCACAGAAAGTAGACATAGTATTCAATACCTGTACAATCTGATGTAATAACCTGTGTTCTTATCATTTTAAAATATTATTCAGGAAGTGTCCATTGGTTGATTTAACCATCAGTACCTTGTGATATTTCCTTGAAAAAAGGTTTGAAATGTTTTAAGATGCAAATCACCATGTTCCTGTAAATACGAATGCATTTGTTTTTTGGCATGCTGTATTAGCATAGCGTAGCATGTTGATATTATCTTAACCTCAGTGGTCTATACCTTTAAAATACTACCTAGCTTGGTAGGTGTCACTGGGGAAAAATATATTTCTACACACTGAACAGCAGCTTGTGGCCTGAATTAATCTCAAGTTCAACAAGTGCTGGGTTTGCAGATATGTTCCTCCAGGATTAGTTTCAGGTCACATCCCTTTTTATCCAGAGTCATATAAAATATGAACCATTTGAGTGAAATTTTGTCATAATTGCTGTGTGAAGTCTTGAGTCATGGCTATACAATGTTTTGTGAGGTCACCATGACCTTGACCTTTGACCTTTAACATTTAGTACAAGGTCAAATCGATTATATTTTGGTGGACAAAGGTCGTAGTTCAAGGTCAGACTGATATCACATACTTGTAAATGCACAGGAACGCCCCAGATATCGCATTCACGAGGCCATAACCGTGTTTTGTCTCCACGACTTTGACCTTTGACCACCAAAGTCTAACCAGGTCATCCCTGAGACCAAGTGAATGTTTCTGCTAAATTTGAAGAAGTTCCATCAAGGCGTTACTGAATTATCTTGTCCATGAGAATAGAACGAACGGACAGAAAACCTGAAGACAATATGTCGCCGGCACGGACGAATAAAAACATGGACTTACCTTTATATAATATGGGACCTAAACTCTCTCTCTCTCTCTTGCCCCTCTCTTTCCCTGCACCTCCTGTCTTCTGATTTCTTTTTGCACCTACCTTCAGTAAACATGTCAGTTAACTCCTCTTCCGCCTCCAACTCTTTCCACCACATGTTGTCCCATTGCTCCAACTCCACAGTTACCACCACTCACATAATCTTTGCAGTCACTGCTGTGAGAACCATCATCCTCCTCCCTCTCTCCACCCTCGTCCTCTACCTGGGTCAACAACGATGGCGGCAGCAGCGCCCCTTTAAAACAACCAGCAACTCTGACTTCCTCACCTACCACATGGCTGCCATGGAGCTGGTCTGGGTTTTGGCAAACCTCTGCTTATTCTGCAGCGTATCTGATTTCACAGAGATGACAATAGTAGGAATGTACACCTCTGCAGTAATTCTCTATGGAGAGGTCTTGTTCCACCTCCTGACCTGTGTGGACCGCTACCTGGCTGTTGTTCATCCCATCATGTATCTGCGGCAGAGAAACGCTCGTGGGTTGAAGATCAGAAACATCAGTGTTGAGTGTGTGTGGCTGCTGAGCTTTGGATTTTTAGGTTTAGCATTTCTGTGCATGCCTACCGATGCCACCGTCCCGTTTTTCTGCATTTTGGTTGTCTCCTTAATAGCCATAATTTTCTGCAGCCTTTCTGTTCTCTACGTTCTGATTCGCCCAGGGCCAGGGGAAAGAGGCGGGGACAAGGAGCAGATTGACCAATCAAAGCAGAGGGCTTTCCACACCATCATAGCCATAATGGGAGTGTTGACCTTGTGGTTGGGAGGGCTCCTTGTCTTTGTTGCTCTAGACGCTTCACCGCTGCTCGGCGAAAGTGTTGGTTGTGTGTTGGTGTCGTGTACAGGCTGGTTTAACCTGCCCACCTGTGTGGTGTTACCTCTGCTGTATCTGCACAGGGCAGGAAAACGGTCATGCCGCTCTTATCAAAGTGAGTAAAGACCAGGATTCAAGTCTAATTTAATTGAATGGCTGTATCTGCAGAAGTTTTTGAGTCCTTTGTTTAAAATCCTAATAAGAAATAATGTTACTAAAGTCGAATCGATTCATCCTTGAGTCCAAGTGAATGCTTATCCCAAATTGGAAGAAATTCCCTCAAGACGTAACTGATATATATAAGAAATCTGGAGAATAGGCAATCAATGAACGTTGAACATAATCTTACATCTGATTTGGCAGAAATTCCAAAATGAGTCTGTGGCGACCACTGAAGCGTTAAAATGAGCTTTAATACTTAGACTTTCTGCCAAGGTTAAGATGTGGTAAGGTATATTGTATATAGTAGGATTTTTATATCACCTACAGTAATACAGTTGTAAAGTTGCCTGACAATACATATTTCTACAGCTGGAAATTATTCACTCAGTTAATTCATCAGTTCAAATTATTAACAACTGTGTCAGAAAAAGATTTATACAATTGTTCTTTAAAAAAAAAAGTGAAAAAGGGTTTAAGAAACTGATTTTAATTCTGATATTCACGTTTCCATAGAATTTCTAGGATATTTACATTTGCTGTGGTGTATTGTGTATTTGCCTTAGTGCATACTTCATGGTTACTAGGGCGCAGTAGCAGTTCACAGTTGTGGCATCAGTAATGTTAGGCAGCAGTAGCACTAGAGACACATAATCTAATGTGTCTGGTCGTAATGGCCGATCAGGAAGGAAGGTAGCCGAGTGTAGACAACATTGTTTTAAATGGGTTAATCATATTCATTGTATATGTATTGTAGGATCAATGTATTCAAATGATAGAATAAATATCATAACAACACTTTCATTTGTAAATGTGTGTGTTAAAATTAGTTTCAATGTTCGATGTTCATCATTTCCTTCTCAGACTCGACTCCACTGTTCAAAGCGTTGAGTTATTTAGCTAAATAATTTACGTATAATTAAAACATTGTTGGGGGAAAAGACCTTTATTCATGCTTCATTTTGAAAATGTAGAAATGTAAAAGGATCCATGTTGCCTTCTGAAACTTTGTGCACTTGCATTGAAATGTATTTGGATATTTGTAAGGAGGCATCCTTCTATGATAAAGAAATATCTGGATACTTGAAATGCCAGGATATAATAAAACCTGTGACCTGTTAGATCACTTTGAGAATTAATTTATTAATTTGTTCTGTTTTTCTCCTTCACAACACATGCACACACAAAAAAAAAAAGCTTGACTCTGCAAAACATTGACTTTGTTAAGGATGGATTTGTTTATGTGACAGATCCAGAACAGGACTTTTATTGTGACATCTTCTCTAGTTTAATGTGATACTGTGTATTTTATTTTAGAGATATAAATTTGAGATTTTTAGTCAGTCTGTGAAAAAACATGAAAACCACCAAAATCATGAAAATCTGTTGGGTTGATGTGTCAGTTTGTGATATTCAGATAAAAAACCGGAGTAGAATGATCAGTAATTACTGTGATTGCTGCTTTAACACACATAACGTTCAGCTTCTTCAGCTCAGAAGTCGTGCTCAGTGGCGTCATCAGCTGTGACGTTGACATAATCTTCACTAGCGATGCGCTTGGCCATCTCAATGGAGACAGGTCGTTTGTTTCCTGTGGGTGGAGTGTATTTATTTATTCATTTATTGTTTGTTTAATAGGAACAGTAAACAAAACATTTGTTACAGATATATTAGCGAGACAACCAGAGACGCAAAGGTTGCAGAAGTAAAAGATCCGTCAGGTGTGGTGAATTAAAACTTCACTGTCTGATACTCAGTGGGTGTGTGTGTGTGTGTGTGTGTGTGTGGTTGCTACCTGTCCTCCTGCTGCAGTAGATGGATATCATTAGGACAGTGGACACGCAGTACGGACAGAAGACCACTAGATGGCAGAGCAGTGTCTGCAGCGACACAGAGGGGGGAGGGAAGACGCCTAAAGGAGAGGAAGAGCAGTTGGACAGACAGACAGACAGTCAGACAGACAGACAGGCTGAACAGAGGAAATGTATTTTTATTATTCGTTTCTTTAGGACGAGGTTTTGCTTCCATCAGCTCACCTGCAGAAACGGTCAGTCCAGACAGCAGCAGAACAGCCAGGCCTGCAGCAGGACAACATGGTTACTCAAGAGCAAGTATATATGAGTCAAGTGACTGTGAATGTTTCTTGTCGGAAAGGCGATCAAACGAGTAGAAAGAGACACAACGCGAGTAAAAACAGACACATAACAAATAAAAGAGACACAGCACAGAAATGACGTGACGCAAAAACATTAAAAAGAGAGAAAATGAATTTGATTAAATAAAAAAAGGACTATAAAGACAGGCGAACCGACCACAAAGAAACAAAAACACAAGTAAAAATAGACATGTAACAACTACAAGGAGATGCAAAATGAGTAAACACAGATTCCAAACCACTAAAAAGACTCACAGAACAGCTACAAAGAGACACGGTAAAGCAGAGGTCAGCGTGGTTAACGAAGGCCGAAGGATGAAGGTAGAGTATTACATCGGCTCACCTGCTGAAAATGCCAGTCCAGACAGCAGCTGCACAGGCAGGCCTGCAAGGAGGACGACGTTACTAAAGGTCAAAGGTCAAACCCTCTCTCTCCTGATATGTAAGGAGCACAGGAGGATGTGCAGTGATGATACCTTCCTAAAGTCCAGATTCCCCCTGATGAGGCACCAGTACGGTGCTCATCTGATCTTTTTTTAGTGTTTTATTTAATTGAATTTACATTTTTAAAACCTTTTAAGTAACATTTACTCACTGGCTGCGCTTCTTCCTGCCTGTCTCTGCTCTAAATGTGACCCAACAGACTTTGAGGAACCGTTACCCTGGTGGCGACAACCTTCATACCCGTTTGTTTCCTACAGAGCAGCAGAACTCCAGCCAGGAACAAAACCACAACCATCAGCGAGACCAGAGCCGCCACAACCTGGAGGAGGAGGGAGGCGAGAGGGGAGGGCGGAGGAGGAGGAGGAGGAGGAGGAGGAGGAGGAAGAGTATCAGGAGAAAGTGTAGAGTGGTGGGGAGGGGTGGGAGGAGGATGAGGAGGAGAAAGAGTATCAGGAGAAAGTGTAGAGTGGCGGGGAGTGGTGGGAGGAGAAAGATCTGCAGGAGGAAGCAGAAGAAAACTCCTTCAGTAAAGTGACGATTAAGTGTGTCATATAATAAAATCCAGGAAGTGAATGTTAGTTTCCTGACCTCTGACCGCCAGCCGGCTCTGCGAAGACGATCCGCTCAGATCGGTGGAACAAGAGTAGAACCCGTCATCACTCTGTTTGACTTTGCTGATGGTGAATTCTCCTTTATGTCCCGACCCACGCTTGACACCATTCATGAAGAAATAAGCTTTGCCTACGGACCCGTCTCTGGCTCTGCAGCGCAGTGTGACGTCACTTCCTGTCATCACGGGACGCAGAGGAATCTCCAGGATCACATCTGAACAACAAGGCGACACAAACAGAGTTATTCCGTCAACAGTTCAGCTACTTTCAGGAAGTTCTCAAACAGGAAATGGGGGCGCAGATGGAGACACATGAGGTAAAGACACTGCCTGAGGTCAAGGGACAGGTGCATCCAGGTGTTTATGTTGAGTTAATGAGTTAATGTTGTCATCAGTATCACAGTAATCCAGTGATAGTTGTCGGTACATCCACGGGGACATCGCAAAGAGGATGTGCTGATAGATTATTCAGCATGCTTACTTTGTTGCAGCCCACAGCTTAACTCACTGATTCTACGGCCACGTTATACTTCCTGTTTGCAACTCCTCAGATAAATGCTGTGTATATAAAAGCATTTACTGATATTTCTAAAAGACTCAAGTATTTCGTTTCTGTACCAGACACAGTGATGCTGAGCTCGGGACTCTTCTGCCCGTCGTTGTTTTCACACCAGTAAACTCCGCTGTCCGTTGATGAGGAGAGGACTGAGATGATGCAGGAGGATTTGTGAAGACGCCCAAAATCTCCTGCACCGTCACCACACCTCTGTGTCCTCCCCTTCACTGTCCTCCTCACTGTCCATCCAGCAAAGCTCTGCTGTCCCTCCTCACAGCGCAGAGAGACGGACTCCTCTGTCAGGAACTGCAGACGGTTCGGACTCGCATCCAGAAAGACTGGAGGAGAAACGGACAATCAGACCTGCAGTGAAGGTGAAATGTGTTCACAAGCGTTTTTCACTTCCATCAGCTCACCTGCACAAACTGTCGGTCCGGACAGCAGCAGAACAGCGAGGTCTGCAATAGGAGCACACGGTTACTAAAGAAGAGCGAAGGTCTGCCGCCTTAAAGACCATCAGTCAGCTCGGTCAATAAGCTCCAGAGGCATCCACAGGCCTGATGGGATACCGAATCCCTCCCCTGGTCTCATGGGCTTCCCCAGGGAGACCACCTCAACTGCTTCCTCTCAACATTAAGGAGCAGCGGTTCTCGTCTGAGCTCCACCACCCACTTTGACTGTTATCACCCCATTAAAGGGCCGTCATCAGTCGTCATCACTGCAACACTTATGCTTCAGAAGGAGCAATTATCATCAACATTAGTTAGGTTTTATAATCAGGCGACGTTGGTGACGTTAGAGCAACAAAGTCGTGAAACACGAGGACTTTCAAACAGGAGACAGCTGTTCGATGGTAGTTCAGTTAGTTAGTCCTGTTTAACAGTTACTGAGTGGACCTTGTGTTGAGGTTGTTGCGTTACTCCTGAAGTATATTTCCTGTACCTCGCAATTCTGCTGCTTATGTTGCTATTGTCAAAACGCAACTAAAAACCAAACCACTGATTTCCTGCTTTGTTTTTTTTTCTGTTATCTACCACCATTTGACAAAACCCACACACATCAGTCACACACACCACTCACACACATCACTCACACACACCACTCACACACATCAGTCACACACAGGTCTCTGCACTTCCTTATAATCTGTGGTTTGTGACCACGCTGAGCTAACAACATCTACAGTGGTGTTAGAAAGTATTCAGACCCCTTCACTTTGTGCACACTTTAATGTGTCTTTTCATTTTACATTTTTACCCATTCATCTACACTCACATTTTTAGACATTTTTGCACATTAATTAAAAATCAAAAACTGGATGTCAGGACAGAAACTAAGCCATCAAGTCGAAGGAACTCTCTGTAAGACCTCCATGATAAAACTGTGGTGAGACATGGATTAGAGCAAGGGTGACAAGTGTTCCCAGGAGAACAGTGGCCTCAATGTGAAATGGAAAATAATTACAACCACAAGGACTCTTCCTGAGTTACCAGGCAAGAAGGGCCAAGAGCCCAACAGTCAGACATCAGTCCCGGCAGCTCTCCATCAATCACACCTTTATGGTAGAGCGGTTGGACGAAAACACTTTGAGTACAAGGCCATTTAACAGCCTTCGAAGGACTCTGAGATCAAGAGAAACAAGATTCTGTTTTCTGAAACTACTGGACGCCTGATAGCCAATCAGTATCGAGAATTCTCAGTGACCAAGGTTAAAGTATAAAAGGGTTTATTATTTAATTGTTTTGTTTTTTATGCCGCCACTAACCAGAGCCAGAGGCAGAGTGTTTTCGGGTTGACCCTCCGTCCTCCGCACTTAAATTTGGCACAAACATTCACTTGGACTCAGGGGTGAACTTATAAGATTTTGTTGGCTTAAGGGTCAAAGGTCATGGTGAGCTCACGCTCTTGTGAATGCAATATACAGTATCAGGAACTCAGAAATTCATGCACTAATTATGACAATTTAACTCAAATGTCTATGAGGATATTAGATAATGACAGGATGATGACATTTTTTATCCAAAAGGTCAGAGGTCAACTTCACTGTGACATCAAAGTGTTCTGCAAAACCACTTCTGGTCATTATTCAATGCTGTAACTACAACCACAACGTGGTAATTCTAGTTCCTGTATGATCCTAAATGAGTCTCACTCTGTCTAAAATTCGGAGGAGTTTTTGAGATGATACGTTCATCAGAGTTTGACTGAGTTAAAACATTCATGATGATCATAAACATAGCACTCAGTACAGGAAGTGTGACAGGTGGATAGCGTCATGGTGCTGAGGTTTCCTGTGTGAAAGGACCTTTTCATGGGGCTAAAACAAGCTCAGTTAACTTCTGTTTTTCAGAAAAAGAAATATTAAACACATTTTTTAAGCACTGGCTATGAAAAATCAAAAGGATGAACACTCAACAAATAAAACGCATCTTATGAGTCATAAACATTTTAAAAAAATAATTAAGTTCACGGAGTCAATAAACTGAAGGTATACAGTCTTACAAGCGTTAGAGTTAAATTTACTTTTCAGTCCCATTTTCACAGTTTGAAGATTCACTTCTTTATTTGTCACCATGGCCAAACCCACCTTCACTGGACCTAATGTACCAACAGCATGAGAGGCTGCTCCCGGTGTTCAGAGGTAACTGCACACTAACCTTCATCACTGCCAACTGCGTTTTATTAATATATCTAATAGGAATTAATCAATATTTAATAATGAAAATGAAAACTTTGACCCGATGATGGCGCCGGATGAAAAGTCAGAGGATAAGCATGAATGACCGAACCACATTTTATGGCAGTCCATTCTGAGCCTCAGTGACCCATCAACTAAATGACTGTGAATATCAATCATTCACACCTCTGGTTAATCAAATGTCCAAAACCCAACAACTCCACAATTTTCTGGTTCATTCTAACTGATATAATTTTAACATTAAAATTTTAAAGCTCATTTAATGTTCAAAACAACACAACAACTGAATAGATGCCTTAAAAAACTACAGGTCAAGTTACTAAATTAGTAAAAAAAAAAAAAAAAGTGTCATTTATTCTGTTTGGTCAGTAATCACCAAAAACATCAACAAAATCTCTGACTGTTTGGAACAATTTCAAAAGCTCTGGGTTTCACTCACCGAGGAGCAGAGAGGCAGATGAAACCTTCATGTCGTCGGGATGTTGACTAACTGTCAAACGGTCTGAATAGCGGTGTGATGTCCTGAGCCTCGATCACCACTTCCTTTTTAAAAAGCCTCAACATGTCACAGGTTGTGCTCTGTACAGAAGCAGCAACCTTATGGTTGCATGAGGCCGGGTGACATGATTAAGTGGAATTCAGGCATGCAGGTGAGATGTTAAACTTCAGCTGATACATATAGTACACGTGGCATTTTGCTTTGTTTTCACACAAGCCAATGAGTCAGGTTGAATATGCAACATTTTTTCTCATGCTGTGAAAACTCCTCATATTTAGCTAATGGTTACCCAGTTAGCAACATGTTCTGGTGAACGCTTCTAGCCCAGTATACGCTGGGTCTTCGGCCCTAGTCTGGCCCATACACTTCCATATTTGGCCTGATTCTGGCTGTTACCCTCCACTGTTGACCGACAGTAAAACTTCCTGTGTGTGCACCAGAATTGGCCCAGATCTGGAAGTTGAATCTGACAGTGCCATGACAATGGGCCGGACCTGGGTTAGGATTAGGGGTGTATATTGACACAGTAGAAACACAAATATTTGGCCAAAAGTATTTGCCAGAAAAATTGTGCTGCCTGGGTAGCCAAGAATACAGAATGTTAAAGGTATAGTTCAGGTATATTGACATGGGGTTGTGTGAGGTAGTCATATATAGTTGGTATTATACAGTGCCACAGGACAGTGCTGTTTTCACAGGGAGATAAACTGCTGAAAATACTCTACATGAAGCGTACATTTAAATGGATATTGGATTGTTCCGGTGGGTGTTTTTCAAAAATGTCTAAAACGTGTATTTTCTTGCTAAATTTTCTCAGCGGTCTTGAAAATTCACTTGAGGCTCTTGAGGTGCTGCTAACACCTACGCTCCTGAAGTACCCGCCAACTTCCGCTTTTAGTCAGAACACGCCAGAAGTATTTTGGTGTCCATGGCAACATCTTACTTCCTGTCTCTTGTAGAAGTTCACATATGATATTAAATAGAACATTATTAGAAAGGCTTTGTTAAAAGTCAAAGTTCCCCGAAGTCAATGTTAGTGATTTGTAGTTGGCGCTATTTTTATTGCTTGGATCAGCATGGCAACAAGCTGGTGCAATCGTCGTTCCCAAATAAAGAAATATCCAATCACAGAGATTAAATTCTGTGATGTCACTATCGTATGAACACGGAAGTAGACGGACTCGTCCAGAACGTTCCTGTAGGATCCCTCATTGAACGTTACATCGTCGGCGTTTTCACTCGGAAAGAAAATTAAATTGGATTTCGTGGTTATTATTCTTTTTTTCCAGGAAGATGAAAGTGTTCGGATGTCTCCTGGCCCTTTTGTTCGGTAAATTATAACCTTCGTGACAGATGTGTCTGCAGCTGCAGCATGTGATGAAATCTCTGTAGCGCCATTCACTGTCAAGGAAAGCGCCGTTTTTTTTCCCAGGACTTCAAGCTCTTAACCAGCCGTGCATTTGTCCGATTTACACTCTCTCTCCTCACGCTTTAAGTCTTTTCTCTTGTGTTAATCAAAAATACTGTTTGAAAAAGCTTCAAATAAACCATAAACGGCGGGTTCGTGTGGTGCGTTCGAGTATGCTCGTAAACTACAAACTTTATCTTAAAAGGCTTTATTGGAAATGTTTTGAAACTGAATTTCTAGGTTTTAATGAAGCGCAAAGACTAACTAGTGACTTTGGGCTTATGTGGTTCTGGGTAAACGGTCCGTCGACGGTCCAGAGCAGATCCTGCTTGCTTGCCTACATGACTCATTCAGTAGACAGCCAGCAGCCGCCCCGGTGCCAGGGGTTTCTACCCCATTTATGTCAATGAATGTAGGCTAAATTATAGAAAATACAGTTGAATCTACAACTGTTTTAATACAAACTGACTATAACCTTCATACAGGAGGATTTACTGCAGGACTGTTGTATTACACTGCACCAGTCTTACCTACATGTTCCTAATAAACTGAACACTGAGACTATATTAGTAATTATCAGTCATATGCTGCAGTAGTTTCAGCAGCTAGAGTTTATGTTGTTTTGTTATGTCGCCTTTAAATGTTAAGGTGCTTGTGTAAAGCTGTGTTCACATGTCAACAGCAAAAAACAAGGCACTTCTGCTGACGTCATCACAATGGTGATATCATCACCATTGTGATTTTTTTGGGAGGTGCCAAATACCTGCAGGGAAAAACAGCTCAGACAGAAGCCAAGTAAGGTGGCAGATCTTGTTTCTATGTATTCTAACAAAAACACGGGTATGTTAGTCTATTAAAAATCTATACAGTTGTGTTTCTTGTGTTGGTTGTAAGGCAAAGAACACAGATAATCCAAATTATCTGTGTATAATTTCCATATGTGTTTTCATGAGAGCCAGAGATGGAAAACTCTCAAGCGAAACCAAAGGAGCCGATTCCTCGCTGACGTAGACATTTGCCCAGCGGTGAAAACACCACCAGGGGTTGTGTTGGTGGGAGCGTGTTGTTTCATGCACCTGTGAGACCATGATGCACGGTTGGGGAAGTCCAGCTGAGGAACTGGTTTATGTGTTTAAACACAGGGAACTGTTCTAGCCTTCATCCTGATGATCTAAAGATTAAAGGCATTAATGCAGCATTCGCCAGGAACGCATGTTAGCATGTATATTATTATATATTGCTTATTATTTCAACTTTTTTAATATTGCATCAGTAAAAAATAACTCCTTATGATCCCCACTTGTTTTTATTAACATGTTTGATAAAGTACCTGTACAACAGCAGCTCTCTGACCACGCTCTCCTGTTTGTTTTTCAGTTTTCCAACATGCTGCAACCGTGGAGGTCGATGCAGAGGCAAAGTCCGTCGTGCTGCCCTGCTCTGTCACTCTGGAGGATCGGAAGGATTTGTCGGTGGTGTGGCGCCGTAAAGATCTCAATCCCTCAGTCATCCACTTTAAGGAGCAGGGACGCGATGACCTGGACAATCAGAACCAGAATTACAGAGGCCGTACATCAGTGAGCGATCCACTGCAGGAGAACGGACTCGCCAGCCTCACTCTGTCTGAACCACGTCTCAACGACACCGGCAACTACACCTGCATCATCCGCAGGGAGGGAAAGGATCTGCACCGGACAGAAGTACCGCTGCTAGTCAACGGTAAGGAGCAAAACCTAACACCTCAACTGTTGCTGCAGGTCAGAGGTCAGGTCACTGCTGTAGATACAGAGGTCACAGCTTAGAAGCAGGTCAGGGGTCAAAGTAAATGCCATCAAACACAACAACTGAATAGGTGCCTTAAAAAACTACAGGTCAAGTTACTAAATTAGTAAAAAAAAAAAAAGTGTTTTAACTAATCACTTCATATCCATTTAAAACACACTTAACACTTCAACAGAGTAAAATCCTCGAACGAGCAAAGAATCACAATTTTCTCCTCCTGGTTTAGTGTTTACAGCTGAAATGGTGACGTCATTTATTCTGTTTGGTCAGTAATCACCAAAAACATCAACAAAATCTCTGACTGTTTGGAACAATTTCAAAAGCTCTGGGTTTAACTCACCTAGGAGCAGAGGGGCAGATGAAACCGTCATGTCGTCGGGATGTTGACTAACTGTCAAACGGTCTGAATAGCGGTGTGATGTCCTGAGCCTCGATCACCACTTCCTTTTAAAAAGCCTCAACATGTCACAGGTTGTGCTCTGTACAGAAGCAGCAACCTTATGGTTGCATGAGGCCGGGCGACATGATTAAGTGGAATTCAGGCATGCAGGTGAGATGTTAAACTTCAGCTGATACATATAGTACACGTGGCATTTTGCTTTGTTTTCACACAAGCCAATGAGTCAGGTTGAATATGCAACATTTTTTCTCATGCTGTGAAAACTCCTCATAAGTAGCGACAGGTGAACAGGTGTGTGGTGGGCGGAGTCCTGGTTCAGGTTCCTCAGCAGTGAAAGTTCTTGTTAGGCAAAGAACACAGATAATCCAAATTATCTGTGTATAATTTCCATATGTGTTTTCATGAGAGCCAGAGGTGGAAAACTCTCAAGCGAAACCAAAGGAGCCGATTCCTCGCTGACGTAGACATTTGCCCAGCGGTGAAAACACCACCAGGGGTTGTGTTGGTGGGAGCGTGTTGTTTCATGCACCTGTGAGACCATGATGCACGGTTGGGGAAGTCCAGCTGAGGAACTGGTTTATGTGTTTAAACACAGGGAACTGTTCTAGCCTTCATCCTGATGATCTAAAGATTAAAGGCATTAATGCAGCATTCGCCAGGAACGCATGTTAGCATGTATATTATTATATATTGCTTATTATTTCAACTTTTTTAACATTGCATCGGTAAAAAAAAACTCCTTATGATCCCCACTTGTTTTTATTAACATGTTTGATATAGTACCTGTACAACAGCAGCTCTCTGACCACGCTCTCCTGTTTGTTTTTCAGTTTGCCAACATGCCGCGGCTGTGGAGGTCAATACATTAGCAAAGTCTGTCGTGCTGCCCTGCTCTGTCACTCTGGAGGATCGGAAGGATTTGTCGGTGGTGTGGCGCCGTAAAGATCTCAATCCCTCAGTCATCCACTTTAAGGAGCAGGGACGCGATGACCTGGACACGCAGAACCAGAATTACAGAGGCCGCACATCAGTGAGCGATTCACTGCAGGAGAACGGACTCGCCAGCCTCACTCTGTCTGAACCACGTCTCAACGACAGCGGCACCTACACCTGCATCATCCGCAGGGAGGGAAAGGATCTGCACCGGACAGAAGTACCGCTGCTAGTCAACGGTAAGCAGCAAAACCTAACACCTCAACTGTTGCTGCAGGTCAGAGGTCAGGTCACTGCTGTAGATACAGAGGTCACAGCTTAGAAGCAGGTCAGGGGTCAAAGTAAATGTCATCAAAGTGTATCATGTAGTTTTATCTTGTTTCCATAGAACCATTTCCACAAATTTCCTCCCTTCTCCTGGGTCTTTTGCTGGGTGCCATACTCACTGGTCTCTCTGAGGGGTCTTTTGTAGCATATTTTTGGAGGAAGAAGACCAGGGCAGGTACGTCACACATGTACTGTTTGGTTCGGTCTCGAAGCTCTTGTTTGAAAAAGATTAAGATTGACTACATCCGAAGACCCGGATATATACAACCTTCTCATTGATGCTTACAGAATTGTCTTTGTCTTTGTTCAGCTGTCGCCTCAGTCTGCCGGGTGATGGTGAGGGAGGGGGCGCAGGTCGTAAAGCTGCCCTACCAAACCGCAGTCGAGCTTCCTGGAGGCGCAGGAGTGGAGTGGAGCTTGTCAGACCCTGAACCCAAGGTGGTCCACCGGCAAGTGATCGGTTGTGACCAGCCTGAGAAACAGCCTGAGGTTTACTACGAGCGCACAAAGATGACAAACCTGGAGACTGGAGACCTCAGTCTGACCCTGAGTGACCCCTGCTGTGAGGACAGCGGCATTTACGTCTGCAACGTCCGCAGAGATGGAGTCATCCTGGCTCAGAGAGTGGTGGAGGTCCTGGTCCAAGGTCAGTACTGAGCAGTCGTTTGGGGGCACTGACAAGAAAACACACACACACACACACTGACACAAAAACAGTGCATGTCTTTTGTTTCTGACTGACCTCTGTCTCCTCTGCAGCACCAGGGTGGATTGAAAACGTGAGAAGCATGATGATGCCACAGCTGACAACACTAAGCACACTGGTTTCACAGAGGGAAGACGACGCCCTGACTGGTGACGGTCAGCCAAGACGATGAAAACGACCCATGAGCAGATTCACACTCAGTTCTTTTTTTGGGGGGGGTATTTTTGCCTTTATTTTGATAGGACAGTGAGAGATAGTCAGGGAGAGAGCAGTGAGGATTAAGCCCATGTGGCACACGCTCCACCAGGCGAGCCACCCCTCACTTTGTTTACTTCAAATTTAATTCGAGCAAGGATTAAAAATACTGCGGTTTACCAAATATTTTAAATTCTTATATTTTAATCTGCCTGTAGCAAACAGAAAGCATCCCTGACATTTGGAAAAACAGCCTACATACTGCCTTTACATAACATCGGACAATCAAATGCCCTGAATAATTATCGACCAATCTCTTAATGATCATGTCTAGCCAAGTGAAAAATGTTTTCAAATCATTTTTAACTCAAAGAATCGCCATGCCAGTCACACGCTTTTTTTTTTCTCGCACCTTGACTATTGCAATGTACTATATGCTGGAATCAGTCAGAGCTCCCTCCACCGATTACAACTGGGACAGAACGCCGGCACCAAGCCATATGAACACATCACTCCAATACTTCCAAATTTACCTGTTATATTCCAGATTAAAATTCTACTCATCACTTTCAAAGCATTAAACGGCCTCGCTCCAAACGATATCAAGGACTTTTTAACCCCATATGTGCCTGGGCGTCTACTTATCAATGGAGGGAGCTCTGCTGGTTCTTCCTGGGTCTCGGCCGGTGACTGCACGTGACCCGGCCTTCAAACTGTGGAACAGTCTACCAGCTGAGATCCGACAGGAAGCATTTGTGTTTTTTAAAACTCCTCTTAGCACATTCTTTCATCAGAAACTTTTTATGAATGTTTGATATGTTGTTGTTTTATATTTGTTTTTCTCAATTTTAAGATTAAAGTTTATTGTCTGACTGGAAGCATGAAGGCTAATGAAATGGAATTACTTGTTGTCTATACCTCTTTGGTTATTTCCACAACCACAGGTTTATCTTAGCGTCCTTGAATGAGAAAGAATTGGAAATGGGGGGAAACTAATATTGAACTATTATGGTTTCTCACAGATCTATACAGATGCAGATTGTTTATTATATTTCATTACACTTATGTCCATGTTGACAGTGAATGACACAAAACAATGAGGACTTGTAGTGAACTGTCCAGCAATCTGGCGCTAAAAAGGCTTGAGTTCAAGTTATTGTGAGCTTTTATTCTGAAAAGTTCTGTTTCACATCCCAGCCATAATTGCGGTGTTTGGGTGAAGGGTCTTACCACTAGTGACAGCGGTTTCCCCCCCAATCCACCTCAACCCATCGCCCTCCATGTTTTCATTCAACACTACCTATATTTAATAAAAGGTCTAATAAACTCGAATGAACTGTGTGTGTGTATGTGTTTTACTAAACAGTGTGACACATTGAGGACAACACTCACACTTTTGTGACCTAGAACGTGCTGCTGTGGTAAAGTTTAACCGAGGCCACTCGTGCTCCGGGAATTAGACCGTGCCCGACCACCACCACCGCAAAACAACAACGTACTGCATTTATTTGATCAAATCTTTATTTTATTAAACAGTGCAGTGACAATGTAAACGTCGCTGTTGAAGAAATTAAGTAACTGACAATGTAACTTCATAAATCATGTCGACTTAAACAATTATGTTCTTACGAAACCATAGTTGCAAATTATTGTAAAGAAAATACATAAAGATAATAATGTAATAAACAGAAAAAAGTTACAAAACAAACTATGATTCTCAGGTAAAAAAAAAAAAAAAGTATAAAAATAAATAAAAGATTAATTTATTACATAATATACAGTATAACACGTGATTTGAAGGAGGTTGAATCATACACAGGGTGGTACTTAATAGACTTGATCACGCCCCACATGTCCCCCTCATCACAATACTCACTCCTGAATGAGTGGCCGAGGGTACACGGGATCATTTTCCAAGATGAAGACTTCGGTTCTTCTCCTGACCGCTGTGACAGGTAAGCGACCACCTTTCTCTGCTCTGTTTGACTAGGTCTGCCTCTCCAGGTGGACAGCGGGGACCCGGTGCCAATACTGACCTGGGCATAGGGCACGAGGAGGCAGGGAATAGTAACACTCGTCCCCATGGTGACAACTTTGGGAAGCGGTGACGCGCTGCTTTTTAGAAGCGTTTTGACTTTTAACCACACGCACTTTTGTCATGATAACTATACTTAGTACGTGTATAAATTAAAACCACTGTCTGAAAACGCTTAAAATAAAGCAGACATCGCCTCTCTGCTTTACCGCAAGTGTTTTCAGCCAGACCGCAACAGTTTTCAGTGTGCTAACAGTGAGGTCGCAGCTAATCTAGAGCCCCAGGCTAGTGTTAGCGCTGCATCCCGTTGTCCAGTGGGAGCGCCCGGCCGAGTCCATCAGAGCAGAGAAAGGTTATCAAGTTAGATGCTAGCTAGCCGTTAGCCTTGGTCATCAGAGCATAGAAAGGTTATAAAGTTAGCTGCTAGCTAGGTAGCTGTCAGCCGTGTCCATCAGAGCAGAGGAAGGTTAGTCGGTTAGCCAGTTAGCTGCTAGCTAGCTGTTAGCATTGTCAGACAGAGCAGCGGAAGGTTAGCTCTACCAGGGACGTTAACTCGAGCAGAATTTCACCCAACATCACGTTTTAAGTGTTTTCTCCGGTTTGAAAACATTTTTCCACTTTCCTAAGCGAGTTTCCCGGAGGTCAGAGCACCAGTACGGACTCGCTCAGGCAGTGTGCTGCGCTTTGTCCCTTTCTGACCTTCACTCTTGGGGGGAGTCGGGGCTGTGCGCGGGGGAAGTGACGATTCACTTCTTCTTCTTCTACTTCCTGTTCTTTTGTAAGGAGGTTGACATCCAACATTCAAGTCTATTACCTACACCTACTGGGGTATCACCTCTGCTGCATATGCTGCTATATGGTCTGAAACCCTTTTAGATCCCGGTATTTACAAATGATGCTGCTGATGAAACTGATTTATTTTATTATTATTATTATGATTAGTAGTAGTAGTGTAGTGGTACTCAGAAGTGACATATCCATGATGGGTTGTTCCATTATCCATGGAGGAATTGTGGGAAAAGATACTCTTGGGCTGTATTTCAGTCTTTTGAGATCCAACTCATCTGGCTCATATTCATATTATAAGGGCCCAACCAGCGACTGGTCCTTTCTTACTATTCTGTAATGAAAATCTCCCATTTGAGGCCTAAACATGCTCAAAAACTCAAACTGTGCACATGCATCAGACATATTTCATGAGTCTCGCACATGGTTGTTGCAAAATGGCTTGATAGCGCCACTTAGAAAATTTCAACAAAGTAGCCCTTGCGCTGTGTTTCATCTAAATGTGTGAAATTCAGTAGGTACATGCCACATGCCAAGACCTACAAAAAAGCCTCTTGCACCCATACTCTAACCCCAACAGGAAGTCAACCATTTTAAATTTAATTGGCGCCGTTTTTGCGAAATATGGACATCATACTTTAATAATCTCCTCCCTAGAGAATTCATCAGATTTGTTGTAAAGCTTTTTGTCAGGGGACGTGCCCATTGCAGCGCTGCAAATTTTGATGTTTCGCCATTAAACAGGAAGTTGTTAAATAAATAACTCAAATACATTTCATTGTCCACTCTGCACAACCTTCATACGTTTGATGACAGTCCCATACTTAAGATATCTGCCTGCTAATATGAAGTCATAGCACCACCTACTGAAAATAGGAAGTAAGTTGCACAGGCTAAGGCTACAGCTTAAATATTCATATTATTATTAGAACTATCTCTTAATGGGACTCATTGTTGGAACTAAATACATTACTGTGGTATCATATCATATCATATTTAAAAGACCTGGCGCATAAAGCTGTGTTCACATTTTGCAAACAAAGAGCAAGGCACCTCTGCTGCTGAGGTCCCACTGAATCTTCTTTCTGCATTCAGACAGACATGTTGTCAATAATAAAACCAGTTTGTTTTTCAGTTTGCCAACATGCCGCGGCTGTGGAGGTCGATGCAGGGGCAAAGTCCGTCGTGCTGCCCTGCTCTGTCAATCTGGAGGATCGGAAGGATTTGTCGGTGGTGTGGCGCCGTGAAGATCTCAATCCCTCAATCATCCACTTTAAGGAGCAGGGACGCGATGACCTGGACAATCAGAACCAGAATTACAGAGGCCGTACATCAGTGAGCGATCCACTGCAGGAGAACGGACTCGCCAGCCTCACTCTGTCTGAACCACGTCTCAACGACAGCGGCACCTACACCTGCATCATCCGCAGGGAGGGAGGGGATCTGCACCGGGAAGAAGTACCGCTGCTAGTCAACGGTAAGGAGCAAAACCTAACACCTCAACTGTTGCTGCAGGTCAGAGGTCAGGTCACTGCTGTAGATACAGAGGTCACAGCTTAGAAGCAGGTCAGGGGTCAAAGTAAATGTCATCAAAGTGTATCATGTAGTTTTATCTTGTTTCCACAGAAACGATTGTACAAAAGTTCTCACTTTGCTGGGGTTTTTGTGCCGCACTACTTGGTACTTTCATCTGTTTTTTTGGAGCATGTTGTTGGCGGAGAAACACCAGGGCAGGTATGTTGCACATGTACTGTTTTGACCTTTCTGACCTTCACAAGTTGACACCTTTAAGACCCGAATAGATACAACCTTCTCATTGACGCTTACAGAATTGTCCTTTTTCTTCGTTCAGCTGTCGCCTCAGTCTGTCGGGTGATCGTGAGGGAGGGGGCGGGGTTAGTAAAGCTGCCCTACCAAGCCACAGTCGACCTTCATGCAGGCACCATAGTGGAGTGGATCTTGTCTGGCCCTAAACCCAAGGTGGTCCACCGGCAAGTGATCGGTTGTGACCAGCCTGAGAAACAGCCTGAGGTTTACTACGAGCGCACAGAGATGACAAACCTGGAGACTGGAGACCTCAGTCTGACCCTGAGTGACCCCTGCTGTGAGGACAGCGGCATTTACATCTGCAACGTCCGCAGAGATGGAGTCATCCTGGCTCAGAAAGTGGTGGAGGTCCTGGTCCAAGGTCAGTACTGAGCACAGATCAGAGGTCAGTGATCATTAATTACATTCGCAAAAAGACTAGCAATTACGTGAAAAAAAGAAACTTCTCTCATTGAGCTTCTTCTCAGCTCCACGTCCTGGAAGTGTCGCAACAGTTTTATGAAAGTGAAACTTCTTGATAACTTTTGAAAACGGGGATTTCAGTTTCTGTCAGGATCCTTTTAACCTTTGGAATTGTCATGTTTTATTCAAATAAAGTATTTCTGATGCTCTCAGGCAGCTCTCTGGTCTGCACCATTGTGAAATGGAAACTGGAAATTAACATTCATTGGTTAATTCAGGTCATGTGAGCACTGAAACTTAAGCACAGGTGAGTGTTGTTCATTCTGGGTTTGTTTTGATCTGAATCGAATCTATCAAACGGCTGCCAATCACGGTTTCCCAATAAGTGTGAGCTCAACCTTTCCTCCATGTTCTACTTTCCTTTCTTTTTCCTACAGATCCTATCTCTGCTGTTCTTCTTGTTGCTGCTCTTCTGGTCTTTTTCTTGCTCTCACTCTTTTACCAGGACAAGCTCGGGTCATTCCTGTGAGTTGTCACCGTCATTACTGTGTCTTCTGTAGTTCACTCATATGAAGGACAAAAGAAAATGACAATGAAGTAAATAAATAAATAAATAGTGTCTAGTCAAGTCAACGGTAGTAATAGTCGATCCATCCAAGCGTCAACCAATCCAGAGGGAGGGCCGTCTACCTAATTAGCATATGGACACAGAAATGAATTTAAAAATACAGAAATAAATAAATGTAGAAACAAATTAAAAAAAAAATATTTTAAATGTGGAAATACATAAAAACATAAGAAACAAATAGATAAATCTATAAATGCAGAAATAAAAAAAATGGATGTAAAAATAAAGAAATAAATAGATTTTGAAATACATAAACAATTGTATAAATAAATAAATGCAGAAATACAGACACAAATAAATGTAGAAATACATGAATACATTTTGAAATGTGTGAATAAATAAATGCAGAATTACAGAAGTTAATAAATAATTATGAATTGAAAAATAAATCAATGTAAAAATGCTGAAATAGCATTTTTCAAAATGTGTTTATTTTGCATTTAATCATGTATTTAATCATTTCATTCTGCATTTATTTATTTATATTTATGTCATTTATTGTCCTTCAAACCCAGTTAGCAAAACATGGTAGATTTAGTAAGTAGCAGCTAGATACTGCAACTTGTCTCATATTCCTACATCTTAACATTTTGAGCTTCACTGCTGCCATCTCTCAGGTTATAGTGATTACTGTAGTTACTAAAAATATTTTTGCTAAGACATGTTAGCATGAGATGTGTAATTAACCATGTCCAGCTAAAGACTTTCTACCAATGTAAAATAAGGCAAAACTGAGCAGTGGAGCTTGATTGGTCCTCCAAGCTCAATCTGACAATCGATTGGCTGCTGAGTTGTCACTTTTCTTTCTCTTTTCAACTTTTCTACACCTCCATCTGTTTGCTGTGCTTGTTTCTTTGTACCTCCCTGAACATCTGTCAGCCAGCAGAAAGTGGGTCTTGGGTGTTCATATGTACTTGGCCAATAAAGCTGATTCAAGTTCTTAACGAATAAAACCCCATTAAAATCACATTAAGAAGTCGTGTGAGAACACGCCTGAATTCAAAAAATATATGATTCATGAACCTGCTAACAGACTAACACTAATGTGACCCCCCTAATGTGACAATACAGCCCCAAACTCTTTTCTTCCTCAGTCTTCCTGGTGATGGCTAGGGAGGGGGAGGAGTCCGTAAAGCTGCCGTTCAAAATCCCCCTTGAGGTCTTTGAGGGCGTCACAGTGGAGTGGAGCTTGTCTGGCCCTGAACACAAGGTGGTCCATCGGTGTGTGATCGGCAGTGACCAGCCTGTGGACCAGCACGAGTTTTACCATTTGCGCTCAAAGATGTCAGGCCCGCTGTCCCTCGATCTTGTCCTGGAAGACCCCCGCCGTGAGGACAGCGGCATCTTCATCTGCACCGTCCACAGAGGGGGGGTCATCCTGGCTCAGAAAGTGGTGGAGCTCCAGGTCCAACGTCAGTACTGTGCACAGATCAGAGGTCAGTGCTCCTGCTACACATCACTGGCATTACTTTGTGTGTGTGTGTGTGTGTGTGTGTGTGTGTGTGTGTGCGTGTGTGTGTGTGTGTGTGTGTGTGTGAATACATAATTCTGAATATTGAATATTTTGAGAAATAAATGCAAATGAACCAATTTTATATATCCACGTGTTCCATCAGCAGAGACACCCTGGTTCAGAAGGAGGGGTAGACGTCCGCAGTCCTATGGTCAGTATTATTATTATTATTATTATCATTATTATTATTGTTATTATTATTATTATTATTATTATTATTATTATTATTTACATTTATATATAAACACTTGGCTGTATATGTTATATGAGTCTGGACAGACAGACCTGCAACTTGATTGGTTGGCAGAGGCGCACAACCACGAGGTGGTAATCCCATACGCAAATGTAATATATGTACACATATTGAATTTCCATATATGAAAAGTATATTTTATTTTATATGTACATATTTATGTAAAAAATTATACCTGAGACCTATTACAAATGGGAACAATTTCCATGTACTGACATACAGTATATATCTAGCCTATATAAATATATACCTGTATGTATGTATGTATATATGTATGTATACCTATATTGTAGACAGATTTTACTGTGGGTATTTCATATATTTTGTAAACTTGTATCTTAATTTATCCAGTGAATTTTATATCCCCTTACAGGTGACAGACATCATACATGGCAGTTGACATGACATACCTCTGCAGCGACAGGATGGATTGACAGAAGAACGATAGCTCACTGCCGACCAAGAGATGTCTGTTTTATTCTTATTTTTTTTCACTGTGCTCAGTTTTCTGTTGCAATATTAACTCATTAGCCTTAAAACACTTAAAATTTAATTAGAACAAGGGTATTAACTGCTGCTTTTTAGAAAACATTTAGCATTAGAACATCAGGGCCAGTATTCTCAAGAGTAAAAGTAGCTCCTAACTTGCTGATTTAGTAGATTTAGGCGTGTCAGTCCTAACTTTAGGACTCCTCATTTTTCTGACTAAGAGTAATTCATTGAGCCACTTAGCGCTAAAATTAGCTCCTATATCTGGGAGAAGTTAGAAGTAGTGGAGAGGACTCCGACCGCGCCACGTTGTGGAGTTTGTGAAGGATTAAATAACATCTCCAACTGAAACAACCCGATCAGTGAGGGAATTAAGTGTTTGGCAACGCTGCTTTACTTGGCAACAGAGAAAAGCCGAGATGTATCCACCAAACAATAAATGCGCTCTGACCCGACGTCATAGGAAAATTCATACGATTTCTTTTAGATGTTCAACTACTACAGAGAAATAATCTTAACACACCTCAACACACCCGGGACCACAGCTACATTACAGCAGGTACCGCTACAACAGGCTGTGGCTAATAGCCTGCAGGTTAGCTTAAGTTAGCTCGTCTAGGACAGGTTCGTTTTTTTTATTTTTCTGTTGAGAGATTTGAACATAAGTAAGAATGAAATTCTCCCGTGTCGACACAAACCTCATCATACAGATGCATTTTGGAGATTGCACTACTTTTGTAAACAGCAACTTATCCAATATTATTTCGTTTGTATTTGTTTATTTCTCAGTGGTTTTTTTTTATTATTACTGTGAGATGTTGCACACGTGTTCAGCTTTAGCAGCGGAGTCTTAGCTGTCTGAGCTCATGTCTGAGCTGGACTGCTTTTGTCTCCAGCCACATACTGATATCGCAGTATTTCAATACTGTCAGTATTTTATGCTGAATGAATGAATTCAAATGTGAAGAGAATGTGTGTGTGTTATATTTTGAGTAAATTATGAAGGTGTGAAGGTTGAGTCTGGGTCAAAGGGAATGAATGAGTTTTGGGAGAGTTTGGTAGCGGTAGCTACATGTTGTCTACTGGAAGAAATCAGAATTGTGTCTCAGAGAAACAAACTGCTGTTAGAAGATTAATTGCATGACTGTGTTTCTTTAGCATGAGTATAGTTTATTATGTTTCAAATAAACCTGCTTCCTCTTCTTTAGCAGAGTCTCTGCGTCCTTTATATGTTTTCCACTTGAGCCTGTTTTGTTTTGAGAGGCCGTGACGGATGTGAGGGCTTTAAACAAATGGCTGCTGCACCTGGCTTCTCGTTAGTGACAACTGTGGCACAAGAACATGAAATGCCCACTTATCAGATGCACACGGAGGGAGAGAGACTGCGTGTGGTAAGATTACTCAGGTCCATCTAGTCGTTAGCCCAGTGTGATAAGTGACGATGTGATCAATCCTCGTCATTATTATAATCAAAATAACAGGTTCATCTGCCGTGTGTGTGGCCAGAGGGGAAATGCAAAACAGAAGTAATGTAGTGTTTCCCAGAGGCGCGTAGGGTGACATGTAGTACAGCTGCTGGCCATGCAAATACCACAACAGATCAACTTCACTGCACATGTGTTTTATCATGTTGTCACTTCTCATAATTTGGATCTTTTGAATAACCTCCCTCTCCTGGTGCTCTACAGACAACAGGATAAATCTGCTTCAAGAAGGACGGATATTTTTATAAACATTTAACATTTTACACCCATACATGATGTGACATGTTGAATATGTCATTTCACCATGAGCGTCAGTCTGCTGCTACAACAGCCTCCCCTCTTCTGGTGTCGGGCTTTTCACCAGATTTTAAACCTGGCTGCAGGGAAGATTGATGATGTCAGGTGATAACGGTCAGGGTTCACCATCAGTGGAAGAGGCTGAGGTCTGGTTCTTCCACACCAAAACTGGAAAAAAACATTTCTTTATGGACCTGGCTTTGTCAGTGTGATGTTGAAAACAGGAAACGGGAGTACATTGGTGTCTCAAATATTATTGTGTGTTGTATCATTAATATTTCCCTTCATTGGAACTAGGAGTCCCAAACTGCGAAAACAGCCCCAGACCAGTATACAGTATGTCATATACCCTCGTGGGTAGAATTAAGTCTATAAGAAGAAGAAGAAGAAGAAGAAAAACACCCATTAAAAATACAATAAAACATACAGAATACATTAAATGTCATTACATCACATTATTACACCTCAGCAACTGACAAAACTCCCTCCAAACCAGCCATTGTACTAACCTCTCTGAAGGCTCCAGCAACTCCCTAGTAACCACTCCAAACAACCTAGCAACCACTGGGTAACACCCTACCATCCACTCCAAAATACCCCAGCAGCCACATATAACATCCCAGTAACTACTTGAAACCAACCTAAAACCCTTAATGATCACAAAATAACCAGCTTCTAAAGCTAGCAACCACCTCTTTAAGTTTCACACTTAGGAACGAAACAACTCCAAAAATGTAATCATGAGTAATTACCTCATGACGTTTGATAATCTATTAACATTGTTAACATCCAAACCTTAAGTCTTTTCAAGTTAAATGTAGCCGGCTCTTATCTGATCAGAGGTCACACGAGATGCCATAACTGTAGAAGACTAATCCCAAAACAGCATAAGCTCCACCATGACCATGTGGTAGGTGATGACGTCGTGGTCGCTCATTAATCTCCCTCCATGAACAGAATGCTGACGCCTCCATCGTTGGATGCCCAGGTAGAGAACGAGGATGTAGAGAGGGAGGAAGAGGAGGATGGTGGTGATGGTGAAGGACACGAAGATGAGCGTCCCAGCAGTGGTCCAGAGGCAGTTGACGAGGAGAGGATGGAGGGAAGAGTTGGAAGAGGAGAGGGGAGGGGGGCCAAAGGTAGCGTTGAGGGAAGAGAAGGACCTGGCCTGTGGAAGAGGATGGGAAGTGGAGGTGTGGAGAGAGGAAAGCATTACTGGAAATGTTTTATACTCATCATGACAAAAATTGAAATGGGGCAGAGAAAAAAGAAGCTTGAGCCAATATTTACAACACTATGTCATATATATCTTTTGCTGAGTATGACAATCTTTCCAACAAGAAACAGAACTGTCCATGGATATTCGCAATCACAATTGTAACAGGTAAAAATAAATACGGTATTTTAACACTAAAAATAAAATGCACAAACGAGTAGCACACGTTTTGTTGTCACTGACTCTCGAGTGATTATAATTCTATATTTAGAGTAGTAGAAGAACATATAAATATATTTGAGTACATTAAAATAAACAAACCTCGTCAATAGTCCTTATAAATTATTTCCTCTAAACTGGTGAAGCTTTGTCCACAGACTCCCAAACACAGGTGTCCTGTTTCAGTATGTTGTAGATACAGGTGTGCCTTGTGTACGTGTGGAAAATAAACAGGACTTGGGCCTTTGCATATTAGCAAACCACTAATGAACACCTGATCAGTGATTCACTGACACAGATTTTGGGCTATCAGGTAGAATGAAACAAAAACAATGAAACATCATAACTGATTAAAATATACCATGCATGAGTTTTCACAAAACCAAACCACAACGAATGGCTGCCATTTAGGAATCAATGCTTTATTTCAGTGTTGAGTGTGTGTGAATATTAAAGAGAGAGTCCATAACAGTGAACAGACATGACAGATAGTAAATACAGAGAGAGAAAGAGCAGGCAAGTGAAAGTGTAAGAAACTGGTCGGTACTTTAAGAGCTGTACTCCAAAATACTACATATCCATTTGAGGAAAAAAAGAAATAAAAGCGATGTACAATGTTGTTCATGTCATGGAGCAAACCGACACTGACACACCCAAGCCACGTGTAAACACTTGTAATGACAAATTTAGCATCTGTTGTGTTGGTTAAGGAATTTCTTTTAAGATTTTTTTCACTCAATGGTGAAAATTCCTCAAATGCATCTGCAAATTAGCTATTAATGTCTGAAACAGTTTTAAGCTAACTCATAACTTATGTTTGCAATAAATTTCAAATCATTACTCAGAAGGCAATTCTATCATATCAACTTTGAAACAACATTCATATTACTGACGTTAAGGCTGAATATCCAGCAGACAAGGCCCAGTTTACTTAAAAAAAAAAAAAAAAAAAACAGTCTGATTTTGTTGAAACAATCAATAGAGCCTTCAAATCCTAAAATCTTCTCCTGTAGCAGCACTACTACGTGCTGAAACACAGTCAGAAAATTTACTTTTAACAGACTCTTGAACAGACACACAATCTGAACAATTAGGGAAACAACATGAGCTCATGTTTTTGGACTGACATTTTAATTTAATTTTAGTCTATATTTTTTTATTGTACATGCACTTATCTCACAGTTTTTAAACTATTGCTAGTTTCAGACTTGCCTTGTTAGCATTCAACATTGAAACAAATGTCTACAAACAATCAATAACTATTGTGTCAGCTTAGTTGCACACTTTCTTACAAAATAGACAGTGTTAGCATTTCAAAAGGAACCTCCTGATCTAACCAGCAGTAAAGGTGTCCGTTGGTTTCAATCAGAAATGCAATGCTAACAAGCTCTTTTTGCTAACTGGCTAGCTTGAGTATCCCCACCCCCCACCCAGCATGACAACTTTCATTTGTTTAGAAAAAATTATAGAATAAAACTTTTAACGCTGATTTGTCCACTCACAATAACCAATATAAAATGTAGCAAATGCCAACAATCATATTTTGATTCAACTTAACAGATGAAATGTATAAAAAGAAGAAATATAATGGGCACTTAAGAGTTTCAATGCACATGGTGGAACACAATCAAATGGCAAGATATAAATATTAAAATACCTAATAAAGATAAATAATAAATAAATAAATTAATTAATTAATTAATTAATAAATAGAAGTAATAACTTACATAAATTTGAAAAACCTTTTATCTATTGTGAACATATTAATGTTTTTGATTATTGTTTTTTAATTCCTGCTTCAATAAAGACTGATAGACGACATAGTGTAAACAGCTGACCACAAGCTTCTGTTAGTTATTCTGTATAGTAATGATGCTGATGAAACTGTTCAACTGTGGGTTGATGCGTGTAACTTAAATGCTTTTCTTGCCTATTCAATAATTGATGTAAATGCTTCATATTGTTATGATTATTACTATCATATAGCACTTTTCCAAAAGTAATTTGTAAATGCTTTGCAATTGACCTTTACTGTACCTAACATTACTGTAAATATGTTTAGGTGTTGGTGAACTGTTTCTAAAATGGGAGCTTACAGTTGAAATCAGGCATGTTTTTGGGTTTGGGAAATCAGGTATGTTCAACAATCACATAATACAGAGGCATGCTTCTAGAACACTGAGGTATTCTTTTTATGGGAGATGGCGGACCATGTGGAATTGTACAAGCAAGCGACAGCACTTCTCGGAATTCTTAATGCATTCTAGAATCCTTAGTCATGGTGGAAAGAATCGATACATTCCGGAATCCCCACCCCACCCCACCCCACCCCCACCCCACCCCACCCCAGCCTCTTGTTACTTTGTTACTGAGATGAGCAGAAAGGAGTGTGTAAAAATGTTGCTGATTCCAAATATGTTGATTATTTCGAACATTTTACATGATATTAAAGGTATTTTCACAAATATATAGGATAGATTTATAGATCTTTTTTCTTCCTCCTTGCTCCAGATGTCCGAGGAAAAATATATGAACACTCAAACCAAGCATAGATAGACAATGCTGCTTCAATGCAATCAACCCAATGAATCAGTCATTCAAACAATCAGAATCAGAGTCAAGCAGTCATATCTAATGATGAATCTATTGCCTAAGACTTGTAAAGAATACTAGCGTATGGCAAGAAAGAAAATAAACATTCCATATTCAAACAATCCTAATGTACAAACAATGGACTAGAGGCTAAAAGTGGCCAATGTCTTAGTCTCCGAATCATTTCTCTATGATCATCCCAGAGTGAAAGGTTCTTAACACATCTCTTTTTATGATACAGTTAAAGGAAATTTGGTTGGGTGAGAATGCCCTTTAATTTTTAACCCATTCTTTGCTTCATATTTACAGATTTACTATTGATGGACCAGTTTAAAGTTCCTTAAGTGCTTTGCTCAAGTGCACACTGACAACCACTAAGCATTGGTAGCTAAAGTTAGCCTCCAAATATTAGTGCAGAAGTTGGCGTGCAAATGTAAACTACTGTGGGTGTAACCTGTGGTAGTTGCGTGGAGTAGCAAATTATGTCAAACCAAGACACAGACCTCTTTTAGCTCACTGGCCATTATTTTACCTGTTAGACACAATACGAGAAGGCGGAGCAATAGAAATCTTTCGACCTTCCATTCCATTTCGAATCACCAACTTTTATCTATTCATTCATGCCTTTAATGCCTCTTCGATTTCTTGATCCATCATTCACTCCAATGTAGATTTTGGAAGCAGTGGTTTCCAACAATGTTTTCGTCCTCCCCGCTTGCAGCCTTTATTTATCCTTCCTTTCTTTTTTAAGCCTGTTTTCATTCAGTCCTCCGTTGTTATGCTCATGCCAACCTGGGAGAATTTGACATCATTAATCCGTCTTGGCATCGCTGTTTTTTACTCTAATCTTGCATCCTTCATGCATCCCATTTTGCAATGTATGTCAAACTTGCATGAAGGCAGAAAATTTGAATCTTTACATTGCCCCTTATCTGGCACTTAACGTTCTTCAGACTTTTGAATGGATAAAGCTCAAAGACCAGTGTTACAGCCACCATCTCCTGCTATCCAGGTTCATTTTTTGATTATCTTATTTTATCAGAATCATCAAAGATGCCAATACAAGCTTTTACTTTCATAGTCTTGTGATGTAATAATGGCTCAGCTAATCCTTTTTCTTTGTTTCTTCCTCACTTTTAGACCTCCTTCCATCATTACAGTCGGCAATGGAGGTTCATGCAATAATTTGACATCGTGCATTGTATCTCCCGTCTTCAACAACTGCTCCCCCCGGATCATCTCTCCTGCCTCCGCTTCACTTCTCCATCCAAGCCTCCATCATTGTAGGTAGCGGTAGACTTTGAAGCAGTGGTTGCCAGAGTCTGCCACCACCACATGTCCGTCTGAGGTCAGAGCCAGACCTTGGGGACCATAGAGAGGGTCGGCCGAAGTGTTGATGTAGGAGAGGAAGGAACCACTGCCATCAAACACCTGGAAATGTTGGAACAGGGACAGAAAATGTTTTGATAATTGCACTAATTTTCCCAGAAGCGGGGTCTTACCATTACATGTTTGCAAGCACTGCACAGCGCTGTTGTACCTGAATTCTGCTATTTCCCCAGTCAGCTACGATGATGTTCCCATTAACGTCCACAGCTACACCAGTGGGAGCATTGAACTGGCCGTTTCCCTCACCGTTTGAGCCAAATTTCAACACCAACTCTCCCTCAGGGGTGAAAACCTGACCCGGACAGAGAAAGAATATCAGAATCCATATTTACATCTCCTGTTCAAGTTTTCTTGAGCAAAACGTTAAATTTGTAATTGTTCACGTGGGTAATGCTAGACCAAAGGTTTTCTTTCATTTATGTGATGTTTAGTCAGTACCTTGACAGAGTGGTTATGGAAGTCGGTCACAATGATCTCATTGTTGTTATTCACCGCTGCAAAGTGTGGACCTTCAGGACAGAAACACGGAAACAACAAGAACAGGTTGGGCTTTCAGCGATTACACTTGTACTGACGCTTCAGTTGCTGTCACCACTTGCACTTCAGTGGAACTAAAGTTTTAACTGCTTTCAGAACTTACACTTCATGTGCCCTGACTGTTTACACTTCAATTGCTTTCAGGTTGCACTTTACCAGCTTTTAGTTATTGTTTTTCATATAACACTTGGAGTGTTTTGATGTGTTACTAAAATTAAAAACACTTCAACCACTTAAATTTGCACTTGAACTGACAGTTCAACAGCTTTAAGTTATTACCCTTCATATTACCCTTTGCACTACCTGCAAACTGCTTGTCACCGTTGCCTCGACTACCAAACTTGGTGATGAGTTTGCCGGTCAGCTGGAAGATGAAGACGGTACACGCCTTGTTGTCAACCACGATCACATGACCGTTCTGGTCCACGGACACCCCCTTTGGCCCCATAAGTCTGCCAGAGCCAAGCTTCGCCTGATGGACCACAAATAAAACCAATGAGAACAAAGAGCCATTCAAGAAAACATAACAATGTAAGTTTGAATTGATTGAATTCAGAAATACATTAAAATGTCCTTGAGAGATAAATACAATTTATATTTATGAACTGTTGCTCAAATTAAAAAGTTATAAAGAATCAATCAACACTTCATCCTCCAACAGCTAAAGTGCACAACGAAACACCTACCTTGTACTTGCCATCGCTTGAGAAGATGCTGACCCACTTGTTGTCATAGTCAGCAATGATGATGTCACCGCTGGGGTGAACAGCCACGCCCGTGGGTCGCTGCAGTTGCCCTGGTGACCGTCCCCGCACCCCAAAACGACTCTTGAATTCCCCCTCATTGGAGAAAATCTGGAGTGGGGACAACTTGTGAGGACCCTCATAGACATAACATATTCCTTAACCTCTAACCTGAACCGTCAAACAGCCTCCAGGGCTGGGCATAATGTGTTTTACCTGGACGCACTGATTGTTGCTGTCGGCGATCAGTATCCTGCCGGTGGAGGAGGCAGCCACTCCTTGAAGGTTGGTGAACTCTCCTTTATTCCTCCCCTTTGTTCCTGAAGAGAGCAAGAAAAATCAGATGAAACTGATTTCAAGCATCTGCTCTGCCTGTAATCTTTCTGTTAAACCTGTTTATTCTGGCAACACAGACAGATTTGTTTAATTTGTAGCATCAACCTTTTGACCGAGTCACAGTTCGACTGCTAAAGTTCGGACTAGACCCACCGCTCAGACCATTTTTGGGTTTGACCATATAAAATCTGGACTTTTTGCTCCCTTTTAGTCATGCATTGTGATTCATATGTTGTTATTCTCAAGATATCGTGGACTACTTGATTTTCATGAGAGACACTGGGACGTTCTGTGACTAAGTTATGAGTATGATTGAAAATATATTCATGCATTTCGTCAATCCAAATGTTTTCTTATTTATTATTGGGGTAATGGCAATTCAGGTCCCATCATGCTTTGGGTGATGCAAATACTTGAACTGGATTAGCTATTTCAGTGTGCACTGTAACAATGGAAACAGAGAGCAACAACTGGAGCTGGAGGCTACACCTTGTCCCCCAAATTTAGGTTCTTCAACAAGTACTCAGATCTGCCTTTTTCTGTCCGGACAAATGTCTCACCGATCCTGAAGATGAGGTCATCCTCAATGGGGTTCTGGGTTTTACGTCGTGGGGTGCCCAGGGCGCTGCTGGCCCTTTTGGAGCCCTTCTTCTTCTGCCCAGGGGACTTCCCTCGTCTCTTGGCCCCCTCAGAGGAGCCTGTGGATGGTGTGGCGTTGGCTGCGGAGTTGGTCGCCGTGGTGGTGGACGGAGAGACCTGGAGAGACAGCGACTGTAAGGGTACAGTGTTTGGATAAAATTAGACACTCTCCCTTTTGTCTGACAAATTAAGATGTAGTTCCACACACACAATCTCCCTCCACCCACCTCTACTTCTGTCTCATAAGCCCTGGTGACGGTCAGTTTGAAGGGGCTTCCTTTGATGTGCTGGTCGTACAGACGCAGGGCCAATGAGAAGTTGCCCTCCTTCGGCACCGTGTACACAAACTCATAAGTCCCATTCTTGTGGTCCACGATTTCACCGTCCACTATGCTGCCGTCTGGGGTGAACACCTGGAGTAACACACAGGTAACCTTTTGTAAGTTTTTTGTGAATGTGTCCACTATTTTACTTGACTGTGGGCGTAAAATGAACCTCAGCTGACAGGATCGCATTGCCACTCTTGCAGGCTCCCCCTGACTTGTCCCTCGTTACTATGGTAACCGAGGCAGGATGCCCCACGATGCACTGCTCCAGGCCAATGCCCATGGCTTCGCTCTGGCTCGCCACCGCACTGAGGAAGAAGGGGAACATGAGTCAAATGGTGTTAAATGCAAAAATGCTTCTTGTGCCCGGGGGCCAGAACATTTGGCGTCAGCATGGTCTCACCTGGTCGTAACGATGGTGCCCAGGTTGTGTATGGACTTCCTCAGCCCGTCCGTCTCCATCACCAGATCCAGCTGGTCGTTCTCCTCTGGCTGACACGGCAGGCCGAGGCTAGCTAGCTCTGCCAGCCTCTCCCCCAGCTCCCGCTCCACCTGCAGGCTCGCCACGCATGCCTCCCCAGCCAGAGCCTCCTCCGTCTGGGTACAGGTGGCATTGATATCCCCCTCCCCCCGAACGAGGCTGTCTACCTGGGCCTGGAGAACCTGGGCACAGAGAGAGACGACCTTATACTTCACAATTCATTCATTCATTCATTAATAACAACCAATGTCTTGTTTTGCTGCTCTGCACCTTCTGCTTGAGTCCATATGTGACCTCGAGCTCCATGAGCAGAACGCTCTTCCGGACATCCAGCTGCTTGTGCAGGTCCTCGAAGCTCGACTGGATGTCCTCTTCGATGGAAGTTCTCTGATTGGTCAGCTGCTGGAGGATCTCCTTAACAAAGGACAAGGCATCTGAAAGCTGAGGGAGTCTGGAGGGACACATATGAAGGGAAACAGGAATTAGAAGGTGAAGCCGTAAAAAATCTGCATCAACACACGAGGTTATCCTTTGTTAATTCTCTGTTACAACATTAATGCAAGACACGCTGTGCTTCTGTTTGTATGATCATTGTATTGATGAACAGTCATTCACAAGTCCGAGAACACATTTCCTCATTTCTGTCATTTTGTTGTTGTTGGTCCGTAGTCCTGCATTTCTCTCCCTGTCCACCAGATGTCCCCCTTCTTCTCCCCATTAACTGTCTCTCAGTAGTTACTCATGCCTGTGAATTCCCTGTGTTTCCTCATGCTGTGGGGGAATGTAACTAAGTACATAAGGACACAGTGCAGGTGTATTTGCAGTCCCCACCTGTTCTGGACAATCCCCAGCCTCTCCTGCAGGCTGCTGCGGTTCTGCTCCAGGGCCTGGCTGAGGGGCACCTTAGGGTGCTCTCCATGGTCCGACAGACAATCCTCACACAGCGCCAACTCGCAGGCCAAACAGTACAGGTCAGCCACCTGGAGATGAAAGGGAAGAAAGAAAGAGGGGGTGTGTGGGGGGGCGGGCTAATTTTTGTTGAAATACAAGATGTATTTGTATTTTAGTATTAGTAATTTACAGCCTCGCAAAACTCAGGTGCAAAATAAAGTTGCCAGAAATCAAAGAATCTCTACAGGATTTTGGGGCGTCATCAACGTCACTAAACAAGTTGTTGAAGAGAAAAAGTAAAAAACAACATGTGTGTTGTGTTCCCACCTTCCCTGCATGTTGTGGGCAGGTGTTTTTTCCAGGTGGAGCCTCCAGGACGGTGCACTCCTCACTGCTGCTATCTGGGGAGTGTTGGTGAGCCTCCATCTGCGAGTGGCAGCCTGGTGGGGGTGAACCTCCGAACACACCCCTTATTCCACACGGCGGCCAGGGGGAGGGGCTGGATGTTCAGATACAAGTATTCCTACTGTGGGTTTGTATTGTTTGCCTTGGTAAACTTCTTTACTCGCACTTTACTCCATCGTGTGGCCGAGACGGAGAGCCAGAATATTAATTAAACTCCTTGTGAAAGCTGTTGGCACTTGTTAGATCTTTGGAGAGGCATGCCGTGTTGAAGAAGAGGCTAAACATTCAGTCACAGCCCTTTTCTGGAGCCTGCAGTCACATCTGAGGGATTAGACATCCACACACCCCCCCTTACTGCAGGACTTTCCCGCACAGCATCCAGAGAAGAGTGCTGGAAAGTCAAGTGTACAATCATCCACTTTAGTCAAAGCTTTATTTTGTTGATCTCTCTGCTGCTAAAAGGAGGGACTAAAATTTCAGACATGCCCTTTGTTTGAGCCTGTAGTCACTGAAACATTAATCCATTACATTCCCGTTGGGTTAAAAAGGAAGGTCCAGGTATCCAGAAATCGGCAAACATCCTTCTGATTCCATGTCTCGTCTATTCCTCTGTTAATATATACATCTGTCGAAAATCACCCGGAAAAAAAAGCAGTCGTACAATCCTCTTTAGTTCTGATTTTGGGGAAAGCGACGGCCCTCGGTGTTGGTTTAATTCACAGAGGGTTCAAATTGAGGACAGACTGTGTGTGTCCTGGGGAGAAGAGAGAGGGATGAGGATTAGGTGGGAAAGCAGATAAACATGGATAGAGAAAAAAAATTAACACTTTACTCTCAACCCTTGAGTGCGTGCTTTCATACTTTGTCATGTGTTGTTAGCTAGTGAATATTTTCTATATGTGCAATTAGGTAGGTTATATCAGTGGTTCCCACAAATTAGACCACAGACCCCCTGGAACCTCCTCGAAGACCCACAGGGGTCCCCAGACCACACTTTGAGAACCTCTGGCTTAGATGTCTAACCTAAACAGTCTTATTCATAGCTGTAGTCCCTATAGGGTCAAAAGCAATGGTTGAATGTCAGTGTCTTAACCTGCAGTTCCTTTAATCACCACTAGATGACGCTCCATCTGACTGCATTGAAGCAACTAGGAAAACCTCAAACTTGATTTATCAATTTGTCCATAAAATGTCAAAAATAGTGAAAAGTTTCCGCTAAAGTTTCCGAGAGAAGATGTATTTTAAGTGCCAAGAGCCAAAACTCTTCAGTTTACAATCAGATACAACAAAAAAAAAGCATCAAATCATCAGTGAATGTTTGGGATTTATGCTTGAAACATTCCCCAGAAAAATGAAACAGTTGTCAATAGTTGAAAATAGTCATAACTCTACCTGCGACCGACTGCAATTCCGTCAACAATAAATAATAATGATCATATTTGTGATTTTCCTCAGGATTGTCTGAATGGAAGAGATGGAACCTTCATGGTCACTTCACAGAATCACTGCTGTGAAATTAATAAATAAATAATCTTTCTCGTCTGCACATTAAGAGAGTTATTTTGTCCTATTTGTAAATGTCACTGAACACATCATGGAAGATAAAACATTCCCCTCTCTGTGGCTGCTGTTAACAAAAATAACATACCCTCCTTTTAATGTTTCTATGATGATGATACCGCATAGTCAATGTTTAATGAAAGGCTGATCAGATGTAATGTTTTTGTTCTGACGACAGTAGGTTTCTCTTAATTAGCATCAGCCAGAGTCTCTCTAACAAAATGCCACAAAATGATAATAAAACACCAGCTGCAGGTGAAAAATCATGCTGAATAAATACACACAAACATTCCCAGTCTGTCTTCCCCACTATAGGAATGCCCATATGTTCCTTCCAGATGGCGTATCAGCTCACTACACACCCCAATTAACTCCCAGATGGTACGATCCACAGCAGGACCCAGGACAGACGACGGGAGGACGGAGGTGAAGCACCGAAGTGAATGAGGAGTACGATACTAATAAAGAGCTTCTAGGAGCAGAAATGTAGGTCACCGAAATGTCTTCAAAGTGATGGAGAAAGAGACAGAGGGGAGAGACAGGGAGTGAGGCTGTGGTTTCTATGGTAACAGACTGCACAGAGAGGGGGTGGTGGGGGTGCAACAAAAAAGTGAAGCAATCACGGGCCCTTTAATCCTAAAATCCTAAATATAGGCTTGTGTGTTTTTTCACAGAGCAGAAATCAATCACAGCTCCATTCACACTGGTGAGATGAAGTGTCCCAGTTCACAGGACTGACGCAGACATGATGATGAGGATGATGAAGATGTAGGATGATGAGGATGATGAAGATGTAGGATCACTCTGAACACCAGAAACCTGGCTGGAATTTGATTCATTTAAAATCTGAGTGGGGCCACATGGATCCAGAGCCCTTGAAGAAACAGTTAAACCCAATCAATCAAAATGTAAAGATACAACAGTTTAAAATTTACACTGCAGAGTGAAATGTTTTTACATTTTTTGGACAATTTTGTGGCTAAAGTCAGTTTTTGAATTTGGCTTTTTTAAGTGAGGCGGAAACACACACTGTTTAGGTTTAAACCTAATAAACAAAATGATTTATCAAATTTCTTATTATTTCTTACTATATAGATTAACAATTTTAATAGAATAATAATGAATAATAATAATAAAATACAAACAGATAAATAAACATTTCAAAATAATGTACAGTTGTATGATTTTCTATATTTTCTTATACAGGTTTAAAAAATGTTTTAATTTTTAATTATGTTTTCTACATATTTTCAAAAAAATTTCCTGAAATGTTTTTAGTTGCTATTACATGATTATAGATCTTAAAAATATTAATGCGGAAAAATTCCTAAATCTAAAAACAACAAGAAAAGAAAATCTTGAAAATGTTTAAAGATTAAAAAAAATATTTTTACCATCTCATATCTGTGTGTAAAAACGTTCTTCTGAATAATTTATAAAGGGGAGGGATTATGGATATGAGTTCCCTGTGATCTTGTACATAATCCTGTTTTTTAAAACCTCCTCCCCCAAATATTCTGTTCAACCTGCCTGACATGAATTCAAATACTCACTTTATGTCTGTCTCACACACACTCACACTAACACACACACCTCAACAACACTCACACATGCACAAGGCAGAAGTGAAGAGTTGATTTCTCTTCATTTATGAAATTTTTTTTTGTTTGTTTTTGTTTTGTTCTTTACTGTAAAGACACATTTATAATTTTCTGTCTTTTTTCCGAATGCAGGCAAATATATTTCACACACACACACACACACACACACACACACACAGCTACACTCCCACATTTTCATTCAAGGATGCTCTGCAGTACAATGCTGCAAAGGATTATGGGACGACAGTGAGGCTCTCTTTGCAGGGTGTGTGTGTGTGTGTGTGTTTGTGTGATTGTGTCTTGTGACTGTGGTGACTGTTTGTAACTGTCACTTAAAGAGGGAGAGACAATTGAACCCTTTCTTTCTTTCTTTCTTTCTTTCTTTTCTTCTGGAACATTTCAAAGACACACAGAATAAATTCATCAATTCATCTCAGTATATTTTGAACGTATCTTATGTGGATTCGTACATAGATATTTGCCAGTTTGACTTTATAAGTTAGACGTTATAAATGATCATCCTTTAGGTTTTATTGAAGGTTTTGTTTTGTGTCTGTAATTCTGTTTAATATACACAGCACCCTAGAGTTTAACACAAGAAAATACTTTTTTTTTTTTTTTTTTTTTTACAGATGAATAGAAACAGATTGAAATGCAACCAATGCTGCTTTTTTTTTATTTAAATTCAATTTTAAGTGCTGTAGCTGCTAACCATATTAGCAAAATGACATTTACTCAAATTCACTGCATTAAACTAACTGAACTAGATTCTTATTGATTTTTAAAATGACACAGTTTGTAAAACATATAAGTAACTGAACTGAATGAAATAGCTTGTTAGCTAATTCGATATTTTATGAACTTCCTGTGCATACGCTCTGCCCAAAGTCCGCCACAAAAGTTCAAAATTTTCAACGCACTCGAGGCAAATTGCAGACTGAAAAAAAATGGAAGGAGGTTTTTTGAAAACACATTAGAGATCACTGAGGTTTTCAGAGGAATGAATGGACGGTGGTTGACTCGTACATGTACACACAGCGATGTGGGAACGAGCCATTGGTTCTCAGTGTTAGCAGCAGAGTCCACGTTCTCGTACTCCAATGGGATCAACAGGAAATTGCATGTGATTGTTATCAGCCTCACTGTTTACAGCTTTATCAGAGCTGCTAATGCTAACCCAACATTTCTTTCTGCTGCAGTCAGTCACAGGACGCATTTCTCGGCCACATTTGAATGAGTCTTCGAAACGGGACAGTCTTTAGTGCCCGTATTTCCTACATCTTGATTGGTTGACAGAGGCATACAACCACAAGGCAGACAGACCAAAAAGTGATTTATCGACTGGTCAACAGCCACAAAATCACATTATGGAGGAGCAATTTTTTGTCTATTTAATGTTGTAGCACTCTCATGAATTGGTGGAATCTCACTGTGGTACATTATTCATTTGATTACTCTGTCGGAAACAAACTGCTTTAAAACATTTGAAACATACTTAGTTGATTGGAAACCTACTTACATGTACCTCATCTTGGCTCCAGACCAGACTCCATTAAAAACTAAATAAAAACTGAAATCGATTCTCTACTTAAGTTAATTTCAGTTCAGCAGTGGCTGCAGGTCGAGACAGAGTGAAACCGGTTTCTGTGTCGGTAAATCTGACACGACGTCACAGCGAGGGGAAAATACAGGTGACACACAGATTACACCCGTAATCTGATCTCCCTCTTCATATATTCCCACAGGAAAGTTCATCTCTGTTTCTGTTTTTCTTTCTGTTGTAATCCACTCTCTTGCATCTCTCTGCCCTTTGTAGCCGAGCTTCCAGTTTTTTTACTTTCATTTGTTGATGTGACAAATGAAAGATTTGATTTTGAAAAAGGTTTTCACACTCACACTGTATTTTAGTATTGTCCTCATGGTGGATCTTCATGGAAAGATATTACCGGAGTCACATTACAAAATACATTTTACAAGTGTTGTTTTTGTTGTCATTTACATGTCTGTCCATTACGTGTACCCTTCGCGTCACACTTGTTTTTGTTATGCAAAGTCACTAAAGTGTAACATTTAATTATGTTTTGTCATATTTCACAATGTCATTTCATTTATATTCACTTATACATCAGTAGTTTTATGGATTATGACTGTATTTGTTAAAGATACATGCTAATTTCTACAGTTTATTCATAGACATACGTGCAGAAACTGTTGTTAGCCTGTCATCAGCTGTGCTGTGTATTGATGAAACCATGACGCTGTCCGTGGTGCTGAAGTCTCTAAAGAAAATATCAAGAGCTCTCAGTACGTTTTAAGACACATATTGTTGCAATGTTCAGAGCGACCTCGGCTTCCTGAAGTAGTGAAGTAGCCATCTTTGATTTCCATTACTACGGCAACACGTTTGAATGTAAACGGGCGCTGTAGACGTCACTTCAACCGTCGCTGCAGCTGGTGAATTTAGCAGCTAAAGAGCCAGAGGTTTCCCTCCGGAGCTGGTGGAGACCAAACACAGAGCTAAAAGAGAGGCTGTTGTTAAATTCCTCAGGTGGACACGAACACAACACTACATGAATGAAAAGCTAAAACCAACTGTTGACTAGCTGCCATATTAACTTAAAAAGTGACGACCTGTCAATGGTGTGCTCAGAAAAATATATTTGAAAAATTGGTTAGTAAAATTTCAGGTAAAATTCTGGATTTTGCACAATTAAAGATTATTTAAAAGTACTGTATGGGAACCTCTTAAGCTTATTTGAATTTTTTTTTTTTTAAATTTCAAGTACCAATCTGTAACTTTTGTTCCTTTGTAGTTGTTTTACATCTAAATTGTGGTGGTTTTGTGTCTCTTTGTGCTTATTTTACAGCCCTTTGGTGTTGCTTTGTGTCTGTCTGTGGTCATTTTGCATCGTGTCGTCTACGTTTTGTGTCTCTTTGTCGTCATTTTGTATCTTTCCCTTTGTTTCTTTTTGTAGCCATTTTGCAATGCGTTGTTGTAGTTTTATGTCTCTTCGTAGTCATTTTGTGTTTCTTTGCAGTTGTTTGATTGACTTTCCTACAAGAAATATTAAGTGTCACAGAGGCCCCTCCTCCCTCGTATCGCTCCCTGTTCAGTTTTCCATCCATATATATACAAATATACATGTATGTATTTGTAAAATTCAGACAGGATCAGCCCAGTTTCTGTTCACAGACGTGACGTACCTCTTGTCACTGTTAGCACTCAGGATGCTAACGTGCAGTACATGCAGGCCTGATAGCACGCACACACACACACACACACACATGCACACACACATTTGTATTTGCTCTAAAGCTGAGGTGGATGAGTTTGTGCCTTCATTCATTCATCCTCCCATCCACCCTTGTTCATCCTGCAGTCGAGCCATCCTCGTTTCCTCCATCCTTCCTCAATCTCTCCACTCTTCCCTCCCTCCCACCATGCTACAGATGCTGCTGTCATCCCCAAACATTCCTCCAGCCCTCCATCCCTCCATCATCCATCCATCCATCCAGCTATCGATCGATCCACCCATCTATATCCGTCCCTCTATCCTCTCGTCCCCAAAAAAAGGAAAGCCAGCACTCACCATGTTTTCCTAAGACGCAGGGGATGAGTGTGAGTTTCTGTTTTCCAGCCTGAAGCCACCGCGTCATGATAGCGTCTTGTTTGCTCCCTCTCCTCTCCTGTGTATGTGTGGGAGGGGGGAGGATATCATCGTCACGGCAACACCAGCAGCTTGCAGCAGCAGCACCACCAGACTGAGGGGAAGGGAGCGCAGGGGGGGGCATCCATCGGGCCTTGCTACATCATCCACCAATGACGAGCAAGAGAGTTTAGAAAAGGAGAGAGGTGATTCGCTCATCTGACTGTCAGTTATCCAATGGTGTGGGCGTTTTATTCTCTCTCTCTCTCTCTCTCTCTATTTATCCCAATGTCTCTCTCCCGTCTGATGTCACTTGAATCAGCTCAGTATGTAGTGAGTTAATATTGCATCAAAACAATTCTACATTAAATATAATTAACAAACACATGATTAATATATACATGGAGTAAGATACATAATAGCTTGATTTTAAAATGATGCCTTTATAATTCTTTATTGTTGATTTAATAAATGAATAGCATGTATTTTGTCTCTTTGTCAATTCTTTTTTTTTTCACATCCTTTCTTTCAGAGTTTTCTTGCCACAACTTGTGTTTATGTTCAGTAACTTCTAACTCATTGTTATTTCTCCCTCAATTGGTTAATATCACTATATTTACATTTAATATTATGTTGTTGTTTTTTGTGTAAGTGTCATGAATTATGTTGTATAAACAAATATGTAAAGATTAATTACAATTACAAATACAAATAAAAATTTATATAATATTTATAGTAATATACTATACATTTTACAGGATTATCTATAGTCATAACTAGTCTATTAAAGTTCATCTAAAAAAAAAAAAAACATAATTAAATTGTAAGTGAACTCAGGTTTAATAAACAGAATTTATATGGGTTCACCCTCCGGACCAGCAGGTGGCGGCAGCGCGCCAGAAACCACTTCAGCTTCCGCCATGATGGAACAAAACGCAGGTCGAACTCGCCTTCGAATCATTTGTAGCTGAAGGAGCTGGAGGTTTGTTGGCGCCAAAAATCCGCTGCTGATTTTAACGGTAAATATGGATTTAATGTTCATTTTAATCCTCAAATTTAAAGTTGTACTTATCGTTCACAGTGTGTGGAAGTGTTAGCTGCCGATATTTACCACAGATGATGAGTTTATTTAGCGGATGGTTGAGGATTGATATAGCGCCGAAGTTTTTCTCCACGTTGTAGTTTCCCCACAGAAATACTCGTGTCGTCGAGTTTATAATCTTCTTAACATTTATCTCCCGGGTAAAAGTTAAATTACAGTCAACGTAGTTACTGTAAATGAATTTAAACAAAGCGACGGTGTTAACATGTTTACGGTTTGCTTCAGTTGCTGTACCTTGTGACTGAAGCAGTGAAGCTGTTCAACAGAACCGAGTTTAGGGTTAATAAGAAGAAAAAGAAAATGAGTAACAGTAAAGTAATGAAATTCAACAGTGGGTTTCATTAGCTGAGCACGTGGTGAAGGTGGCAGCCACCTGAAGGTGTTCAGCTCAGGTAATACAAAGATATACTAAACAGGAATATAGGATCATGATTATTAAACTTATATCTAGTATCTTACTGAAGGCTTGAGAATATATTTTAAATACTAATATTTCATCTTGTGTCTGTCAGTTCATCATTCAGCTTTTTGACTGTTTTGAACTTTTCTATTTGCTTCTTTAATTAAATTATTTTCATTCACTTGAATTTGGTAATTTATCAATAACTAGGAAAATCTATCACATTATTTAAGAAGTCAGACATCTTTAAATTGTTTTGTCAAAATATAAAGATACTTAGTTAGTAATATAAAACACACACAAAAATGCTTGTCCTTACATTTTAGAAGCTGTGAACCCGGGTTTATTTTTTCAAGAATAATGGGTGATGGACTAAAAGAATTGCCGATTGGTGGTTTCCCGCGCTGTGATGACGACTTTTCCTGCCATTCGTAGTTTCCACCAGAGGTCTAAAGACCAAAGATGGTCCAATCCTTCCTTGGATGTCTGAGCGTGTGTCACCCTCTCAAAACGGCTCTTCAGTTTGTAATGTCCAGGTCAATTTCTATATCGCTTAAGTGAAGCATGTTCTTCTAGGACAAATCGAGAAATTAAAACCTTCCTGATTTGAGCAAAGTTAGTTTGGGGAAAAAAATAAAATGAATAATGGTAACTTGGTTTATTTTATTTTTTACTTAAGCGCCCCCACCCCCCCCCCTGCTGCTAAAAGTATTGATAATAACAATTAGAGAAGGAAACTGCCATCCTTATCTAAACATATGAAATAAGCCACATGATGTACAGGTACCTCCATGACCTTTGTTGTGCACTGAATTTCTAATGCTGTATATCTGTCAACAGGTTTACACTGTACATCGAACACCGCAGAGAATGACCAGCGCAGACAAGATGGATGACAGGACTGAGTCCTCAAGAGCGAGAAGCAGAAATGCGTCGGCTCCACCGAACCTGGGGAGAGGTGAGAAGTTCTGTTTACTGAGTTGTTTCTGTTAGAGACAAGTACTCGATCTGGATATTTCTGGGGCAGCACAACAAACGATGAGTGGGTTATTGTGGATAATAGTGTGTTTTTAATAAGTTTCAAAGCTGCTTTTCTGCTCAGTTAGTCTGCTAATCTTTTATGGATCAATTGATGTTTTGTTTGCTCCATTGAAAGTGAACAGAAATGTCTTGTTTTGTGTGACTAGCAGTCCAAAATCCTAAAATATTCAAGTAGAGAAGCAGCTAAACCTTCACATTTCAGTCATTTCATTCATCATCAAAATAGTTGCCAGTTGGCTGTTTTTGTTTTATCAACCAGGTCTTTTTTCAGCTCTAATTCCAAAGCTGTTTTCGCTGTGATGACATTATTTCCTGCCATTCGTAGTTTCCACCAGAGGTCGACAGACCAATGACGGTCCAATCCTTCCTTGGATGTCTGAGCGAAATGATAAAAAGTCCTACTTGTCCCTTTTTAACGCCTCTTTGCTTTCAGAACTAACTCTGACTCCATTTCACTTTCAGGGTGAACGTCTCTGTGGCGGCGCTGTCGTGTCCATCAGAGATGAATCAACAGGATCGTGATCGCTCGTGACGGTCAAAGCCTGTGAACCTGGTACGTGTATTTTATGATAATATACATCTGTTCTCTGAAGTCCTGGTCGCTGTGATGATGCCTTTTCCTGCCATTCGTAGTTTCCACCAGAGGTCGTAAGACCAAAGACGGTCCAATCCTTCCTTGGATGTCTGAGCGACTGAAGGGAATAAAGATTAATGTGTCTGTTAACCTCCATAACTAAACGAATCCCAATTCTCACTCTCAGGCTGGCTGTGAAAAAACATCTGGGGGTCTGATCTGGTTCTGGTGGGGCTTTTTCTTTCATCATGGCCAAGTCCACAGAAACCCTGATGACTTTTGAAGACGTCATATAGGTGTGTATATCTGAAGAGTATTAAAAATTCGGAAATGTTTCACTATTTTCTGAGATGTTATGGACTATACAATTTGAAAACGAATGCCAATAATAATTAGTTGCAGACCTAAGTGACAAAACATCTTCTGCCACTACTCATCAGTAAAAATAAGTCGGCCGTGATCAGTTTTCCTGCTTCCCACAATTCGCTGTGATGACATTATTTCCTGCCATTCGTAGTTTCCACCAGAGGTCGACAGACCAAAGATGGTCCAATCCTTCCTTGGATGTCTGAGCGAATTAAAAGTGACTATAATCTGTTCTGTGTGTTGTTTTTTTAGCTTCACAACTAACTTGTCATTTCATGTCACTTTCAGGGTGACGGTCTCCACTGGGCGTGCTCCTGTTGGGTCGAAGAAAGCATCATCCGTGATGATGGTAATAGTCAGGTGTGTATTTTTACAGTATGTTTTGAGTTTGTATGCCCAGTTCGCTGTGATGATGCCTTTTCCTGCCATTCGTAGTTTCCACCAGAGGTCGTAAAGACCAAAGACGGCTCAATCCTTCCTTGGATGTCTGAGCGAATTCTGATCTAGTTGTGTTCACTGGCTTCAAGTTTTGTCGCTTCTTGCTCATGTTTATTTCTTCCAGCAGGTGGAGAGACGAGGAGCTGCAGTGCATCCGTTTCTCAACTCGAGAGGATTTTTTCCACATTGCAGTATTAAAGTTTTTTTTTTTTTTTTTTTAATTTCTAAAGATCCAACTGTTAACTGATGTTGAATTATACTTTTATTTTATTGTATTTCAATCGTATTTTGTCTGGAATAGACGAGGTATAAATTGTTTCCTTGAGATAATGGGATTGTTCTGGATTTTTTTTTTTTCTCAACACTGACTATAAATGTAATGAACTCGCATTTGGTTTCAACAAACTTTTTAAAAAAAATAATAAATTTGTGAATGAACTTAATCCTGTCTCATCAGTGCCTTGAAGTAAATCTCATTTAATCACTTTCAGAGCAAAAAGGGAACTACCCAGTGTTAGTGTGGTGTTACTAATACATTTCTTCTATGCAAGTATGTATAAGGGCCACATTGAGGGGAGGGGTCTGAAATTGAGAAATCAATTTTTGAGTCATTAAAAGGATGAAGTCCTAATTCTACGAGACAACTTGTATTAAAATAATAAACATCATTTTATAAGAGAAAGTGGTAATTTTAGGTTACGTGTTTTAGAGGGGAAATATCAGAAGAGCTGTAAGATGAGGAATGTGGATTTATACATATACTAGTTATACATTATATACATTAGTTATACATTGTCACGAGTGGCCCTAATCTTAAGTATCTAACATGTATGAATGGAGCAGCATATTGTAGGTGTGAAGTTTGACCCTCTGCGCCTCCCGTACACGCTGCGTCTCGGAGCAGCTGGTAAGAGGCTGCTGTCACCGCGGTGCTAACCTAGCTGTCGGCTAGCTGGCACCGGGAGAGGATATAAAAACAAACAATGGCGGGCGTGCACCCCCAAGTAAGTGAACACGAGTTAATAATTAAGCTCTTCACACAGTGAACTGTCACGGTTTATTTTTTTTATATCCTATAAATGAACTTAAAAACGGCGGTTAACGGTAACTAACGGTTCCTTAGTTAGCTAGCTAGCTAGCTAACTAGCTGCCAGGTCCAGCTCAGCTGTGAGCGAGCCGTCGGTACTCTGGCTGTTCCTGTTTCAACGTGGCAACACAGGCACTTTATCAAAGATATGAACCGCGTGTTTTCTTTATACATTATAATATAATATAATAATATTTGCTTTATATTATTAACGAGATGATGCGTATCTTGCCGTTACGCACACAGCTGTGTTAACCCACATGTAACTGTCCACTGAGAGCTGCTATTTCTGTCCTCACCCCTCTTTATTATAGGACGACCTGCTGAAGATGACACACAGAGAAAACTGGAAGTGAGCACTGTTTCTTTTTTTCACACCTAAAATAATAATAATAAAAAGCATAAATACACACACTGGAATATTAAAATTAAATGCAGTATTTTCCTCTCAGTTCATCTTCAACCCTGACTCCCTTTTTTTTGTGTGTTTTTCTGCATCTCTTTTCTTTCTCCACCCCACTCCCCTTGTTTGCCTCTTGGCAGGGTGCAGCATGAGCGGCTGCATGTGAAGCACAGGGGGCACGAGGCCATGCATGCAGAGATGGTGCTGATCCTCATCGCCACCTTGGTGGTGGCTCAGATCGTCCTGGTGCAGTGGAAGCAGCGGCACCACCGGTCTTACAATGTGAGTGGTGACGGTGCAGGAGAGGAAACTGTGACATTAGGGAAGAGATTTGTATTAACTTTAACTATTCACTCCCTCTAACTGTGTTTTGTTCCCTTAAATAAGAACATCCTGTCGCACACGTTTCATTAACCTAAACTGAAGCTGTTAGGAGCTCAGTTTCCAACATTTTAGATACTTAAAACGTCCTTTAATAAGTTAAAACATTTCCAGAGTTTAAACCCCCACATGTACTGAAAATACTTAGGAAGTAGTTTTATTCCATGATGACAACAAACAAACAGATTAATGTCAGTATGGTTATACACTGTGACTTTATACTGTGGTTAAATAATTCAGATTTTTGTATCCACAGCATCTGTCAGTTTATTAGGTACACTAAGCTAAAACTAATACAATCTAATACAACAGTGCTGCAATAAATCCTCCTTTCATGAGGGCTATAACAGTTTTTGTAGCGGCCTAAAGTAACAGTAGTGTTATTACTTTATGATTAAAGTAAAAGAATATAATGTAAATAAAAAAGTATAGTTTTAAGTAAATATTGAGCATATTAAACCATCTGTCTCCTCCACAGCTGGTGACTCTGGTCCAGATGTGGGTGGTCCCTCTTTACTTCACCATCAAACTGTACTGGTGGAGGTTTCTGTCCATGTGGGGAATGTTCTCCGTCGTCACCAGCTACGTCATTTTCAGAGCCACTCGCAAGCCCCTGTCCTGCAGGACGCCGAGGTAGGAGGAGTGATTCTTGACACCACAAGCTTCCTGAAACGCCGCTGACGTTCTTCCCTTTGTTTGTGCTGCCGCCACATGTGTTTTTGTCTTTTAATTTGAATATCTTCAAGATTTAAGCAGAAATGAAAAGCACCTTTTCTTAATAAACACTGGGTTCGTTATAGAGCTGAAATTGATCAACTGAAAAATAATTTTCTCACATTTCTCACCAAACGATTTATCAAGAAAATAATTGGAAGATTAAACAATGATAAAAAAGAATTGAGTTGCAGCCATAGTGCTTTCCAAATTTGAAATAGAACTGCAACAATTAGTTGATTGTTGCTTTCGTGAATTAGCCAGACGTTTCCATGTCTTAGCTTTATTGTACACTTATTATATATGGATTTTGAACTGTTGATTGGACATTAGATTACTTTTTAGACCAAATAATCAACTGAGAAAATAATCTGCAGATTAATGGATAATGGAAATAACTGTTACTTGTGTCCCTAGTTCTTACATATTTGGAGCTGCAAGCAATTCAGAACTAGTTCTTGGTAAATTAGCTCCATCAATTACTGCAACTCCATTGGTATTTGTTTGTTACAGTATTATATGTATTGATTGTATTCTCACTGTACTGCTATTTAGGATGGTGTACAAGTGGTTCCTGTTGATCTACAAGCTGAGCTATGCAGTGGGCGTCCTGGGCTACTTGGCCATCATGTTCACCATGTTTGGCTTCAACGTCTTCTTCAGGTCAGCAGCTACTGACACACATAATAAGCCTAGAATATATTTTAACTCTGTTTTAGGGGGGAGGGGTGTTAAAGTACTGGCACAAAACCAAAGACAAACAGATTTGTCTGTGACTGTTTGGTGCAGATTCACAACTGAAACCTGCAATAAAACGTGCTTTAAATTCAAGTATGTGGTCATTACACTTTGGTGTCGGCACTTTAACAGCTCTTTGGCTGGCTCAGCAGTTAAACAGTAGATCTCTCTTCAGTTGCTGGATATGTATGGCCAAGCAGAGTCTTTAAAGATACCCAGTGGAAGTCACTTGTGTCAATTAAATGTTTCAATTAAGCGCAATTTATATGAGCTTTATTTGCGAGACATTAATTATTTACGCGTACTAAGAGACGACTTCTCTTTTTTCTGTGTAGGATCAAGGCAGAGGACTCTATGGACGTAGGAGTAATCATGCTGTTTTATGGTCTTTACTACGGCGTCATGGGCAGAGACTTTGCTGAAATCTGTTCTGACTACATGGCTTCTACAATCGGGGTAAAACACTGATTCCTCATGAAAAATGACTCAACATTTCCGTGCTAGTATATTACAAAATAATATATGGCAAATGTGACTTTAGCACCCAAGATTGGCTCTCCATCTCTGGGTCATAACACATGAAACAAACATTTTTGGCTTCAGTGCGACTTACACCTCCAGAAGATATATCTCTGATGTCTATTAAGAAATATGATAAAATCTGGAAAAAAATGCGATCATTATAACCCCAGAACTTGCCTGAGAATCATCTTGTTTTTAAGTTTTCTTCAGTATCACAGTAAACCGGTCATAGCTGTCTGTACGTCCATGGCTACACTGTAAACAGGAACTGCTAATAACTAATTCGGCACACTTTTAATGGTGTCAAATTGCCAAAATGAAAACTAATATAAGTTGTAGTCCACTGTTGTAACTCACTGCATCCACGCCAAGATCATACTTCCTGTTTACAGCCCCCAAATTAGAGCAAGATTTTCCCCTAAGTAAAAGTATGACAAAGATGAATCATAATAGGAATGACAAAATGCATGCGTTTGACTTTTTCATGTTTTTCAACATTATTATTATTACAGATTGCATTACAGATATTTCCCCCTGTGTTTAAAATCTGTGGACATTCCTCTAACTGTATTAAATAAATACACTGTTGTCCTTGTATGTGTGTGTTTCCAGTACTACAACAAGGGAGGCATGCCCAGCAGGAGCCTGACCAACGACATCTGCGCGGTGTGTGGTCAGAAGATCCTGGTGGACGTGGAGGAGGAAGGATTTATAGAAGACACCTACCAGCTGTCCTGTGGACACTTGTATCCTAAAGCTGCAGGAAAAAAAACACTTTTTATCTGCTGCTATCTTTTGTCTGCTGAAGTACTGTGAGCTACTTCTCCAAAAACAGACAAATACTTTTCTCTTCCACTGTAAAAACACTCCAAACTATATGGCAATAGCCAAATACACTTTTATTTTTAGTCTTTCTGCCTTAACTTGCCCCGCCCCTTCAGGTTCCATGAGTTCTGCATCCGTGGCTGGTGCATCGTGGGTAAGAAGCAGACCTGTCCGTACTGCAACGAGAAGGTTGACTTGAAGAGGATGATGAACAACCCGTATCCTTCCGTTGTCCCTGTGTGGTAGGCTCAGTGATGGGGAACTGATTTGCTCTGTGGGTCAGAGTTTGTTAATAACTTATTTCACTTCATGTATTCATTTATTATTATAATAAACACAAAAACTAAACAAAAATAAAACATAATGTGCACCCTAATTAATTTTTATATAAGGTATAACTATACTTTATACCCTTAAACTTGTTCATAGATCACCGCTCATCTATCTGAACACACTCCTTAATTCCTTTTCCCAGCTGGGAGAAGACACATGTCCTCTATGGGCAGTTGCTTGACTGGCTCAGATACCTGGTTGCCTGGCAACCCATCATCATCGGTATCGTTCATGGGATTAACTTCACACTGGGCCTTGAATAGAGCCCAGAGGAGCGCCTCCGTAAGTACGTCTGGAGTGGAGTAAAGTGCGAGAAACGTTTGGCAGCGAACTGTCAAAGTCAGCGCGACGAGGAACTGACTCGGGCTGCTTCTGTAGTCTTTTGTTTCTTCACTACTTGTTCTTGGACTGAACGCTTGCAAACTTCCCTGCAGAGCGACCCCAGGTGGCCTTGGGTCTCTGTGTGCAGAGGACACCTTGATCCTGAAACTGCTGCCAACTCGAACAGAAATATTTAAGCACAGATCAAGTATTTGATCTTTTTGAAATGTTTGACGCGAGAGGAAGATGTGTCTAGTTTGGAACTTATGGAAACACTGTCTCATGCATGTTGATTTTGTTGAGATAAACTGTTGCTTTACTTTGTACTGTCATAAAAATGCCTTTTTTTTTTTTTTTTTTGCACTCCTCACTGCTGGGTCTGTTGACACCACTAACAAGTTTCTACTCAAACTCTTCTTTTATGAAACTTGATCTGCATTTTGAAAGCTGCAGCTCTTTGCACTTTGATTATGGAAAAGGACAATTCAGTCCAAATGTTTGTGGTACACATAAAACCTGTTTACATTTCATGTAAATTAGTTTTTTTTTTTTTTTTTTACTTAAGTTTTATTTCAGTATCTTCTCATTTGTATGGAGCTAAAGTTGATGGTCAGTGGTCAGCTTGTAGCCGTTGAGTATATAGCAGTTAGTACGTTATTGGCGGTTCCAAACAAAGACAGTGCAGATGAACCTCCGTAATGTAAACCAGTGTAGAAGAGAGTGAAACTTCCCTTCAGGGATCAGTTTTAAGTATCGTGTTACAAAATGGGGGATAAAGATCAGAGAAGAGAGGTAGAGTGTACTCTTGGCTTACGTGTGCCCCATAACTACAGTAGCCACACAAACATTCAATAATAGGAGTTTTAATGGGTTTTTATCAGATCCTTGAAATGTTTTCTGGTTCAACAGGAGGAAATCTTTCCTTTGCCAAATCAAGTAGATGTTGCTTTCTTATCCAGACTGCTGCTATTAACTTTGTACTGAATAAATCTAACTATAAATGTCTGTCAGTCTATCTTTATTTCTTTCTGTGAAGGTTTTCAGATGAGCAATTCTGGAGGAACCAAAAGTGAAACGCTAAACAACAAGTCGGTTAGGGCCGGAGCGGCGCATCCATGAAACTAATGTCATCGATAACGACAATGGCGAGTAGGAAATATGACTGGGCTAGTTTAAGCATGGATTCCCTGGAAAACAAGCAGCAGCTACAAAACCTAGCACAGGATCATCTAAAGTGTAGAAGTTTTAGACAGACCTAAGATCTGCAAACTGGAAATGGCTTAACACAGCAGTGCAACAACTTTGCACGGTCACTTGAAGCAAAAGCATATCAGAATGCTCTGTTTAAGACTCAGCAAGATAGCACCATATTGTTTACTTTGGATCCCCACCCAAGCATACTAGTTTATTTTAACAGCCACCTATCAGTGAGAAAATGGCTTGTGATTCTTGTTGCAGTTTGTATATTGTTTCTAATATTTTCCTTGTTGATGCATAAATCATTATTATTAATTCATTGTTATTATTATTATTTGTTTTTTTGTTCCAGTGATGAAATAAATCCATGTCAACCTCATCTTAGGTTTTGAAATACTGATTCTCCACTTCAGGGGATAGGATTACAGTGCAACACAGCGATTAAATAAATTTACATTCACCTGCCAATTTATTAGGTACATCTAGATGAAACTAAAGCAGTGTAATTCAACCGCTTTGCAATAAATCTTATCTTAATGAGGATTATTTTGTTCAATTTTTTATTGAATCGGTCAAAAATGATGTTTGTTTTAGTAGTCATTTTGGAGGGTGTAATATGTGAAGCTGTTGAACTGTACTAGGTTATACTGACAGGTGTTCCTAATACTTTGTCCATCACATTTACACGAATTAAGGGTTGGCAAAATATTAGGCACTCAGTATAAATCTGCTGAATCAGGAACAGTCAACTGATAAGCCTGCTAAAAAAAAAAAAATCCTGCATTGATTTAATGTAAAATATACACTCATTATTTTCTGTGAATGTAACTGGTGTTAGGGGAGCAGAAGTACCATGTTTCACTATTTACAGTCTCCCTGTGCAGCCCATGGTCTTTCTAGATTTTTCTAGAAGTACCGCCCGTGCCTTCTGTGGGAGCAGGACCGAACCATCTCATGTAAGTAGAGGGGGGATACGGAGGCTCTCTGAATATTTACTGTTTGCCAAGAACAAGAAAAGAAAATGAAACCGTTACTTTTATGAGTATTTAACAAATACAATATTAAATGTATGACGATTGATTAATAATTTAATACTGATGAAAATTAACTAATGCTCTAATATTGTTTTAGTGCCCCTGTCAGTCACGGACTATTAGGATCGTCCAAACCTTCCTGTTCTTTTCATACGGCGGGAATCTTCAAATCCATTCATCGTCCACGTAATCTGCTGGACTGCAAGGTGTAAGGTGTTTGCTCTGAACCTGAGAGGAGGAATTTCGGGCGTTTTTCCTGGACTCTGGCGCCATTGTGACCAGAACAACGAAAGTATATCCACAACTAACAGGTAAAGTGACCAAGAAATTTTATTTCAATTTGTATTAGCTTGCCAGTTGTTAGCAGCTACATTCATATGCGCATAGTGATTGAAATTCACGCCATTTTGTTGGTTAACTTCTGAAACAAGTGATTTTTCCATAAAAGTAAAGGGTTGATCTTTTATTTTTATTTTACCTTCACTTATCTACTTTAATTGAACCCCCTTTGAACAGCACTGCAGTGAGGCATTTAATTTTATTTATTTATATATGACCTGTGAACAAGTAGGCACATCTTGCAATAATCTCAATTTAGTGGCATTTGTCAAAACTCTGGCAAATAAAACCACAACTGAATAGCTTGGCGCCACTTGAGTTCAGTAAGGAAATGTTTTTTTGGAAGGAGCAATGCTGAAGTCAGCTTCCTGTTTGGTGATTCCTAGGAAAGAGAAACTTAACTGATCTGTATTATCATTGTGTTTTTGAGAGGGAGGGGAAAGGATATTAGGATAAGGATATTAAAATGGGACAAAGTGGTGAAAATGTGTGAAGGAAAGTAAAGGAAAAGCACAGGCACATCGCAGTAGTGTGAATGGGTTAAACATAAAGAGCGGGAAGCAGAAGGTTGGAAATTGCGACATAGATTAGTTGTCTGATTTGGTGTGCGGTAAAAAGGATCTGACTGCACTGCCCAATGCCCTTGACACTTGTTTGTTGCCAGCCCATAATGTGTGCTGAGAGTGAGTCATTTCCTCGTTTATTACACATTTAGCAAATTTGACTATGTCCTGAACTTGGATCTTTATTGTTTATCTGTGGTAGGGAGTGAAACTCTGTGCTCCTTTAGTCCCCAGAGCCTAGTACTGCTCTGTAACCACTCCCTACGAGTTTGGGTGAATTAACCATCACAGCCTGTTTGTGTACTGGATGCCAAGGTGACTCAACTCTCTCCAACCAGGATCTCTCTGGAATAAACTGTGTATAACTTACTCAGTGGGCTGGTAGCAACATGTCCTTATCAATGTCAAGGTGCCACTGAATTGTCTTTGTTTGATAAAATGAACATCAGTCAATTTTTTAATTTGAAAATCAGGTGTAAGATGTGAGTTAGCCAAAACCTGTTCATTGCTTAAACATGTTTTAACATCAACTAATTTTATTTTTGTGATGTTAGGTGTAAATGCCTCCCAAAATGCCTCCCAAAAAGCATAAAGGGCAAAAGGATATCAGTTCCTTTTTTCCGAAGAAAAGTGTAAGTAACCATTTCTGTAATCAAGGCTTAACAGACATTTATCATCTTTAATATTTGTGACTTGTGTAGCCTTAATTTTGGTTAAAGTTAAGCCATACTTCTTATGCGGGTATCATTTCTATTCAGAAGTAGCCACAGCATGTCTAACTGATTTGTTTGTGTATGCATGTTTTTATTAGGACGATCCTGGCAGCAGCAGTACAGAGAAAACACAGCTAGGTGGAGCTACAGCCTCTCAGGTGAGCTCTCTGGCATTGAGAAATGGTTTCAGGTTTATGAGGTGATTGAATAATTTGGAGTTTTTACATAGATGGTGGGAACAAAATATTAGAAACACGATTCAATATACAACACAGTCCAGCACGACACCACCATCCACTGTGACCTCAATGATAACATAAAGTAGAATCGTCACCTTTTTGACAGTGTCAGCGAAAGTAGACTACATGTAAGTATACAAGTCCTTTTAATGCAATCACATTCATACAAAACACCAGGCAAAATGGCAGAGACATTAGAAGACAAAATGTCGAAGCAAATGGCTCTTATATTAAAGAGAGATAGCCATCCACAAAAAGAAGTTTGGTAGGTTTTAAAGGATAAGACATTACAGTTTAAAATGAAGACAAAGAAGTATTTGAGTAATTTAAAATCAATTAGTTGCTCCTCGTGCATGAGCACAAAATGCAATAAGAACCCGCTCTTAAAACCATTGTGCCATTTTGCTACTGGTGCTACTACTTTCATGAATGAGGTTCATGATTTTTTAACATTAACTCTAAATCTTTTTCTCATTTTGCAGAATGCCACAGGCTTTCAATGGAAAGTGAAGGAAGAGAATGGCTTTGACGTGAGTAGACTGTGATGCACAGAATAAGCAGCATTTTTATCAGAACAAGGGCATCTAACCTTTGCTTTGCTGCTGATTTCCTGCAGGGCGAACATTCACATCATTTCACTGTGAAATTCAGTCGACATGGCCCTAAGGAATACAACGTGAACTGTCATCAACCTTGCACGGTGCTCGAGGCAATAAAATCAACTGAAAAATACAAGGAGAAGGTTAAATGTGCAGATGCAAACATTATAATTCAGCTGGGTAAAGAGGATAAGGAATCTATTGTTCCAACACATTTCCCTTGTTCTTGTATCAGTGATGATGAGTGTCTGATCATATCATGTAAAAAAGAAACGATCGAAGAGGCCCAAGACCAACAGAACAAAATAATATATCCAAGAGACAGATATATAGTCTTCTTCATAGATACCATAGGAGGCGTGAACGCCAAATCAAAGGAGCTTTTTAGAAGCAGTGTTGTCAAACAGTACAAGACTCTCTGTGTTTATGGAGAGAAGGGTATGACTGTGGAAGCAGCTCTGAAAAGAGACGGTCGCTTCATTGATGACCTCGGCAAATTTAGTCTGTCTGACAATGAGAATCCAAATATTCTCACTGACTGTACAGTAACAGTTGACAACCTTGATCAGAAATTACTCAAGATATGTCTTCCACTGAACAAGAGAAAAAGTGATGAAAAACAACAGGAAAAGGAAGGTGCATCAAATAATTTACAAAACGAGCATGAGACAAGGTCAGTCGAAGATGTAGTGAAGCAGAGTGGAGTCAGTGTAAAAAGAGCAGTAGAAAAGTCGGGCAGCAACAACACAGACGAGATTTATGAGATACTGTGCCAGCAGTTTCCAGATCTGAAAAAATGGATGGAGGAAAGATTCTCTGGTAATTCGTATGAGGAAGAATTGACCCTGAGGAAGGAAGACTTTGGAAAGATCCAACAGTCTTTTAGCGAAGTTCACAGAGTCAGGAATCTGCTGAAACTGGGCGAGTCAGTTTGTAAAGTCGTTGTTAAGGATGTTTGTCAGGGAACAGGCTTTGTGCTGTTTGATAACTTTATCCTGACTAATGCACATTTATTTGAAGATAAGGTTGATGTCAAAAAGTTGCAGCTGGATGTAGATGTGTGGGCTCTATTTAACTATGATGATCCTGAGCCTGACACAAACTTCTACCACTTCAGTTGTGAGAAAACATTAATTGACTTTGATGTTGAGCTAGATTATGCCATACTGGAGCTCAACCCTGAGGGCCGAAGCAACAAACAAAGAAGAAAGCCAAAGAAAATAAAAGTACCACCAGGGCTCCTGAAGAAATTTGGTCCATTGCCTCTGAAGGGTGAAGCCTGTATCATTGGTCACCCAGAGGGAAGACTGAAAGAAATGGATTCTACATGTATCATTGAGAAAGAGAAAAGGCTAAAGGCTATCAATGATCATTTACAGCCTTACACAGACAGTAAGTTCATCATCCAGTCAATCAATCAAGTGCTCAAAGCTCAAGGCATTGAAAACATAATGATGGGTGGAAGGGATGCAGAAAAAGTAGTGACCTATAACACTTTCATGTATCACGGCTCCTCTGGCTCCCCAGTGTTTGATGCTCTTGGCCGAGTTGTTGGTTTGCACACTGCAGGATTTACCTACGATACCAGTATGTTCGACCCAAAGCGTAAAGAGAGTGCGATAGAGTTCGCCCATCCTCTGCTTACTATATTTAAAAAGTTTGTGGGTAATCTGATGGAAAAGGAGAAAGAGCAGCTGTTGACGAGAATTGAGAAGGAAGCGGAGGAAAACAAGCACCTAAAAGAGGTACTCAAGGCTGAGAGAGCAAATCATGAGGAGCCAATGGAGACAAATTAGGTATAAATTAGCTTCTCCAGGAAGTCGCTAAACACATCTGGCTTGACTTTCTTCCTGTGCTGAGACACACCTGAGAAAGCAGCTGAGGCCAGCCAGCCTTTGCTTGTTTTCTATTTTATTTTATCTATCTTATTTTAAATGTTTTTACTTATTCTATGCCTCTGTAAACCTCTTTTGAAATGCTTTGTTTTTGTGTTTTAAATGAAATTCCAGGCCATAAACATATTTGTTCTTAATGTCTTGCCTGGTGTAAAATAAGGGTTAAATAAAAGTAAGAACTATATATCATGTACTTAAGGTCTTTTTTATATAATTCTTTGCCTCTGTAAACCATTTTGAATTGCCTTGTGTCTGAATGTTTTTTTGTTAATAAACTTGCCTTTGCATGGAAAAAATGCAGATCCCTCATTCATTTAAATGAGACCACTGCAAGAGTGGCCAACTAACATGGAGACCCCCGGTCAGCGAGCCAATGTAAAGACAGTAAGGTGTCCGTATGTAAGATGCGTTACTTCCTTTTTTGCCACTAAAGTAAAAAGGTAAATACGCTACTACTTTTATGGTTAATGCTAACGAAAGACTGTAAGCTTTACTACTGTAGGGTATGTTTTGGTACAAATTGTTAAAATTTTGATAGACTTGTTGGGGAATACGAGGTTGGATGTAACAAGGTGATCACAGAGTTATATCTCCAAGGTAAAACAGCTAAACAAGGAGGCACTAACGTCATTGTAAAGCCTGGCAGTGCCAATAGAAACGCAGTACTTGTGTGGGAGGAACAACTGCTTTATAAACTGCTGAACTGAAAGTTGGGTTATACCTCTTCAACCAAATCCAAGGTAAGACACCCAAGTTCATTTTTTTAATTTACAGGTTTTATAATTATGGTGTTGTCTATAATGAATAGAATAAAATTTAAGATGATGTTTCCATGTTTTCAAGCAAAACACCCTTAAAAATGTTAACTACTTAGTTCATTTTGATTAATCGAATAACAAATGTAATTATATTTTCTTTCTCTTGCTCAAGTTTCGAAGAAAGTTGTCTCCATCCATTATGCTTATAAACCTACAGCAGTGAGTGCTTCAGCCCCTACCTGAGAGTTCGACCTGTTGTAGCCTGAGCCTGTTTGTCTGGATTCCACGGTGAGTTATCTTTTATGTAGTGATAACAAACACAGTACCTTGAGAAACCACAGATATGCAGTAAAACTACTTTTACTGCATACTGCACACATTGATTCATTATAATATTTTTTTAGTGCCCCTGTCATACGGCGGGAATCTTCAAATCCACTCTTCGTCCACGTAATCTGCTGGTTTATAAAACTGAAGGTGTTTACTCTGAACCTGAGAGGAGGAATTTTGGTCGTTTTTTCTGGACTCTGGCGCCATTGTGACCAGAACAAAGTACATCCACAACTAACAGGTAAAGTCACCAAGAATTTAAGCTTAAATTTTGTATTAGCTTGCCAGTTGTTAGCAGCTACATTTATAAGTACATAGTGATTGAAATTCACGCCATTTTGTGTGGTGAACTTCTGAAACAAGTGATTTTTCCATAAAAGTAAAGGATTGATCTTTTATTTTTATTTTACCATCACTTATCTACTTTAATTGAACCCCCTTTGAACAGCACTGCAGTGAGGCATTTCATTTTATTTATTTATATATCACATCTTGCAATAATCTCAATTTAGTGGCATTTGTCAAAACTCTGGCAAATAAAACCACAACTGAATAGCTTGGCGCCACTCGAGTTCAGTAAGGAAATGTGGTCTGAAGTCAGCTTCCTGTTTGGTGGTTCCTAGGAAAGAGAAACTTAACTGATCTGTATTATCATTGTGTTTTTGAGAGGGAGGGGAAAGGATATTAGGATAAGGATATTAAAAATGGGACAAAGTGGTGACAGGCAGAAGAAACAAGGAAGGACAAAATGTGTGAAGGAAAGTAAAAGCACAGGCACATCGCAGTAGTGTGAATGGGTTAAACATAAAGAGCGGGAAGCAAAAGGTTGGAAATTGCGACATAGATTAGTTGTCTGATTTGGTGTGCGGTAAAAAGGATCTGACTGCACTGCCCAATGCCCTTGACACTTGTTTGTTACCAGCCCATAATGTGTGCTGACAGTGAGTCATTTCCTCATTTATTACACATTTAGCAAATTTGACTATGTCCTGACTTGGATCTTTATTGTCTATCTGTTGTAGAGAGTGAAAATCTGTGCTCCTTTAGTCCCCAGAGCCTAGTACTGCTCTGTAACCACTCCCTACGAGTTTGGGTGAATTAACCATCACAGTCTGTTTGTGTACTGGATGCCAAGGTGACTCAACTCTCCCCAACCAGGATCTCTCTGGAATAAACTGTGTATAACTTACTCAGTGGGCTGGTAGCAACATGTCCTTATCAATGTCAAGGTGCCACTGAATTGTCTTTGTTTGATAAAATGAACATCAGTCAATTTTTTAATTTGAAAATTAGGTGTAAGATGTGAGTTAGCCAAAACCTGTTCATTGCTTAAACATGTCGTTTTAACATCAACTAATTTTATTTTTGTGATGTTAGGTGAAAATGCCTCCCAAAAAGCACAAGACAGGAACGAAAAAGAAAGTGAAGAAGGCTTAACAGACATTTATCATCTTTAATATTTGTGACTTGTGTAGCCTTAATTTTGGTTAGAGTTAAGCCATACCTCTTACGTGGGTATCATTTCTATTCAGAAGTAGCCACAACATGTCTAACTGATTTGTTTGTGTATGCATGTTTTTATTAGGACGATCCTGGCAGCAGCAGTACAGAGAAAACACAGCAAGGTGGAGCTACAGCCTCTCAGGTGAGCTCTCTGGCATTGAGAAATGGTTTTAGGTTTATGAGGTGATTGAATAACTTGGAGTTTTTACATAGATGGTGGGAACAAAATATTAGAAACACGATTCAATATATAACACAGTCCAGCACGACACCACCATCCACTGTGACCTCAATGATAACATAAAGTAGAATTGTCACCTTTTTGACGGTGTCAGCGAAAGTAGACTACATGTAAGTATACAAGTTCTCCTTTTAATGCAATCACATTCATACAAAACACCAAGCAAAATGGCAGAAACATTAGAAAACAAAATGTCGAAGCAAATGGCTCTTATATTAAAGAGAGATAGCCATCCACAAAAAGAAGTTTGGTAGGTTTTAAATGATAAGACATTACAGTTTAAAATGAAGACAAAGAAGTATTTGAGTAATTTAAAATCAATTAGTTGCTCCTCGTGCATGAGCACAAAATGCAATAAGAAGCCGCTCTTGAAATCATTGTGCCATTTTGCTACTGGTGCTACTACTTTGAACATTTCATGAATGAGGTTCATGATGTTTCAACATTAACTCTAAATCTTTTTCTCATTTTGCAGAATGCCACAGGCTCTCAATGGAAAGTGAAGGAAGAGAATGGCTTTGACGTGAGTAGACTGTGATGCACAGAATAAGCAGCATTTTTATCAGAACAAGGGCATCTAACCTTTGCTTTGCTGCTGATTTCCTGCAGGGCGAACATTCACATCATTTCACTGTGAAATTCAGTCGACATGGCCCTAAGGAATACACCGTGAACTGTCATCAACCTTGCACGGTGCTCGAGGCAATAAAATCAACTGAAAAATACAAGGAGAAGGTTAAAAGTGCAGATGCAAACATTATAATTCAGCTGGGTAAAGAGGATAAGGAATCTATTGTTCCAACACATTTCCCTTGTTCTTGTATCAGTGATGATGAGTGTCTGATCATATCATGTAAAAAAGAAACGATCGAAGAGGCCCAAGACCAACAGAACAAAATAATTTATCCAAGAGACAGTTATATAGTCTTCTTCATAGATACCATAGGAGGTGTGAACGCCAAATCAAAGGAGCTTTTTAGAAGCAGTGTTGTCAAACAGTACAAGACTCTCTGTGTTTATGGAGAGAAGGGTATGACTGTGGAAGCAGCTCTGAAAAGAGACGGTCGCTTCATTGATGACCTCGGCAAATTTAGTCTGTCTGACAATGAGAATCCAAATATTCTCACTGACTGTACAGTAACAGTTGACAACCTTGATCAGAAATTACTCAAGATATGTCTTCCACTGATCCAGATCCAACAGTCTTTTAGCGAAGTTCACAGAGTCAGGAATCTGCTGAAACTGGGCGAGTCAGTTTGTAAACTCATTGTTAAGGATGTTTGTGACGGAACAGGCTTTGTGCTGTTTGATAACTTTATTCTGACTAATGCACATTTATTTAAAGATTACGTTGATGTCAAAAAGTTGCAGCTGGGTGTAGATGTGTGGGTTCTATTTAACTATGATGATCCTGAGCCTGACACAAACTTCTACCAATTCAGTTGTGAGAAAACATTCATTGACTTTGATGTTGAGCTAGATTATGCCATACTGAAGCTCAACCCTGAGGGCCGAAGCAACAAACAAAGAAGAAACACAACCAAAATAAAAGTACCACCAGGGCTCCTGAAGAAATTTGGTCCTTTGCCTCTGAATGGTGAAGCCTGTATCATTGGTCACCCAGAGGGAGGAGTGAAAAAAATGGATTCTACATGTATCATTGAGAAAGAGAAAAGGCTAAAGGCTATCAATGATCATTTACAGCCTTACACAGACAGTAAGTTCATCATCCAGTCAATCATTCAAGTGCTCAAAGCTCAAGGTACTGAACACATATTGTCCGGTGGAGTTCTAGCAGAAAAAGTAGTGACCTACAAAACCTTTATGTATCGCGGCTCCTCTGGTTCCCCAGTGTTTGATGCTTTTGGCCGAGTGTTTGGTTTGCATAGTCTTATATTTGCTTATAACTTTGGAGACCAGCCACACATTGTCATGGGATGTGCCTATCCTCTGCATATTATATTTAAACAGTTTGTAATCAAGCTGAAAGAAAGTGGAAATTATGAACTGTTGAGCAGAGTTGAGGAAGAAGCAAAAGGAAACAAATTCCTAGAAATGATATCTCCTCCAACTCCATACAGTGAATATTTTAGAGTTGTCCGGTACTCTTCCAAAGTTTGTGAGAAATCTGAAGGAAAAGAGGACTGTTGAGGAACTGTTGAAGAGAGATGAGGAGAATACATTTAAGCAATACCTTAAAATCTTATTTTCATATCTAATATTTGTATTATTTTCCCCCTTGATTTTAAAATAAGCGTTTTGATGTTTCAATCAAATAATTCTATTGTTAATTGGAGAATTTGGGAATTAATCAAGAGAGTAACAAATAATTGTCAGTGTGTTAGTATTTGCAGTTCATAAGTCCTTAATTTAACCGTTATGTTCTATGACGTTGCACAAGATTTAAGAAGACAGAACAGAGACTAATGTCAGTCTGTGTTCTAGGTTTCACTTAACTCCAACTTCATGTTCTCCCCATGTTCTCCTTCTGTCCACAAGATGCCCCCAGACATTTATCTGTTTCCCTGCTCACTCACAAACCCCATCCCAGTTCCCTCATCACCCAGGCCAGTACTTGTTGTCAAGTTGTTGTCAGACACCTGAGTTTTGTTACCTGTTGTGCTTGTTTGCCTGCCTGTTCGTCTGTCTGCCAGTAAGGTTGTTTTTATATATTAAAGCTTCTTCACTATCATCCAGCCTGCCTGTGTGTATTTGCGCTTGGGTCCAACCTGCCTGTGTTGCTACCATGTGACACTTTAAGCTTGTTTGTAAATGCTGGTCAGGTTTTATGTTTGAATGAGAACCATTGTGGAGACGGTCTGGTTCTCCCAGTGGATGGCGAGCATTCAAGCTCAATCCCAACGTACCCAGAATCAATATGATCAATGAAACAGTCGGCTGAGGACAGTCTGCTCTGCGGTAGGATTGTGTCAGTCACCTGAATTGGTACCAGCTTGAACTTGAAGGGTACATGCTGTCTGAGTAGGGTCCAGAATTAATTGCTTATTCATAACCAATGATAAGATTTTTGAGCGATTAATACTATCAGTTAAAATATCCTGGGGCTATTTGTCTGACAGAAAATTGAAAATGAACATCACTAGCCGTGACCAACCCAACCCTTTATAGATGGGACCCTCAACTGAAACAAATATAAATAAAACAAATAATATTCCAGGCATTAAACATCCTGCTCATGGTCCTCCATCATTCACTGCCTGGCGGGTAAGGCTGGTTAAGGGCGGAGGGTTTCGGTAAGTGAAAAAGAAACCGAAACTATTTTCTAATCCCTGTATCTCATTTACTACATGGTTCCTTTTGAAAGGCCCACACCTAGATTTTAAAAATGCTCCAGATTCTTAAAAATGTAGAGCCGGTTCCATGTAGAGGTCTTCAGTGCATAACAATGAATCACCATTGTCACTGAATCAAATCAATGTCTTAGCGCAGTGGAGCGCCTGGCGGGCATCCAAGTGTCATTTTCAGCTGAGCTATGATTGACAGTATGTTGAAAATGAAACCCACAGAAACAACCATGATCCGATCACTCAGACATAATTAATGAGCTACTGAGCTAACGTAATGTGCACTACGTGTGTAAGCTAGGTACATACTGAAGTGCGGGAAGTGATTAGAATGAGAAAACTGATTCGTGATTGGGGGTTATCACTATTTGCAGATAGCAAAAGTATTGTAGTGAAAACTTATGAAAACTTCTGGCCTGGGTCCTCAGCCCGAGTCTGGCATTTATACTAAATGCGGATGTAGCACCTGACATACATGCATGCTCTATAAAACCCAGACTGGGGCCTATATTCTACTGTTTACGTGAGGTAACCAAGAAAAAAGATAGTTTGTCATTGTTATAACCTGATAACTTTTGATTAATTAATTTCAAATTGTTTTTTTGTCTACTTACCCACCTAAAACCTAAAGATATCAAAAGACAGAGACATACATCACATCCTTACACACAACAGCTTTGAGTGAGATAGTTTTTTGTTTGTTTTGTTTTTAGTATAATAAATCACCCAGATGAGTTATTGATTTTCAGAATTGTTGTTAACTGTTTTTCTCTTTGCAGTGCAACTGAAGCATAAGAGGTAAAAAATAAAATGCTTTGATATTAACAATCTCTGTATATATTTCAAGTGTTAAACCATAATAACTGCTCATGGTCCTCCATCATACTGCTGATGAGAAAACAAACATTGTCAGTAAGTGATGCTGGTTAAGGGTGGAGGCTCTCAGTAAATCAACACGAAACCAAAACGAGTTTCTGATTCACTAATCTCATTCAATGCTTTTCCCCTTTTCTTTGAAAGACTCTAGGTTTTAGAAATGCTCTGGATTCTTATGAAGTAGAACTGGTTCCATTTAGAGGTGTTGAGTGCAGTGCACTGAGTCACCATTGTCACTGAATCGAATCAGTATCTTTGAGCAGTGGAGCTTGTGACCGATGACTGATTCAGAGAACGTTATGTGCTCGCTAAAAGCACATTGAGAGACGTTGAAAGCCACTGAAACAATCATAATCTGATAACTCACGTTTTGCACCGACTTCTAAGATCACTGTGATAAATGTATTATCTCAATCCTCATCTCTTATGTACAAAATCTGTTTAACAAACTGTGAAAGAGTCCATTTCATGAAGCCGATGAGGTCGAGCTACTCACATTAACTGTTTTTCTCCTTGCAGTGCAAAGGAACTGCTGATAACTGCTCTGACAATAATAATCTGACCAACAGTCAAGTTAAAGCCTATATTATTGGTCACCTAGCAAGAAGAGTGAAAAGAAATGGATCCGACGTATCATTGAGAAAGAGAAGAGAGTACAGGCAGTCAATGATCATTTACGTCCTTACAAAGGCAATCTGTTCATCGTCCAGTCAATTGTTCAAGTGATCACAGGTAAAGGCATTGAAAACATAATGGTCGATAGGCTCCACAGTGTTTGATGCTCTCGGCCGAGTTGTTGGTTTGCGCACCGCAGGATTTACCTACGGGTTTCCAAAGCATACAGAGAGTGTGATAGAGTACGCTCATCCTCTGCTTACTATAAAAAGTCTGTGAGTAATCTGAAGGAAAAGAGGAGCTGTTGGAGAGACTATTTAAAAGAGCTACTCGAGGCCAATCCTGTTGAGCCAGTGGTGGTCAGGCATTCAATTGAGAGGCTCCTCAGGAAAGTAGCAAAACACATTTGTTCACAACTGTGCCTCCTGTTTTTTATAGACTCAACAAACCAACTTTGTATTTTGGGGGGAGAATGAGCTGGATGCTAACATGTTTTTTATATCCATTTGTAAATGATTTCTGTTGCTGTTATAGCACAGATTTTAATTCTGGGAAGCTGTTTGGTGTACTTTGAACCATTTACTGTTAACTTGTTTGTAAAAGCTTCAGTGTGATACTCATAAGTGTTTAAGGATTTGTTACCTGTTTATTTTTTGTCTCTGTTTCCTGTTGTATTATCTTTGCATGATGTTAAAACTTTTTTGGTTCTCCTTGGTTCTCAATTTCCTGTGATTTATGTTTTTTTCTTCTTCTAGGCTTTGTGTTACTGTTACACCATTTCCTGCGTTGACTCTAAAGAGAAGGCTGAGACACTGTCTTGTCTTTGGTGCGGGGAACATCAGATGTTAAGACGAGACAATCTTACCTGCTAATGTAAAAAGGAGGACGGTGCAAATATAGTCATAGCTGAGATCAGATAGTCTTAAAGCTTTATTGTGTGGTGAAAAAGGGCAAAGCTTATTACTTATTAATTACTTATTATGTAAAGTGAAATTAAAGCCTAGAGTGTTTCTATAGTGTTCACCTGACTGATTGTTTTAACAGCACATATAATGACATCTTATACCCTTTTCCACAGTGATACTGGAAGCCCAGTGGGACAATATACTCTATGATCCTTTACTCAGTACATTAATTTATTGGCATTTATATCACATGTTTGTCAGCACTTCTGAGTCGTAAATAATGATTTCAAACCACAGAAAACTGATGGATAGATTAACCAATTCAAAATTAATTAATTAAACTTATTTTAAGCTTTTATTAAAACTGACACATGAATATTATTTCTTCACACGCTTGGGTGCAGAACAGAAGAAAATGGGATAAAAACAAATAGAATAAAAGTGTAAACAGAGCACACAGAAAACATGTCTGTCCTCAGCTGCTGTTTGTTTTCCTGATGTTGTCTCAAGGCTGAGGCTCTTTCCTGTTGCCAGAATTGGTCTCACAACCACAATTACCACATGTTGTAGCATAGATGACAAAGCAACAGCTCCATCAAGTGGCCATTTCACCTCACTACCAGCAAAATAACTGACATCTTAATTTATAGTAATTTATAGAATAGCTTGGTCTGATTACTGTAGATTTTTCCGGTAAAATTAAGTGATGAATACAAACAACAACAAAAAACCTCTTTCCGTTGACTGTTCACTCCTCTCGTGTCCTCTTCTCTTCTTCCCATTTCTCTAACTGCTTAGTTCCTTATCCTTGTGCTGCCTTTCCTGCTCACCGTTAATCCAGATCACTTTCTCATTCATCCCAGTCTCCTTCTCCTCCCAAAGCATCGCGGAGACTCCTCCAGAACTCCCCCCTCCGCTCCTCCTCCTGAGGCCACTCCAGGTACGTGGTGGAGCTCATGAGTTTGCGCAGTTTGCAGAAGCGTTTGGGGATGTCGTCCTTGGACAGCGGCTCCAGCAGGATCAAGATGGCCGGTTCTCCGCCGGCTTCCCCATCGAACAGCCAGAAGTGGGAGAAGTCCAGCTCGTAGCGACACCAATCAGACTGGACAAAATTTTCAGAGAGGATGAAGACAGTCCGCCGGCTGCGCTCCATGGCGCTCATGATGTTGTCCACAATCCACTGTCCAGGGAGGAAGTCCCGCTTGTGGAGACACAGGGTCAATGGCCGGGCAGTTCTGTAATTCGCAGCGTCTCCATCGATCTCCCTGTAGAAGTGTGCACAAGAAAACAGGTGATGTTTCGACTTAAGTTGTGGTAGGTGGGATTCATTCAGCTGCAAAAGTACATAACACTGACAACTTCCTTACTTCTAATAAGTAAGTAATTTTTCCAATTTGTACAGCTGAACATGAACGCAGATTTTGCAAAGTGTTTCAATATTTTCACTCATCAGACTCCTGGCACTGAGATATCATTTTAATTCATCATGTTGCTCAAGTGGTGGATGTTAGAAATAAGAAGAATAAGAATCTGGCAAACAAATGGATAATTCCTTTCGGGCTCATCCAAACATTTTAAATATCATGTTCAGTGAAGATTAAACGACATTTGTTGAGGGGAACGGTAGAAAAAATAAATTGCCAAAAGATACAAAATGAGTGTGATACTGATGGAGTCATCTTGAGCTACAGATGTTCCAATCTTTTTTTTTTTTTTTTTTTTACTAACATAAAAGTAGTACTGGAAAAATATTGGCATAGTTAGTAGTGTTAAAAATAAAAGATTGCACAAAAAATGTTGAACTTACGTTGGCTCCTCCAGCTCAGGTACCAGGTAGGTTTCCACCCAGCCAGTGTCTCTTTCACTGTAGGAAACAAAGGCATCAAAGGATAGCAATGTTTCCGAATCTGCCCCATCTCTGAGTCGCCGCCGGTGCCGGGAACTATGCTTGGCCTTCAGCCACGCCCATGTCATCTTGAGGTACCAGAAGGCATGGAGGCGCCATAGTATGACGCTCACCAGAACCCCAACAAACAGCGCCACCCCGCAACTCACGGACACGAACAAAACCTGGTGGCACACAACAACCGAGAGGCGGACTTGACCCACTGATTTCCCCTGCAGGTAGAAGGGAGAGTCGCAGACGTAGCTCTCCTCGTCATCTGTTAAATGCACATCACCTTCCTTAATGTCGGACTGGAGGAAGGCGACAAAGTCACAGGAGCAAACAAACTTGTTCTGACCCGCCTGGAGATTCTGGAGTCGTGTGAATGACTGAAGATCTGAACGGCTGAACATGTTTAAGGTGTTTGACTGTGGAAGAACAAAGAGGGGTCACCCTGCAGAATACAAAGAGGACTTGAAGCAGGAAAATGATATGTGATGGTTTTTTACCTGTATGGTCAGTGTTTGCAGATTGGGGAACAAATATCCTGAAGGCAGCCTCAGAAACTTATTCCCAGAGAGGTGGAGCTCCCTCAAGGCAGGCAGGGCCACAGTGAAGTCTTTGAGATTATTGTTGCTCAGATCCAACACCTGGACATGATAGAATATGAGGTAAAGGGTTTTATCAGTGAGTGTTTTTGTTGCGATGGTATCAGGATTACTGCCGAGTGGTCCAGCCTCAGTACCTCCAGAGTTGCAGGTAGACATAGAGTAATGTTGTCAAGTTTAGCCCCGGAGATGTTGAGGTATCGCAATGTGGAGGGCCAGGAGCAGCTTGGAGGCATGGAGTTGTAGTTGGTCCTGCTGATGTCCAGGTGGGTCAGTTTGTAGAGCTTTGCTACCAGTTGGCTCAGTGTGGACAAACTCTGGGCACAAGTTGGACAATGGCAAATAAGTCTTCAGGTAGTTTACTTTTCAAACCTGGCATCTTATTTTTAAGGTATTTTCAGAGTATGACGGGTTAAAGTTAAACAGTGAAGTTTCATGAAGCCACCTTCAGAGCATTTCCACTGATGTTTAAAACTCGGATGTCCTTCAGTGTGCCGTTTCCTTTGCACAGTGTCTCGATCAGAGTCATGTCGGTCAGCAGGTTGTCAGACATGTCCAGGTACTGAAGGTTCACCAGAAGGCCGGACGTGATACAAGGCATCACAAACACCTGAGGGTAAAAATCACACTACTCAGTGATTCATTATTGGCAGCTTAGTGGTGTAGTGACTACTACAGGGAAAATTGACATGCTACTGTGGCTAACTGGTAACCTCCTTGCTAACTGATTATACTGTTGCACAAGCCAGTCACAGTAGAGAGCCAACGTCACATCCACACTACCCAAAACCCTCTGATAATTTGTCAAATCTCATTGATGGTCGATGGTCGATTACCCCGGCGTTTATGACGGACACCCTCCTGGGGTACTGCAGCAGGAACCCCAGCTCGAGAAACGAGACAAACTTATAAATATCCAGCACCACGACGTTTCGTACGAAGAACTCATCGATGCTTTTTTGATCGGTCCAGTTGGCTTTCTCCCACCTAACAACAAACAATAACAGTATTCATGCAGTCAAATATCTCTCTGTGAAGTGTATACGAACAACCAAGTGTTCCAGCACTTGAGTCCAGAATTCAGACTCAAGTCCAGCTGGTTATTTTCAGGATTTTTAACTCGACTTGGACTTAGGTACAGATGACTCGGATTGAACTCAGACTCAAGCATTGTCTGCATTCGGTCTTAAAAGTTGGAGACAAAGACTCAGCCCTTTTTTGTTAGTTTTTTGTAATAGGCCATAATAATTTGGCATAAGATTTTGATAGTCATATTAATACCGTAAAATTATTCAGTGGTGAAATGGAAAAAGCTGTGTCATTTGATGGAGACCTTTTTTATTTGTATGTCAGCTCTTTAGCTGTACCTCAGACTCGAAGACTAAGGACTTGACACCCAACTCAAACTCAAGGTATAGTGACTTGACCGCAACACTGTCAACAACTTTTTTTATATCATGCAGATGCACTGATTGCCTACCTGCCCTCGCCCGTCAGCGTGACGCCATCAACTGATAAGGAGGTGAGTGGCACTCCATTGAAAACCTCCAGGAGGTTGACAGTGGCCTCATCAGAGATGGAAAGGTTACGAAAGGTTACGTGCCTGGGGAGAGAGAAAAGAGTGATTGGTTGGTTTTTCAGCCAAAAGCAATATTTTTGCCCTGTGGTTTATTACATTGTTTGTATTTAGCGTTCTGCACAACCGCTAAAACAGATTGGGACCCCACCTGACCCTCCGCCTGGCTGCTTCTCTGAGGGGCTGAACAGACCGATTCTCAATCATATGAAGGTCTTCCAGAATGATCGGCGTCTCAGGATACGACACGTCAGCGAGCACAGCCGACGTTAAAGTTATGTTCGTAAAAAAAGGTCCATGGAGTCTCAAAGTGACATGACCCAAGGGCCAAACATACGCCAGAGCACCAGGCTCATACCTGCAGAGAAGGGAGGAGACAGGAGAGTGAAAGCAGAGAATTAAAGAAAGTTTTGAGAGGTGATTAAGAGGATGTTGCTGTTTCTAGCTGGTCACTAAAAAAAAAACAGCGTCAGTTCCAAACCTCAACAGGTTGTTGCCGTGCACGGTGAGCTCCTCCAGCTGAGTGACTCCAGCCAGGGCTCCTCTCTTTAGCTCCTCCAGAGCCGGACCTCCGAACGCCAGCCTCCTCAGCCTGACCAGCCCCTGAAACACTGGAGCAGAACCTATGCAACTGGAGGAGAGAGGAAGATGGATGTGGACACATGTATGCCATGTAGAGGTTTCTCCTCGGTCTTTGTACTGTAACCTGAGCTCTTTTACCTGTATGGGTTGTTGAGCAGGTTGAGCTGTTGCAGAGCTCCTAGCTTGCTGAACCATGTGGGGTTGAGAGCAGTCAGCTGATTGTCAGACAGATCTAGTCCCTCCAAGTTCCACAGAGAGTCAAACGCTGATGGTTGGATCACAGCTAGTCTATTACCTGGAGTACAGTAATATCTTTGTATCAGAAATAATCTACATACTGATAAAAATTTATCAGGGGTTTCACAGGGGTCAACATTTGGGCCACTGATTATTATCTCACTCATTATTGTTGTTGCTGTTATTCTTGTTATTGTTATTATCATTGATAAAATTATCATTATTGGCTTAAAGTCTGAGGTTCAAATTTAATTCTTGATCTTATTTCACAGCACTGCACGGACGAGAGGACCTTAAAGTGCTCGGAAAAAAATGGATGTTTGCACATCAATTTGGAAAACTCCATCTGCTAATGAAGTCCATGTGATGTGATCAAAAGCTCCAGAACAGCACCTACTCATAGCTTAGAGGTGAGTTTGTTTTTGTCAGTTTTTTATTACATTTAAAATTAAGTTACAAAATAGTTAATTAATTATTTATAATTATGAAAAATTTTATTCATTATGTTATCATGAATAATAGTGTAAGTTAATATCTACATATTTAATATAGTGTGTTATTATATCATATCATACTTTATACTATATATTATTCTACTTAGGGCTGTCACAATATCTCATTTTTACTATGCGATAATCGTGGCCATAATAATTCAAAATAACATTAACTTAAATTATCTAATATCTGTAGAAAATAAAAAATCCTGTCGTTCAAATTGTTATTAACTTTGTTACTGATAAAAAAAATAAAGCTGCCATTATGAGTGAGTCACAACTTCATTTTATTACAGACTGACTCGCTATATCCCAATAAACACCCATCAGCGTTACCATGGAGATTCAGAGCCCTCAGTTGCATGTGGCCGGTCAGGTCGTCATCGGTCACTACGGTGATGTTGTTGAAGGAGAGATCCAGAGTAAGAGCACGGTCCGTTACCATGGGAACACGGGTGAATCCGTAATGGGAGCAGTTACAGGAGAGCCGTAGGTCACAGCTGTGGCAGGATGGCCTCTCAGGGTCTGGGTTTGACCTCTGACCCCAGCACAGGCCGAGGAGGAGGAGGAGGAGGCGGAGGCGGAGGAAGAGGGTGAAATGAAGGTTGGTCTCTCGTCCCATACTGTAGGAAAAAAAACTAAAAATCTGGAGTGAGACACAGTGGATGAGTCAGAATCATTGAGCAGTAGCAGGGAAACGCAGAACAAATCCAGGGAGGAAGTGGAATTTGATCAAAGAGGAAGTCTTTAACACTTGATTATAACTTTCACAAAGCCTTTACACACAAAAACCACTTTCCCAGTGAGTGAAAACCCCCAGAGGATTTCAATGTGTGATTTCCTGTCGCACATCCTGTGCACTATATTCGTCAAGTTGTACGTGCACCAATCCTGTGATTTTTCTGATTGAACATGTGATAAAACGTGATAAAAACCGGATTAATATTAAAACATCTCAAATGCTTCAGTATTTTGCAACATGCAGTAGGAAAGTTTATACCAAATATTTCATTTAGTTATTTTGATTGTATTAATATATGCTTAATTGAGGTGTTATTCATATAGATCAGTATGTACTTATGACACTCATCTTTATTAAATATTTGTTGATCAAATTTATGTTGAACTGTTTTTGTTTCCCCAAAGCTGGGTGTCCACATACTTTTGTCCAACTTATTCACTCAACATCAGATTTTACTTTGGTTGTTTGTTGTGGCATTTAAACAATTGTATTTGCTATCTTCATATCCATGAGAAATGATCTGACTTGTACAGAGAAGATAAAGTTACGACCCCAATCTCAAATAAAATTTAGCTGCACAGTATTGACCAAAAAAAAAGGATCATATACATGTTTGTAAGATTTTGTAAGATGATGCTATTTTCCAAATATTTAGCGTTTGCTGGAAAGTCCCTATCGCCTACTGGAAGCCAAACTGTTGTCAGTGTGTTATACAGCCTTCATTCGGTCAAGTGCTTCCCTTATTTTCTTATCTTCAACAGAGCGGACGGTTCCAGGTGTCATAACCTCTGTTGTTAAATGGAGAGATGATAACTGAGACAGTGATCACTCAAACTTACTGTAAAACCATTTCATTTTCTTGTTCTAGGATTTAACTATACTAACTTTGTTTTTGCCTTACCTTATTTATTTATTTATTTATTTATTTTCCGAGATGATTCCTGATGACGAGATAAAAACAATTTGATAATGATTCAATTTGTAAAAGATGCGAACAAGTTAAAGATTAGTTTTTTATGACTACGTGGAGAGGAAGTAAAGATCCCAGGGCACTTGACGGCTTCTAACCAAGTGTGAAAAGAGGTAGTGAGCATGAAAATGAACTCTCAGGAGGAAACCTGCAAGAGTGTGTGTCTGTAAAAGTGTAACAACATTTAAAAAAAATAACTACAGTAGATTCTTCTTTTGTGCATGTCTTGTTGAATTTGATCTGATGATAATGACCCATAAAACAAGCTGAAGTGAAGCAGCACAATGAAGTATTATCCTGTAATTAGTATCTGTTACATAATACGCTGTAACCAATGTATGAACAGGGCTGTGACCAAAATGACTTCCGCTCTGACTTTCTGGCTTTCAGACTCAAACCAACACTTCCCCTTTGCCCTTTGGTTTGATCATTTACTGCCACAACGCTGATATGCAAGATATTTAAAAATCACAATACAGAATGGTAGAAATATTAGAAGATCTGACCAGTATCATTATAACTCAAAAGTATGGTCGTCAAAAGGTCCTCTTACTGGATTTCTCACAAAAGTCAAAATTCAAATTTAGCTAATAAAATAAATGTACAAGGATGAGCAGTTCTTTGTGTGGAGGAAAAAAACGCTCAGAGATCCACTCCAAAATAAAAGTGCTTCACACGGGATGAGATAGAAATCACAGTAGAATCAATAAGTTTGCTGAGAAACTGTTGGTAACTGCAGCTGAAAATATTAAAAAAGGTTAAAAAGAAAAGTTTTCCAGATGGAATTAAATGTTAATGTTAAAATCATCCCTCCTCCTCTAGAGATATAAATCCCGTCAGACCAAACAGGCGTAATTTATAAACTGGCATCTGAATGATTGATCGATTTCTTATTTACCTTTAACTGACGGTTTTGTCTTTCCAGTTACTTTTACACTGACAGATCTGAACTCAGTTAAACTAGATGGTGCCTGAATGAGCCAAACAATGTTGGAGGAAGTGAGGAAAGCATTGAGGCAAACCTTAAACATAAGCACAAATAAAGGACAAGTTTATACCTACAGCGATAAAGGAAAAGAAGAAAAGTTCTTACCTTTAACCCTTTAATTAATCCGCACAGTAACTCACAATGTCACTAAAATCTGATTGTGTTGTGTGTGTTGTGCTGATCAGGGTGTCAGCTTGGACACTGAAGTAAAACATGAAAGCAAATATCAGCAAATGAATCATCTTGGTGCACGCACAGTTCCTCTTTTTTTTATCACACCCAGTTAATTTGGGAGTTTGAGTGAAAAACATCCTTCAAGTGGCCAGAAAAATGTGACGAGGAGCATCTTTTTTGTTTGTTTGACGCAAATGGTGTCGCAAAGAGTTTTAAAGTGTAATTGCCTCCGTGTTTTATTGCGTTTATTCACACAAAACACGTCTATTCCGGTGTAATTCACAACCCTGCCACCAGATGGAGCCAGACTCCACTTTAAAATGTGCTCAAGTTGCAGTTAAACCATTGTTGTTATAGACTGGACAAATAATTGTGATGTCATTGTTGAGCATAGTGAATGATTATCAGTCACTGTCAATTACAGCCAATTACCTAGAAATTTAATCAAATCAGACAAAATTAAACAAACCTCAGCAATAATAATTAAAAAATAAAAAAGTAACCTCAGATATGAGATGACAGAGATTGTGTATCTAGAGTTCTTCTCTCTCAGATTATTGTAATCATGAGGTTTCGGTTATCTTTTTTACATAATAAGATTGTTGTGCGTACAGTCCATGCAGACCTTCTTGGACTCAGGAAGATGATGACATTTATGTAACGCAGACTGTTGCAACCATGGAAACCATGAATTGGCCTTAAGTGGTAGAGTCTGGAGAAACTAAGAGTAGTCGAAAACTAGCTGCCACATCTGTGAGGAATTGGAGGTAGTCCAGAGCTGCTGCAGGTATCACGCCTCATCACATCTGGTTTGCAAAAATATAGTGATAATGAACTTCTATGATATTTTGATGGTTTCCAGTTAGTAAGGATCGAATCAGCTGATGCCACTTCATGTCAAAAGAAATTAGCATTAGCAGGTTACTGACACACGGGTCAATCCATTCCTTACACAACGCTCCTGTGGTTTTGGTTTTTTAATGGAGACCTAGTACGTTCTTACTCGTCACAAAGATATTATTGGACAATATCTGTTCAGGGGTGATAATAATAATAATAATAATAAGAAGAAGAAGCAGAATCCACAGGCAGGCTGTTCCAAAGTCTCTGGGCTTTGATAGCAAGGGCACAATCACTCTTGGTCACCGACCTAGACTTAGAAACAACCAGAGGATCCATGTCAGAGGACCTCAGGTTGCGACCTGGTACATACAGGAGTAGGATTCAGGCAGATAGCGAAATGCCAGGGAGAGCTTTAAAAGTTAACAATACGATCTCAAAATCTAAATTTCACTGGCCAGTGAAGTGCAGCTGAAACTGTATTAGCAACCGGTCAACATGGATGATCCCTGAAACACAAGACAAGGGAAAGATAAGCCTACAGGCCAGGGCGCCACCACCAGTTATTTGTTTTTTTGACATGAAGTGGCATCAGTTACTCACTGGTAATGACACTTATGTAGTTAAAAGGTGACAATGCAACAGCAGCACAATAGCAGGCATTATGGGAAATAGGTGGAGTATTTTAAATGCAGTAAGTGTGATACTAGTCATTGGAGTTTATATCTTAAATTGTATGTGCTGGATATTATAATATAATATGATATAATCCTGCGAGTCTCAATAGTCTGTAACCCAGATATGCACAAAACAAGCTTGTAAAATAAAGCGACTTTCCTTTGATTCTAAAGTTACAAGATAGTCTGGGAAAGTGTGGCACAATGAAACGCAGCGAACAATGAAATGAATAAAGGAAAAGTCGATTATAAAAGTGATGTAACCAAAAACCCATGGCGACTACAACAGTCTGAGAAAGAATAACTATAGGTGAGGGCTTGGCTGCTGATACAGTATACAGTAAATAAGGTAATGGTAAAGGAATATCCATCTCTGCTGTATTACACTCTGTGCTGAAAAGAGGGATTGTTAATGTAACATTTGATCACAAAGCTGTGGTGCATTGTGGGTGAATGAAGTAATGACAGAAGAAGCATCAAGTGATCAGCAGGATAAAAGGCAGAGAGGCAGCGTCTCATCACACCAGCTGATCCTGAAAAAGGTCAGTGTACTAAAGAGCTTTCATTCAAATTATAATTATTAATATTACTTATTCAATTTCAGTATTATCAAGAGCTGTGTGTGTGGAATTGTAGATTTTATTTTGATTAACTTCTTAATTGCTTTTGACTCCTAGTAATGAGGAGGTTAATGTGTCAGATAGTTTTTAAACCTTTTTGCTCCTGTGTAACGGCAGGTCCAACTACCTCATCATCATCATCATCACCATCACCATCATCGTCACCATGAAGGTGCTCGGTGTGTGTCTCACACTCTGCAGCCTCCTGACCCTGAGTCGAGCCGTCCCGCTCAACTCCACCGACCTGCGCCCCAAGCACGCGGGCCTCTGCGAGTACGTCCGGCTGCAGTGTTACCACGACGGCGTCGGAGCTTTCTGCCCCACGTGCGACACCGACGGGAATTTCCTCCCGCAGCAGTGCTGGCCGTCGAGCGGGTACTGCTGGTGCGTGGACGTCCTGAGCGGAGAGGAGATACCGAGCACGCACAGCCCGCTGGGAAGCGGACATCACTGCGGTGAGTTTAATCTCAACATAAAAAGCTTTATTTGCAGGACTGAGCTCGTGGGAAGTGGAGGAATGCACCTACATACATTTAATCAAGTAGTGTACAGGTTGGAGGAATATGTCCTTTCATATAAATACTTAACTTTCAGAGGCAGATGTTGGACTTTTTACCTCATTTACCTCGGTTGGTAGTTACTGTGAAGATCAAGACTTTGCCAAAAGAACAAATGAGCAACTTATGAAATATGAATAGATTAAACTCTCTAACTACATAAAGTATTTAAACTAGATATAAAATGCTACTTACATCTTAATGCATCAGTAATAATCAACTATTGCAATATAACTCATTCTGTTGCCTATATTTTTCTGCTAACACGTTTGTGCTTAGGTCACTATGAAGGCAGAACTTTTACTTCTACTGGAGTATATTTTATAGTGTGGTATTGCTACTTTTACTTAAGTAAAAATAGTTCGTTTGCATTGTGGGAAATATTTGAATTTTAATCATTTAAAGTTCACTGACTTTAGGTAGAGCTGCACAATCATCACAATCCTTTATTTTGCTCAGTGGTCTCATCATTAACTCAGAGTTTATCAACACAGGAGCAAGTTTTAAATGGAGTCTGGCGCCATCTGGTGGCAGAGTCGACAGAGCAAAGCATGATGGCAATTTCAAATGCATTGTTTAATGTTTCTACAAATGATTAAAAAAAAATAAGAAAACTACCACATAAAAACAAGTTGATTCAAATGTATAAACCTTTAAATCAACATAAGAAATAACATTTTCTAAAACTTTCTCAAACTTAAGTGAATTGAAATAATGCAGAATCAAAATGGTGATTGCAGGTATTAAAATATTAATTGTGCAGCTGAGTAAACTGTGTAAAATATGTTCTTGCAGGCAGTGAATACTACTGCCCCAAAGGCTGGACCTACTTTGGAAAAAAGTGTTTCACCTTCATCGACAGCCCGAAGACGTGGACCGAAGCCGAGGTGAGGTCACACACTGACGACTTCACACTTTTCATACATTCAGTCATGTTGTGATGGGAAAACTCTTTCTTCTCTTGTTGCCTCCAGATTTACTGTCTGTTTGAAGGAGCCAACCTGGCGTCAATCCACTGCTACGAGGAGAGTCACTTTGTCATGTCTTTGACCAGAGGAGACACCAACAGCTTCCCCCAAACCTGGATCGGTGGCTTCAGTGCCGTACATGTATGAAATCCTTTGGTCTAATTGATATAATTACCTATACCATTACACTTGGATATTATGGTATTGACTTTTTCGGGATCTCCGAGAGATATTTTACAGTTGACCAATACATTTTATGTAATGTAATTAACTAAATCCTGCAAATATTTATCTTAATTTGTTAAATAAACTGTCAGCTGTGCAATGTATTGATGTATGATTCTCTGTGTGTATCATCCACAGTCCGGTTTTTGGATGTGGAGTGACGGCTCCAAGTTTCACTATGAAAACTGGCACCATGACCACAGCTCTGATGGTCCGGACAAGGCCTGCCTGAAGATTAATTATAAATGTAATTAACTGCACACACACACACACACACACACACACACAGTTACATCCAAACTCTTAATATACTTTAATCTCATCTTAACCTCAGCTTCAAGTGTTGAAAACACATACTAGTATATTATAGGGGTAAACAGTTGTCTGACCTAAAGGAACAAGGATTCAGTCACATCCTTTATGGGCGGGGCTAACGTTGCAGAAATCACACCAATGTGCATCAGAGTCAGATGGATTAGAACAAATAGTGAATGTCTGTCTTTTGTTTTGCAGATGACTTGAAGTGGTACTACGAATCCTGTACCGAGTCTCTCCCTTTTGTTTGTTCCAAGAAGATATGAACTCAGACGTGACGATCAAACATCCAGTTCAGGTCACAGGTGCTCTACCTAACAGTTTGAGTTATATTCCTCTCTAAAATGTTTCTTCTCTTGCTTGTTTTTGTTGAATATGATCGATAGGTTTTATACACACAGCTTTTAGCGGGTGAGTGTGAATATCTGGGTCAGCTTGACCTGCTTTTGTATAACATATAAACAATCCTGCAAGAATTGTAAGAAATACATTATTATATCAATAAATAATTGCACAAAACTTTAACTGGGATATAGTGAAAGTTTGTGTCACAAAAAAATGAAATTACAAGTTTCTACATGTGTGTTGTAAACATGAAATATGAATGGTAAAGTACATTAATAGTAGTTTGTGTGTTGAGGCCTGTGATTTCACAACGTTCCCCTTTGGACTCAAACTAATTTCAGTTGCTTCATCGTCCTAAATTCCCAATTGTGACCCACTGAAATGTTCTCTGAAAAACAATACTCACCGTGTCCTCAGAGACAAATTATTACTCATAATAACAACATGTTCAAGGGAATATTACAGTGAGCACTGAAGTCACTGAATCCCATCGTTACATCATCATCACTGCTGTTTTTCTCCTCAGATATGGGAACAATTTAACGATCAATTCATTTTAGTGTGAGCAGCATCAAACATGTTCACATGCTCTGACTAAATAAAAACTATCACAGGTGGTGGATATGACCATCATTAAGTAAATCAAGGACAGCACATTCCCCGAACCAGGACTTTAGAAATACTGGAATCATGAGTCAGGAAGCTCCGGGTCATTTCATACGGCCACGGATTAAATTGTGATTGAGAAATAATGAATCCTTTGTTTATTTAGATTTTTCATTTTACTTAATCTAAATCTAGAATCTGACTAAAAATGTTAAATATTTGAAAAACTGAATGTAAAGTTCCCCAGCTTGTCAAAAAAAGACAATTTTCTGATAAAGTACAGAAGACACGATCTCAGTGGCCTTAAGCCAAGACCGTGTGAAGAAAGATCTAATATAAATTTAAATTATGTTAAGCCACTCGTCTAGCCAGGATAACTCTTTTGAAATTCATCCTACACAAACAGTTTCTGCAGCCACTGGATTCGTGACAGCACAGATTGAAAACCAAAAATGGTCAAAGTGGAAACTTCTTTTGCACATATGTTCAGCACATTGTGACTTATCAGGAAACTCAGTCCTTTTGCCCTTTTGTTCCTTCACAAACTTCGTATCGACCGTGTGACTCAGGGCGGGTAAACTGCCCCAGCAGTTACTGGCCAGTTGTAGCAGATCAATAAAAGCGGGGGAGGACAGTCACTGACCCAGGGAGGCGAAGGATAAATACCTGCTCAAATCAGCATCAGGGGCAGAAAGAGGAGTGAAGGCAAAGTGAAGACCAGAGTTTGACAAGAGCAACATCACTGAGCTTGGACCATGAGGACGCTGCTGTTGCTGTATCTGTGCGTGTACGTCGCCTGGGCGCAGGATAATCTGGACTATGACGACTATGACGTGAGTGTGTTCACATGAGTTTTCTAAACTTTAATAATTCTATCAGACTGATCATCAAAGAAATGTACAGACCCTATTACCCGTAAAACCTCCAGAATATTCCACTTGAATATTTTAGAGTAAATATTTTTATTGCATCATTAAACAGGTGGAAACATAAAAGTCTTTTTATTTGCCTAAATTAAAAAAATTTAATGCGGAAAGTGTAAATTTGTGAACTTACAATATAAATGACACTGGTCGTTAAATAAACATGAAATGTCAGATTATATTGGTTTTTTTTTTCTACCCGCTAAATTCAAAGTCTGAATTAATTCATTATTTAAATTTAAACCATAATTTGATATTACGATTATAACGCATTTTTGTTTTAAAAAAATTATGTTTGAATTCACGGATGCATACAAGTTTTAATGACAGTAACATATTTTATTTCATTCACTAAATTCATTTTATTTTCATATAGTAAAAGTTTTATTTATTTATCCGTTAAGAAAAAAAAATCAAAAAGGTGTTTTTTAAAGAAAAATACTTTGATATAGTGATTTTGATTTTGGCCACTATCTTTATCATTCACCTTTTTTTTTTTTAACATGTCAGTGTTTACATGTACAGTAATTATACATTTGGATTTGTATCTTCAAATATATTCACAACACTTTTCTATCATCTCACGCAGGACGCCACGGGCTTACCACGGAATAAAACAGTACGTGTAACAACTTTACTTAAATGATTAGATTTATGTGATATATCTTATTTCATTTGATTAAGTTTTTTGTTATTCATGTCTCTGCCCAGGGAGCGTCGGTAGATGCTCGTGGTCATCGTCCACTACAGAGGGGCAGAGACAGCTACAACGCCAACCGCTATTCCCCGCCGCCCGTCAGCGGCCGCGGCAGGTACATTCCCTAGATTCCTTGTTCTCAAAGGGCGGGAAGATGCTTCTGTTATTATTTCTGATGCACCTCTTCTTGAGGTGGTGCTAATATCGTTAACATACTAATGTTATGTAGCTGATCATTCGATTTGATTGTAAAATCAAAAACTACAGCTGTCAGATAAATGTGCAAGTAGCTCATTGATTTGACTAAATGTAGCTGCAGCAGTGCGAGGCTGGTTTAAAAATGAAGACATGGCAGTGTCTCTTATGGGTGTCCCGGTTTGTGTCCAGGTATCGTGGCCGTCCCACCGCCGCTCCGACCGGACAACAGGTGCAGGAGAGGGAGGAGCAGCCGGAGGCCGGAGGATGCACGCACGCCTCAGATGAGATGGTAGGAGGGTCACCCGAACACCCGAACACCCGAACACCCGAACACCCGACCTCTGCTTTCAGCTTTTACATGTTTCAGCTCAGTAACTGCAAACTGCATGGTTGTTAAATTTCTGCTGACCATTTTCAAAAGCATATAGTTTTCTAGACGCCTTCATTCAAGGACGCTTTGGTTTCAATTATTTATATGTTTATATATAGAGATTTTTTGTCCTTTTGACTGAGACCAGACACCAACCCTTTTAATTTGATGAAACAACCCAGTTCACAAAATCTGGACTCTCCATTGGTAGAGGTTTGATTTATTTCTTTATGTCTTTATTTGGATTCCCATCAGCTTCCACACAGTGCTCGCTACTCTTCCTGGAGTCCACACACAAAAACAACAAATAAAACCAACAATTATTAATGTCACACTATATCAATAAAACAGGAAAAAAACAGAGAAAATAACTCTACCTGTAAAACAGTAAATAACAGTAGTTTACAATGAAAACAAAAACACAAGTGATGTACTAATGTATTTCAGTCAGTGAAGGGCAGGAGACTAACCAGAGATTTTCATGTCCACCAGGGTGTTTTGTGTCCAACTGGCTGTGAGCTGAAGACCACACTGCAGAAGCAAGAGAGGAATGTCAGGACGGTAAATTAAACTGAGCCACTGAATGATTTTAGAGACGGTTGATTTGTCTTCAATGCTTGTCACTAGTGGATCTGTAGGGACCACAAATCAGTTTATATAATCAATTGGCTGAATATAATTGCTGTTGTCATTGAGAAAAAACAATGGGGTCGACCTGTTATACTTTTACTTATTTGCATCTGTCTTTCACAGATCGTTAATGAACTCAAGCCTCAGGTGGACGATTTGTCCAGATCCTCCAACAACATCTTCAACTACGTCAACAGCATGTCCAGCTCTCTGAGGGAGAGGCAGAGAATCATCACCGGTGAGACCAATGAAAGAGCTCATGTTTGTTTTGTTAGATACATGATGATGGTAGATAGTTGTTTCAAGTTAAACTGGAAAATCAGACCGGCACTTTTAAATTCTTTAAATCGTACCTCTAAAATCTACAGATTTATTGGGTAACAAATATATATATATATGTATATTAATTATGTGCAAAAAAAAAAGATTATTTTGTTCCAAGATTAGGTGTAACTCTCTTTGAGGTAGTGCTTTTTGTAAAGGTTGTTAATCTGCTTTGTTAACCTGAGGTTTAGGTAAGAGTTAATCTATGACAACATAAGTGGTTATTGAATGCATAGAAGAGTAGAATGCGTTATTTTTTGATGGACCTGCTCTTCCTAAAGATCCATATGTCTGTGGATAAAAGGAAGTTAAATCTAGTCTGTAAAAACATGTTTTAAAAAAAATAAAAACTCTTAAAAGTCATGTACCTAATATCAGTGTTATCTCTCTCCCCCATAATTTCCCCGTCAGACAACAGCAGGGTGGTGGGTCAGTACACTGACAGTGTGGAGGAACAACATGCCTACATCAAGGAGACGGTGGACACTGTCTTCCCTTCCAACATCAGAGTCCTGCAGGTAAATATTTGAAAGTGGCAGTTATCCCTAATCACAGCCACATCCAAACATGATTATTAGGAGTAGTAGTATTCCTTGTCAAAACAAATGACATCACTTGAAAGTAATCACCTGATCAAAGAAGCTGGTGTATCCAATCTTAAAGACGACAAACATCCATCCTGAATGTAATGTCTGATCTGTTGTGACTGCAGGGAGTCCTGGACAAGATCAGGCTGAAAATCCAGAAGCTGGAGAAGGCAATCCAGGTCCAGAGGGAGGGGTGCACAGAGCCCTGCAAGACCAAATGTCCCATACCTGTGGTGTCTGGTAAGTGTTGTTCATCCTTTGTGGATATTCAATATCTATAAGCTATTTCATGGACATCTGGTCCATCATAACCTTGTTTTGGACCAAAGTATTGGCCATTGGTCTTAAGAATGGAAAAAATAACCAATATCGCCATCTTTGGGGCCCATTAGTAGCAGGTTTAGAATAGAAATCAATAAAGCTCTTACCTCACACCACCTCTTCTCTTGTGTGACTCAGGTAAGGAGTGTGAGGATATCTTCCGTCGTGGAGGAAAAGACTCCCAGATGTACCTGATCCAGCCTGACGCCTTCTACCCGCCATACAAGGTCTTCTGTGATCAGTCCAGCCAAAATGGAGGTGAGAGGATAATTCAGTTTTAGTTTGCTTTACTTTCTGAAATACCTTGGAAGTTGTCAGGAGACATTTCAGTGTTTTCAAGAGAACTTGTCTTATTTTCCCAGGATGGCTTCTCATCCAGAGCAGGCTTGATGGCAGTGTTGACTTTGGCCGACGCTGGGACAATTATCGTCGTGGATTCGGCAACATCGCCTTTGATGTTGGCAAGGGTCACTGTGAGACTCCCGGTAAGACAATCCGAAACAAGAATCTTACCACTGGCACAATGAGTGGAAACCATTACATGATCTAAGACATCTTGATTTAGCATTTCCTTAATTTCAGCTGTGACATGTATACTCATATTCATTATTATTACGGTAATTTGTGGCTGACTGTCACGTGTTTCTCCTTGGTCATGTGACAGGTGAATACTGGCTAGGAAATGACCGCATTAGTCAGCTGACCAAGATGGGCCCCACTGAAGTTCTGATTGAGATGGAGGACTGGACAGGAGCCAAGGTGAGTCCTAAGGTTTCATTTAAATGATACATTGATTAACAGAAAATTCATCAGCAGCTGTTGCCAAACATGATCTTGTTTATGGTTCTCAAATGTAGAGCTTTGAGACTTTTCCTTGTCTGATGCAGTAGCAAAGTGAATATCATTAATTTTTTAGCCTGTTCATTAAACTAATGACGTAATTTTGGGCGTGAGGAAAATTATGATGAATTTTCACTATTTTCTTACATTTTTTAGACCAAAAAGTTTGTAGTTTAGTGACAGCCCTAAATAGAAATGAAAATAAAAATGAGTCTAAATGTGTTAATAACAAATTCACACACTTTGCATCATTTGAATAATTTAATTCCAACCGGTGAATTTAAAAAAAAAAAGTGTCAAATTGTGGATGTTTCACTTTGGGATGAAACTCAGTGTCAAATGGTATCTGTTATCATTTAGGTCCACGCCCAGTACCGCCAGTTCACTATCCAATCAGAGACATCCAACTACGTGCTGGCGGTTGATGGTTACTCCGGTACAGCTGGCAACTGTTTCCTGGACGGATCCCTGCAGCTCTTTGGTGAAAACCGCACCATGACCATACACAATGGCATGATGTTCAGCACCTATGACAGAGACAACGACAACTGGTAGGTGTTCTCTCTGTGTGTGATAAAAAACAGTACATCTAGTAATGCAGTATATGAAGATCAAAATATGTAATTTGTCATTTCCCTAACTACATACCAATGAGTAAGTCCTGTATGAGACATTATGCTAACTTTATGAACAATGTACCATATATAGTCTCCAACTCTTCAGGGTGAAAAAACATCATAATATAGGAATTCATAAAAAATAGCATAGTAACATAAAACATTTCATAGTGTGATGAAAATATTAAAAGAAATGTTGCAGTATACTACGTCATAAACAATGTCATAGTATAGAAAGTTATAAACATGTAATAGTAATTCATGGAAATTAGTATAGTATGTTAAGTTAAAAAATGTCATAGAATAGAAAGGATTAACAAAATGCCATAATATAGTAAGTCATAAAAATTTTATAGTATGGTAAATTATAAAAATAAAATCTATATTTGTATATCTTCTATAATGTAAGACATAAAAATGTCCTGGCCCAAATATTCCAAAACATTTTCTTTCAAGGAAAGAAATGATCCAATTTAAGCCGGTTCTTCTCCAGAAGAAGTTGTTAAATAAAAGTTTCAGGTGCAGCACATCACACTCACACCTTTTTGTCCTTGTTTGCTTGAACCAGGCTCCCCGGTGATCCCTCCAAACAGTGCTCCAAGGAGGACGGAGGTGGCTGGTGGTACAACCGCTGCCACTCGGCCAATCCCAATGGGAGATATTACATCGGTGGAGCATACACGCGCCAAATGGCCAAGCACGGCACAGATGATGGCATGGTCTGGATGAACTGGAAGGGGAGCTGGTATTCACTCAAGGCCATCAGCATGAAGATCAGGCCTTACTTTGCCTCCAGATAAACAAGATGGAGAATGTCAACACATAACACACAGTGAACTGGCAAAAAAAGAAACACCAAAGTAAATCCAACAAGAGTTGAATCCAGGGCAACTGGACTTGGTTATAGATTTCCTCTCTTCCAAGAGGCGTCTTCAGCTCTGAAAGAACCAAACCAAAAAAACAAAATGTCCCAATAGGGCTTTGGGTTTAATGAACCACCAGAACATCAAAAACTTTGTAATGTTGAACTCATACTGATGTGTTTCTTTATTTTGGCTGTAGCCTGTTGGTTAGGGACATGCACATTTAACACGACTCAGTCTGGATAGTGTGTGTGAAAGAAATGAAGATGAAGAAAATCTACTTTAAAAAGTTACTTGCAGCATTAAGCTCATAAAATTAAAAAATAAAAGAAGAGAAGAAAAAAAATTGTCAGATAAACTCTGATACGATAACCTGATGGGTTGTAAGTGAACGTGCTGTGATCTGTCCTTTCTTGTTATGTGTGACGTTTTCAGAGTGCACTACTAGGATGAGTTGATCCCAACTGTCCTCTGCTACTCAATAAATACACTGAGGAACATACTTTCTGTCTGGTCTGCTTGTTGTTTTACTGAACTTCAGGAAGCCATGAGTATCATTGTGTAAAGAGATAAAAACAATGTAATAGGACATTATAATAATGGAAAGTACATTAAGTCATGAAAAAATGCCACAGTATACTTATTCATAAAATGCCATACTATGAGAAGTCAAAATTAGCATAGTATACTATGTTAATTAGTATAAAAGTGTATAAAATGTATATTTACATTGTATAACAGTTAAAATTATAGAACAGTTTAGTAGATTATAGGTCGAACTAAAGTCTGTTATAAAAATATCATATTATAGTAAATTATAGGGGTTGTTGTAGTATAGTGATTCATGAAAAAATGTCATAGAATAGAAAGAAAAAATGTTAATATATAGTAAGTCATTGAAAAATGTCATAGTATAAAAATAAAACTCAAAATGTCACGATATAGTCATTTAAAAAACGTAATACTACACAAAGTAATGTCAAACTATTTTACATGCTTAACACATTAAACCTATTTTACATAGTTAAATAAGTTATAAAAAAATGTCATTCTATTGTAACTTATAAAAATGTCATAGTATGTTAAGAAATACATTTTGTGAAATTCCTAACTCAAGTCTTCCAGTTTAAATAAGCGTGGTAAGTAAAAAATTTAAAAAAAACAATCTTCTTTTGAGTATATAAACAAAATGATTTAGAGACGTTTTTTGTTTTTTGGAGCCCACTCGTTTGTAAATATAAGTTTGAAGTGCAGCACAGCACACTCACAACTTTTTTCATTGTTTTCTTGAACCAGGATCACCAGTGATCCCTGCAAAAAGTGGTCCAGGGAGGATAGACGTGGCTGATGGTACAACCACTACCACTCGGCCATTCCCAATGGGAGATACTACATCGGTGGAGCATACACGCGCCAAATGGCCAGGCAATGCACAAATGATGGTGTGATGTGGATGAACTGGAAGGGTAGATGGTATTCGCTCAAGGCCATCAGCATGAAAACAAAAAGTAGGATGTCAACACATAACAGACAGTGATCTGGCAGAAAAAGAAACATCAAAGTAAATCCAATGACATTTGAATAAAGGGCAAATTGATAGTGTAGTTATATATATTAAGGCAGAAAATGTTGTGAAAACATAATAGTAAGGAAAATAAGTCATATGATAATAAGGTGTAAGAAGTATAAGAAAACTAATAGTATAGTAAGGAAAGAACGACATAAGGCGTAAAATGTCATAGTATAGCAAGGCATAAAAAGTCATGGTATAGTTAGGCATGAAAAGTCATAGTATTGTAAGGCATAAAAGGTCATAATAATTCATAGTATAGTATGTCATAGTATTGTAAGGCATAAAAAGTCGTAGTATAGTGAGGCACAAAACGTCACAAAAAGTTAGTATAGTAAGGATAAGTAGTCATAAAAAGACATTATATAGTAATGCATAAAAAGTCATAAAAAGTCATAGTATTGTAAGGCATAAAAAGTCATAAGAGAGTAAGTCATAAAATATTAAAAAGGCTTGGTATAGAAAAAGCAAAAAAAGTCATAGTATAGTGAGGCATAGAAAATAATAATACAGTAAGTCATACAAATACATAACATAGTATGACATAAAAAGTCATAGTATAGTAAGGCATGAAAAGTCATAAAAACTCATAGTATAGTAATGCATAAATAGTAAAAAAAAAGTCATAGTATAGCATGGCAAAAAAAGTCAAAAAAAAATCATCGTATAGCATGGCATAAAAAGTCATAGTATAGCATGGCAAAAAAAGTCAAAAAAAGTCATCGTATAGCATGGCATAAAAAGTCATAGTATAGCATGGCATAAAAAGTCATAAAAAAGTCAGTATAGCATGGCAAAAAAAGTCATAAAAAAGTAATAGTATAGTATGGCAAAAAACTGCAAGAAAATCATAATATAGTATTGCTAAAGAAGTCATAGTATAGTATGGCTAAAAAAGTCATAGTATAGTATGGCTAAAAAAGTTATAAAAAAAGTCATAGTATAGCATGGCATAAAATGTCATAAAAAAGTCATAGTATAGCATGGCAAAAAAAGTCATAAAAAAGTCATAGTATAGCATGGCAAAAAAAAAGTCATAGTATAGCATAGCAAAAAAAGTCATAGTATAGTAAGGCATAAAAACTCATGAAAAAGTCATAGTATAGTAAAACATAAAAAGTCATAGTATGGCATGGCAAAAAAAGTCATAGTATAGCATGGCAAAAAAAGTCATAAAAAAGTCATAGTATAGCATGGCATAAAAAAGTTATAGTATAGCATGGCAAAAAAGTCATAAAAAAGTTATAGTATAGTAAGGCATAAAAAGTCATTAAAAAAGTCATAGTATAACATTGCAAAAAAATGTCATAAAAAAGTCAGTGTAGTTAGGCATAAAAAGTCATGGTATAGTAAGGCATAAAAAGTCATGAAAAAGTCATAGTATAGCATGGCATAAAAAGTCATGAAAAAGTCATAGTATAGCAAGGCAAAAAAAGTCATAAAAAAGTCATAGTATAGTAAAACATAAAAAGTCATAGTATGGCATAGCAAAAAAAGTCATAAAAAAGTCATAGTATAGCATGGCATAAAAAGTCATGAAAATATCATAGTATAGTAAGGCATAAAAAGTCATAGTATAGCATGACATAAAAAGTCATAAAACAGTCATATTATAGCATGGCAAAAAAAGTCATAGAATAGCATGGCAAAAAAAGTCATAAAAAAGTCATAGTATAGCATTGTAAAAAAAATCATAAAAAGGTCATAGTATAGCATGGCAAAAAAAGTTACAGTATAGCATGGCAAAAAAAAATCACAGTATAGCAAGGCAAAAAAAATCATAGTATAGCATGGCAGAAAAAGTTATAAAAAAGTCATAGTATGTCATGGCATAAAAAGTCATTGTATAGTAAGGTATAAAAAGTCATAGTATAGCATGTCATAAAAAGTCGTAAAAAATTCAGTATAGCATGGCATAAAAAGTCATAAAAAAGTCATAGTATAACTTGGCATAAAAAGTCATAAAAAAGTCATAGTATAGCATGGCATAAAAAGTCATAAAAAAGTCATAGTATAGCATGGCATAAAAAGTCATAAAAAAGTCATAGTATAGCATGGCATAAAAAGTCATAGTATAGCATGGCATAAAAAGTCATAAAAAAGTCATAGTATAGCATGGCAAAAAAAGTCATAGTATAGCATGGCATAAAAAGTCATAAAAAAGTCATAGTATAGCATGGCAAAAAAAGTCATAAAAAAGTCATAGTATAGCATGGCAAAAAAAGTCATAGTATAGCATGGCATAAAAAGTCATAAAAAAGTCACAGTATAGCATGGCAAAAAAAGTCATAGTATAGCATGGCAAAAAAAGTTATAGTATAGCATGGCAAAAAAAGTCATAGTATAGCATGGAATAAAAAGTCATAAAAAAGTCATAGTATAGCATGGCATAAAAAGTCATAAAAAAGTCATAGTATAGCATGGCATAAAAAGTAATAAAAAAGTCATCGTACAGCATGGCATCAAAAGTCATAAAAAAGTCATAGTATAGCATGGCATAAAAAGTCATAAAAAAGTCATAGTATAGCATGGCAAAAAAAGTCATAAAAAAGTCATAGTATAGCATGGCATAAAAAGTCATAAAAAAGTCATAGTATAGCATGGCAAAAAAAGTCATAAAAAAGTCATAGTATAGCATGGCAAAAAAAGTCATAGTATAGCATGGCATAAAAAGTCATAAAAAAGTCATAGTATAGCATGGCAAAAAAAGTCATAGTATAGCATGGCAAAAAAAGTCATAGTATAGCATGGCATAAAAAGTCATAAAAAAGTCATAGTATAGCATGGCAAAAAAAGTCATAGTATTGCATGGCATAAAAAGTCATAAAAAAGTCATAGTATAGCATGGCAAAAAAAGTCATGAAAAAGTCATAGTATAGTATGGCAAAAAAAAGTCATAGTATAGCATGGCATAAAAAGTCATAAAAAAGTCATAGTATAGCATGGCAAAAAAAGTCATGAAAAAGTCATAGTATAGCATGGCAAAAAAGTCATAAAAAAGTCATAGTATAGCATGGCAAAAACAGTCATAGTATAGCATAGCATAAAAAGTCATAAAAAAGTCATAGTATAGCATGGCATAAAAAGTCATAAAAAAGTCATAGTATAGCATGGCATAAAAAGTCATAAAAAAGTCATAGTATAGCATGGCAAAAAAAGTCATAAAAAAGTCATAGTATAGCATGGCATAAAAAGTCATAAAAAAGTCATAATATAGCATGGCAAAAAAAGTCATAAAAAAGTCATAGTATAGCATGGCAAAAAAAGTCATAGTATAGCATGGCAAAAAAAGTCATAGTATAGCATGGCATAAAAAGTCATAAAAAAGTCATAGTATAGAATGGCATAAAAAGTCATAGTATAGCATGGCATAAATAGTCATAGTATAGCATGGCATAAAAAGTCATAAAAAAGTCATAGTATAGCATGGCAAAAAAAGTCATAGTATAGCATGGCATAAAAAGTCATAAAAAAGTCATAGTATAGCATGGCAAAAAAAGTCATAGTATAGCATGGCAAAAAAAGTCATAGTATAGCATGGCATAAAAAGTCACAAAAAAGTCATAGTATAGAATGGCATAAAAAGTCATAGTATAGCATGGCATAAAAAGTCATAGTATAGCATGGCATAAAAAGTCATAAAAAAGTCATAGTATAGCATGGCAAAAAAAGTCATAGTATAGCATGGCAAAAAAAGTCATAGTATAGCATGGCATAAAAAGTCATAAAAAAGTCATAGTATAGCATGGCAAAAAAAGTCATAGTATAGCATGGCATAAAAAGTCATAAAAAAGTCATAGTATAGCATGGCATAAAAAGTCATAAAAAAGTCATAGTATAGCATGGCATAAAAAGTCATAAAAAAGTCATAGTATAGCATGGCAAAAAAAGTCATAGTATAGCATGGCAAAAAAAGTCTTAGTATAGCATGGCATAAAAAGTCATAAAAAAGTCATAGTATAGCATGGCATAAAAAGTCATAAAAAAGTCATAGTATAGCATGGCAAAAAAAGTCATAGTATAGCATGGCATAAAAAGTCATAAAAAAGTCATAGTATAGCATGGCATAAAAAGTCAGAAAAAAGTCATAGTATAGCATGGCAAAAAAAGTCATAAAAAAGTCATAGTATAGCATGGCAAAAAAAGTCATAGTATAGCATGGCATAAAAAGTCACAAAAAAGTCATAGTATAGCATGGCATAAAAAGTCATAAAAAAGTCATAGTATAGCATGGCATAAAAAGTCATAAAAAAGTCATAGTATAGCATGGCAAAAAAAGTCATAGTATAGCATGGCAAAAAAAGTCATAGTATAGCATGGCAAAAAAAGTCATAGTATAGCATGGCAAAAAAAGTCATAGTATAGCATGGCATAAAAAGTCATAAAAAAGTCATAGTATAGCATGGCATAAAAAGTCATAAAAAAGTCATAGTATAGCATGGCAAAAAAAGTCATAGTATAGCATGGCAAAAAAAGTCTTAGTATAGCATGGCATAAAAAGTCATAAAAAAGTCATAGTATAGCATGGCAAAAAAAGTCATAAAAAAGTCATAGTATAGCATGGCAAAAAAAGTCATAGTATAGCATGGCATGAAAAGTCATACAAAAGTCATAGTATAGCATGGCAAAAAAAGTCATAGTATAGCATGGCAAAAAAAGTCATAGTATAGCATGGCAAAAAAAGTCATAGTATAGCATGGCATGAAAAGTCATACAAAAGTCATAGTATAGCATGGCAAAAAAAGTCATAGTATAGCATGGCAAAAAAAGTCATAGTATAGCATGGCAATAAAAAGTCATAAAAAAGTCATAGTATAGCATGGCAAAAAAAGTCATAAAAAAGTCATAGTATAGCATGGCAAAAAAAGTCATAGTATAGCATGGCATAAAAAGTCATAAAAAAGTCATAGTATAGCATGGCAAAAAAAGTCATAAAAAAGTCATAGTATAGCATGGCATAAAAAGTCATAAAAAAGTCATAGTATAGCATGGCAAAAAAGTCATAAAAAAGTCATAGTATAGCATGGCATAAAAAGTCATAGTATAGCATGGCATAAAAAGTCATAAAAAAGTCATAGTATAGCATGGCAAAAAAAGTCATAAAAAAGTCATAGTATAGCATGGCAAAAAAAGTCATAGTATAGCATGGCATGAAAAGTCATAAAAAAGTCATAGTATAGCATGGCAAAAAAAGTCATAGTATAGCATGGTATAAAAAGTCATAAAAAAGTCATAGTATAGCATGGCAAAAAAAGTCATAGTATAGCATGGCATAAAAAGTCATAAAAAAGTCATAGTATAGCATGGCAAAAAAAGTCATGAAAAAGTCATAGTATAGTATGGCAAAAAAAAGTCATAGTATAGCATGGCATAAAAAGTCATAAAAAAGTCATAGTATAGCATGGCAAAAAAAGTCATAGTATAGCATGGCATAAAAAGTCATAAAAAAGTCATAGTATAGCATGGCATAAAAAGTCAGAAAAAAGTCATAGTATAGCATGGCAAAAAAAGTCATAAAAAAGTCATAGTATAGCATGGCAAAAAAAGTCATAGTATAGCATGGCATAAAAAGTCACAAAAAAGTCATAGTATAGCATGGCATAAAAAGTCAGAAAAAAGTCATAGTATAGCATGGCATAAAAAGTCATAAAAAAGTCATAGTATAGCGTGGCAAAAAAAGTCATAGTATAGCATGGCAAAAAAAGTCATAGTATAGCATGGCAAAAGAAGTCATAGTATAGCATGGCAAAAAAAGTCATAGTATAGCATGGCATAAAAAGTCATAAAAAAGTCATAGTATAGCATGGCATAAAAAGTCATAAAAAAGTCATAGTATAGCGTGGCAAAAAAAGTCATAGTATAGCATGGCAAAAAAAGTCATAGTATAGCATGGCATAAAAAGTCATAAAAAAGTCATAGTATAGCATGGCAAAAAAAGTCATAAAAAAGTCATAGTATAGCATGGCAAAAAAAGTCATAGTATAGCATGGCATAAAAAGTCATAAAAAAGTCATAGTATAGCATGGCAAAAAAAGTCATAGTATAGCATGGCATAAAAAGTCATAAAAAAGTCATAGTATAGCATGGCATAAAAAGTCATAAAAAAGTCATAGTATAGCATGGCATAAAAAGTCATAAAAAAGTCATAGTATAGCGTGGCAAAAAAAGTCATAGTATAGCATGGCAAAAAAAGTCATAGTATAGCATGGCAAAAAAAGTCATAGTATAGCATGGCAAAAAAAGTCATAGTATAGCATGGCATAAAAAGTCATAAAAAAGTCATAGTATAGCATGGCAAAAAAAGTCATAGTATAGCATGGCATAAAAAGTCATAAAAAAGTCATAGTATAGCATGGCATAAAAAGTCATAAAAAAGTCATAGTATAGCATGGCATAAAAAGTCATAAAAAAGTCATAGTATAGCATGGCAAAAAAAGTCATAGTATAGCATGGCATAAAAAGTCATAGTATAGCATGGCATAAAAAGTCAGAAAAAAGTCATAGTATAGCATGGCATAAAAAGTCATAAAAAAGTCATAGTATAGCATGGCATAAAAAGTCATAAAAAAGTCATAGTATAGCATGGCATAAAAAGTCATAAAAAAGTCATAGTATAGCGTGGCAAAAAAAGTCATAGTATAGCATGGCAAAAAAAGTCATAGTATAGCATGGCATAAAAAGTCATAGTATAGCATGGCATAAAAAGTCATAAAAAAGTCATAGTATAGCATGGCAAAAAAAGTCATAGTATAGCATGGCATAAAAAGTCATAAAAAAGTCATAGTATAGCATGGCATAAAAAGTCATAAAAAAGTCATAGTATAGCATGGCAAAAAAAGTCATAGTATAGCATGGCATAAAAAGTCATAAAAAAGTCATAGTATAGCATGGCATAAAAAGTCATAGTATAGCATGCATAAAAAGTCAAAAAAAGTCATAGTATAGCATGGCAAAAAAAGTCATAGTATAGCATGGCATAAAAAGTCATAAAAAAGTCATAGTATAGCATGGCAAAAAAAGTCATAGTATAGCATGGCATAAAAAGTCACAAAAAAGTCATAGTATAGCATGGCAAAAAAAGTCATAGTATAGCATGGCATAAAAAGTCATAAAAAAGTCATAGTATAGCATGGCATAAAAAGTCATAAAAAAGTCATAGTATAGCATGGCAAAAAAAGTCATAGTATAGCATGGCATAAAAAGTCATAAAAAAGTCATAGTATAGCATGGCAAAAAAAGTCATAGTATAGCATGGCATAAAAAGTCACAAAAAAGTCATAGTATAGCATGGCAAAAAAAAGTCATAGTATAGCATGGCATAAAAAGTCATAAAAAAGTCATAGTATAGCATGGCATAAAAAGTCATAAAAAAGTCATAGTATAGCATGGCATAAAAAGTCATAGTATAGCATGGCATAAAAAGTCATAAAGTCATAGTATAGCATGGCAAAAAAAGTCATAGTATAGCATGGCATAAAAAGTCATAAAAAAGTCATAGTATAGCATGGCATAAAAAGTCATAAATAGTCATAGTATAGCATGGCAAAAAAAGTCATGAAAAAGTCATAGTATAGTATGGCAAAAAAAGTCATAAATAGTCATAGTATAGCATGGCAAAAAAAGTCATAAAAAAGTCATAGTATAGCATGGCAAAAAAAGTCATAGTATAGCATGGCAAAAAAAGTCATAGTATAGCATGGCAAAAAAAGTCATAGTATAGCATGGCATAAAAAGTCATAAAAAAGTCATAGTATAGCATGGCATAAAAAGTCATAAAAAAGTCATAGTATAGCATGGCAAAAAAAGTCATAGTATAGCATGGCAAAAAAAGTCATAGTATAGCATGGCATAAAAAGTCATAAAAAAGTCATAGTATAGCATGGCATAAAAAGTCATAAAAAAGTCATAGTATAGCATGGCATAAAAAGTCATAAAAAAGTCATAGTATAGCATGGCATAAAAAGTCATAAAAAAGTCATAGTATAGCATGGCATAAAAAGTCATAAAAAAGTCATAGTATAGCATGGCATAAAAAGTCATAAAAAAGTCATAGTATAGCATGGCAAAAAAAGTCATAGTATAGCATGGCAAAAAAAGTCATAGTATAGCATGGCATAAAAAGTCACAAAAAAGTCATAGTATAGAATGGCATAAAAAGTCATAGTATAGCATGGCATAAAAAGTCATAGTATAGCATGGCATAAAAAGTCATAAAAAAGTCATAGTATAGCATGGCAAAAAAAGTCATAGTATAGCATGGCATAAAAAGTCATAAAAAAGTCATAGTATAGCATGGCATAAAAAGTCACAAAAAAGTCATAGTATAGCATGGCAAAAAAAGTCATAGTATAGCATGGCATAAAAAGTCATAAAAAAGTCATAGTATAGCATGGCATAAAAAGTCATAAAAAAGTCATAGTATAGCATGGCATAAAAAGTCATAGTATAGCATGGCATAAAAAGTCATAAAAAAGTCATAGTATAGCATGGCAAAAAAAGTCATAGTATAGCATGGCATAAAAAGTCATAAAAAAGTCATAGTATAGCATGGCAAAAAAAGTCATAGTATAGCATGGCATAAAAAGTCATAAAAAAGTCATAGTATAGCATGGCATAAAAAGTCATAAAAAAGTCATAGTATAGCATGGCAAAAAAAGTCATGAAAAAGTCATAGTATAGTATGGCAAAAAAAGTCATAGTATAGCATGGCATAAAAAGTCATAAAAAAGTCATAGTATAGCATGGCAAAAAAAGTCATAGTATAGCATGGCAAAAAAAGTCATAGTATAGCATGGCATAAAAAGTCATAAAAAAGTCATAGTATAGCATGGCATAAAAAGTCATAAAAAAGTCATAGTATAGCATGGCAAAAAAAGTCATAGTATAGCATGGCAAAAAAAGTCATAGTATAGCATGGCATAAAAAGTCATAAAAAAGTCATAGTATAGCATGGCATAAAAAGTCATAAAAAAGTCATAGTATAGCATGGCATAAAAAGTCATAAAAAAGTCATAGTATAGCATGGCATAAAAAGTCATAAAAAAGTCATAGTATAGCATGGCAAAAAAAGTCATAGTATAGCATGGCAAAAAAAGTCATAGTATAGCATGGCATAAAAAGTCATAGTATAGCATGGCATAAAAAGTCATAAAAAAGTCATAGTATAGCATGGCATAAAAAGTCATAAAAAAGTCATAGTATAGCATGGCAAAAAAAGTCATAGTATAGCATGGCAAAAAAAGTCATAGTATAGCATGGCATAAAAAGTCATAGTGTAGCATGGCATAGAAAGTCATAAAAAAGTCATAGTATAGCATGGCAAAAAAAGTCATAGTATAGCATGGCATAAAAAGTCATAAAAAAGTCATAGTATAGCATGGCAAAAAAAGTCATAGTATAGCATGGCATAAAAAGTCATAAAAAAGTCATAGTATAGCATGGCAAAAAAAGTCATAGTATAGCATGGCATAAAAAGTCACAAAAAAGTCATAGTATAGCATGGCAAAAAAAGTCATAGTATAGCATGGCATAAAAAGTCATAAAAAAGTCATAGTATAGCATGGCATAAAAAGTCATAAAAAAGTCATAGTATAGCATGGCATAAAAAGTCATAGTATAGCATGGCATAAAAAGTCAAAAAAAGTCATAGTATAGCATGGCAAAAAAAGTCATAGTATAGCATGGCATAAAAAGTCATAAAAAAGTCATAGTATAGCATGGCATAAAAAGTCATAAAAAAGTCATAGTATAGCATGGCAAAAAAAGTCATGAAAAAGTCATAGTATAGCATGGCAAAAAAAGTCATAGTATAGCATGGCATAAAAAGTCATAAAAAAGTCATAGTATAGCATGGCAAAAAAAGTCATAGTATAGCATGGCAAAAAAAGTCATAGTATAGCATGGCATAAAAAGTCAAAAAAAGTCATAGTATAGCATGGCATAAAAAGTCATAAAAAAGTCATAAAAAGTCATAGTATAGCATGGCAAAAAAAGTCATAGTATAGCATGGCAAAAAAAGTCATAGTATAGCATGGCATAAAAAGTCATAAAAAAGTCATAGTATAGCATGGCATAAAAAGTCATAAAAAAGTCATAGTATAGCATGGCATAAAAAGTCATAAAAAAGTCATAGTATAGCATGGCATAAAAAGTCATAAAAAAGTCATAGTATAGCATGGCATAAAAAGTCATAAAAAAGTCATAGTATAGCATGGCAAAAAAAGTCATAGTATAGCATGGCAAAAAAAGTCATAGTATAGCATGGCATAAAAAGTCACAAAAAAGTCATAGTATAGAATGGCATAAAAAGTCATAGTATAGCATGGCATAAATAGTCATAGTATAGCATGGCATAAAAAGTCATAAAAAAGTCATAGTATAGCATGGCAAAAAAAGTCATAGTATAGCATGGCATAAAAAGTCATAAAAAAGTCATAGTATAGCATGGCATAAAAAGTCACAAAAAAGTCATAGTATAGCATGGCAAAAAAAGTCATAGTATAGCATGGCATAAAAAGTCATAAAAAAGTCATAGTATAGCATGGCATAAAAAGTCATAAAAAAGTCATAGTATAGCATGGCATAAAAAGTCATAGTATAGCATGGCATAAAAAGTCATAAAAAAGTCATAGTATAGCATGGCAAAAAAAGTCATAGTATAGCATGGCATAAAAAGTCATAAAAAAGTCATAGTATAGCATGGCAAAAAAAGTCATAGTATAGCATGGCATAAAAAGTCATAAAAAAGTCATAGTATAGCATGGCATAAAAAGTCATAAAAAAGTCATAGTATAGCATGGCAAAAAAAGTCATGAAAAAGTCATAGTATAGTATGGCAAAAAAAGTCATAGTATAGCATGGCATAAAAAGTCATAAAAAAGTCATAGTATAGCATGGCAAAAAAAGTCATAGTATAGCATGGCAAAAAAAGTCATAGTATAGCATGGCATAAAAAGTCATAAAAAAGTCATAGTATAGCATGGCATAAAAAGTCATAAAAAAGTCATAGTATAGCATGGCAAAAAAAGTCATAGTATAGCATGGCAAAAAAAGTCATAGTATAGCATGGCATAAAAAGTCATAAAAAAGTCATAGTATAGCATGGCATAAAAAGTCATAAAAAAGTCATAGTATAGCATGGCATAAAAAGTCATAAAAAAGTCATAGTATAGCATGGCATAAAAAGTCATAAAAAAGTCATAGTATAGCATGGCAAAAAAAGTCATAGTATAGCATGGCAAAAAAAGTCATAGTATAGCATGGCATAAAAAGTCATAGTATAGCATGGCATAAAAAGTCATAAAAAAGTCATAGTATAGCATGGCATAAAAAGTCATAAAAAAGTCATAGTATAGCATGGCAAAAAAAGTCATAGTATAGCATGGCAAAAAAAGTCATAGTATAGCATGGCATAAAAAGTCATAGTGTAGCATGGCATAAAAAGTCATAAAAAAGTCATAGTATAGCATGGCAAAAAAAGTCATAGTATAGCATGGCATAAAAAGTCATAAAAAAGTCATAGTATAGCATGGCAAAAAAAGTCATAGTATAGCATGGCATAAAAAGTCATAAAAAAGTCATAGTATAGTATGGCAAAAAAAGTCATAGTATAGCATGGCATAAAAAGTCACAAAAAAGTCATAGTATAGCATGGCAAAAAAAGTCATAGTATAGCATGGCATAAAAAGTCATAAAAAAGTCATAGTATAGCATGGCATAAAAAGTCATAAAAAAGTCATAAAAAAGTCATAGTATAGCATGGCATAAAAAGTCATAGTATAGCATGGCATAAAAAGTCATAAAAAAGTCATAGTATAGCATGGCAAAAAAAGTCATAGTATAGCATGGCATAAAAAGTCATAAAAAAGTCATAGTATAGCATGGCATAAAAAGTCATAAAAAAGTCATAGTATAGCATGGCAAAAAAAGTCATGAAAAAGTCATAGTATAGTATGGCAAAAAAAGTCATAGTATAGCATGGCATAAAAAGTCATAAAAAAGTCATAGTATAGCATGGCAAAAAAAGTCATAGTATAGCATGGCAAAAAAAGTCATAGTAAGCATGGCATAAAAAGTCATAAAAAAGTCATAGTATAGCATGGCATAAAAAGTCATAAAAAAGTCATAGTATAGCATGGCAAAAAAAGTCATAGTATAGCATGGCAAAAAAAGTCATAGTATAGCATGGCATAAAAAGTCATAAAAAAGTCATAGTATAGCATGGCATAAAAAGTCAAAAAAAGTCATAGTATAGCATGGCATAAAAAGTCATAAAAAAGTCATAGTATAGCATGGCATAAAAAGTCATTAAAAAGTCATAGTATAGCATGGCATAAAAAGTCATAAAAAAGTCATAGTATAGCATGGCAAAAAAAGTCATAGTATAGCATGGCAAAAAAAGTCATAGTATAGCATGCATAAAAAGTCAAAAAAAGTCATAGTATAGAATGGCATAAAAAGTCATAGTATAGCATGGCATAAAAAGTCATAGTATAGCATGGCATAAAAAGTCATAAAAAAGTCATAGTATAGCATGGCAAAAAAAGTCATAGTATAGCATGGCATAAAAAGTCATAAAAAAGTCATAGTATAGCATGGCATAAAAAGTCATAAAAAAGTCATAGTATAGCATGGCAAAAAAAAGTCATAGTATAGCATGGCATAAAAAGTCACAAAAAAGTCATAGTATAGCATGGCATAAAAAGTCATAAAAAAGTCATAGTATAGCATGGCATAAAAAGTCATAAAAAAGTCATAGTATAGCATGGCAAAAAAAGTCATAGTATAGCATGGCAAAAAAAGTCATAGTATAGCATGGCATAAAAAGTCATAAAAAAGTCATAGTATAGCATGGCATAAAAAGTCATAAAAAAGTCATAGTATAGCATGGCAAAAAAAGTCATAGTATAGCATGGCATAAAAAGTCATAAAAAAGTCATAGTATAGCATGGCATAAAAAGTCATAAAAAAGTCATAGTATAGCATGGCAAAAAAAGTCATAGTATAGCATGGCAAAAAAAGTCATAGTATAGCATGGCATAAAAAGGCAAAAAAAAGTCATAGTATAGCATGGCAAAAAAAGTCATAGTATAGCATGGCAAAAAAAGTCATAGTATAGCATGGCAAAAAAAGTCATAGTATAGCATGGCATAAAAAGTCATAAAAAAGTCATAGTATAGCATGGCAAAAAAAGTCATAGTATAGCATGGCAAAAAAAGTCATAGTATAGCATGGCATAAATAGTCATAAAAAAGTCATAGTGTAGCATGGCATAAAAAGTCATAAAAATGTCATAGTATAGCATGGCATAAAAAGTCATAGTATAGCATGGCATAAAAAGTCACAAAAAAGTCATAGTATAGCATGGCAAAAAAAGTCATAGTATAGCATGGCAAAAAAAGTCATAGTATAGCATGGCAAAAAAAGTCATAAAAAAGTCATAGTATAGCATGGCATAAAAAATCATAAAAAAGTCATAGTATAGCATGGCATAAAAAGTCATAAAAAAGTCATAGTATAGCATGGCAAAAAAAGTCATAGTATAGCATGGCATAAAAAGTCATAAAAAAGTCATAGTATAGCATGGCATAAAAAGTCATAAAAAAGTCATAGTATAGCATGGCATAAAAAGTCATAAAAAAGTCATAGTATAGCATGGCAAAAAAAGTCATAGTATAGCATGGCAAAAAAAGTCATAGTATAGCATGGCATAAAAAGTCATAAAAAAGTCATAGTATAGCATGGCAAAAAAAGTCATAGTATAGCATGGCATAAAAAGTCATAAAAAAGTCATAGTATATAGCATGGCAAAAAAAGTCATAAAAAAGTCATAAAAAGTCATAAAAAAGTCATTAAAAAGTCATAGTATAGCATGGCAAAAAAAGTCATAGTATAGCATGGCATAAAAAGTCATAAAAAAGTCATAGTATAGCATGGCAAAAAAAGTCATAAAAAAGTCATAGTATAGCATGGCAAAAAAAGTCATAAAAAAGTCATAGTATAGCATGGCAAAAAAAAGTCATAGTATAGCATGGCATAAAAAGTCATAAAAAAGTCATAGTATAGCATGGCATAAAAAGTCATAAAAAAGTCATAGTATAGCATGGCATAAAAAGTCATAGTATAGCATGGCATAAAAAGTCATAGTATAGCATGGCATAAAAAGTCATAAAAAAGTCATAGTATAGCATGGCATAAAAAGTCATAAAAAAGTCATAGTATAGCATGGCATAAAAAGTCATAAAAAAGTCATAGTATAGCATGGCAAAAAAAGTCATAGTATAGCATGGCAAAAAAAAGTCATAGTATAGCATGGCATAAAAAGTCATAAAAAAGTCATAGTATAGCATGGCAAAAAAAGTCATAAAAAAGTCATAGTATAGCATGGCATAAAAAGTCATAGTATAGCATGGCAAAAAAAAGTCATAAAAAAGTCATAGTATAGCATGGCATAAAAAGTCATAGTATAGCATGGCATAAAAAGTCATAAAAAAGTCATAGTATAGCATGGCAAAAAAAGTCATAGTATAGCATGGCATAAAAAGTCATAGTATAGCATGGCATAAAAAGTCATAAAAAAGTCATAGTATAGCATGGCATAAAAAGTCATAAAAAAGTCATAGTATAGCATGGCATAAAAAGTCATAAAAAAGTCATAGTATAGCATGGCATAAAAAGTCATAAAAAAGTCATAGTATAGCATGGCAAAAAAAGTCATAGTATAGCATGGCAAAAAAAGTCATAGTATAGCATGGCATAAAAAGTCACAAAAAAGTCATAGTATAGAATGGCATAAAAAGTCATAGTATAGCATGGCAAAAAAAAGTCATAGTATAGCATGGCATAAAAAGTCATAAAAAAGTCATAGTATAGCATGGCATAAAAAGTCATAAAAAAGTCATAGTATAGCATGGCAAAAAAAGTCATAGTATAGCATGGCATAAAAAGTCATAAAAAAGTCATAGTATAGCATGGCATAAAAAGTCATAAAAAAGTCATAGTATAGCATGGCATAAAAAGTCATAAAAAAGTCATAGTATAGCATGGCATAAAAAGTCATAAAAAAGTCATAGTATAGCATGGCATAAAAAGTCATAAAAAAGTCATAGTATAGCATGGCAAAAAAAGTCATAGTATAGCATGGCAAAAAAAGTCATAGTGTAGCATGGCATAAAAAGTCATAAAAATGTCATAGTATAGCATGGCATAAAAAGTCATAGTATAGCATGGCATAAAAAGTCATAGTATAGCATGGCAAAAAAAGTCATAAAAAAGTCATAGTATAGCATGGCATAAAAAATCATAAAAAAGTCATAGTATAGCATGGCATAAAAAGTCATAAAAAAGTCATAGTATAGCATGGCAAAAAAAGTCATGAAAAAGTCATAGTATAGTATGGCAAAAAAAGTCATAGTATAGCATGGCATAAAAAGTCATAAAAAAGTCATAGTATAGCATGGCAAAAAAAGTCATAAAAAAGTCATAGTATAGCATGGCAAAAAAAAGTCATAGTATAGCATGGCATAAAAAGTCATAGTATAGCATGGCAAAAAAAGTCATAGTATAGCATGGCAAAAAAAGTCATAGTATAGCATGGCATAAAAAGTCATAAAAAAGTCATAGTATAGCATGGCAAAAAAAGTCATAGTATAGCAAGGCATAAAAAATCATTAAAAAGTCATAGTATAGCATGGCATAAAAAGCAATAAAAAAGTAATAGTATAGCATGGCAAAAAAAGTCATAGTATAGCATGGCATAAAAAGTCATAAAAAAGTCATAGTATAGCATGGCAAAAAAAGTCATAGTATAGCATGGCATAAAAAGTCATAAAAAAGTCATAGTATAGCATGGCATAAAAAGTCATAAAAAAGTCATAGTATAGCATGGCATAAAAAGTCATAAAAAAGTCATAGTATAGCATGGCATAAAAAGTCATAAAAAAGTCATAGTATAGCATGGCAAAAAAAGTCATAGTATAGCATGGCATAAAAAGCAATAAAAAAGTAATAGTATAGCATGGCAAAAAAAGTCATAGTATAGCATGGCATAAAAAGTCATAAAAAAGTCATAGTATAGCATGGCATAAAAAGGCAAAAAAATGTCATAGTATAGCATGGCAAAAAAAGTCATAGTATAGCATGGCAAAAAAAGTCATAGTATAGCATGGCATAAAAAGTCATGAAAAAGTCATAGTATAGTATGGCAAAAAAAGTCATAGTATAGCATGGCAAAAAAAGTCATAGTATAGCATGGCATAAAAAGTCATGAAAAAGTCATAGTATAGTATGGCAAAAAAAAGTCATAGTATAGCATGGCATAAAAAGTCATAGTATAGCATGGCATAAAAAGTCATAAAAAAGTCATAGTATAGCATGGCAAAAAAAGTCATAGTATAGCATGGCAAAAAAAAGTCATAGTATAGCATGGCAAAAAAAGTCATAGTATAGCATGGCATAAAAAGCAATAAAAAAGTAATAGTATAGCATGGCAAAAAAAAGTCATAGTATAGCATGGCAAAAAAAGTCATAGTATAGCATGGCATAAAAAGTCATAAAAAAGTCATAGTATAGCATGGCAAAAAAAGTCATAGTATAGCATGGCAAAAAAAGTCATAGTATAGCATGGCAAAAAAAGTCATAGTATAGCATGGCATAAAAAGTCATGAAAAAGTCATAGTATAGTATGGCAAAAAAAGTCATAGTATAGCATGGCAAAAAAAGTCATAGTATAGCATGGCATAAAAAGTCATGAAAAAGTCATAGTATAGTATGGCAAAAAAAAGTCATAGTATAGCATGGCATAAAAAGTCATAAAAAAGTCATAGTATAGCTTGGCATAAATAGTCATAAAAAAGTCATAGTATAGCATGGCATAAAAAGTCATAAAAAAAGTCATAGTATAGCACGGCATAAAAAGTCATACTATAGCATGGCATAAAAAGTCATAAAAAAGTCATAGTATAGCATGGCATAAAAAGTCATAAAAAAGTCAGTATAGCATGGCATAAAAAGTCATAAAAAAGTCATAGTATAGCATGGCATAAAAAGTCATAAAAAAGTCATAGTATAGCATGGCATAAAAAGTCATAAAAAAGTCATAGTATAGCATGGCAAAAAAAAGTCAGAATAGCATGGCAAAAAAAGTCATAGTATAGCATGGCATAAAAAGTCATAAAAAAGTCATAGTATAACATGGCATAAAAAGTCATAAAAAAGTTATAGTATAGCATGGCAAAAAAAAGTCATAGTATAGCATGGCATAAAAAGTCATAGTATAGCATGGCAAAAAAAAGTCATGTATAGCATGGCAAAAAAAGTCATAAAAAAGTCATAGTATAGCATGGCATAAAAAGTCATAGTATAGCATGGCAAAAAAAAGTCATGTATAGCATGGCAAAAAAATAGTCATAAAAAAGTCATAGTATAGTATGGCATAAAAAGTCATTGTATAGTAAGGTATAAAAAGTCATAAATAGTTATAGCATAGAAAAAGCATAAAAAGTCATAGTATAACGAGGAATAAAATGTCATAAAAAGTCATAGTATAGTAACGCATAAAAAGTCATAGTGTAGTAAGGCATAAAAACGTCATAGTACAGCTTGGCATAAAATGTCAAAAAAACATCATAGTCTTGCTTAGTCTTGAGCTCTGGAGCTCGCGATGGTGTTGTGTGTCAATAAAATAAATTATTAACTTTAACACAATGAAATTGTCAGTTGTAAGGTTTTGGATGCATCAATTTTCATTTATTAACCTGGTGATAAGAAAATATTTCATTCCAGTAGTCACAACCAAATGGGATTAGAATTTACACAAGTAACAGAATTGTGCAAAATTGTGTGCAACAATTGCCCGATCTACACAATGCGTGAAGAAAAGCCTGCAGTTGGTTGGATATACAGAAATTACTGTATAATGTGCTGAAAGGTATTTTTAAGTGCCTTATTATGGGAGACACAAATAAATAACAGAGGAATAATGAGGAGTGTGTTTTAGTATTCAAAAGTGTGTAGCTATTGAACAGAGGTAATAAGAGCCTTTACCAACATGCAGGAAAGTACATGGTTACTATGTTAAATCTAACATTATGTTCACATCACCAAAAAGTCATTAAAACACTGGAACAATGGTGTTTGAGGTTTGTTTCTTACATAAACAGTCAACATTTCATATTTTACCTTGAAAACATTACAGTACTAGTTTCCAGTACAGCAAAAAAACAGAAGATATTGAAATGTGTTGCATAGCGTAAAGAGTAAAGTGTTATACATTGTGAAATTGCCAAGTTTCAAAGTGCCAATCTTCTCTTACTTCCTCTGTAAACTGTCAACCCCTAGTCAAATCGTTTCATTCCAGATCTACGTAATTATCTACGTCCACATCTGCAGAGTCCTCCAGCAGTTCCTCCAGAACTAGCTGATTCTGTCCAATGTCCTCAAACTGGGTCAACAGCTCTCGCTGGACTGTTGGGATGGTCTTATATTCAGCAGATGGTGCCGGGCCTACATCTACAGGCTGCAGCGTGACACGGGGGATGTCTTTAGGATGCGTAGTACCCTTGCTTCTCTGGTTGAGATTGTTATTTATCTTGTCCATGTCAATTTGAAGCATCTCATAACTGGGATGATTGACAGTGAATGGTAGCGCTGACCGGCAGGACCCATGGCAGGCTCGCAGCTTCATGTCAATGTCCACCTGGTAACATAAGCAATATCGTGAGGACTGGTAATGCCACAACAAATATAACAAAAATACAAACTATCCGTAAAGAATCAGGAACCCCAAAACAAAATAGTACAAAGAACTGCAATGTACCAGCTAAGATATGAAGCAGTTTTACTGAATAACCAGTAGAGAAGTAAACCAGAGCCAAGAATTGATGTGTTTCTTTAAATGCTTCTATAGCTTCTTATTTTTGACTTGTTGAATTTGTGGTATTTGACAAATTAGCTGAATATCTTTCACACAAGGATCAGGATCAAACCTTATTTAGATTCAGGAAGATTTTAGATAAATAATGATTACATTTGAGGACAAAATTACAGTCAGGCAGGAAGGGAATATAAAGCTTGATGTCATCAGCATAAACATTGACCCTTATGTTAAATTCTGTTCATGGTGAATGTTGCCAAGCATGTACAAGAAAAAAGCAGTGTTCATGTTTGTTTTTCGTTTTGCTTCAATGAAAGGATTAACAAAACCATTTAAACAATTGCAATAACAATGATGCCAACATTATTCTCAAAACAATGCATCAGAATATTGTCATATGTGATGTCAAACAGTGCATGGATTGAGCAATAAATCTTTCTTTGTATCTCATTTGTGAAACCTTGTTTAAGTCCTCTTACGCTCCGGTTTGGATTTTGATCATTTTCAATACCTATGTCATGATGATGATAAAATGAGGGCACTTATATTTACTTACTGCATTTAATTGAAACAACTTCCTAATATGCCTCACCTCAGCTCGATACAAGTCATCAATCTGTTCCTGGATGTTGCCGTGCAGCTCCTTAAGTCGCTGCGACAGACTGGACGATCGTTTCCGTAGCGAGGTGAGATTCCCGGCCAATCCTTCTGCGCGTTCCACAAACTTCAGCTCTGACACTTGAGACAAAATACGGCATTATTTAGTCGGTGTTAGTTTAGTAAGTCTGTCTTTATTTTGTCCAAAACACCGAAAACAAACACAGTCAGTGAGTCTTACTGTATCTGTTGACTATGACTCTCCGGTTGGAGTTGTAGATGTGTGTCATCACTGTCATGGACTTGTCAGCTGCATCTTCATATATCTTTGCCGTCTTACACACCTTCCACAGTTTTCCCTCCACTTCGCTCTCCATCTGCGAGATCAGACCTTGGAGTCTGCAGCCAGAGGGGCATTTCGAAACCTATGGAGGACACCAGGTGATCAGATGTTCCTGAGAGGCTGTTACCACAGTTGGAGAACAATCTGCATTTGCAGAGATATCGTATTAAATAATATATGTATTAAATGTTTGCCATTTGTGATAAGTTGGTCCCAGCTGTTGAAAAGCACACAGAAATGTAATGAATGGGAAAACTGAAAACTCCATATTGTAGGTTGAAAATGTCCCTTACACATATTCTAAAATTACTTTCCTAACCTGAGGGAACAGGATTATAAGCTAATCAATAGCTGCTGATAATATTTCTTACCCAGTCATCATCTGAACACAGAGGGACGTCTGATTTCGCTCGACACTGCTTTCTGTGTGTCCGGGTGTGACTGAGGGACTGTCGGCCATCCTGATGTTGCTGCTTCAGCCTCACACACACTGCAGAGAAAAAACAAAACAAGTCAGTTCACCTTCAACCGACCTCTACACAAACATGAAATGGGATTTTTGTGCACATATTTGTTTTGTGTCGTTGGACTTTAATCTTCTTTTATTTATTTTTTTGTAAAAGTTGACATAGACTTTAAAAGCGTTACACCATTACTGACAAACCATTTTTAAAAAACTTGCTTTCATCAGAGTTTGATGCATCTTTCCTTTGGTTTTGATTTCTTTTCATTATTTGTTATTTAATGACACATTACATAAGGGACATTGTCACTTTAAGTTGGTTAATTTACCTGAATAAAACCCACCATTTATTACAGTGTACCATAAATATTTTTGCAATATCTGTCAGAATAATACAAATACTGCATTTGGTGCAACAGTGAAAATAATAAAAAACATAAATGTGGAAAATGTGTCTTAACATAATGTAAATGATTCTACAGTGACAGACAAACATGTACACAAGAGTCTTATGATAACTCACAGTTAATGGTCATTAAATGTTTTTATTTTTATGTGATGTTTTTTTACTTCTTCACAGGAAGATTTCAGTCACTGGTTGAACCACATTGTTAAATTCCCTAAGAGTAAATACAAATCAAATTGTAATACTGTCCTAATTTATAATTTACTTTTCAGAAAGTAACAGGTATTTGGTAAATATATGTGACACAGCATACAGTAGAATTTATGTAGCAACATAATGTAAACCTTTAGCTATAATTGGCTTAAAGGGTCAAACTTTACCTTTATTTTATTATTATCTAAATTATTTAAAACTGTATATGTAATTATTTTTAGAGCAGATGATTTAAACTGTTTCACAACAAAAAATAAACACGGGACAAAATACATTGTCATTTGAAGCCCTGTAACTACACACAGGTGATCTCTCTTTTAATTAGGTACCTTTGCAGTGTCTATTTTTTTTTTTTTACATTAATTATTTTTTCACTGTTGTAAAACAATAAATGAGACCTTCCACACACTTGTAGGCACAGGTTTTAAGATAATTTACATTTTTCCTAAGTTTTTTTTGTATCCCAATGGATTACTACTTTACAACAAAATGAAAAAACAAAACACATTATCTGTGTTTTTGTGATTTGTAATGTTGGCTGAAATAACGCCACAAGCCACTGAAGCTGAAGTGAACATTGAATCTTTATTGATCGAGCAGAGTTCAACAAAAAAAAAAAGGGGAGAACATCAGGTTATTCCAAGAACACTGGTTTGGTAATCCTAACACACAGGTCAATGCCGTTTACACAAATATACACCAACACTGTTTGACTTGATTTTGAAATCCCAGAATGATTTACAGTGTCTGAAACCCCCTTTGCTTTTTGTCCTCAAATATTTATTTACCCTCTTTACCGTTACCTCTCCTGGTTTGCATCCTTTGCTTTCATATTTTGCGACCATATTCTAAATGCGTATAAAAGTGTATATTCGGTGTTATTCGACGAGTTTCCTTTACGTTCCCCTGCTCCGTATCCCATTAAAAAGTATTTGGTCGGATAAACATCCTAACAGTTTTGAGGCTGTAATTGGCCGGTTTGAACGTCACCCAGACAACTCCATTTTCAATCTCATACGGTGTGTTTTTCTCCGGGTCGTAGGAGCCTTTGTAATAAATCCCATTTAAGTTAGCTGACTGGCAGTTGTTGTACCACCACCCGCCCCCGTACATCTCTGCGCAATTCTCCTCCCACTTATCGTTGTCTTTGTCAAAGGTGCTGAATTTCATACCGTTGTGGGACAAAAAAGACGCCATGTCAGACTTAGGCATCACCAGAGCGTCGCCGGCATCGCCAATGTACCCGGACACATGCAGCGCGTAGCCCTCCTCCTCGGAACCAACCCTGATTGTGTACTCAGCACTTGCTACACCTCCTTCCCAATCCTCAAGCTCTACCTTCAGCATGATGTCACTCTGATTAGTCAACAGGTGGAGATTCTGGTTGCCTAGCCAAAAGTCCCCCTTGCCCTGCGCGTTAACTGAGCCGAACCCATTGCGGTATTCGGCCCAGGTGCGGTTGAAGCTGAGCGCGCCACTCTCTCTCTGCTGGACTAATAACCACCCGCCCATTAGCCCCTCCTGCTGGCAGTAAACCTCCACTACCCTCTTGGAATCGGTGCCGCCGGGTTTGATCTTAAACAGTCCATTCGTTTCCCCTTTGAGGTGGTTCTGGTGGGCTTCAACACAATCTGCGAACAGAGAGGGGCACACCGCAGACCGCGAGTTAGCTTGGACCGGCTGGTTCTTTGGTTGGGCTAGCTGAAACTCACTGCAGTGGTAAAACCGAAATTTTTCCGACAAAATGATTAACATCTGCTCTTTCTCTAATCTGTTTTTGTCAGTCTCCAGCATTTTCCGTTTTTTGTTACAAACAAGGCCAAAGCTACTAATGAGGACACTGAAGTCAGGTCCTCTGATATTTCTGGGAATTTGGGGGGTTAACGAGATAAAGAAAACTTTACTTTGGTTAAAAGAACCCATTAAATGTTTTTTTAATCAACCAAAAATCCTCAAGAGTCTGGACATACAGATAAAACAGAAGATGTCTGTCTATCTGCATACAAAAACCCTTTTGTCTTCAGTTCCCACACAGTTTGTCTGATTACACATTGAGCAAAAACATCGCAATAATTGTAGATCTTAACCATTAAACACATCGCACTGACTATGAATGTAAAAATCTTTATGCTCTAGCCACAAACAATAAATACTGTGTTCACCTCATACTTTTAGCATTAGGGCTGACTAGCAAGCTAGCTGATGCTTAAGCATGCTGTCTAAATGAAGAGCTTGTAGATTTTACTCCCGGTCTGATGTTTCGGTACCTTTTCCTACATAATCGGCCTGCCGCTCGAAGCGTGTGCTCTTCACACTCCGGGCGTGGAAATCAGGAATGTCGTCCTCTGCAGCGGCTGTGTGGAATGGACCGAGGTCGAACCCAAAACCAGCGCCAAATGGATCCCCGAATCCTCCTTTGGAAACTCCCGTGATGCTTCCCTTGGTGCCGCCAGTGTGGACCGTCTTGCTGGTCAAAGTTGAAGAGGAGGAAGAGGAGGTGGAGGAGGAGGAGGATGCGTGGCCAAGGCTAGGGAAGAGGGAGCTCATCCCTCCCCTGCTGTTGTCTGCCATAGCCTGGCACTCGGGGCCTCCCTCCATCACTTCCTCCGTCCGCTCCACTGGCCCTTCCTTTGTGTGGACAATGACTCTTCTGGTGCTTTTGGTGCAGGTGAGGGTTTTGGAGGACACGTGGTGTGTACTGGGCTGGCCGAAGCCATCAAATCCTCCGCTAAACAAATCACCATCGCCGCGTCCTCCAAGCTCAGTGATGGATTTTGATGACGTGGAGGAGGAAGTGGAAGAGGAGGAGGAACCACCAAAGGCGGATGATGATGTTGAAGATGTAGCTGCAGAATAGGAAGTACCTGGGTCCTTGGAGATGGTTGCTGGGGATGTCACAGATCCTTCCTGCTCCAGGATCAGCTGGACGGTCTCCACCTGAGAAACACGAAAAACTTTAGTATTAGTTTGCGTGGCTCTAGAAAAGGTGGAATAATTAAGGAAATAAAAAGAAGTGATGACGTCTTCGTCAGTCCTTGCCCCAGGATACCTTGCATGAATTACGGGTGCATTTCCCGCTCATTCCTTTGTCTGAGTTCACACTGTATTGGTTTATGCTGTTCTTAGAGGTTCTTCTAACGTGATCGTACTTCTGCCCTCTACAACTGAGGTACAGGAGGACGACCCGGAGAAGTGGCCTGGATAGCAGTAACAAACTAGAGTTTGAGGCCCTGGCTTGGCTGTGTGTCTGCTTTAAGGTAGACATGGTTCGTTCCCACGTTCTTTAACATGAAACATGTCCAGCTTTATGACTCTGGAAGTATTAATAAGCCTTCAAGCTTTTCAAATTGTTCCTAAAACATCTTTAGAAAAGGAAAACACAGTCAACTCCTACAGATGTCAGACTGGAAGTCACACCCATAACGTACAATATATCCGATATCGCAAAATAAAGAAGCTTGTAATCCCGAGATAGCGGGATAAAGAAAATATTTGCGAGTATGGCCTTTCTTGGCTTCCGTATAAACACATAAGTGATTTGTATGAATTAAAAACAATAAAGGAAATTGATTAATTAAGTAATCAGTAAAAAATTATAAAATATGTGAATTAAAACTTTCAGAAAATAAGACAAGCTGACAATAAAACCAGACTATTAGGAAGCGCAGCTAAAAAGTCAAGTCAGAGAGACACTGAGGTGCAGGAATATGTTTGGCCTTAAAAACATGTGAACAGTGTGAAAACATTGGGCTCATCCTTAAACAATGACCGACCTTCACTTGGGAAAATTCATGAATGCTGTCGAAACGTGAACGTGTTGCTCACCTCAGGGAACACGTCTTCTCTCTTCTGCGCTGCCACAGAGCCGTGGCTGGACTTGTAGATGCTGTCCACGATGGCTTCCTTTAGCGGGCGGCTCTTCATCACGTACAGCGTCCCCACGGACTCGATGCGCTGAGGTGAGTGGGAGTCCAGCTGGCTGACCTGGGAAATGGACGGAAAGAGGAAGTGGATGGAGTGGCTTCTTACAAAATAATTCAAAACCTTCAGTAAGGATCAGGAGCTGGTGTAACAAAAAGATTTCTTAAATCTGGACTCTGACTCCTGGTTCCTCCAGTGCGGTGGAACCACAGCGTTAGGTCTTTACCTGTTTCTCCAATGTCACGTAGCTCTCCTGGTCCACCTGGTACTCGGTGTAAGTGCTGCAGGATCCTTTGCAGGAACGGAGCTTAATGTCGATGTCCACCTGACGGAGGAGACACAGAGTCAGACATGTGCTTCCTGTGTGTTTACACTCAGGAGTAAACCAAATCACAGCGAGACGAGGTGGAAGCTAGTTGGTGATATAGCAATGGCTAACTTTAGCTAAAGCTAATTATATTTAAATGTAATATAAATAAATTCGGTTTATTTCACATGTGAGTGTAATAAAATGCTATGATGATGGACCATAAAAAACCCAGCTAAACCCCTGCTAAAGCTAAGCTAACTAGCTGAGCAGATCAACAGTAAAAAACTACTATTAAATTACATATTAAATGCATTAAATTGTAAAAGAAATCATTATTTCTTGGTTTACAAAGATACAATTAATTTGTATAATCTGCCTTCCTTTAAATAATCAACATTTTTTTTTTTTTACAATCTCAACTTGTAAATGTGAACGTGTAAATGTTGGTTTTCGTCACAGTTGCGTGTCCGTACCTCCAGCCTCTGCATCTCCACGACCTGGTCTTTGACTCGATCCTTCAGGGCGGCCAGGATCCTCAGCTGTCTGTCGATCTTGATTTTCAAGTCAGTGATTCTCTGACGCAGATTCTGGGCCAGGTCGTAGTAGCTGTTGTCGCCACCTGGTGGAATATATATATATATATATTATAATATTGATTATTATTATGGTACTGTCTGTGTAAATACATGTAAATATGTAAATATATATTTTGTTTTATTATAAAAAACAAAGTTTCTCACATGAACGCTATTAAAATATAATTATTATTATGATTGTTGTTGTTTTCATCATTACTATTATTGTATACGATGGACCATACACAAACTGTGTTTTTAAGAGAAACACTAAATGTAAACATCCTTTTAAAATACTATGTATTTCAGTATAAATCAACAACATTGCATAAATGACTCATGAAAATGTTTTTTAGACTTCAGGTATTGTATTCGGGTTTAAGTTGAACCTCCCGCTCGCACACACTGACCAGACTCAATGGTGAGTTTGTCCTTCAGGTAGTCGTAGGTCTGTTTGGACACCGTGTCGGCAGAGCGGTGCTTGGCCTTGTACTGATCCAGGAGGTTACGGATCTTCTCGATCCTCTTGAGCATGTTGTGGTCGTATTTATCCATCAGACCCTGGATCCTGCAGCCTGACGGGCATTTAGAGCCCTGATGGAGGACAGAAGAGAGAGAGGGAGAGGCTGCGTTTAGAGGCCGGACTTTTAAATCATTAAGATTGGAGCTCTGGTAAAATGTGGGGAACTTTGTTGATTTGTAGAAGACGCAGGACAAGATAAGAAAAAGAAGCTGTTTACCCATTCATCGGTCGTGCAGAAAGGCCACTCCCTCTGAGAGGCACATTTCTCGGACCTGGTGCCGTGCTCCACCGGACGAGCTCCTCTGGGGTCAATTGCGGCCTAAAGTGAGAGGGACAGAAATCAGTGCCGGTGCAGAGGTCCAGGGCCTTGTTGAACATGGGTCGCTGCAAAAGTGCAGTTCTTATGGGCCAAATGCAAAAACATTGACACCTTTAATTAATAATTAAATAATTAATAATTAAAATAATTAATGTAATTTAAAAAAAATTGTTTTTCATAAGTGGAAATTGTGATTCAAACACATATAAGCTGGACTGAAACAATTCCATTTTCTAAGACCATGTGAGTTTGGGTGAATTCTATAAAATAAGTACTATTTTGACATAAATTTAGACAAATGTTATTAGAAGGCTGTGTATTATTTAAGTTTATAAACTGATCATTAATAATAATAATTATTATTATAATAATAAAGTTTATTTGTATAGCACTTATAAAGCACAGAAAAGGGGGAATTAACAAACAGCAATTAAAACAAAAGAAAAACAAACATCATATTTATATAATGGGAGAATAAAACACAACATATCAAACATTCATAAAAGCTGTAAGATAAAAGAAGAGAGGGAGGAGATTATAAAGATTAACTTCTCCCCGCTCCTTTTCAGACAAGCCATATTTGCTGGTGTGTTCTCTGAGAATATGGTAAAGTCTATTGGTTACTATATTTTTCTAAATTTTTAAATTTTCATTTGTATTTTTATTTCGTACAGTCACTCTATTGGAATTAAGTCTACTCCATATTGTGTTGTGAGAGAAGTAAGCATGGCTTATAGTAAGAATAACCAAAATTATGAAAGTATGATGCTGTATCAAACTACTAAAAATTTTATTATTATAATTCTTTATTATAATAATCGTTGTTATTAATAAAAGCAGCTAAACAGGGCAGATAATGATTAGATTAGATTACTTAATGGCCATTTTTATTGGCTAATTTCTATGTTTTAGCATAAAATTTCTTTAGTTTTAGAATAAAAATGGAAAATTTTTTATGTTTTAGCATAAAAACGTCCATAAAAGACTTTCCTTCCAATCCTTGCTTACAAAAAATGAATCGTTAAAATAAATTTGGAAACATAGTTCTGTGAATAAAGTTTCCATTGTTTCCACAAGTTAGGTCGGATATCGTTGAAATAAAATGGAATATAAAATGTTTTAATGGATAAAAAATGTAACTGTGATCTGATGTGAAACTCACCTGAATTGAAGCCACACAAATGAAACCCAGACAGACGAGGGCGTTGAGTCGTTCCATCTTTGTCTCTGCTGTCCTTCCTCTGAGTGAACGCTGCTTTTCGAATGCTTCTCCGACGCTGCTGTCGGATCATTTGAAGGCTCCTGGTTCAGTCTGACAAACCGGTGACTCATCAGCGTTTGGTAACAACATCCGTCGGGTCAAATCAGAGTTGAGTAACTTCTGCTGCGGACAGCCGATCGATGTGGAGGCTGTTTGTCGTACTGTGTGTGACAGAGTAAACACACTCACTGAACTCCGACTGTCAGATCAGTTCAGTTGCTGCAGGATTTACTGGCATTTGCTACAGAATGTTTTCTCAGGTTAAACAGTGACGCTGACAGTAAAAATTATTATGAGTAATTGAGTAATTACTCAAATGAATCAATGCAATAGTAAATAATAATGACTCAATTATTCTTAGTCACTATTTGTGATGTTTTAACTCAGAAAATGTAAAAACATTTGTATGAAAACAGATGGAACTGTTTTAATTTTCATGTGATATCCCTCTTTGCCCTTATTTCCTGTCTCTCTCTCTCTCACCTGCCGACTGTCATTTAAAGGAAAAATGGCAAATAAATTGATAAAATAACAATAATCAAAACAATAACAAAACAGGAGATGCTGAGCACAAAGACTGGAAATCAGATGAACCAGCCTGGTTTTGTCTGAACAAAGTCTCATTAATTTACACATTATATCTTACTACTGTAAAATCAACAACTTTTTTATTTTTGTACATTTTGCCATTAAATGAAATATTCTTTATTGCTGTTTAAACTGGAAAAGGTACGGGGAGTTTACTTAACATTACAGAGAAACTACAGCTCAAAAATGAACATGTTGTACTGTTTGTTTAATCCTTACAAAAGCCAAATTGTTAATGATGATAACATTAATAATAATAACAATAATAATAATAATAGTTGTGGTTTTATGAAGCGGTTTATGGCTGTAGCTTCATAATTATTAGACTCTCTACAAGAAACAACATATTTCCCTAAATGCTATTTAATATAAACAGGTTTATCTTCCACCCACAATTTGCTAGCTTGTGTTTTTCTGTTTACACTTACACATGAATCATTCAAATAAAAACATTAAAAATACTCTAATGAAAAAGCATAAATCCAATACAGCAGTTATCATCAATACAAACATGTATTAGGTCTCTACTAATAAAACTTGTAGGTTGTAAACGTGGCTGAGGAGCAGCAGTGAATCGATATAAATGTAAATTAAGGTGAATCGTAAAAACAGTGTGACAGATATCCAGTCTTATTTCTTACATTTCAAATTTGATCTTGACATTAATCCAACAGCAACTTTAAGCCAAGCTGTGAAGCAATTCTAGTTTTTTCTGGTGGGTTTGGGACAAAATGTAATTTCCAGGTAATCACACCAACCTTGTGAGGACTTCCGGTCGGGATTTGTGGACTCTGGGTTTTTTTTCCCACCCCCAACATTGAAGGCTGTGGATGGGTCACATGTGAGGAGGTGGAGGCGGCTGGGGAGGAAGCAGCAGCGCCACCTGGTGGTAAAATAACTGATCACATGTGAGTCATCTTCAGTATAAAGCTGCAGTCTGTCAGTGTTAATTTACTTGATGTGAAATCCAAACGACTACATTTCCATTAGCAGCTTGTATGTTAAACATTTACCATACAGTTGTTTATAATCAGTGAATATTATAACAATCATTTCTATTGGCAGATGAGTAATCGTTCACTTACCAGTAGCAAACTTCTATTTATCACAATTAAGCAACAGTCACACTTAAAACAAGAATTTATGAAAAGATTAAATGGACTCTGATTAACCTTTTATGACAAAAAGAACCAGTTTAATCTGTTATTCAGTTTACACTCAAAACTAGTTACAATCGAGTAATATTAAATATATTGTTTGTTATTTCATTTTGACGTTTGTTAGACTTTCTAAATATCGTCACATTAATTAAATTCACACACTAATTGGCAATAATATGTAAATCAAAGGCACTTGCTTCACACATAATATTACTGAGGAGCCATTTAACATGGTTTGTGTTTGTGAGCAGAAATGGAGCAATGATAAACAGGAACATGTGGAGTCCATTGCAAACTGCTGGACAACTTCTTCTTCATTTCCAACATTAAAACTAATTTACGTTAGGTATGTTTGTTTCTGTTTGCTCACTGCCCGGTTATGAACTCCTCACCAATGAGCCAGCTAACCTCTTCTCTGCCTGTAGAGACAACAAAATAAATAAAAGAAAAATCTGGATAGCTCTGTTTTGATGGTTTTAGCTTCACTTCTGAAACTGCTATAGCTAGCAGCTAGCCCCCCCTGTTGGCCAAAACAAGCATAAGTTAAACGTCTGGTCACTCTAATATAAGATAGATGTGGGGTTCAGTGTCTTGCCCAAGGGCAAAAGAGCCGGGAATTGAACTGGCAGCCCTGCCGTTAGTGGCAGCTTCAACAGCTCTGATCCACAGAGTCTTTCTTGTGTGTTAGTCGGTGGTTTGTGAGGTGCTGCAGGAGCCTGAAGCTCCTCTGGCAGTGTTCACACGCAAACGGCCTCTCGTCTGTGTGGATGCGCGTGTGTTTGGTGAGGTTGCTCTTGTGGTTAAATTGCTTCCCGCAGTCTTTACAGTGAAAGGGTTTCTCCCCGGAGTGGATCAGCTGGTGCTTCTTCAAGTTCGACGCCTGGGAGAAGCACTTGCCGCACTGGGAGCAGCGGTGCGGTTTCTCCGACGTCTCTTCGCAGTCGTGATTGGTCAGCTCCGCCAGCTCGGCGAACTCCTGCCCGCACAGGGAGCAGCGCGGCGGTTTCACCTTGTGGCTGACCTGGTGAGCTTTCAGCGTGGACAGGTGGGAGTAGCCTTTCCCGCACAAGTCGCAGGTGTACGGTTTCTCCCCCGTGTGGCCGCGCTCGTGGATGACGAGATGCTGCAGGAGGCGGCAGCCCTTGCCGCAGTAAGAGCAGCTGTACGGTTTCTCCCCGGTGTGTATGATCTGGTGCTTCTTCAGGTTGTTCTTGTCACTGAAGGCCTTGTGGCACAGCGTGCATTTGAAGGGCTTCTCTCCGGTGTGGGTGTACTGGTGCGCCGCCAGCGACACCCGGATTCGAAACCGCTTCGAGCACAGCGTGCACTGGTACGGTTTCTCCCCCGTGTGGATGCGTTCGTGCTGCTTCAGCTTCACCAGCTGCTTGAAGCTTTTGGCGCAGTGGCTGCAGCTGTGCGGTCTCTCCTCAGAGTGACTGATCATGTGGATTTTGAGGTCTCCCCTCCTGGCGCAGGTCTTGCCACATTTCTCACATGTAAACTGTTTCTCCTTGGTGTGGATCAGCTGGTGCTCCTTCAGAGTTCCTTCCCTCCCAAACTGCTTTCCACACACCTTGCAGCTGAAAGCTTTCTCCCCAGTGTGGGTGAGTATGTGCTGTCGGAGGGTGTGCAACAAGTAGAAGCTCTTATTGCACTGTGTGCAGGTGTGACATCTTTTCCGTGGAGCCTCGTCAACTGTTTCTTTGCCCTCGCTGTTCTCTGTGTTCTCCTTGTGAACGCGTACATGCAGCTTCAAGTGCCGTTTAGTGCGAAACGTCAGGCTGCATCTCCTGCATGAAAAGGTCTCCTGCTCTGTCTGTTCGGACTCCGTCTGGCTAAGTTTACCTCCCGTCATGCTGCAGTGATGCCGCTGGTGTCTGACCAAGTTGCTCCTCCTCACGAAGGATTTCCCACAGTGCTCGCAGTGGAGAGATCGGGGCTCGGACACACTTTCCTGCAGGTTCTCTGCTCCACCTTCATTTGTCACAGACACAGGAGAAGGGATGGTAGCTTTAAAAAAAGAGAAAAGGGGGAAACACACAGTTAAAATACTTTTTTTCCCCCAGGGAGGACAGATGGAAAGAGAAAGTGGAAAGAAATAGCTTGAATATTTATAGTTTTTAGTTAGAACAAGTAGTTTTGAGTTTAGATCTTTAATTTTACAGAAACATTTACCTCTAGGTTCAGTCATTCCTCCATCTTCAGTCTCTTCCTCTGCCTCAGTGCCACGTTGCTCCGGTGTGGAGATGCGTTTCCGTCTACGTTGTGACTTTGCGTTGGTGCCCTCTCCTTCCTCCTGACACACCTCTGAATCACTGCTGGCATCACTCAGCATGGCTGATTTGAGGGATTCTGGTAGTTTGTAGTCCTGTATGAGCCACGTCACTCCATCTGAGCTGCCGCCATCCTCCTGAAACTCTAACAGTGTCCCATCAGCCCCTGCGTGACTTGGCTGAAGTTCTTTACCTTTAGCTTCCTCAGAGCTGAGGTCGCTGTCGTCACACTCCGGCACTTTTTCTTCTTTATATAAATTGATATCTGCTCCGAGGTCAGTGTGGCGCCACTCCTGGTGCTGATCCAGCTCCGAGTTTATCTGCCACGAATCATCAGAGTCGCTGTCTGCCTCCGGCGGCTCATCCTCCTCTTTTAACACGACCTCGATGCTGGTGTAACTCTGCTCTGCTGCCTGACGGACGATGTGACCGTTTGGTCCTGGAGTTTTCATACAGTCCACCAGGCGGACAGAGACCTCCCTCAGAGCGAGGACCGATGGCTCGTCTGAGGACACAGGAGGCAAAACGTGTTCATTTGCAAAACACAATTCACACACTGTCGCAGTTTCAAAGAGTTTCACAGCTTACGTAAAATGGAAGCACTAGGGCTGCTCAGTTGTTGCAAAAATCATAATCGAGGTTATTTTTGATCAATATTGAGATCATGATTATTATTTTTATTATAACATGATTTCTCATTGACACCACAGATTTATTGAACTGAAAAAAACTTGGTCTTTTTAACAGTGGTCTTTCTTCAAATTTAAATACAATTCAATGGGGAAATTAGTAAAAAAATTTATTTTAAAAATTAGATAAATAAAAAATAAAATATAATAACTTAATTTATACAATTAAATGTATAATATAACAATAAATTAGATCAAAATAAAGAAGATGAACTATGTTGTAACATTAGTGTACTTCCACAACCTACTGAAAAGTACTCAACATATATTCAGTATATAAAAATAATAAATGAGACCAAGATAAATGAGATCAAACATGTTGTAGTGCACTGCACCAACATATATTCAACATGTTGGTAAACTATATTCAACAACAACAACAGTGATTGGTCAGTTTAGGCCACTTCTGTTTTCTCCTACAGGTTTCTGATGCTGGTAGAAATTGCTGACATTGCAGACACCAGGTAAAGTTAAAGAAAAGACTCTAATTTGCTGCTTTTCAGAAACGCAACCTGATCATCCATCCAGAGCAATGAAGGCCAGAAAAAAAACAAACAAACCTCATCTGCCTCCGTCAGCTGCAGAAAGGGAACATGTGATGTTTAGTTTGAGACGGTTCGGTCTTGGCAGCTGCTCACCTTCTGGATCTTCCTTCACGGCTGGTCTCGGGTCAGCCAGTGTCTTCATAAAGTCCATCAGGTGGACCGACGGCTGCTTGGAGCCCAGCAGAGACAGGCTGCTGGTGGACGCCGCCATGATGCTCTCAGTCGCTTCAGTCGGTCAATGGACAAACCAACGAAACTGAAACACATCAGATTTAACATTGAAACGTATAAATAACAATAAAAAAATCACAGAGTGACAGACTGTGGCGAGTTTTCCCACATCGAAATAATGTGATTTCTGTTATGAATACGCTATTTTGTGAAGCTCTGTGTTTTGATAACATGCCTTCGGTGTGTCCTAGATGCTAACATTAGCTCCACCCAGCTCCTGCCCCACTTTAATCTCTTATCTTTTGGGGTTAAAGCAAATTGTAGCAACGCTTAAGTGAAATATCTCCATTACTTACCAAACGGAGTCCAATCATGTCTGTTCCCGGGCTAACGTTTGAGCTAAGCTGCTGCTGAAGACGAACCCCGGCTCGTTTAAACGTAATAAATAAATTCCACTTGTTTGTTTCGTGTTTTTTTTAGTTATAAAACCAGCTTCTTTTCCTTTCATGGCGGTACATTTGAAAGCGAAGCTACGAATAGTTAATTGTACGAGAGGAGAGAAAACTCCTGATTTGTTTGTTTTTCTTTCCGGGTTTCGTTGACGGACGTGTTCCGGTTAACCAATGGGCAAACGAGAGAAAGGAGAAGAGGCGGGATGATTTGAAGATTTAGCGCCAATCATGTTGCCGCCTGATCGCAAGTAGACGGCAGCCCATGTAGGACAAAAACATAAGAAACCGCGTTTTCCTAAAACCTCCCGGTTTTATTTGTTTAATTTCACGTTTATTAATGTCCGCTTAAAATTACATTTATTAACTTGTCTATCATTAATTTTATGTTTTTTCTATGATAACTTTTGAGTAGTGTGATGTTTTTTGTTCTTTTCCTCATGTACAAGTAAATTTCTTAGCTACTTGAACTTTATTTGATTATCCTAATTCCATGGTACTTTTTTCTGTGTATTCTATTTATGTATTCATTCTATAATTTACATCTACAACATTTGAGAAGAGAATATTGTACTTTTTAATTCCACTACATTTATAGTTACATTTTACATTAAGATTTTACACACAAAACATACGATACATTTATATAGTAAGAGGTTTTGTTATAATTCAAATTGCCCAACACTATATACATTTGGTACTTTTACTTCAGTGTCAAAAAAGTCTTAATTCTTCTTCTGCTCTTCCTCAGTTTTATGTAAAGAAGATTTATGATTTTGAAAATTGACCTACAATTGGTATAGTCTACTTGTTTAGAGTAAAATGAGATAAGAGAAACTTCATATTGATATCACGCTGGAATTTTATGACACAGCAGGAAAAGTAAAACAATAACCGAAGTATTGTATATGAATGTCAGACACCATAAATAACCAGAATATTATATACATGTACAACTACTATATGTAGCATAAAGTGTAGAAAAATATTAAACCTGTAGAAAAATAGACACACAGGAAACTGAGAAGAACAAAAACAGATTCAATACAACTTGGATGTGCAAAGACAAAAATAAGAAATGAAAGAAAATAAAACAAACTGCAAGAAAGATGTGCATAAAATTATACAGTGAAAAAAACAAAGTAAAAGTTATTTAAACTTATGTACTATACATCTCTGTCCTCTGTGTATCTTGTCTGTATTCGCCACTAGATGGAGCCACATGATAAGTTTGTGTCCTCTGCGGCTGTCGTCATCTTCACACTTGGTTTCATTGAACTGATGTGATCGTTAAAAAAAGGAAAGTTTAGCTTCAGGACATACTGTTTAAAAAAATACAATGAGAAAAGCTGCGTGTTTGGATTTGTAAATGCACAGGAACTGCCTGTGGTGAAGCATTAACACAACGTACATGTCAGTGTTCACACGGAAACAAAGCATCTGTCCATCAGTGTTAACAGCTCAGCGTGACACAAATATTTCTCTGCTGAGATAAAAAAAGAAAAAAAAAAGAAGAAGCCTGAAATAGATTCTGAGCCTCAAAGAGAAAAGACATCCTGATGTCCTCAGGCTGATAGCGGATAAAGACTCAAACAATCGTTATAAAACTGCAAGACCAATGACACACACACTTGAGCACAAACACACACACACACATATACCTATAGATACATACGCCCACGAACACACAAATCCACAGACTGGATAATTTGCTCTTTTGAAGATGGACATTTTTTCAAATGCCTTTGAAGTGAGTTTTCCTGATGTTGTTGGTTTGTGAGCCTCAGTTAATCGACTCAGTTATTTCAAATTCAAAGTTTCCCCCTTTTCTTTGTATATAACAGATGAACACATGATGTAGAAATGTGGAATCGGCCCGGGCACGGCGAGTGAAGAGCCATATCAGTGTGTCTTTAATCCTCTGAGCTGCTGTTACAGTTACAACGACCTCCGAGGCAGCTTGAGTGCTCACTTCCTGTTTTCCGGTTGGTTTGCACTTCAACAACACATCAAGTCACATTTCAAATGAGTGTGTTGGTGCAGAAAAGCTCCTAAGACCTGGTCCAATCGTAATCACAGTACAGTATGTAATCCAGGTGGGGGAGGTTCATTATCTTTTCTTTTGAATTATTTTGGTTTTTTGCTTGAAGCAGTCAAATATTAAATTACATTAAAAACATTACATTACAAAAAATTGATGCATATTCTCAGATCTACTTTTACAGAAACGCCAATTTTTTTGTCATACACTACAGGCTACACCTGTGGAACTATTCTTCCACAGGAGAATGCATAATTTGTCTAAAACGATCTGAATCATCATTAAAACTAAAATTATCTCCTTGTGCTTGTATCCCTCCGCCACTAGTTTCAGGTTACATCCCTGTTTACCAAGAGTCATATAAAACATTAACCATTTGTCTGAAACATAAACATGTCCTTGTGTCTTTAAACCCCCAAATTCTCAGAAATACTATTGAGGATATGAGCGTGGTTTCCTCGGTGGCAGCTGTGGTCGTGGGTCGTCCCTGTTGTGAAACCACTGGTCGGGCTGGAGAGCTGGTTGTGTAAGGGTTAAAATATACTGTAGCACCATTTGCTTTAAATCTGGCTTTAAGATTGTTGAATGTTGGAGATGTGAAGCGTTCCATATTTATTTTCCTCATCAGGCCCTTTAGAAATTATGATGTTTTTGATGTTGATGTGGACGGTATTTACACTTCAGAAAACTAGTAATTATTGTAACTCCCACATGACATGAACGCAGCGCGCCGTATTCAGAACGTGTCACCAAAGCAGCAGCAGGGCTAAAAAAGAAAACCTGAAAATGAAATGATTGAAGTCGCCCAAATGACTGCGACAGCTTCCTCGTGTTTTTGAAAGGTTTGATGAAGGACTTGATGTTGCGTTGATAGTTTCTCCTGAACACTGAGGTAAATCAATTCACCTTATATATAGTTCTGCTGCATTTATGGCTTCTGAGAAAAGAAAACATCTTCTTCAAATGATTCATATCTACATCTAATTTTTATTTTTCATTTCAGTCCTGTCCTCTGGAGCAGATTTCTGTTATGGGACATAGAGAATCCTGCCTTGTGGTATCAGTGCACTGCACTCTTTCATTTTCTTTAAGCTACCACAATCAATCACAGTAAACACAACGCCTTTATTTGCTTTGTAGAGTTTCTGATTCATTTCTTTGACAGGCAGCGGAGCAAAATTAATGCAGCAGTATTGGACAGAGATAAGATTTTGTGCTGATGGTGGCACTTTATTATTCATCTTATAAGGACATGAACAAATGAACCAAATCATCCGATAGTTGTTTTCACTCAGAACCCAAAACGTCAACCTCATGATGGCGCTAGAGAAACAGTCAGGGAATCAACAAAGTCGGTAGTATTCATCCTCTTGGAACAGTGAATGCTTATGCCAAAGTTTGTGTACATCCATCCATAATTTATCTTCTAGGGGCCGTGAATGTCAGGAGCAAATTTCATGACAATTCTTCCAGTGATTGTCAAGATATTTCAGTCTGAGCCTGGTGATGTGGCGCAAGAGGAAAAGGCCAGGGCATCACCAAACTCACCGGGATTCAACCTCTGGGGACCATGAATGTCTGAGCCAGAATTCATGACAATCCTTCCAATTCAATATGGACCAAAGTGACTCATCAATGGCCTTTCCATCCGTAGAGCTATGTTGCTAGCATAGCTGAAGAAGAGCTGGTTGTTAGCAGCAGCTAAGCTAAGCTCGTTGCCTTTTTCTCCACAGTCATCAAACAAACACCACTGGGCGAGTTTGGGAGCACGTGTAAAGGACAGGGGTAAAACTTTCTGTAAGACTCTCCCTGGGACGCTGATCCAGTTCTGCATTTCACTCTAAAATCTGCATTCATCACTTCCTGCGTGGAGCAGATTTCCCATCGGCGTAAACACCACACACCTAAATCTCTTTGGCAAACAGAGCGGCTCTCCTGCGTCTCAATTAGAGAGGATGATGTTTTAGTCGCAGCCCCAGCTGCTGAGAAAACTTTTATAGAAAACTCTTGGAACACGTTGATGTAAAACACAAGGAAGCTCCAGTTCAGCTCATTGTTGCGTTCTGACTTCCAAACTTCAAATTATGAATATTTTTTATCTAATTTTCTGATACTAACGTTTCAGAACCAAAATGATAAAACTATAAACTGGCCAGAATATAAACATATTTTCTCTAGAGGATACGCTTGAAAACTTAAAGGTCACTCAATAAAAGTTGTCTCATGTACTTTTCCTTAACTTTTACTTTGAGATGTACGAAAAGTTTTCTTTCATTTACTTGCAGTCTGTGATACTTTGGAGCCCAGGAGGTGTCATAGATTTTTTTAATTTCATGCACTATAAATAATAATTAGTGCCCTTGAGTTTTGATAACTTTTTGTGCCGTTAGTCTCAGCATGTTTGCTCCCCATGCTTATTATTGATTGGTTCACAGACTCAGGTATGTGCATATCCTTTGGTTTTGGCTGTTATGTGCCTCAGGGTCGGGAGCCTCGTAAAGGTCGTCTTCGTCGTCCTTCTCAAACTTCAGGCTAACTCCAAAGGCATTTGATGCTCTCTATCAGAAAGCTGGAGGTAAAATAAACAGTATGATGTGAAAATCAAGAAAACAAATGAGTAATCTGATTAAATCAGTGTGTGGTCCCTGGAGATGGGAGAGTTTTCGATGAAAACAGTTCATTATTGTCGTCCGACTCGATCACACAAACCACCAAGAGAAGAGATATTCTTCCTTTTAAAATAGAAATGTTTGAACTCACTTTTTAGTATTCACTCTGTAAGCTGCGTCTGCAGTGGCTCAACATTTTGACCTCAATTTCACATATTCCCCAGCGAACGTTTAGAGCGCACACACACAAATACACACAGGCCTTCCTCGCCCCCGGTGCAATGCAAGATTACAGAGGTTTACATCCCCATCCTCCACCATCAAAACCCTTTTACAAGTTAATACCTCAGGTGCACACAAGCTTCAACACACATGCACAAACACACACAACTGGCAGGTCAGCATTTGCACACAAATTGCCTGGTCGATTTGTGTGGTTTGGTGAAGCCCAGGAGGATTCCGGTCGGCCGAGGTTTCATTTGGAGGAACGGCGACATGTTTGCAGGGAGAGAAAGTCGCAACGGGGAAATCTCTTCTGCCTCCCGATCATGTGAAGAACACACTTGAGAGAGTCTCAGGTTGTCCTCTTCAATCCCCGTCGTTCTCACCTTCTGTCGCGGTTCTGTCGCTGTAGAGAGGAAGTAGAGGAAGGTAGAGGCGTGCAGCGTCGAGCAGGTCGATCAATACTTCAGTATTCATTGTTTTCAGTTTCCTGCAGTAATATTCAGTATTTATTATTACAAGCAAGGAGGAGTGAACATGAGCTTATGTGGACTGAAAGGTAACTCAGTGATTGGTCGGTTTGGTGATGTCATCCTGCAGGTTTGGGTCCGACAGCATTTTATCTAATATGAATCGGGGAGGAAAGTATCTTATCAAAGCCGAATCTTGTCAAATCTCTTCGGGAATCTCATTAAGTATTTACAATTTTTAAGTAAAAGACTGTTTAAAAAATGATCAAGTTAGAGAAGGAGGGGCCAGAAAAGCCCGCCAGTCACCCAGGGGCCCCAAAACTGCCAGATTTCCGAACTGAAATTCTTATTTAAAATTCATATTTCTTATGTTAGTCCTCCCTCCATCTCAGTATCCCCTCCCTTTATCTCTGTTCCCTCCTCCCTTTCCTCTTTTTCATTTCCTCCTCACTCCATCTGTTTCTATCTTTCTTCGCCGACTTGCCCCCCCCCCCCTCCCTTCCCCCCTCCATTTCCTCCGCCCCTCGGATGCTAATTGGCTTCTGATGCATTTTTAATGTCCAGCCACTGAGCCCGCGGCCTGCCTGCCAATGTGTGTGTGGCAGATAAATTGAATTTGTGAATCGCTTGTGTCACTGTTTGTACAATGTCAAATGTGCAATAATCATGTTTTTGTGTTTGTATTTGTACCGCTGTGTGAGCACGCAGGTGGATGTGCGTCTGTGCGGCTGTTTGCATGTTTTCATGCGTAATTTTGTCACAGGAAGTCAATTTGTACTCTTCCTTTCTTGCGTCGTTCCACGCTCCCGGAGGACGCCTTAATGGCAAACCGAGCGAGCTGGCTAACAGGAAGTGAGACAGGAGAGTTTCTTGTCCACAGTTGATATTTTTGTGGCGAGCAGCTTTTCCCCAAACTGTTTGATTTTAGCTTGAGCTTCATTAAAATCAACTCGCAGCGTTCCTGTTGCTGCCAGCAAACTGGGTCACTCGTGTGTGTGTGTGTGTGTGTGTGTTTGTGTGTGTGTGTGTGTGTGTGTGTTTTCATACCAAATTGTCCTTAAAGGGGGAGAAACATGAAGTAAATCCTCCATAGTCAGAATCAGTCTCTAAAAATTACAATGTTTGTGTGACAGTGCACAAAATGACAAGAAGAAGCGAAGTCAGCTGATGTCGTCGAGGTCCGTGTGGATGGACGGGTCCGAAAAATGTTCAACTTTAAAGGAGCTATATGTGAGTTTTCCTATTGCTACATCGTTAACGTTAGCATTAGAATAAAATATTCAACTTTACAGCAGAAATAAACATGTTTACAGCCTGGTACAAAAACAGTTTTGGTCTCTACAGCTGATTTCCTCCTTCATGACACCTGTTTATATAACTCACCTGTTTACATTTTATTAAGGACTAAAGTTATGGAGGATTGTGGGTGTGGCCTCTTTGAGTTAAAGGTGGGTGAGCATATGCTCTCCACAAAGTCTCAGCTCTACACATGTCCCACCTCTTCGTGAGAGTGAGGGGCGGAGTCTGGCACTGCCAAGATGGCGACGGTGGAGCAGCTCGCTGTGAGCTTCAACACCGCTCTTCAGAAACCCGTGGGTGATGTCATGAAGGCTACGTCCATCTTCATTTACTGTCTCATTCCTCTCTGCCTGAATTCAAAGTGTGGTCATGGATGTGGATGCACATGGCAGTTGCTAGGTAATAAGGTTAAGATTCATATTTCTGCTACCAATCAAATAAAAGTAAAGGCATGGCCATTGGCCAATCGTCACTGTTTGTTTAGAGACACAGGATTGGACATAATCAGGAAGAAAACAGAATATAGGTAGAAGGAAAGTACATTCATGTCCCAGGCAAGAATAATAACTTTTATATCAACTATTGAATTTATTAATGATGATTAAAAGGCTGCTCACTGGATAATGGTTCTGATGATTATGCTGTACAGGTTTTTGTTTCCCAGGAAATTAAACAGAGAAAAGCAATTTTTAATATTAAACACAAGAGTTGTTCAAGTGTAAAAAATATGTAAGAGCAACACAATAAAGCCTCAATGTAAGATTTCTCACACACACACACACACACACACACACACACACACACACACACACACACACACACATTAATATCATAAAAATCAGTGTGAGAAATATTCAAGAATAATTAATGGGAGCATCTTCCTGCCTCATTCATCTTCCCTCTGTCACATACACAGTTTGCAAGACTAATTAATTTCCTTCTTTTTGGAACTGTACGTACAAACCGCCCTGCTTTCAAAAGGTTTTATACATCTGATGCCACACACACACACACACACACACACACACACACACACACACACACACACACACACACACACACACACACACACACACACACACACACAGTTCATTAACCAGCTGCAGATCCTCCCACATATTCAAGCTTACACTTACAGGATATATGCAGAAAAATTTACAGCAACTTTTCAGCCCTAGAAAAATAAAGAAATAAAGTAAAATAAATAAATTACAGGCTCGTTAAAGAAAGAAATGGATGAAGTTCAGAAGGAAACTGTTGTGTGTGAATATGAATCTGACTTCTGCTGGTCACACACAACCGAACTGCACACTCAGAACAAAACAGGTGTCTGGAGTGTGTGTGTGTGTGTGTGTGTGTGTGTGTGTGTGTGTGTGTGTGTGTGTGTGTGTGTCTGTGTGTGTGTGTGTGTAATGATTGGTGCGAGTGGAACAAGAAAAGAGATAGACAGGTACATTGCACAGTTAATTACAGTATTAATAGTAAAATGGTTTTAGTTTCCTACATTGTGTGTGTGTGTGTGTGTGTGTGCGAGAGAGAGAGAGAGACACTTTTGTTACCTGGAGGCCTTTCAGAAATAGTTTTACCATTTGTTTTTTCACGACTACCATTTTTAATCCTTTCTCTATACACATGGGTGTGTTTGTATTTAAATATGTGTGTGTGTGTGTGTGTGTGTGTGTGTGTGTGTGTGTCTAAGTGTGCGTGTGTGTGTCTAAGTGTGCGTGTAATGAGATCAGGGATTTCTGAGATAACCGTGCTGATCGAGCAGGTTTTTATATTTCAGGTATAAGGTAACGTTCCCTGATTTCACACATGGCTTCGCTTGATGTGAAGCAGCAGGCAGAGATGAGACGGCTCATACACACACACACACACACACACACACACACACACACACACATCTGCACTTCTGTACTTGTGAGGACCCTCACTGACACAATGCATTCGCTAGCCATTAATGCTAACCTTTAGCTAAAACTAAGTCTTAACAGACCTCAGTCCGACAAAATGTCCTCAATCTCCAAAATATTCAACCTGTATAAAAATATCCCCATTGTACAAAAAAATACTCTCATGTTCCATAAACTGTCTCACATTTAACAACTTTCCACACTACAAACAAATGTTACACAAATCTACTATTGTCTACGTGTTCCAGGAAAAACGCCCTAATTTCCCAATTCTCCTCAATTTCCTTCCTTTTTTAAAAAATGTCCACGTTTAATAAAACCTCTTACATCTTTAAAATATTTGCACCATCATGAATTTTTCTTTCAAAAATCTTCCCACTTTTAAACAGTCACTGTCTATAACTGACTAAATCTTACCTCCCAACTGTCCTCAGTGCTCTTACTCTGTAGAAATGTCTTAATTATCAAAACATGTTCTCACCTTTTAAAATTCTCATTCTCCAAAATGCTTCTTACCAATAAAAACATCCACACTTTATAGAAATGTTTTTTCACTTTCCAAAACGTTCTCATTTTTCACAAATGACTTTCAATTAGAAAAGAAAATGTCCCTGATTTCCAAAACCCTCCACACTTTCTCTTAAATTCAATTTTCAAGAAGTGTCTTCACTTTCTAAAAAAATGTCCCCAACTATTTAAAAATATTTTCACTTTCCAAAATGTCCTTGCTTTTGAAAAAAGTCCTCCCTCTCATAAAGTAGGGAGACCTTAAAATAACAGAACCACACCAGTGTTTCTTTATGCTGGAAACATTAACTAAAAGTGGGATCTTACATTACTGTGGCTGTTCTTTTAGCCATTAGTTTTATTTGATGTCACTATTAAAAGGCAAGACAATTTAAAGGATCAGTTCACACCAACTGTAAAAAAAAAAACTATTTTCTCACCTTGGCATCTATAACATATAATACTTGAAATTGTATTAAAGCAGCTTTGTGTGAAGTATCTTGGGTAATGTTGTGAAAAAGTGGAGCCAAGCTGACAGAAAAAATGAAGCTCCGATGAAGAAATGAATAAATAATAGAAATTCTAAACTCAAAAAGGTTCCAGGAAGACAGCGAGCATGGTCAAAGTTCAAAGACTTCTCCTGAATAATCTATGAGCCTTTCTTTTATTCACATGAAACCTACTGTGCTGTAATATGCTGAGCGAGATTTGGGCCTGAACATTCGTCCAGGGAGACGGGTTAATTCCCCACAGAGCGGCGCCAAGGTTGAAAGTCCAGTGCCAATAAAAAGAAACATTTTTAAAAAGTATGCTGCATCCTACATCATTATGACACAGGTGGTGGTTACAGTCTCTGGAAGATTTAATGATTTCACAGGGTACTGTGGGATTTGGATACAGACTCAGAATTTGCTTGAGCTCATCAATTATGAATGGCCTGAAGGGAAGAGCTCGGCAGACGAAAAATATAATCTTTTGACATCACATCTTTTCAGCGTTTCACCATTTATTGACTCAAAAACATTAGATTCAAAGCGTGACGCTACTTTTCATGAAGGTCGTATGAACAGAAACCACAACCTGAAACCGGGCAGAGTGAGAAATCCCAAAAGCTTTGATCAAACAGGTTCAATAAAATCCCAAAAGCTTCAAACAAGCTCAATAAAATCTTTGCATTATTGAAGATCTTTGAAGCTCGTCAGCCTGAAAAAAAAGAGAAAATTCAATTTGTTCCCGTTCTTCATTTTTAAAACTTTCTCCACTGCAAGAGCTCGGCAAAATATAACCATCGCTACATGTTGTGCGTCTATTTCCACTGTTCTGCACCAGTGTCGGGAACTAAGTTTGTGCAAAAGAATCTGGGCGTGGCTTCGAAGGTGATACTAAGTACGAGTTTCAGGTATTTTTAGGGGTTGGTGGCTGCGATGGAGTTCGATATCAGTCAAACGTTTCAATAAGGAGAAAAAAACACAGCAACAATGATACACCATTTTACGACTATTTTACAGTATTTTAAAGTAGGACAACACCCACAACAAACTCGTCAACGTGCTAACATTTAGCATGAAACACAAAGTAGAGCTGAGGCTGAAGATCACCAAAGTTATTAGGCTTTGCCCTCTGGGACCATGAATGTCTGAACCAAATTTCATGGTTCAATCCATCCGACAAGTGCTTTAGACATTTCACTCACAATCACAAATGTTGCCTTCAGTCTCAAGGTACCAATAGAGTAAAAGTCCAGGGATCACAAAAGTCATGAGGAGTCATCCTCTGGGGACCAAGAATGTCATGAATTTCATAGCAATCGATCCAACAAATTGTTGAGATATTTTTGTCTGGACTAAAGCAGCGGATTGGTCGACCAACTATTATTTCCAACTATAAAATGGAAATGGAGGGAAGTTGTCACTTTTATCTAGCTCATATACAAGACTACGACATGAAAAATACATTTTTCATTTCATGGGGCCTCTAAATGTCTGAACATCATGCCTCACTTGTTCTGTTGTTGTGTATTTAATAACTAGAACAGCGTCCCCAAGGAGAACAGAGGTCCTGAGTTCAGCGGGAACAACACAGCCTGTCTCTTTACATTATCCCAGAGTCGTGAGGTTTCACCAGGCCACGGCCTCAGCTCCGTCTGGAACGTCCCCCTGCTTTCCTCAGCTAATATTCTGCCTTGACAAGCTTCTGTCTCACAAGCATGGCCTGTGGAAATGTGCTGCCCTTTGACTCTAAGGACATCATCGCTGAGACATAAACAGGTTAAAAAGAGAGAGAGTTTCAAATTTGATAAATAAAATTCTATGCTGTTAACCTACAAGCTCTGTTTCCCCTCTGACTACAGCGTTGTCGATGGATGTGATTGGGTGCAGTTTCCTGCAATTACAACAACATAACGTAGGAACTTTAGCCTACGACACTGCAGCTATGTGAGAAATGGAACCCCCAGAGACCAGCAAAGAGGTATTAAGTCGCCCTTTAAAACAGTTATGATTGATATTTTTATGATAATGCAAAAACAATGTGGCAATGTGAAAGAACAGGCTCATAGTGATGATTATTATAAGTTAAATCTACAGCTCCCCTCACCTTTACTATGATTAGGTAGTGCTGTTGCTATGGGAGCTAATAGGGATCTATATAAGCAAACAACCAAACACACAAAGGAATTGACAGTTCAATATAATCATGCACTGCGTTAGTAAATTTTACTGAAAAGTCCAACCAATTAAAGGAGCTATTTGTAAGTTTTGCTAATGGTTCATAGCCAGTGTTAGCATTAACAGCTACTTACCAGTCTTGCAAAAAGATTCAGTCAACCTTTATAGGACAAGAGGTTGAAATACGCCCTGCGAGCAGCTAGACGGACGATACAACAGTGACTCAGTATCGGACAGTGACAAGACAAGCTGGCTTTACTGAAGCTAGCTGGTTAGCATGTTAACTTCAGTAGAAAGTGATAGAAATAGACAGAGCTCTTGGCAAGTAAAAGAATTAAGTTTGATGCTGAACTCGCAAAGTTTCTTCTAGACTGAAGATTGAACCCTCGCCGTGTTGCGTCCTTCCCAAGTATCTGGTTTCAACAGGTAATACATCACTTTAAGGGAGTTACACCATGTCAGCAGACCTTTAAAGTTTTCCCCGAGTCAGCAGGAACACCTGTAGTTTTCAAGGACACCTCAGAAGGTCGGATGCTCACCAGGACCTTGTTTCCTCTGATTATTATCAGGTACAAACGTACTTTATCATAACTGTTCTTTTTAGTGTGGAGTGTCTTGAGTTGAATAAAGCAACAGAATAAAGAAACTTTTAATGATTCTTGCAGTTACTTGACAGACCAGATAATATTGGGACAGGAAATGTGTCTCACCCACTTGAAGTAGCTCTAAATACTCGCTAATCAAAACAACTCAGCAGACACATACACACACAATGTTGTCTCTCCCAACATCTCAAAGTAATTTAGAGAAAGAATCAGCAGTAGCTGCAGGGAGATAAAGGCAGGATGAAAGGAGAATGTTAATGATCTCATGATCTGCGGGACGTCTGCAGATCGACTGTAACTGTGAACCAAACTTCAGATGGATAAAACAAATTAAACTCTACAGTAAAATGTGACCAGACTCAACCTTTTTATTAAACCTGTTGAATCAAATATAACAGATAAAGCAGTCTTTTGTATTTGGTCTCAGATTGAACGCAAGGCAATTTAGTGGCATTGTGATTGTATTAACTTTGTATTCAGACCTCATCACCCACATCTCCAGTGTGTTCAGTGATCCAAATAGTTCTGGTGTTTTTCCCAGTTCAGGAAACTAGAAAGTCATGAGTGGATGCGAGCAGATGCAAAGTCGCTCAAGGCGGCACAATTTGAAGTGAAGATGTATGTTTTGCTTTTTAAGATGTTGAGTGGAATATGTGTCAACTGATGAATGTAGTAAATGTGATGTAATTTGCAGTTTTCTTGATTAATTGGACAGAAATCAAACGGTGCTGACGTTTTGACAACCCCCCACCCTCCACCCTCCACCCCCCACCTCCCGCCTGAAGCTAAAAAGTTCACAAAGCAAAGCTTCCTCGTCTTGCTGTTAAACTGTATTTGAATAACTGATGCCACTGTAAGCATTAAGCTTCTGGTTACTTTGTATTTCCAGCCTGGTGCCTTCATGGTTTACAGAACCCAGCGTGCAGCGCAGCAGGGGGACTGCTGCTTCTGGAGTTTGGTGTTTGGTGTTAAGAACATTTCTGATGCTTTGCTTTTAATATTTGATCGTTTCAGTCTGAATAATGGATCAGTTCACCCCCGTTTAAACAACATATTTTATCACTGACATCATGGAGTATCTATCCATGCAGAAGGTTCAGGTTTTATATATCTGTCTAGATCACTACTGCTGTCCTCATGCAGGCAATTAGCATAAAGAGTGTAAATAGATGGAAACAACTAGCCTGGATCTGTTCAAGCTACTTGTTTGTGTCCTGGTTCTGCTAGATCTCAAGTAAAACTAGCAGCTAATTAGCTTATCCTAGCATAGAAAATGGAAGTAGAGGGAAATTGACTCTGGACAGAGATGTAGCTGTCTGCTAGTGCTTCCAGTCTTCATGCTAAACTAAGCTAATGTCATTTAAGATGCAGTTTAAACTTCTCTTCTTTTGCTCTGCCGTCTGACCTCAGGTTGTTTTTGCCTTTAGACGAGATTTACGTCGGACAAAAGTTTGTATTAAGTCGAGAATGAAGCACAAACAAACTCAAGGATTCTTTCATTAAAACTGTGTTGAATCAGCCTCGCTGTCCTGAAGAAGACTGAGAGACGATGTGAGTCGGTTTTCTTTCAGCTGTTGAGAATGATTTGGTTTTGATTTTCTTATCACTGAACCCACTGAAGGTCATTCATGCCTTAGGTCCCTCTAAGCCTGTCCCATACCAAATCCCCTCTCAGGCCTCCAGGTCATGCTGGGACGGCCACCGGAGGAAAGAAAGCCAGAGTTACACCGTTTCTACACCAAAATGAACAGGTATGAGCTGGAGCTGATACATTTTACCGGGGAGTATATGCAGATTGGATCCTTTCATGTTAGCAGATGTTAGGGAGTTTTTTTGCCCTGTGTCGTCTGCTTCTGGCTTTCACCTCTACCATGAAAAACGAAGCATGTGGTCTTGGAGCTGAGAGCCACAGGTAGATTAGGGAAGTGAGACAGTATTCAGAGACGGACTAAAACACGTTGTTTTCGCTCTTTTCGTGGGATTTTAACAACGAGACAAACACAGAGTCCATCAGTCTTATCCTTTAATGGACGGCCGCACCTGAAAATCAGCTGAGAGCGCAGGTGTGAGCCCCCAGTGGAAACAAAACTGTCGTCTGTCTGGACTAATGAACCTCACCGCCGCCGTGAAAGCAGCATTAAAATGTTTTGCATGAACCACGGAACGGGAAAATGTTGCAGCTCACAACCTGGTTATAAACTTTAAGCATTAATGCGTGTGTGTGTGTGTGTGTGTGTGTGTGTGTGTGTGTAGGGGGAGATAATGTGCCAAATGAGGAGGAAAGAATGAAAATGTGCTGTTAATAATTCATGTGGAAATACCAGGAAAAAGGGAGTGTGTGTGTGTCTGCTGCCTCCTGCCTGAGTGTGTTTGGCAAATACTGAATTTTTCATCACTGTTAGCAAATAATTGCGTTGTTGTTGTTGTTGTTGTGTGTTTTGCTGTAAACAACCCGCTGCAGCCCGGAGCTGGGCGACGCCCTGCTCTCACCTGCAGAGTGAACTCTTCACACTGCAGATAAAAACCCTAAACAAAAAAAAAACAACTTTACACTGATCTGATGTTTTGTGAAGAGCCGAACATTTACATGAATTTATGTGATAAAATCTGGCGTGCAGCTAAATCTGACTTTCTAATATGTAAATCTCACCGCGCTCGCTCAAGGGAGAATTTCTTTGGCGACTCCTTTAGTGGCTCATTCGCTGAGACGCCTCATTTCAGTCAGAACGACGTCTCAAACTGGAACTGAAACGCGCTGGAGAAAAGCCAGAGACGTGTGTGTGTTTTCTTTGTTTGCATATGTTTGTGTTTCATCGTCACAGCTGCCAGTTCATATTGGTTTTGAATATCCTTCATTAAGGTCATGTAGATAATGAGAATGGACCATTTGAATGAGTATTGGTAATATTATATTAGGCGACATACTGAGATTCAGAAAACAACGACGACATTTTTCATCTTGGAAAACTTCCTAAATGTCTGTTTGCTGCCTGTTAAGAAAGCTGTGACCCGCGGAGGCCGACGGGCCGGCTGTGAGGTTTCTAATTGGCCGGGAGAACGCGCGTGTCCGGTCATTGTCTTCGTCTTGGCCTTTGAAGGTGTGAAGATTGCTTCTTCCGCTGGGAGGTAATTAGTTCCACAATAAGACCAGAAGGTCAGCATGTATATTATATGAGAAATCAACCAAACACTGATAATGATGTGTGAGTCTGTGAGATTAACTGAGCAGAAGAGTTTAGCTTCCCGCTGTGACATAAGGTCACCTTATTAAGGATTAACTGCAACTGCTCCTGTGACACTTGTGTTTAATACATCACAGTTAAATTCATTAGTGATGTAATCCTTGAGTTTAAATTTATTAGCAGTCTTGCAAATTGGGGGGAGCTCTGTGGGACACCCCTGCTTCCCACATAGGAAGTAAAGTCCCATAGACAAGTAAGAAGTAACTCACCTTTGGAGTACTTCTACAACAAACGTCCAGACAAGATGAATATGTGATGTCTTCTTTGATAACAGGTGAAATTCTTAATTCTGTGAACAGAGAAACCTTTGATGGAAAGGTTAATCGTGGCTCCCATGGCGCATTTTGGCAAGAAACATCCAATTACTAACCTTTAAAGCTCCATATTTTCCTCTCCTCCTGTGTTTTATTTGACAAGAAGGTTTTAAGAACCAAAAACCATCTCAAAGTAGTTTTACATCTCCTCAAACGGTGGTTGGAAGCTAAAGATTATAATCTTTAGAAACCAGACAAGAAAAGATACGTCTTAAATCAAACTACTTTTAAATTTGCGTCAATTTTGGATGAATTCAGTAACGTCATCTTCTTCTACACAGAATCAACATCAAAGGTTCCTTGATTTGTCAGAAAAGAAGATGAAATAATTAAAACTGGTAGTCATAACAAAAAGCTATAGGATCGTTACACAATCTGGATTCCTGTGGGCGTCATTCAAACAGGTTTGCGTGTCTGAATGAAGTATTGTTCCTTTCCTCTTCCACCGCTCCCCAGGCACTGTCCCCATACCGACATACAACACTGAGAAGGTGTATCATCCAAGACATTCAGAGCCTTCAAGCAAGCAGCTCAAGCCCACTTATCTGCCCCGAGTGCAGAGCTTTTTGACAGCCTCAGTGACCTCTGCCAGGGAGAAGAGGAAGGCCAAGTCCCACAAGAGCTCCTCCCCCACAGATGTCATGTTGGTTCAGTTTAAGAGTTCCTCAAAAAGCTTCTTTCACCAACTGACTGTGTCTGTAGCTAAAGTCAGTCCTTTAAGTTTCACCTGAACTCACAGTCTGAATGTCCGACAGCAGCACAGGATGTTAAGTCATTCAATTATTCAATGAAAGTTGCTGCTCAAGGGATCAACAGTTAGAATGAAAGCACGAGAAAAGTTTACATGTATTCGTTTCAGGGCCGAGGCGGAACAATGAGTCACATCAGAAGGCGGACAGACTGACGGAGATAAATGTCAGACGGCGAAAAGAGAAATGAGGACGGGGGAGAGGAAAAGATGATTAGTGTTTACAGACAGCTGACAGAACGATGTCCAATGGAAAAATAGAAAAGGGAGGAGAGGGGGAGGAGATGGAGAACAACAGTCAGAGTAACAGAGAGAATCTGAAGTGAGTCGACTGCACTGTATCCTGTTTTGTTTTCTCTCTCTCTCTCTCTCTCTCTCTCTCTCTCTCTCTCGCCGGTTTCATCATGTTCCTGTGGCGGCTGATTGGAAGTCTTTGAACAAAAAAACTCTTGCATCTTGAGTGTGTAGAAAATCAGAATCTAACATTGTAACTTGTTCGTTCAAATTCATGATTCCTACACATCCCCAAGTCCTAAACCCTGACCTTAGTTTAAACCTAGTTCTAACCTTCAGCCTGAGACGTACATAAACACAGATCGAATGCACCTTTTGCAATTCGCTTTGAACAAAAACATTTGCTGAATGAATGTAATCAGTAAGAAGACAAACAGGAGCTCGTACGTAACATTCAATATTTTCAGTTTTTTGTGTTTCAACAAATTAAAAAAACAAAACAAAACAACTGGTGAATATTAAAAAGTAAACTCTGAAAATGGAAAGACTAATTCATTACTGCAGAACGTTTTATGAAGCTGTTTTCTGAAGAGTTTTCTTTCAGAGGCGACAACATGAAAATCAATTTGCAAAGATGTGAACATCACTCAAGAGAAAAAAGTTTGAATTTTGTGGCGTATTAATCGTCTGGTGGAACAAGTTATGGAATGACAATATGATAACAAAGCCATCGAGATGTAAAGGATGATATAAATTTAACAGCTGCATGTGTTAAAACTGTTGCTGTGACTCTGTTGTTAACGTCATAACGTGTTCTCGTATCTTTTACGAGCAGTTTAGTGCATCGGTTCTCAACAGTGGAAGAAATGAAACTTCCACTTTTATCTGAAAATAATGAGCCTCAATAAACAAACAATGAGTTCTCCTGTTTTAATAATGGTGACGCGATAAGCAGCAGTGAGTCACCAGCAAGAGAAAAACACAGAGACACAAAACAGTCACACTCGATTAGCAAGTGTGAAATTAAGATTAATTAATTTGTTAACGTTGATTATGATAAAGTGCTGCGAGCGGCGTCTCTGTGGGTCCGTGGGTTCCTTCCTCACTTTAAACTGCAGATTGCTCGCTGAGAAAGAAATATGTCTGAACTTTTCAACTCGCACACTGAGGGCGGAGAGGAAGGGAGGAATGAGTTAAACATGAAAGACGAGAGGAGAGAAGAGAAGAGATGAGGGCAAGAAAGGAAATAGAGAAAGTGATGAAAGAGTTTGGGGTCGTTTTGAAGGGAACTGAGTGAAAAGAGAGAGAGAGAGAGAGAGAGAGAGAGAGACTGATGTAAACAATTCTTCTATCAGGGATCCATTGATCCCTGTGAGTCAAGTGGAATGAAGAGGTTTTGGACCTAATGTTTTCCCGTCACTAATGCTGACGTTTTTTTTCATTCATCATATTTCTCTTCCTCTTCCTCATTTTCTGTTGGAATATCTGTTTCACTCTCTGCGTTGTATTTCAACAAAAACAAAAAGAGAAGAAAAGAAAATGAGAATATAAATGACTTTTTTCCCCCACTGGAAGGTAAACTGAGCGTTTGATTTGTTGTTATCAGACTGTCTGTGTTGCTTTGCTTGGACTCACTGCTGCAGCTGTTTGAAATGAACTGAATGATGGAGGACCATGAATCTCAGATGCATCACACAGCATGTATATATTACTCCAGCAGCACACACACACACACACACACACACACACACACACACACACACACACACACACAGAGTCCATCATCTTCTATGCTTGTTATTTTGTTTATCAGTGCGTTTCATCTGCCCTCCAGTAAAACATATAAGATGCCAAAACATTTCCCGGTAAACTGTCCTGAGTTAACTCCCCTGAAACTCAATCACTCGGATCTCATTTGTTTTCTAACATTTCTGCCTTCGCTCGCTCCATCTCTCCTCTCCACCCTCACCCAGCGCCATCACTGACAGCCGCTCTATAAGCAGCATGTGCAGTCGTCAGATGAGACCACAGGCCTTTAACAATCATCTCTGAAACACTCGCTGACGTTGACAAGCCATTAAGTTCAGGAAATTGATTTGCAGATTGAAAATCCATTTAAGTTTTAAAAAGCTCAAAATGACCCTTCAAAGTCCAAGTACGGAGGTCACCGCAAGTTTTTATTTAGCGCACACACACGCAGAAAGGCTCGGGTGGTGTGTGTTTGACATGTACTGACATTGAAGCTGCACCCCTCTGCTTCCCAGAATACATTTCACCAGTACAGCACAGCATGTTCATACATTCATACAACAGTTAACAACGAGCCCGCTGAGGTTTCATTAGCTGCTCCATGCTTGGTTTTAACCCAAGCTAACAAACATTAAACTCTAATCAGTCAATGTCGGGGGGGTTTAGTTTGTGGCTGAATGAGGAGCCAGAAACTCTCAGGGTGACTCACATCCGACTGTCCACAAACTTCCAGCGCAGAGGGAAACTTTAAAGTCAAACAGAGGCAAAGATGTGACGGATGAAATCTGGTTTGTTTTTTACTTTTTCCTCTTGGTTCACTCGACTCCACAGCTGAGTGGCGAAGGAAACAAGAGTAAGCTTGGGAACACAATCCTTCTGTGTAGATGTTTTATTTTTGTCAGAGATGTGAGCCACGAGAAAAATGACAACAAAAGAGAGGAGGCTCTGAGCCTCTCTTCTGATTGGCTGACTGTTTTCTGAGTGATCCAATAAAAATAAAGCAGATTTCAGGTAAAAACACTCAGAGAAACCAAATCCTGCAAGGTTTGGATGGTGGGTCCAGGTGGGCGGGGCTTGGTGGCTGCTTCGTTGTGACATCACAAAGTTCCAGAAGTCCTGACGGCTGGTTTTAAGGCTCAGTTTCTGAATACAGGCTGTGTGCATTTCTCTGTGGACTGAGGCTTTGATACTTTCACAGTATTAATATAGAAGCTAGAGCTGATCTATAATCAAAAGACTTTGAGCTGACATTTCTGTGCATCAGTCAGATAATACTAACATTCTTATATAGAATTAATATTAAAACTTGAGAACTGGATGAACTCAGGACACTTGTAGAAACTTTGTCCTGTTGACATTCAGCAGAAATTCGCTGAAGTATTGTTTGTGTGACAAAAGCAGCAGCGTTGAGCCTGAGGAATGATTCGTCTGTGGCTCAGAACCACCTGGTGACACAAAGACTTCCTCCACTTGAGATGCCAAACACAGAAAACAGCGTTTCGCTTCAACAAGTTTCCTTCTTTATGAGAATGTGCGGATGCAGATAATGAGCAGATAAATTAGGGAGCACTCAAGACACAGCGGCTCGGTCTAAATGGAAAGGAAAAGAGTGTTCTTTGAAACTGTATTGCTGAAGTGTGAAGACGCAGAGTGGAACTCAAGAGTCAGTTAAACAAAAGTTTTATTTTCTTTCATTAAAACCACTGAAATGAAAAATGAAAATACTCTCACTTCATTGGCTGTGAATAAATGCACAACAAGACAAGGAGTCCTGCTTGGCAATAACAGATGATATAAGAGTGACTGACTGTAATGCTCTATAGAAATCATATACTACTTCTTTTTGACTGTTGATGTCATTTGAATTACATTTTTTTGATAAGATTTCTTGACAAATAAAAGTGAGTTTCAAGGTTTTTATCACTAGCAAACATAAAAGTTTGTCATGCTCACAAGGAAAGTGGGAATGCTGATGTTTAAGGTGCTTCTGAAACCTCCTTTCAGCTGAAGAGAAGTGTTTTTAATTCTTCACACATCTACTCCTGTCACTCCTTCTGCGCAAAACCATGAATCAATGTGAGGAGGAGGAGGAGACATAGGGAGCCCCCACAAGTGACCCGAGCTCCTCCCAAAACATCACAACTTCAAACTGAGGGGATCTCACCGAACTCATGAATAACCATCAGCGTTTCTAATGCAGCATGAAGCGAGGTGTGAAAACCTAATGTCCTGTCATTGGTTATTTTAAATGTGTGTGTGTGTGTGTGTGTGTGTGTGTGTGTGTAGAGCCGTCCCAGTCGGTGTGGCTGATTTTTATGTGTCGTGGCTCTGCTTCATGTTTTGTTTTGTCTGCCCATGTGTAATTATGGTGATTGGCTGCAGTGACAGATTTTCAATGAGTGTCTGTGCATTGTTGGCGATGGAGCGCTCCACCTGTCAGCACATTCAGTGCAGCAGCGCCTGTGAGTAAAGCGGAGTATCCGCTCCGTCCATTACTATTGCAGAGAATATTTCACTCAGTAACTAATATTTAATTTCTCCTTCTCACACACACACACACACACACACACAAACACACACACACACACAGTGACAAATCAGCTATAAACTAAACCCAAAAATCTCATTCAGCAGCTGGTTTGATTTTTTATTTGGCAGCAATATCCCGACACACGGCTCGCTGCACTTAGACAAGGTGAATCCTGAAGGACATTACTTAAGACTAAACACTGCTGATACAATTACTTCAGCACACATGGATCTTTAATATTGTTCAAATACCCAGCCACTTAAAACCCCTGAATTCCTGAGTGAAAACAAAGAAGGTGTGTGTTATAGAAGTTAATATCAAAAAGGTAAAAGACCAACTAAACCACCACAGACACACAAAGACTATGAACATGAAATAATAAACTCTACACTGATGTGAAAACGTTTCTCTACAACATCTAATCCTCCATTGTCTCACTGCTCATGACTGATCATATATGACATTTTATATTGGTAATGAAATGCAAGGGTGCGCTATCAGCTAGCTTACATTATTAGCTAAACTGAAACTTAAGGCAAAAGTTTGAAACTAGCTAACCAATAAAAATAGCATAAATCCGTAGACACTTGACACACTCTAATAGAAACTCTGAAAGTAAGAAAGTAAAGTGCATTAAACAAGCTAATGTAGCTATTGCAACTCACATTTAGCTGCAGTGTCTGGATTCTTCCAGGCATGAATATGGGAAATATATTCCTATATTTACAATTACAGGTAAGTAGGATATATAAATGTTCCAACCCCCCAAACTGTTGTTGAGTTAACCAACACAGATCTCTAACCGCCCACCACCACACATACACATGCTGCCATTTAAAACATGGTATTTTAACGATGTCCAGGTGACACCAGTGACATCAAGAAACTCGTGTAAAAACATTTGCAGAGGTTACATTCCTCTGTCTGCAGCCTGTTTTTAAAACCCAGTTTCTGGCAGCTCGAGCAGATGAACAAAGCCTTCACAGTGAACACTGAGCATTTTTCATTTTCTTCTAATCCTAAACACCCACCACAGAACTGTTGTCCTGCGCCAGCATCCTGTTTCAACTGGATCTCTGTCAAATCAACCCGGAAAAGCATCGACATGCTTGTGCTGCGACTCTAAAAATGCTCTCTTTCTTTCTCTTTTTATCACTGCAAAACCATTTTCTGTCTTGGATCGAGCCTTGATTTTCATTTCGAACTGAATTGAGGTGAAACCAGTGGCAGCCTGGAATCCACAAACATGAGAAATGCTTTGTGGAAATGGTCAGCAAATAACATCATTTGTGGTTCATGAGCTAAAACTGGCAATATTTTCTGAAAGTCAGATTTGATTTGTAGGAAACGATTTCCTCGAGCACTGTTTTTCCAGCGTGGTGAAAAGGTTGAAGTCAGCAAACTGCACAGGAGGGAAAGTGAAGCCTGAATGTGCGTCTGAAAGCTGCAGAGAGAAGAGTGTGTATCATGGTGTTGACAGCACTTACAGAGTAAATGGGTAAAAGCGAGTCCAAGTGACGTCAGTGCCAAATGTCGCCTGGGCCTTGTGGGGGGAGAGAACGTCCCCAACAAAGCGACGGCCAACGAAATCCTCTAATTAAGTAATCAGCCGAACAGCAGGGGGCTGGAGCTGGGGACTGAGTGGGACTTGGCAGATCTCAGAGACACATGAAGCCTCAAACCAACAACACTGGGACGCCGTCTCCTTTTGTTAGAGTGAAAACAGAACACCAGCAGTTCCAGGCGCTTCAACTGAGGATGATGGACTTTAATACTTTGTCAAATTGCAACTTCTCCACGGTTCAAACGCATTAAACAACAAAATACAAGAGAGTCCAGGCCTGACTCATGGTGTAATGTTCAGCGAGCTGAGGACCGATACACAAAACCCTCAAAAGCTCAAACATAAAACCTGCTCACTTCATGAGTCGATAACTGTTGTTCTGACAAAATATTCTGAAGACGTGACACATTGGTTTGTTATTAGATGACTCAATAATGAATGCTGTCAGTTTGTCTCTTCGTTGTATGTGTTTATAAGCTTCTAAGTGTAAGTATAACATGATCTGTAGTCAAGGTTTACACAACAACAGATGATAGAACTAATCATTCAGCCACAAAAACAGAAACAGAAACACATACAAGGCTAAAAGTCTTATGTAAGTTTCAATACATGGATACATCACATCATCCAACATCCAACTCTAATTATATCGCTAATTGCCTTAAATTGACAGTTTCCCTATGGGATTTCTACATTGCTACTGTGAAACTAACAGAACTAGCACCTAGAAGTCACGCTAATTGCTATGCTAGCAGGAGCTATTTAATGATATTTAAACAACATTGTGCAGATGGGATTATTATATAGGACCACTTCCTGAAATCAATAGATCTAAACTAAACTAAGGTGTCGTACAGTATCTAACAATGAAAACAAACTTTTGTTGCACTGATCTTTTACCAAAAAGTTTTATACCTTCTCGACCTGCAGAGAGTTCAGCTTCTGGAAACAGCTGCTCAACTCCACTTGACTCCAGACACATTTTTTGGGGGGGTTTCCGTCGGGCATAGGTTGTGGATACTAGCTGGTTGAAGTTGAATCGGTACTATGTGATGGAAAAACCTTTTGAAAACAAAATACAACCTTCCGTAGCACTTTCACGCTGCTGCACTTGTTTCAAAGAAGTTGCTTCAATAACGACGTCACAAACCGAAGATAACTTCACACTAATGAGACAAACGCTGAACTGTTCACGGTCAAACCTCTACCTGTCCGTATTCGTCAGTATTTCCAACTGGATGAACTAATATAAGCAGCGACCTCCCAGCAACAAGTCTGCAGCAGCCAACAGCCTCTCAAAGAGGAAACAATCTGAAGTTCTTTTTATGGAGAAAAAATTAACATTTCATTAGATTCTCTTGAGAAATGATTGAACATAATTACAGGCAGTCACCAGTAATTAACCGATCAGTGTGATCATTGCCCGTGTAATTTGCATAATTTCCTGCACTTTGCTAAATTGGTTGAAAATGTTGATGTCTACAATCAGCTGCCTCAGCCTCCCACCGCTTCTCAGACAAGATCAGACGCACACTTCTGATGAGGAAGTCGTCGACAGACATCAGCAGGAAACACACACACACACACACACACACACACACACACACACACACGCACACACACACACACACACCCATCTCAAAGACAAAAGATTTGAGCAAGATAGTGAGAGGAAGTTGTTTCCATGGTAACTTGCAAATCAATTAGACTTTCCTGCACAGATGCAGATACAAATTATTCAGCTGTAAATCTTAGAGGCAAAATCAAGACTCATGTTTAAACACATGTTAAATATACTGGTTTTATGTGGACGCTCCTCATCCTTTGGTGGACTTGTCGTCCGGGTCTGTTTTTCCAGGTCTGGGTCTACGCTCGACTCTTATTGCCACAGCTTAATATGATATTAACTTGCTCTACTCTCCACACTGCGGGTCAGTGCTGCTGCAGGCGAGGAAACGTACAGTTACAGTTAAAGAAGAAAAACTAAGCCGATAAAACGTGACAGTGGAGAACTGAACCGTGTCTATTCTCACTCTCCTGACCCTGTTTCAGTGGCAGCTGTTTTTACACGTGTGTCTTCCACCTTCATGTTGGCAGATAGACTTTATTGGCATCGTGAAACACGACTCTCGCTGCACAAACTCCTTCACACCGAGCTGAAAGAAGACGTTGGCTTCAGGTCGGCCCTCTGGGATCTAACATTCCTGATGTTTTGAATGTGTGTGAACGGCACAGGATCTCGACAGAAGGTAAATATATGCCGTACTGTGCCTGCACTTCCCAGCCAATCGGTGGTGTGTGTGTAACTGGAGGGAATTTCACGGTGATGGGAAACAATCAGAGGAGAGGAACAGACTGGATAGATCTCACCAACATGTTTATTAATAAAAGTCCTAATGGATAAGAACCCTGGAGGGAGACGTTCTGCCTTCAAAAGAACTATTCATGAATAATAATGATAAACAGACAAGACATCCAACGTGTGACTGGTTCATTTTAAAAGACAATGAGGACGCAGTGTTTTCTGTTTTAATCTGAATATGGAAATAATGTAAATGTGGAATATTTGCTGTTAAGAAAGTCTTTAATGTCACAGCTGTAAGTTTTCTTTAACCCTGGGAATATATGGAGGAAATGGAACAGGAGAAAAGAAGAAATGCGGCACTTCACCCCCTGTGGCTTCCATATTATTTAGCATAACAAGCAATTATATTTCTAATAAAGTGCCGGCAGCTGAGCTTTATGGCTATTATCGGCACAGCTGGAGAGTGTCCTTGACCAATTAAAGACAGGCTGAAAGAAATGGTTATTACTAACTCAGGATGCTGGAGGAAACCTGGGAGAGATGATCTGTGAGTCTGGGGGCCACATTCAGGAGATTAGCAGACGCTGATTACATCCGGGTTGGAAACGATGGAACCGTCACGTTTGTTTTACCAAGTGAAATTTGTCAAAATGAATAAAGGAGGAATCTTAAGTTTCACACATGCAGATTACAAGACACATGGTTAGAGTTTATTGTTACATTCATGTTTCATGTTATAACAACAAACTTTCCTCATTTTTTTTAACAAATCTTTAATGTTATAATATTTTCTGAAATAATACGTTTTGTGATCTGTTATTATGACAAGAAACGTTTTGTGTAAAGATGGAATATTAATAATGTAATTAGTTTTTTAGTAAGACAAAGAAAATATGTCATTAAAACTAGAAATTAGAGCCAATATTTTATTCATTTATTTATTTTTTTAAGCTTCCGCTCACACACATTATAAATGAAAGCAAAATGCAAATCTACCTGTTCAGTGTGGTTGTGTGTGAAGCGTCATCAGTGCTGTACAACAGTCACATCATTTCTCTCAGGCGCTCGGAGAGTCGTAGCTGCTGACAGTTTGAGAGCACGTCGCTGAGTCGTGTACCTTTGTGTACGACGACTGTCGCTGTCTGAGTCCTTTCTGTTTCATTCTTCACTTTATATATTTATAAAGCAAAACAACCTATATACAGTAACGTATCTTACATCACATCCACAGAACAGGAAGTAAACACTTTTAAAGGATCTCAAGGTCAGCTGGTTCCTGAGCAGAGAAAGAGAGAAAACTATATTACACTCAGATTGATGAAACTGCAGCTGAATCTGAAACTGGATCAGTATTAATCAAGTCCTCCACAGACCTGGATCTGCAATGATCTGTTGTGGTTTATATCCTTTACGGTTGTAGTTCATTATTTCTATCATTCTTTCATTTCTTTTTTTTACTCCTTCTCCACGACTCAGAACAGCACGAGGATCTGGACGCAGATGTATGAAGGGAACTGACCGGTGGAGTCCTGTCAGTACAGACTGCACAGTGTTCACACGCAGCACCGGGGAAAAGCCTCCTGATCTAAACATGTCGGGGATTCCTTCAAGCTTCCAGCTTGTGAATCCGACAGATGAAACTTGTATATTTTCTGCATGAAGGACTCGTGGTGAGCAGCTTAAACTGCGGGAAGACGCCTGTGACAAGATGCGTCGTGTCAGAGATTTAATATCAATTAGTTGTTTGTCACGGCTCGTACTCTCGACTGCGTTTTTCCCATATGTCAGCAGAAAGAAAAAAAAACAGCAGAAAGAGGGTTAGAATATTTTGAAATGATAAACTAGAATTAAATACATAAATGATGCTGTGTTCAGCGTAGAAAATCTATAACCACTAAAGGACAAGCTGCTGCCTTTCTGTCTACTGGTCAAAACTGATGACAGCCATCTTGTTTGAATAAACTTTAATAAACTACCAGAATTGACGACTTTTGTCCCCCAAAGAATCTCAGTGTCTGTCCAGCTTTGCCCGAACCTCAAACCAATCTTCCACCTAAAATTGAATAATCTACATTATGGGAACTTGTTTTTCTAAGGGAAGCTGAGTGTTCGCCATGTGACACACAAACACACACTGTGTTCGGGTCGGTCACTGTTAAACTGATCAGGACACGGTTCACAGAGTGCTGATTGGTGTTTGTAGAGAGCTGGTGAAATGTGCTTTCTGCCCCTATTATGTGGAGACTGACAGAATGTGCATGCTTCTGCATATTTCTGTGTTTATGTGTGTGTGTGTGTGTGTGTGTGTGTGTGTGTGTGTGTGTGTGTGTGTGTGTGTGTGTGTGTGGGGTGACAAATTATTGATGTTTTCTTGGCTGCCCCAGTGTGGGACTGTCTGACAAGTTTCACACAGAGCTGAGCCGGAGGGGACAGTCGTTAGGCCTCAGATCTGACAGACTCACACCAGCAGAAAAACACTTGCCGGAGGAAACTGACGGGACTCTGGTGCGAACAGCAGCAGCAGCATTGGGGGGGGAGGGGGGGGGGGGGGGGGGGCAGCTGTAGTAACGGCAGTAGCAGCAGTAACAGGAGTAACAGGAGTAGTAGTTGTAGTGAGGCAAAGTAAATTCTAAATGATAAATGATAGCAGCTGTTTTTTTGTTTTTTTTGGTGAAGAGGGAAAACAAGGTAGAAAAGGGAAAACAGAAAAAAGAAGACAATGGAAAAATCTAAGAGAAGAGGGAAAAAAGAAAATGAAGGAAAAAAGAAAAAAGAGGAAAAATTATAGGAGCTTTTTGACAACGAGAAAAAATGCTGGATTATTTCTATCTGAGGCGGACATAACTTCACAGTTTGACTTCAGGAATGTTTTCAAGGGTTAATTTGTTTCAGGTTTTATATAAACAGTTTCCTAAATCCTACAACACCTCCTCTCCCCCTTTGTTTTCATGTAACTGCCAGTTTATCTTGTTCATTTTTGAAAACAGGCAAAATCACGTGTTGCCGTAAAAATACCGGCAGTACCCGACGACATAATAGCATTATGGGTAGAATGGATTGGTGTAAATAGTATTTGTTCCAGTTTATACACTGCACAGTGGAAGTGAAGGCGGACTGCAGAGAAGTCGAGGTCATAGAGGTCGGACGTGTCTGTGCTCAGCAGCGTTGGATAGAAGTGGCATCCATCCATGTGCAGCCGCGGGAGACAAGCGTTACATGTTCCAGCGTGGTGATGGATCGCAGGGAACAGATGAGTGACAGCTGAAGGCTAAAACATGGAAAACCAACAAGCAGGGACGGGGTTGTTACTGTGGTCCATCGGTGCTGGGGGAGGTGAGAGCTAGAAATCATCCGTCCTGCTTCTGCCCTCCATTAATTCCAACTGGGACACTGAAAAGTGAATTATCTGAAGTTTCGACCATCCATTCTTTTTATATGACGGCAGCCAAATGAGCAAAAGAGAGATGTAGCGGTGAGAGTGTGTGACCTACATCTCCAAACACCATTAAATAAATCAATATGTAACTGCAACCATTATGGGTCAGTTTGGAGTTCAGCAGAAGCAGCCTGCTGTTCAACACTGCAGCCACAAAAAAACAACTAATTTCTTTGATCTCTCAATCACATTTTTCTAAAATAACAATAACAACTGCAACTGTTTCTAGAAAGACAAGTTTGTTGTTTCTGAAATGACTTTAGCATTTTGAAGCTGCATCTATTGCTTCTTCTTGGTCAAAAAACAATCAATTACATATTGTTTTATCACCCAATAAAGCAACACTCCAGTACTTTAAAGCGTCGCCACCTGTAGAGTTTTCTAGTGAACAAACACAGGTTCTGTTTACCTTCAGTGACACTCATCAAAATGCAATGTGTGTGTCCTTAAAGTGTTGAATGCGTGTTTACTAGCTTGCAGTCGCTTGTAGATCAGTGGAATTGTGGGAAACCATTGTGTGTCCACCTGCACACACACGATAAACAAAACGGGAACCAGAAGAAAAACTGTTTTTACAGCAGCGCCACTGAGCAGAGGTCCAACTCCTCAAGACGTTTCAGCACCACGGACAGCTCCTCACATCTACTGTACTGTACAACTGGATGGGTTCAGTTGAACGCTTTTATTTAACTGTGTTATCATCAAACTTCCTTTGTTCCACCTCCTTGCATGAGCAGGGTTTGGAGTTGTAGCCTGGTAAAAAAAAAAGTCTGAAAATGAGCTACTGTTGTGCCTGATGCTCATTCTGTTCCGTCTGGTCAGGCCATTATCAGGCTGATAACGTGTAGTCTGACCCCAGCATTTAAGCTGTTGTTACCACCTGAATGTAGAATATGTTGAGTATTAATATTTAGCTCTGACTTCGTTACTCCCCACAAATAAACACCAAACTCATCAGAGCAGGGATTAGGGAGTGCCAACAATAATTTCCTGTCTGGGTGAACGTAGGACATTTTGAAATGCTGCAGCAGCTGTGATTAAATAGTACACTGAATATACTCTATATTTCAGTGAGAAGACTCTGAATAGTATCTTATTGCTTTGTTGGTGAAAGGTAATTCAAACATTACCGTCTCTAAAGGTCTTGTAAACAAGTCTGAGACTCTTGATTTACATTATAAAGGAACAAAAAAGCAAGTAATGTATTTTAACTACAGCATATAGCATGTTTCAAGATGATGATAGTTGCTAGTAGATGGCCTTGTGTATGCTGTTTACATTTTTCTGTAAAGTCGAGTAATGATTGATATTTCAGTCACTGAAAAGACACTGGAAAGAAAATTTTGAAAATAGAAAATTAACGAAAAGACTTCTGATAAATAAGGTTGAAAATTTTAAAAGATAATTTTTAGTTTGTTAAAAAGACAAATTTCCAAAATGTAATAATTAAATACATTTTTGGGGCATTTGTTTTTACACAGTAAACCTCGATTTTAAAATGATGTGGTCTTTTTAAGATATTTACTCAAACATGTACATCGCTCTTCTCCAGGCAATGTTCTCATTTCACATCTGCAGACAAAGACCCCCGCCAACGCAGTATGATCTGTTTTACAGACAAGGGATATTCCATATAATCTAAATACAATAAAAAAGTGGTTTACAACGAAAGGCGTCCGTGACCTTGACGTCCAGAGATCAAATTTAACCGGTAAAACTACATATGTGATATCAGGTTCTGGGCTGTGAATAAACTCCCACTGAGCGAGGAGATGTTTCCTGTTTGCCATGGCATTAAACCGAGCATCATAACCAGGTTTCACATTAATAGATTATGAGCTTCACCGTGTTATTGTAACCACTTAGTTTTAATGCTTTGACTCGTAGTGTTTTACATGATTTTTAGGTCTGATTGACTTTTGTCTCTGTCACTGATTTGTTCCCTCGACTCTTTTGTTTGCCAGTTTTTCTGTGTTTGTCCTTTTTTTTTATTCCAGGTATTGACTCAGGTTTTGGTCTTGGCTGTGGCTCAGGCAGCCAACTGATGCTGTTATTTCTGTGCTGTCAACATTCAGTAATTATGAAAGCCATTTGTTTTGAAGTACTGCCAAAGCGCGGACAGTTATTTGGTTTTGTTAGTGTGTTCCTGTATTTCTATCTTTGTGAAGACCAATGGAAACCTTAAGGGGACATATTGAAAGACAGTTTTTTTTTGGAAAGTGATAAATCTGCGGAAAAATAATTTTCACATTTCACATTTTGGGAAGTGAAGACAATTGTAGAAAGTGGGGACGTTATTCATAGGAGAAATTTTGGAAATATTTGGATATATTTATACAATAGAGAAATTTTCTGATAAAGGGGACCACTACCTCTAGTGAACAAAGAAAAAACAAAAAAAATCCAAATACTTTTTTCATTAGTGCACAACTGCTTTTGTAATTTTCTTTAAAATAGGTCAAGAGGGGCATTGAAGCAAAATTCAGTGAGCCTAACAAGGATCGAGCCCACGTCCTCAAAAGGCTGGGGCCCTTCATTCACCCTGCACTGTGGGCTAATATATGTCCTCACAGATCCCGTATGTCTTTGCAAAGCACAGCGGCATTGTACTGCGTGTTATGTAGAAAAATTTGTCCCTGTATATAAGGTGTGTCCTTTTAATGCACACTGCCACCTTAAGTGACATTTCTGTGTATTGTATAACTGTCCTTAACAAATCGAGTCTTTACAATTTCTGTTCACCTTGCAATGGTAAATCTTGAAAAGTGAGGTATGGTTTAGAGATGGTCAAGTTGTCTTCACATGACTGAAATTTTTTCACTCATCACAAGTGATGACAGTTGAATTATCTCTATAAAAACTGAGCAAGCTCCATGTGCTAATGAAGAACAAGAGATGTGTCTAAAAGCTTCGGAAAATGTCCAGTGAATCACTCAATCCAAGGACCTTCTCTCCTGTGCAGGCGGCTTATCACATTCTTTTATATATATATAGTTCTCAAGATTTCTTCTTTCTTTAAACCAGATGTGACATGAACAGAATTGCAGGACAAATCTCTGAAGTCGGGAGCTTACGCTGCAGCTGGAGAACAGTAATAAACCACTCTGAGCACTGGAGTGTTCTTGTGCCAGGAATGTAAATGGGTTTTTTGAAGTCGACATTATTACAGTGTGTAGTACGTTGGCAAAGCATCTAGACCTTTTCTTTACTCAATTTTTACAGATAGACTTCAATACTCTCAACTTTACTCGTACTGATTCAAGCTTGAACTCACATAGAACTTGCTGTATTAGAATATTTTATACATAATTTCATTGTGGAGGGAAAAGTTGCAATGAAGATAAAGAAGGCCGTAGAATTTAATGAAAATAAAAAGTGGAGATCATCCAGAGACATATATATTTCAGTTCTGCCAAAGTTGAGGACTCATTGTCCAACAGACCGTCAACGCAATTGAAAACATATCATGGGGTCATGAAGGTGCTCTAATTGGCCCAATGTCACCTTCTATGGGACTGTTCACTCAGGTGATGCCGGCAGTAGTTGGAAAACTTTCAGTTCCCATAGCAGTTTGTATTTTGATTGAAATATTTCATTGTCTCCATGTCATTTCTTCTTCTTGAAAAACACTTCTTGGTTTCTTAAGTTATGAACTTCATGTAGCCTACATATCCGCATATCATCTAGATTTGTCTTCTGCTTTAGAGGCCAGAAAGATGCGCATCAACCAATACTTTAAAACTCAAAATCCTTGATGCATTTGGAAGACAAGATATTGGTATAAGGAGGTAATACAACACTTGAACCTCCAAGCACTAGATGAACTTTGTAGATGTTTTAACAGGATTTGCTCCTTAAGTTTTGGAGAACGTTCTCGTCTAAGTCTTAGAAACAAAGATTTTAGCTTCCTTGGATAGTAAACTCAATATGGAGAGAGATCCAGATGTAAGGAGATGCCTACTCCTTCTTCTGTTCTTCAGTTTTTAATTTGTCTTCATGAGGAACTTGCGAAGAACAAAAGTGCATCCTCAGATTTGATAATCACTTCTTCTTGAATATATGTGCTTACAGAGCTATCTTCTCTCTGCCACAATAGAAACAAGAAACCAGACATGCTTTTCCACAGACAAAAGATCTGATTAGATTTCTTTTTCATACCCTTTGCCACAACGTAAAGACCAGTTCTCTCAATCCATCGATTCTTTCATTTCTTCTCTCGCCAAGTTGAAGATGCACTCATGGGAAATCATTCTACATTATCGTTATGTACACCTTTTATACGTCTGAGTCAAACCAATCCATCTCTGTAGCCTGTAATTCACTCTCACCAGCTGCCGGGCTGAGTCATTACGGTTTAAAATAAAATTGGAATCCAGTGTTCTGTCGTAAAGGTCAAAGCCATTGATTCTGTCCCCTAATACACACCATTATCCCATCAACTCACGTCAACTGGGAATATATGGACTGAAATAAGCTATTACTATCTGTCTCCCCTGTTTACTCCCAGTGTTTTTTCCGTCAATAACTTGCTCCCTATGTCTTTATTTTCCTCTTCCCTGATGTGCCCGTCTTTCTCTATTTGGTTCTATCGCTCATTAAACTCTGTCCCTGCAATCTTCTGTCTTTCTTTATCTCTTACATCCGTCAATAACCACTGATGTGACAATTACACCCTGGTCAGAGTTTCCAGGCTCATGCTGACATAACGATCAACTGATCCAACATCATTGGGATCCTGATCATGCACATTTGAATAGAAACACCTTTGTTTCAGGTGTGTTATGCTGGTGGTTAAACTTACTACTGTAAAATATCTAAAACATATTAATTGCAGCTACTTGAAATCTACTTATGATACACCCACAAAACAACTCACTCCTCTTTAGCCTGACTTCAGTTCATCGGCGTCCATCGTTCGAGCTTTGACTGGAGCTCTTTTAATGGTCTCATCTCATTGTGTCCTCTTCTTCAGTGGTTTAATGGCAGCGACTGGATATTTCGAAGCACTAACTGTTCATCTTGATGCACCCAACTCCTGATATTCACATAACAGTAGTGCGTGGAAACATTAATAGATTATAATTCACATTTTCTTTTCTTCTCTTTTCACATTTTTTCTGAAAATTTGGTTTTACAACTGTTGATAAAGATTTTTTTTGTGCATGAAAGCTCATACATTTCTAGTTTTAAATATCCTCTGCAGGATATGTCCTATGCAGGATTTGTAATATTTCTTATTACAAATCCTACGTGATGTAATTTCCTGTCTCGCCTGAATGCTCCCTGGCTTAATTCTTCGCTCCGATGGAGATCTGAGTTCCTCTGTGGAGACGAGGACACATTCAGGTTCGATCAGGTGTTTTGTCTGGGTGAAGAAAAAGTGTTGGTGGATGAGTCACCTCGTGTGTGTTTGTGCATATAGGCATGTAAGTGAGTCATCCGGCTGGTTAAAGGCTGATCTGGTGAGTCATTTGCAGGCTCTTTTAGTGTTTATTAAATTGAAGAATGAGTCTGCATTTGTTCTACAGATGTTCATCCTGATGTTGCAAATCAAGCTGCTTCATCAGAAATAATCTGCAGGCATGACGGCTGAATTCCCACTATTTAATTTGCTCTTTTAGCTTTGTAGACTTTTAGAGTGACCTTTAAGTATCTGGATGACGTCTTCCTGAGCACTGAGCGGCCTTACCTCACTCGCAGACTCATCAGTTAAACTGCTAGTGGAACGTGTTTTGCACCGTCAGCCTTCAGAGGCTCCATCAGAGCAGGGAAAGCAACTTGCTGAAGGGCAAAGCAGTTTCTGACTAACTGTGTAGTTGCTCATTCACTTTCCCTGATCATTTTTCCATGAATGTCAATTAATAACTATTTGACATACAAAGGTCCCGAAGTGATGATATTAAACTCTTGACTAATTAATCTTATTCAAATTTAATTCAATCTGGGGACGGGACATCAGCTATCAATGACGTGTTGTACTCACTGCAACATTTCATGGATGACTTACAGATTTCAGAACCTGAGTCGAGGTGAAAAAAAACAAATTGGTGTTGTGGTGGAACTGGGATTAAAGAAGTGGACTATTTTGACCTCTGTCAAAATAAAGGCTAAAAAAAAAAAAGGTTACAAATATACTTTAAAACACGAGTATGTGAAGAAAAACACAATTAAAAGCTGAATTTAGTGGCAGAATAGAAACCAGCTCAACACACTGAAGGGTTTTTACTGCTCTTCTGCTAGCCTATACTGAATACTAATTAACTATTGTTAGCAAATTTAAGTTAAATAGTGTGTAAGTCACATTAATGAGTGAGTTATGACTTTTTTTTTCTACTTATGCTACTGTTACACAACACTTTAGAATTTCACAGATAAACAAGATTATGTATTTAGCGGAACGGATTTAAGATAATAGGGAAATGAAGGGAAAGTCAACGGGCCATTAAGCTGGCATGTATCCTGATACTGGTATATATCTACGATAAGCTCAAATTAGGTGTTGTATAAATCGGTTTCTTTTCTGAAGGATATTTTAAGTTTCCATTCAATTTGAATTTGAACAGCTGATTATTAAATTTCAAGCATGAAAACTAAAATGAACATACATACTTACATATGAAAAGGGGGCATTTAATAATTTAAAGTCAATTCTCTCATTGGTAATAATTATTGGTAATAGATACTAGGGGAGATGAGTGTTATCTCCCTCATGTCAATAGTCTCCTGATGGTAATGACTGCTCTGAGAGCTGATTCCCTTTCTGGGAATGAATGACAAAATTAGAACTCCCTGCTCTCACATTTATAAACTGTGGGGGGGGGGGTTGTATTGTCCTTTACTGCACAGTGAGGCAAACTAATTGTGACTGAACATCAGTCACCTCTAAAGAGAAAACAACGCTGATGATATTTCTGCTGAAGTGCATCACACCTGGAGCTAGCAGATGGGATCCAGTACACATGTTATACGGTTGTTTCTGGACAGTGTGTGTTAAATTGTAAAGAGCTGTTCATTGAAGTCAGAGGTGCTTTACCATGTGTGGTAAAAAGAAGAAAAACACAACAACAAAAAAAGACTAGATACTGAAGAACGGTCCTGCAGCTGTGACCCGGCTTACAGTTGATATTGGAGATGAATGGAAGCTTTTTTACACTGGTAAACACCACATTGTAGTCCCTATTTGACTTCATATTACATACATACACAATATATATCTATACATAATTATAAAACAAACGTTTTTTGGAGGGTTTGGTGTCGAAATAATTTTAAATTGAAGTATAGTTTGCTAAATTTCTTGCAAAAACCCATGGGAAATTGTACTTTATGGAGGATCTCTATGCAATGCAAAATCATTATACATACACCCACCTAGTGCTGAACCAAACTGCGTGATACATTACAAACATAAAGTAGATCATCAATTATAAACAGCAGGGCTCATAATTGCTGTTGGTTTAGTAAAAAGAATTGTCACAGCTGCAGAAGCTCCTACGGGATTTTCATTTTGTGTATAAGAAAATCAAATTATAATGGAACAGAATTTGAGTTTTAAATCCAAAGACATATATGCTGAATCTGTATTCATGTTGCGCTGCAATTGGATAACAAGCTAAACTTGAGCAGTTTGCACAATGCATATCAAGATGGAAAGTTCTCCAACTTCTGGTCGCCATGGAGACCTGCGTACTCATACTTACAGCTAATTAGGATCTGCTGAGAGTGAAATGAGATCTGAACAGCGGACATGCAAATAAACCCCCGAAATGCTCTCACATACGCACACACACATACACGTACACACACACGTACTTCTTTTGCTATATTTATGGGGACCATCACGTAGATAATGCATTCCCTGGACCCTTACCCAAACCTCAACCATTACAACTTAATGCCAAAGTCGTAACTTTCAAACAGCAGTCGGACACCAGAAGTGTGATATATAAGTGAATATAGTAAAACAAGGCCACACACACACAAATATACACACACACACACACACACACACATATACAGTATAAGAAAGAGCCCAGAGGCATATTTGTGCTTGAGAATAGTACATCGGTTGTTGGACACAGGTAAAGGCCAACAGTTTGTGCTTGGTTACAGTCGTTCACATGGTCAATATTTACACAGACTTACACAATGTAGAACATTACAGCCATGTTACAAAGCAGTTTACATTCATGTTTAATAAAGGTTGAGCAGCATCTGTGTCCTCTCGTCACAAACGTCAGCAGAAACACATCAGAACATTATCAGTGATGAACTAAATATTTGTTAAAACCTTTTCCTCAAATAAATGAAAACAAACAAAAAAATCAGACAAGGAGCATTTATAAAGGAGAGGTTCATAAAATGTTTGACGCCATCTTGTTTACTTTCTGTCCTTGAAATTTATCCCAGAGTGCTATAACCCGTGCACAGTTAGTGAATGTTAATTAAAAAATTAGCGTTGCTAGCTTGTGCCACAAACTTGGCCCATGTAACATAAACCATGTTTATTAATTTGTCAATGTGACTAATTTGATTATCACCAATGCTTCAGCACAGGTAAGCATGGTCACACTGTACCTCACTAGTTTGCTAGCTGGTTAGCTTGCTAGTTTGCTGGATTAGCTTCCTTAACTTGTGATCTAATTAGGTTGGTTTGAAGCTGGGTAACCTGCTAGTATAGATAGTAATGAGCTTATTTGCAGGTTAGTAAGCAGATTAGCAAGTTAGTTAGCTTGCACCCCCCCCCTTTCTGTAGAGATCCAAAGTGAAACCAAAGCTTCCAGATGTAAGAAAAGTTGACATTGATGAAATAGTAACCTAACCCATTGACATTTATCATTGGGTTAGCTTGTTGGTTACTACTTGGTTGGTTTGAAGCTAAGTAACTTGCTAGTAGTCACTAAGGAGCCTATTAGCAAGTTAGTGAGGTAGGAAAGTAAGAAAATTGAATCGCTTCATGTGCTTATATATGAAAAGTCTTTTTTTGAAAAATTATTTAATGTTTATTCAACATGTTTTGTTTTTTTTTTGCGACCATTTGCCATAAGTCCTTGACCAATGCAGAGGTTAAACATCATAGTTTGATAAAAGGGTTTAGATGCTCTTAGACAGCAGAGATTACAGCTGAAAAATAAAAATAAAAAAATACGTAAAAAATGAGCTTTGAAATTTTTGATTGTGGATGAAACAAAGTTACAATGACGAGAGCTGCCACGCTGTTAAATTTTCTAGCGATGTGTAGTTTTGTTCACAAAAGTGGAGGCGACGTCATGACTTCTCCTTTCTGTAGTGCAACTCGTTTATTCGCTTTTTTCAAGGTGGTTTGTTGAGTTGCCTCCAAAGAGATGGGAAATCAGGAGAATTTATTTTAGGTGTTCATTGTTCCAGATGTAAAAGAAAGTGCCATTTAATTATGTTGGGTAACTGCAAGTTTGAAACCGGTAATTACTCTAACACCTGAAGTGGCATTACCCTTTGTGATCTTTTCTAGCACAGTTCATCTTTTCTATTCAAACAGGAGAGTTTTATGTCCATCCAAACCTTGAAGCGCTTCAGTGAATTGGACTTTTACTTTCAAGACCTTGTACGCCCCAAAATAACTCCCAATTCCCAACTCTCCTGACAAGAGTGGACAATGACCTGTCCATGCACTGCATTGTGGGATAGCTTTGGGGATTCAGAGCAAAACCAGATGACGTCAAAGTGTCTTTTCTGAACCTTTGACCTGCTTCCATGTGAGTGTAATGCTGTTCAAAACTGAACTGTTAAAACATCCAACTTAAATCCAGGGATTTTAACTCTGTCATTGAACTAAAGCACATTATGGTTTACTTGTAAAATGACTGGCCTTTAACATGGTGATGTTTCAGGTGGATGCAGTCGAGTGCATGTTTAAAATATAAAGTGAGAACAACTGTTCTCAGCTGTTCTGGATCAAAATCCTTCATAGGAAACTGTAGTTTTTGTGGGGAATGTTTGTGACTCTGCACCTAGTCATACCAAAACAAAGCAGAAACTTCTCATAGTTATTTTATGTTTGTCCTTGGAGAGAGAGAGACACCATTTCTAGCTTTTTTGAGGCATGCATTAATAAGGAAAGAGAGCGGAGAGGAGACAGACGAGGAGCTGAAACGAGGACGGAGATAAACAGCTGGTAAGGTTTGGTGGGAGGGAACACGGGGATTGTGGGATTGCAGGTTGGGCGAGGCGGTGACGCAGCTCAGAGAGAGAGAGACAGAGAGGGAGAGGGTACACTGATCGAAGGATTTAAAGATGACAAGACAGGGACACAGGCTAAGTCCAGAAAAATGACGGATTTCCTCTTTCATCCTCAGTTTATTTACCAGTTGAAACTAATTCCCGCTCTACTGCTGGTTCACATTGTGACACTGTGTTTACACTAAATTAATTTGTTGACAAAGCTCCTGCCAGAGAGACACAGAGTTGCAATTACGATATGGCAATTAAATTGTAAACACATAAAAAAAACGACCTTTGGTAATGGCATTTTGAACAATGAATTTCATTTGCAAAGTGAAAAGCTTGCTGCAGGATTTTTTTTTTTCTGTGTATGTATGAAAACTCAATCATCTGAGAGAGAAACGTGGAGCTAATGGAGACAGTTTTCCTTCACATTAGCTGATGGTGGAGTGTTGATACCGTCACTGCCTGGAAATACACCTACAGGGTGGTGAGTTCAATTTAAAAGCCCAGGTGGAGACACACCGAACACACCTTTCGTTTTCTACCAGAAGCTTGCACAGAGCATGATGGGAAATGATGTTGCAGGTAGGGTCGAAGACAAAGTTCAGGTAAATGAATGTGACCTGGAAACGGTAGACATTGTGCATATAATTGTGAATAAATGTTATCAGGGAACCACTTCTTAATAATTAGCTGTTTTAATCAATGGGAACTTAATGACCTGAGACCTGGATGTTCAGAACAATTTGTTGTTACATTAATGAAACTGGGACAAACATTTTTACGGCCCATCAGCGAGGGGGGGAAGACAGTGAACGAAACCGACTCCAGACTGTACTGCATCTCTGGGAATGAGTTTTCGCCCGAGAGCACCAAGGTCGTGGATGTAGTATCACCTCCTGAGCAGAGGCTGAGGAACTCTAACTCCCCGTATCAGCTGTAGCTAATGGCTTTTATAACGGTTAATAAATCATTTCTGATACATTAATAAGAACAACCTTGGGTCGTTATGTCACACTTTCATCCCCTCCCCCGATGTGAATGAGCCAAGACAACAGTGGACTAAGGGGTGGGGGGTGGGCATGCTGACAGTGCAGTGCATTTAGCTCACTGACATCGCCTGCGAAAGCAAATTGAAAAAGTGTGTTGGATACAAGCGCCAGTAGAAATGCAGTCCATCTGGTTCTCAGCCAGGTTTTTCGTGTGTTCCTGCTCTCGGCTGCTCACGGATCTCACCTCCTTCACTGACACACCTGAACCCGTCACCTCCAGTCAGCCTTTTAAAAATATCGGAGGTTTTCTGGTGTCGTACACAGACACGAAGGAATTCACAGCTTTGATTCAACCATCTCAAGAGGAAATCCACTGATGCAACACAGAAGCTGTCGAGTAAAGCTGCATGGAGTCTGATAATTAACCTCAAGTGATGTCACTTGAGTCAGCGTCGGCTGAAGAGTACAAGTTTGAAAATATACAAATAAATTAGCTTACCTCTTACCTCTGCAACCTCCTCAGCTCTGAGAGACTCAAGGCTACATTAGCTGCTATTAGCACCTCAATATCCTATCCAACTGTTGGTGCAGAAGTTGCATTGTGGGTAACGTAGGCATCAGATTCTCACGGGGTAGAAGATTTTCATGCCATTCTCGTGAACGTCATATCTCAATGACGAACTTGAGGGAATTTTGGCAAAAACATTCATTTGGACTCAAGGATGAACTGATTAGAATTTAGTGGTGGAAGGTCAAAAGCTCAAAGATCACTATGACCTCACAACAAACTTTTTTGGCCATAACTCACAAATTCATACACCAATTATGATACAATTTAACTGAAATGTGTTTCAGTGATGAAGTGATGACAGTTCATATCCAAAAGGTCAAAGGTCAACTGTGACATCATAATGATGTATTTGCTCTCCATGTTATGGGAGAGCAAATATAAATCAGTGTAGCGTCTTTTAAGTGCTGATCATGGTGAATAAATTGATCATTTATTGAATCTGCTTCAGCCTTTCCTTCTATCTGATGAGAAATTAAGAGCTGCCTGAAAGGCTTAGTTCAAGCCCTTTGCTCATAAATAATAATACTGACTATTTGAAGTGCAAATTTGAAATGAATATAATTGAAAAACATTGAAATACCTTGAAAAATTAATCTCTTAAATGAGCTTTATTTCAATATGAGCAATTATATGTTAATGATCTCTTCCTATAATCTCTTTTGTGTCTTTTTTTTTGCTGATTAACTTGTGTAATGAATCTTAAAATGTGGCACGAAATGCGAACAGTCATCCCTCCGTGACGAAACACCAGATTAGAACCAGAAGTTTAAAATGACGTCCGGTGTCGTCGCCCCGGCTCAGACGAGCTGATCTGAAGTCAGTGAAGGAGTGTGAAATCTCATCTGCAAGATTTCATTTGGTTCTGCTGTGAGCCTGACTGACAGCTGGGAAAATTACACCTGCCAGAATAATACAAAAAAAAGTGATGAAATAAATCACAAGCCTTTGTTTTTTTTCAAACATTCGTCTGTAGCATATCGTTCCTCTGTTCTTTCACACTAGATTGAAGATCTTTTTCTTTTGCCTCATTATCCCACATTTCTCTCTTTTCCCGCCTCCCACTGAGCCTCTCGTTGCCTTTTCCACCCTGCCTGGTCTTCTTCCTTCGCTCTCCGTCCTTCATCTACTAAAACAAAAAAAAGAAAAACAAAGCAGCTCCCTTTGATCTCAATCAGTTGTATTTTGATCACTTTGTCTTTCTCTCTCTCTCTTCCCTTCATCTCCCTTTCATTCATCATGTCTCACATCTCCCGTTTGTCCACCTCAGTCGTTTTTAATTTACACTCCTACATCCGGCTTTCTTTGGAGGATAATCCACATTAAACACACATTTTCATTATGTAACAGTGTCTGAGATTCACAACGCTTGCATCATGCGTCCTCGTCTTCCTCGGCTCCATCCGAATATGTGATCTTTTTTCATTTCCTGGCCTCTAGTTTTGTTCGCTTTTAAAATCGTGGACAATCAGCTCTGATCCATGCTGCTCCTTAAATCCTCGCAGGACAGTCGCATGTTCAAACCTCTGTACCCCCCCCACCGCCTTTGTAAGCCACTCTGGGTTAAATGTACGAGCTAAATGCTTCACAAGTTGAATGAAGATGGAGTAAAGCCCTATGTTGACAAGATTTGCATCAAAGTCCAAGGTTGTTTAGAATCAGTCTTTATCGTCATCGTCGAGGAAACGAATCGTTTTCCTAAAACAATCGAAGTGAGACGTTCAAAAACAAACCATTTCCCTTTTTTTCGTCCTGTAAGTGCGTGAGTCGTCTGTCTCGATGAGGTCACATCCTCAAAGCGACCTCGCTTTGATTGGTCGCGGAGAACTCGCCATCATTCAGTCGTTAAGCAGCTCTTCTGCTTCTCTTCTCCTGTCATTCTTCTTCTTCTTCTAATCCCTGCTCATCTACGCCTTCTCCTCTATTTTTGGGCTTCCAAAACTCTTTAATCCCCCGTCGGCTTCCTCTCACTCTGTCGTTTCTATTTTTTCTCACATCTTTTATCTCCCCTCTGTTTCTCTCTCTCCATGTTGAATCTCGTTTCTCTTCCTGCGCCTCTTGTCTTCAGGGGAACAAACGATTCCCTGACAATGATTTTCTTTTCGTTCCTGCCTCTGCATCTGTCGTCTCTCCATCATTGTTTTGTCACCTCCCCCTTCCTCTCCTCCGTCGCCCTCTTCCTCCCCCCCCCTCCCTCAGGCTCTCACACGTCGGTGGCGTTCAGGCGCGTGGACACCACATCCTGGGTTTCAAGAACTATCTTCTTCGCCCTCCCTCCGCCTCCTCCCCCGACGGGGTGAATGCTGTCCAGCCGGCCGCCCCTCCCCCTCTCCCCGCCCCTGCGACACTTGAAGACGGCGAGGAAGGCGGCGCGGTAGTTGCGGTTCATCCAGCCGTACAGCAGCGGGTTGGCGAAGGTGGAGCACATGGCGACCACGTGGAAGACGGTGTAGAGCAGGCGGAAGTCGCGCATGTCCAGCACCGTGCTGTCGATGTCGGTGGCCAGCTGGAAGGCGTGGAAGGGCAGCCAGCTGACGGCGAACACCACCACCATGGTCACCAGCATCTTGGTGGTCTTGCGGCGCCGGCGGTGGCGCTCGGAGCCGGCGCTGCTGTTGCCGCTGCTCTCCGCCGGGCTGACGTGGCCGCGCAGTTTGGACCAGATGCGGGCGTAGGCGAAGGAGATGATGGACAGCGGCAGGAAGTACTGCAGGATCAACATGGAGATGCTGTAGACGGTGCCGTCCGTGCTTTTACCGGGCCACTTCTCCGTACAGACCTGGGACACCACAGGGAAGCAGAGGACGGTTCAGTTTGGAAAACTTTACAGAATATGTTTGATTGGATTAAATCAAACGAGATTACTTCGTCTTAATTTGGTTTATATGGGATTAAATTAGATTTCTTCAGGTTTCTTTAAATGAACGCTGATGTTGTTTCTGCAGGATATGCAGCTGATCCAGGATGTGGTCAGTTTGCGGCAGATTCCTCTTTTTGCATTTAGATTAGATCAGATTAGAAGAGAACAACGGACATTTCATTTCCGCAGGAACTGGTCAAACCATCGGGTGATGAAGGTCACATGATATCAGTGAAAGTTTCTGATGAACATCAACTAAATGGACCTTGAGATGAGATAGTTTTGTCGACTAGATCAGAATTATTTGCATTAATTAGTTCAATAAATTTAATAAGTAAATTATTTTCATTTGGATTGATGAGTTTAGTTTGTCTCAGTGTATTTTATATCATTTGTAGATGAAATTAGAATAGTTTAGCTTTTATTTTAGTTTGATTTAGTTTCTTTTACTTTCTTTTTCTTAGTTTTTACATTAGTTGTATTAGATTTGTTTTTTCTTAGATTTTACATACAATCTTAAACTAGAGAACAAATTACATTAGGATATAAGTCTCATTTAGTTTTATAGGATTATTTCATGTTCATTATTCTATTGGATTTATTTATATTTGATTTGGATGACAGTAGATTAGATTGAGTGAGAGATTTCTGTGGAGGAAGTGATTTCTGCAACAGAGGATTAACTGAATAAAAGGACCTGAAGAAGAAAAGGGCAAATTAACCAAATATAATAAACCATTAATTCCAACAGCATTCTCAATAAGAAAATGCAACAAGGAAATGTGAAAAAAAGTATGACGTGAGCAGCGCTTAGGAGGAAATGAAAGCAGAATGTGCAAAAATGTGAGTGAAATATGCAACAAATGAGTAAAATAAGACAATGGTGTTGAAATATTTACCAGCGGTAAAAGGAGGGAGGAGAAAGAAGTTTAAGGAAAGACGAGCGAGGCGAGGATACATGGGGGTGAAGAAAGAGAGGAAGACTAGGGGAGGAAGAGGAAGTGAGTGATGAAAGGAGTGAGTGGAGAAAGGGATGGAAGGAGAGAAAGAAAGATGAAAGAGATGAAGAGGAGGGAAAGTGAGGCAGCGGGGAGCGAGATGAAGATCAAAGGGATGGATGAGGACGGAGGCGAGGGGACTGACGTTCACAAGTGTTTGATTCTGGGACATGGTGCTACAAGTGTGTGCGTGTGTGTGTGTGTGCGTGTGTGTGTGTGTGTGTGTGTGTGTGTGTGTGTGTGTGTGTGTGTGTGTGTGTGTGTGTGTGTGTGTGTGTGTGTGTGTGTGTGTGTGTACCTGTATGGAGTGTCCAGGCTCCAGAGTGAAGGAACCGTACTCTCTGAAGATGGCCAGGGGGCTGGCCAGCACGGCGCTCAGCACCCAGGTCAACGCGATCACCCCAAAACACACGTCCTTACGCATCCTGGTCTCCAGGTGGTACACGATGCACCTGCAACACACACACACACACACACACACACACACACACACACACACACACACACCACATCGCTGTTACACAACGCTCATAGTCCAGCAGGGCAAACATGAACTGATGAACTGCACCGGTCTGCAGTGGTGGGAAACATTCAATCCATGACTAACAGGTGCTTTTTTTCCTGGATTGAAGCTCCAACAAATGAATGTGTTGAACCTGTAGGTGTGTGTGTTTTTTCTGGATGTATCATCCAGAGGAGAGGGAGGTGGAGGTGTGGGTGCTGATGATGTCACAGCTCAGGCTCAGTGAGCTCCACAGAGAGGGAGGCCACACAGGACTTAAGGTCGTTTAAATATTTTTCTGTAAATTGACGTCAAAAGAAAAGCGACGAAACAAGAAACTGCTCACATTACCTAGATTTTATTGTCAGGTCCAACTGGGAACCAGCTCTTCTTCCTCAATAACAAGTCGGTGCAAGTTGAGCTTCTGCACAAAGAGCCTTATGAAGTCGCTGCTGTACAGGTGTGTATCGAGACAACATGCAGCATTTTATAGACAAACCCTCAACGTAGCAACGTCATCATCATCATCCTCATCCCCCTCCTCATGAGGTGACCCACAGCATCTTTCTGAGAGGTCTGGGAAAGTCAGGAAGACTCATTACACTCATGTTAGGACAGACCAGAACCACTTCCGGACACCCTGCAAGACAGACGGCAACTGGGGAAGAAGACCAGGAGGGTTTCCCATCAGCCATCCAGCCCATTCACAGACTTCCCCTTGAACCAAGTCTGAAACAAACTCCACTCTGTGCAAGGTTACAAGGACTGTTTCCCCACTATCTGAATCATTCACTTGAATTTTCTTCTTGTTAAAGGAGAGACCAGACCCATTAAAGTGAAAGCTGCTTAAGCCCCACTTTCCTCGGAGCTGGAGTTTTCTGAGGACAGCAGGTTGTTACAGGTCGAATCCACCAATCCTGACACAAAGCCTGCATCCATCTCAAAACCTCTCAGCAAAATCATTTTTGTGTTTCAAAACAAACTGCACTCTGCCACTTTACTGGGACTTTTAACCTGATGCTTCTATACAAAGCAAGGGAACAAAGAAGTTTTCAGTTGAAAGGTTACACAGCTTGTCAAAAGTAAAACACCAGCTATTAAAATGACAGTTGAGCTTGCTCATAAACTCAACCCAGGTTTGACGATTAGTTTTCTGAAAGGCTTCAGCTCACAGCTTCTTTTACTCTGCCATAGTCTTTACCCTCCAATGGGCTTAAAGCAGAACACGCTTCATGAGCTTTACCAGTATAAAAAGAAAAAGCACGGAGACATCAGAGTGCACTCAGTGTTCGGCCAATTACATGTATCTGCCTCAGGTCGAGCTCTTTCTCATTTGATTTTGGCAATAACCTTAAATTTGTTCGTCAGATTTGGAATAAAATTCACTGGAGCCCACACTTTCCCTACTTCAGACAAGCCTCCCTCCTTAATCAGGTGCAATTTGTACTGTTCCCAGTTTGGTTTTTTCATTTTCCCCAATCAACAGAACCAGGCTGAATCCCTTCACCTTTTTAAAGACTCCAACAGCTTCCAACAAGTTTTCTTCCAAATTGGCTTTAAAGTCTTGTTTCAAACTTGACCTCAATTATCATAATGTTCGGCTGTTTTCAAGAGTGCGCTGATGACACGAAGTGATGGTAAGAAGAGTGAAGAAGCTCCACCACAGAAGCCGTCATCAAAACCTCAGACCTGAAAAAATTTACATATTTACATATGTAGGAAATGTACGACTGGAGGAGCTGGGGATCGAACCACAGATCTTTTCGATTAGTGAACGACCCGCTCTACTTCCTGAGCCACAGCCACCACCGCATATGCTGAGCTAACGTTCACCACCAGCAAACAAGCTCAACAGGATTCCACACAACAATAACTACACACTCTCCCTCCCAGTTTACTCAGTGATATATCTAAAAATTACTTAACAAACAAGTCAAAGTAGAACTCCCTAAAACAAATCACCAAAACTCTCCCAAACAAGAAAGCATCTTTCTGAATCTCCCAAAGAACTGCACCAGTGACAAGTCAGAGAGGGAATCTGACTACCAACCCAAGGTCCCAGTTAAACCATCACAGAGGTACTGGTATAACTACTACCAAGTATTGAGCCTTCCAGTCCAAAAGCAATATGAGCCCCCGTCATGTCGAAGCCTGGCCTCAGTGAGCTGGACAAAGGGTGAAACCACTGAAGATTAGAAGTAATTTAAACCATATGTTATCTTTTATCTTCAATCTGGACTGACTGACCAACAGACCAACATGGCTGCCCCTGGTTGCACACTGCTACTAATAAAAACAAAATTTACGCTCAAGTTTTCTAACTGAAAGAAAAAGTATTCATTACAACTAGAACCAAACTTCAGTAATCACCTACTCCGCCTTCCCAAAGTACAACAACAACAGTCTTATTCAGCACAACAACAGTGGTGACAAGCAGAAGAAAAAGAGAACTCATTACACTGGTTCTCGGGTTTCTTGTTGTGGTCTCCAGTAAGCATTAAAGGCGACTGTAAGATTCAGCTGCGGCGCTGTAAATGGCCTGGCAGCACGTCGGCTCTGGCTTTGCCTGCTCAGATACGAGCCAAGTGGGTCTCTGTGGTCTTCTGGCAGCCGTCTGTTGGTTGTTGTGCAGATAGGATCAGAAGCTGGCAAAGCTGCTTTTAGCTCCCACCGTCCCTGCTGATACAGAAACCTGAGAGAAAACCTTTGCTGTGCCCAGAGTGTAACCTCTTTAAAAGAAAGGATTGTCACTTTTCTTTCCTCCCGAGTCTTGGGAAAAAGTTTCTTTGACTCACTTTGTGTTGTTTATGTGTTTGGGTGCATGTCTGTATGTATGTACATGCCTTGATCTACATGGTGTTTCTGTTTGATTTGCAAAAGCCCACCAGACTCATTTACATTTCAGCCAATTTACTTGTATGTTTATTCTGCTTTTCATACAGTGGGTGATTATTCTGCTGGTGGCTGTGCAGTTAGTCATCATGCTGCATGAACAGACAAAGCCAGAGGAGGAAAAATTGCCTTAATGAAGCTCGTTATGTTAATGTCAGCTGCTGATTAAGTAACAGCAGTTCGTCTTCACCAAACTACTCACCAAACTCAACACTAATGAAAGTACATCCAATTATGCTCTTGTTAATGTATTATCATGTATTTTTAAAGCTGCACAATTAACGTTTTCGTATTAAATATCATTTAAATGACTGTGTGTGATATAAAAAGCTGTTTCCCATAGTGATGAAGCCACAGAGAATTAATATCAACCATGCTTATCTCCTCAGTTGGCATGTTAGCATCTTTCAACCCATTGTTTTGGCAAATTTTTTATTTTCATTCCAATTTAAACTCACCCAGTAGTTGGGTCACAGAGCCATTAATACAAATACATATTAAAGCTAACCAGTACTGTAAGAAAGTCAGTAATGCTGAACTATTTTTAGCTATAATTAGCTTAATTGATTGAGTGTCTAATGGGCTCCGTTGTCCCACAGTGAGACACAGAACGCAGATGCTCGGGTTAAATGTTTTCATTTTTGAATTTATTTAACCATCTGCCAAAAAAACAAAAAACAAAAACATTTCAAACACTGAAAGGAAACTCTTTGGTTTCCATCTGAAGTCCCTGGACAGGTGGTGGAGACAAAAGACGGAAATAATGATAACAGATTGTAAGAGCTGGTGAGAGCGCCAGGAACGTCTCAAAGGACCAAATATGTTTTTTAAAAAAAATGTGTTTAAAGGTCTGCACTTTGTAAGAACTTTATATAAATGGTGAATATTTCATCTCGGAAGTAAACTTTTCATGTACGAGCACAAACTCTCGGTGTGGCTCATTAAAGTTCTGTGTTTGGAAGTCGTTTGAATTCCACACTGATGAGCTGGTGAGTTTGAGTTTCCTGTGGCGCTGCACACGTCCAGCAGCTTTTGAAAAAGAAATCATCTCCACAGGGTCACACAGGTTGGAATTATTCAAATGAGGCACATGTTCATCCGAAACGTCATTGCACTTCTACTCTTAACACCTACGTTCCAACCGCCGTAACAGCGGCCTTCCAACGCCTAATTTGTGCCATTAGTGATGCAGGGGGCCATCAGAGTGGGCTTCATTTGCATGTGAATCTCCACAGTAATTCTCTTGTCCTGAAAGCAGCCGTATCTAGGTCAAAATTACTTTTCGATTCTACATTTCTGTCATTTACAGGACAGCAGCACATGGTGAGTGAGCAGGCAGAGGTTCAGAGTTCTGCTGCTGTATTTGCATGTCTCACTGTTCAACTTCTGTCAAAACTGGATGCACTAAAAAGTTTAGCTAAAATTTGACATTGACACGACACATTTTAGCCGAGCTAGCTGATGCTGGCTTCCGGAGCTAATTACAAACAGATGATGGACGTATCGAGAGGATACTTTGACGTAAGGGACAGAAACAGTCATGAGTGTGGAAAGTGAGTGTTATGACTGTAAATAAAGATGGACGTAGCCTCTGTGACGTCACCCACAGGTTTCTGAAGAGCTGTTTTGAAGCTCAGAGTGAGTTTCTCCACCGTTGCCATCTTGGCAGTAGCTGACTCCACCCCTAACTTCAGCCTAATCCAAAAAAGGTGAAAGAGGCCACGCCCTAAATGATACATAACTTTAAGCCTTAATGAAATGTAAACAGGTGAGTTATTGCATACATACATATGGACATTTTAACATGGGAGTCTATGGGGATTGACTCACTGTCAGAGCAAGACTCTAGTGGTCGTTAGAGGAACTGCAGTTTTCAGTTCATCAGTGTTGGATTAATGTTTCAGCCCCGGATGTTGCTGCTTGGGATGTGCTCATGGTTTTGTTCAAGCTATATCGATTGTGATGTTCCAATATGTTTTCCTGTTTTATGTATGTTGTCCAATATGTTGTTTACTGTTGTGAACATAAAAACTATAAATAAAGGTTTAAAGAGTCAGCTGGTGACCATCGTTGTCTTGACAAGTTACATTGTGGAAAATAAAACCTAGAAGACAGAGACAAACGATTGTGTGTGATATTTTGAAGCCGACTGTGAGATTTTAGAGAGTTGGTCCATGTACTTTTAAACAACTACACCAACCCTATCCTCTTGGCTTTTATTGTGAAATATTTACCTTTACTTCCATGCCACCTGACTACCTTTCTTCATTCTTCAATTCAGCAAGGAAAAATGAAAAATAAAAGAAGGAATTTGCAAACACCAAAATTGGACCATTTTCAGGTTCTTGTTTTTCCTCTTTTCATTTGACAGAAAAACTTCCTGAATGTTCATGAATGTGTCTTAGTGAACAGTAAATTAACCAGCCGCTGTGTGTTGGACTTTAAAAAGCACCGAACAGCCCCTACCACCCCCCCGCCATGACACCCCGCTCACCTGTGGCGGTCCAGTGCGATGACGTTGAGCGTCACCGTGGAGACGTGCACGGCGAGCCCCTGGGCGTAGGGCAGCAGGAAACAGAGGGTGCTGCCGAACTTCCACTCTCCCTGCAGCGTGTAGACGAGGGTGAAGGGGAGGCACAGCGTGTTGACCAGGAGGTCGGCTGCAGACGAGAGGAGACAGGTTCAAACAACAGATCTTAACAGCTGCTCGCTCAGATGGTGTTTAGCATCGCTGTTTCCCACCAAATCCAACTTTATGAATCGACTTCCCTCCTCTGGAAGCACAGAGCGCACGGCCTGCTCCGCTGAGGCGTTTCCACACAGTCAGAGGGAGGAAGGACCAGGAGCTTTTCATCATATCTCCTCTTTATCACCACATCCACTTTCCCACACAAAAAAACCTCACTCACACCGGCGGTCTCACCTGCCGACCAGCTGCTTCACTCTCCTCTTAGTATTTCTGTTGTGTTCTTCCAGAGAAAAGTTTTCTACCCGAAATGAAGCTCAACATGAATTATCAACATTAACATCAATAGTGTTTCAAACCCTTTTCCTCTTCTCCTCTATCACAGATAATTGAACAGGCAACCGGTCGTGACTGTGTCAGCTGTTTGTGTGATGTTCAGCGGGAGTCACTTTCATGCTGCTGTTAACAAGTGCTCAAGTGACAAACTGAAGAAAAGTGACAGCGCTCAGAGTTTGAGCGTCTCCCTGATCCAATTGATTATGTCAGGGGAAACATATCTGCAGCCGCCGCCGCCGCCGCATCCAAACAGAGACGGCAAAATATTGAACCTTCAGATAAACGGTATCAAAGTTCTTGGTGATGGAAATCTCGCCGGGGAAGATGGAAACCCCGGAGGTCACACAGCTCAGTCTGTTTTCTGCTGCAGATGATACAGACTGATAACAACAAACCTGCAACTACATCAACCCCCCAACTCACGTCACACTCTGTAAATCAGCCTGGTCACACACCAGCAGTCAGAGGGTTAAATTCACCTGCTGACATTCTCACATGTAAAACGCCCCCCACACCTGTGCAGCTGTTTTATATTTATTTGTAGTTGCTTTGAATCTCTCAGTTGTTTTTTTTTGTCTTTTTATGGTCAGTTTGACTCTTTGAGGTGATTTTATGTCTCATTCTGTGTCCCTCTCTAGTTTTGTATCCCTTTGTAGTTAGTTTTTTTTACCTCTGTACTCATTTGCATTTCTGGAGCTGTTCCCCGTCTCTTCCTGGTCGTTTTGTCTCTTTGTAATGAACCACTCTGGTCACACATCCGTCTCTGTCTCTGTCTCCCTGAACCTGCAGCGCCGCAGACCTGTTCAGTGATCCCGCCATGAGCGCAATATCACACGAGCATCGGAGCTTTTTCTGTGTCTGAATGACAAAAAGACGTTTTTTTAAATGGATTCACGAAGCAGAATTATTGTCTGTTGATGTTTCACTATTCATAACTCCTCCTTTTTCAATTTTCCTTAATCTGCTCAGGCAAAATGAAAAGTATTTACAAGTGATGAGTGACTGAGCTGCCGGGGATCGGCCGAGTCGTCTGAGGACTGACACACAGTCAGAGAAAACAACTGGTGAGCGTCACAGAGAGAGAGACAACATCTGCTCCGAGAGAGACGGCGGGTCACATGATCAGCACAATCACATCCACATCTGTAAGTGTGAGCGGCAATATCTGCGCCTGTGGTCTGGTGTCAACAACACCGCTGCTGCTGCTGTGTATTTTAAAGAGTACGTTCAGATTACAGCAGAAAAAAAACTCAAATTTTTATGCAAATGATGTTTGAAAAAAGAAACCCGAACATGTGCCACACAATATACAATATAAATGGATTTCTTCTCTTTCCCTTTTCAGAAATGGTTCATTTTTCATGGTGTTCTGTATTTCAGGTCTGTGAGGAATCAGTAAATGTAAATTCCTGTGGACGGATGAGTTCAGAGGTGGAGAAGGTGCCGAGTCATGGTTTGACGACGTCAGGGTTCTTACTCCTGCTCTGATTGGACGATCAGCTGTCAGTGAATGTTGCACAGCAGCTGTGAGCGTTTTAATCGACCCGGTTGGGACTGAACCGGTGTCCCTGGGGGCGGGAGGATGGGGGAGGATGGGGGCCAGTCTGTAACCGTCTGCACCACATCAGTTTGTCATGTGGATCTGTGAGAAGGCAGCGTGCCAAATCATGTTAGACAAAAATAAAAAGCCGTGCAGGAGTCTCATCGAGCCCGACGACCCCCTCCGCCCTCCTCCAACCCTCCTCCTCCTCTCTTTTGGTTTCCCAAATTTTGGCTTCCTGTGATGCTTCAGGGCAGAGAGAGAGAGACAGAGAGAGAGAGAGAGAGAGAGAACGGAACAAACAAGGAGGGAGAAAATGAGGAAGATAAACTGGGAGAGTAATACTGAGAGATAAGGTTGTTTTTCAGAGTCACGAATAAATGGCATGAAAAATTGTGGCATCAAAGGTCATTGTGGGTCATCTGTGGAGACGCGACGTGAGACTGGAACCTCTGGGTTTCAGAAGTAAAGAAACCTCAGTGGTTGCAGCCACAGACAAAAAGAGAGTGAAAGAAATAATAAAAGAGTGAGGGAGCGTGGAGCCCGTTGGCGAGGCAGCGGAGCGCTGACTTCTTCTGTTTGTTTATCACCAACTGTCTGCTTGTCGGCTCACTCCTGTTTGAATTCGGGGGGAATTGAACCGACAACTCTCTGGCCCCCCGTCGTTCTACCGTTCTGCACATTTCACATCACATCAATCACTCCTCTCTCTCTTCCTCTCTCAGCGTCGCTCGGCTGCTCCTCTCCATCTTTTAATTCAATCGCAGCGTCACCGGCGGGAGAGTCGTTTCCATGACGCAGGCAAAACTTCAAATATGCAGGAAACCTGGTATTTAAACACACATGCTCCTGACAAATGTCAAGGAGAATATTCATCGCATCAGGACTAGATAAATGAAGATGACCAGGTGACGATCAATATATCATTAAAATATCCAATGTTTTCACCTACAATCCTGGTTTCATGCATTTTGACCACGGTAGCTGTTGTACTGTAATAAGCTATGGTGAAGGCCGATAAAATGATGACTCCCTACCTTTAAAGCAGTCGTGAAGTCCTACTGTCTATCTATTCCTCAATTATTTATATTCCTTTAGTTCATAAGGGTCCATAGATCAAAAGACAAAAGAATCAAAAGCGTTTCCCAACTGTTGTGAAGAAGAAGTCGGGAAACTTCTGCTTCACTTCCTCTGACATATTTTTCAAGTTCCAGCCAGGGGGCTTTGGGTATGTTTGTTTCCGTTGGTTTACTGCCTTGTTATGAACTCCTAACCGATGAGTGAGCCAGCCAACCTTTTCTCTGCCTAGAGACAACAACAAAAGACGGTCATTAAAATGGCGTGAACATGAGTCTGCACTTTGCGCTCTCTCCTCTGTCGGCTGCTAAAGGGAGGAGGATTGTACTACTAAACTATATTCTTTTATTACTTTCAGTGTCGTCTTTTTGTCTTCATTTGACTTTGTCACTTCCCCTGTTTGATTTAGTGACTTATTTAAGTTACACTGCACAAGTAAAGAAAAGCAGTTTCATGGCAGATGAATGAATTTCTCTGGGTTTAGTTCAGTTTTTTATTTCTTTCCTCTCGTCTTCTTCAGTCTAAATACACCCCCCCACCCCCCTCCATCACTGTTCATTTTCTCTGGACTGTGTTTTTCTTTCATGAATATAAAACAGTTAAACATTTGTCTCAACAGGAGCAGGTTGACTGGCCATGAAATTTTACTGATCGATATTACATGTCATTTCACACATTGATAGTTCCCAGTGTGGTGTTCTCCTTCGACCAAGTCCACATTATTCAGCGTCTCTTCTCGGGTTAAAATGATTCAGATTCTTGTTTCAATATAAAATGTGGACGTCTGCCACTTTCTCCATTACTGTGTGTTTATTCAGCAGGAAAACATGGCCGCCCGGCTTCTTCAGACGACTCTGAAAAAGGAAAATGCAGAACAAAGAGCAGAGACAGAGGAAAGCGACTTCAAAGTGACGACCTCCAGCAGGAGATGAACTAGAATTTAAATGGAAACTGTGGCGTCTGTCCATGTCATGTCTCTCTGTGTAAAAACTCAGATGTATGCATCAGAGTTTGTCTTTGTGTATTGTATCTGTCCACATCAAAGAAAACCATAGATAGATAAATAATGATGAAGGCGGTCTGGTGTTTTGCAGATGTTGTGATCTGGCTACGGGACAGTCCCGTCTGGAGCCGTCCTGTCCTTGTCGAATATTCACAACCGTTTATGAGAAATGCTTTTGATATCTGTGGACCCTTATGAACTAAAGGAATATAAATAATTGAGGAACTATTGATGTTTTATTTCATCACTTGGAGAAAAAAAAGTTATGGAGTGTCGTTCCGGTGATATTCTCATCAAAGTATTGGCAGCAGAGCCAAGGACGTTATTACTGCAGTACACTGCATGTGACTTAGTACAATTAACACACACAGTTTTAATGCAGGTGGATGTGAACACACACACACACACATTATAATTAATGAAGCTCTCTGAATTTAACGTACAAAACTTGTAAAACTCAAAAGGCAAAAAAGAAGTTAATAATATTTTTCTAGGACACAGGCAATCTCTATGTATATACAAGTGTGTGTGTGTGTGTGTGTGTGTGTGTGTGTGTGTGTGTATTTATTAATGATAGCCAGCGGTTAAGTTTTACGCTGCATCCAGCTTTTTTTTTCTTCATACTTTTCAGAACAACCGACACTCGGGGCTACACCAAGACGTTCACAGTGCATATCACACACAGCTGAACACACACTATACTACTTAAACACACACCGGGGGGATCGCCGCTTTACACTCTTTCCTCGTGTTTTCTTATTTCCTAACAGCTGGAGAGGTAGACGCGAGGGAACAAATTAACCAGGAGGGTGAAGTTTTAATTTGAAATTCCTCCTGGACGGAGCGATTGGCACTCCTCACACTCCGCCGCTCAGATTACACTGGAGGACATGTAGGTCAGTGAGTCACGGTTAAAGAGATTTTAGTACAGGGGATAGTTTCTCTTCATATTTTAGTCAATACATGCAGACAACAAAAACACAAATTCATCTTAGATTCAGTTGTTGTTGAAGAAGAAAAGTGGAGAATAAACTGCCAGAGAATATTAACAGAACTGTACTAAATAGGTGATTGGCACAGTGGAGTCCACTTTTATTAAAGGGTCATTTGATCAATTGATTCCCTGATATTAAAGGGTCTTACAGCCTGGTAGAAATATATGTAGAGAAGGATTAAAGGAGTCTAGGTCAAGATTTCTCCAAGGGTCAGAAGATGAATCTCACATGTTGCAAGATGATTAATGGTCTTAAAGGTTCATTTCTTTAGGGGTATGACTCACAGCTCACGGGCATATTCAGCCTACTTTACTTTAAGGGGTCATGTGCCAGAAGTTATGGACAGAGGAAAAAGTAAATTTTAAACAGTAATTTTGATTTATAGCTGTGAATTAAAGGAGCGATATGTACGTTTTCTCCGCCGCCAAATGTGGTTTCTTGTTGAGAGCCAGCGTTGTGTTCCCAGTTTTGTTTTTGGGACCCGAGCTAACTGGTTAGCATGCTAACAGTAAAAGAAAAGACATGATAGAAACAAGAGTTAAGGCATGACTGGAGACAACTCCTTCCTGTCTGGTAAGGAAACAGCTGCTAATGCTATTGTTGGCTATGTGCTGAGCTCGTCTCTGTCCGTGGTCCTGGAGTCTCTCTCTGAGCTCGTCTCTGTCCGTGGTCCTGGAGTCTCTCTCGCTGAGGTTGTCTCAGTCCATGGTCCTTGAGTCTGTCGCTGAGCTCATCGCTGTCCGTGGTCCTCTCTGAGATCATCGCTGTCCGTGGTGCTGAAACCTCTTGCTGCTGCATGTGGAGACACATTTTACCCATCCACCCATGCTTGTTTACACAGCTTTACTGTTCCATTTGCTTTCTCTGGAGTGTGTATTGAGAAGAAAATGTATCACTGTGCTTCTTCAGGCCTGAAAAGCTCTCAGACAGCAGAGGTAATTTCCCCCTCCTCCCACACAGCCCTGCACCACTTCACACCCCATTACTTCTCACTGTTTATGTGTCTTAGTTATTAGCTTGTCTGCTGAAGTGCTGTTTAATAATTCCCCGATTTATTTGTTTAGTTGTTTTCATGTTAATTCATGCATTTATTATAATGTGTTTACTCATTTATGTATTTATTCTACATCGCTGTGTTCTGCATGTTTTAATTGAGCTTTTCACTCTTGTGCTTTCAGTGCTTTGAGTTTACACTTGACTTTGTTTGAACGCCTACAGTGTCTCTAAAGCAAAGATGATCCAGGCACTAAAGGTAGCAATAATCTTGCACTAGTGTGAATTTTAAACAATCGACCATCGCGTGCCACTTCACAGAGGCACTTGTGAATCTCGCCTCTTCGCCCTCGTCTCGTTAGAAATGAACAGAGCTGAGGTGACAACGCCCGCTGTGCGTTCCATGCTGTTAGTCTGAGAAAACCTTCTTCAGGCCTCCGCACCAAACAGATGACTGGTGAAGTGTCGGTCGTGGCTTCTGTTATTATTGGAATCCTGTGTGATATTTGAGGTCAAAGTTGAGATGGGCTCCAGCTCATTAAAAACTTGGTACAGTTTAATCCTCTCTGCTGAAAGTGCAGAGAAAAAAACACGTTGCTGCTCAGGCCTCGTGGCTGTTAGCTGGATCAGATATGATGAACTCATTTTGTCCTATCATGATGTGCACTGGAACCTGTTCTCCGTGGGTCATCCCGCCACACATACTTCGTAAGAGTTTACAACAAAAAACTGGATATATGGAATTTTACAAATTTCAAAATTACATCCAGCAGTAGAGGACAATGGGACTGAGGACAAGCTCCGAGACGTCACCCACAGGTTTCTGAGGAGCGGTTTTGAAGCTCAGAGTGAGCTGCTCCACCATTGCTATCTTGGCAGTGCCTGACTCTGCCCCTAACTCCCAGCTAATCCAAAAGTGGGCAAACAGGTGGGCCTCAATTACATATAACTTTAGTCCTCAATAAAATGTAAACCGGTGAGTTATATAAACAGGTGTCATGAAGGAGGAAATTAGCTCTAGACACCAAAACTGTTTTTGTACCAGGCTGTAAACATGTTTATTTCTGCTGTAAAGTTGGACATTTTAACATGGGAGTCTATGAGAATATGTCGGACTCTGCAAATAAATCAGTGGCAGAATAAATAAGAAATCCTTCGTAGACCAAAACATCTTGTTTCAGTTTGTTCTTCATGGTCGACAAGGTTTGCGAAGGTCTTCAGGGATTCAAAGGCTGAACTGGGTTTGTCAGTATCTTGGTTTCTCAAGGTTTTGTTTTTTCTGAGTTGGATTCTGTAGGTTTTCTTTATGTCACTGAATAAAACATTTTAGATGCTCATAGAGGAACAAGCTGTAGTAACTGCATGTGATTTGCATTTGAATAAACCCAGGTGGTCACCTCATACATATAAACACAACAAGCGCAATAAGAATGTGGTTCTTTCAGGCGATGATGCGATGGGATGGAAATGGTGCTTTCTATCAAATAAAGACAGGATCTTAAATCAATCAATTTTGATGTTATTACAATATATGTGAAGTTACTGGATTCTTCTTTATCCTTTTGTTATTCCGCCCTCTGATTCGCCACCAACAGCTGTCTCTGTGCAGAGCGTCATGGTTTTACATCCTCACACAACCTGGAGCAAAAAGCAAACCCAGGATTCACAGTTGTAAAGGTCAATGTAAGTTCATATATCACTTGAAGCTTTCCTCCAGCTGCTTTTCCCTCTGCAGGTTGGAACGGGTGGAATCGACCCCTCAGGTTTGGTTTTCCTTTGTTTTGCCTCCACAGAACCAAACTGTAAATCCTACGAGCTCACCCTCTTCGTCTTCCTCGCTGAGCCCGAGCTGTGACACGTTAATGCCCTGGATGAGTTCAGGTAACGAGTTTCAGCCTTAATGTTCAGTCACAGCTGCGTTTTATTTCAAAACTCTGCAGCAAAATCAATTCACTCCATCAGAATCGTCACAGTCAGTGGATCTGTTACTGCACCGCGGAAACACAGGACGCTACTGTAGCTTGAGTCAATGGTACAAACTTATGGAGGACCAGGAAAACAATTTTAAATATAATAAATATTTTCATAGGCATTGAAAATAGGAATTGTGAAAAGAATTTAATAAATCAATGATTAATCCATCAATAAATACCTAAGATTTAAAACTGGATTTACAAAAACAGCATGAAACACTCATTAAATAAACCATTTATTACCTCTCCATGACAAAACCCATACGATACGACTGGTTAGCTCTCCAGCCAATCAGAGAGCTTGTTACGTCCCATGGCCAATTGGGATTGATGAGTCAGGTTTTACCAGCACTAAGTGTCGCAGAGAGACTAAATGACAACATTAATCGATCTATTTCTAAATGGTTTAAAACTGATTTTGTAAATCCATTTTTAAATCTGAAGTGTTTATTGATGGTTTAATCGTTTGATTACATTTTATAAAATGGGAACACATACCTGGATTCCCTCTTCAATTTCCTCTCTCCAGCTGCTTTTCCTTTTCCTATTGGCTAATCAATTAGCTTAGTCATTTAGCCTCTCCATTTCACCTTTACGTGACACTCAGGCCAGGTATGTGTTCTCTTTTCAAATAGTTAAAATTCTATTATCTATTCATGAATTAATAAATGTATTGTAAATGGTTTATTTAATGAGTGTTTTATGCTGTTTTTATAAATGCATAGTTAAATTATTAAAGTATTTAATGATGGAATTATCCTTTACTTTTAAATTATTTTATAATTCCTATTTTTAATGCTTATTAAAATATGAAATTAAGGGAATTCTTTATTACTTTTCTTGTGAAACTCCTGGTCCTCCGTACAAATTCACCCTGGGAATGACCTGAGTGAACAGCAACAGAGCGTTTATCATTGTTATCAGATAAAGATGGAAAAGAAGGGGTTAATGTGTGCACATCATACAGACACCAACATGCCTCTGGGAATTCTTCTTTTGTGTTTCTTCTCTGTCCTCAGTCACAAATCTATTTATACGATCACGAGTTTCACGTTTGGTTTCTCCTTTAAGACGTGTGAATGTCAAACTCATGAACATGTCTGTCGCTCTCCCACACAGCAGCAGACAAACCGCACACATCACACAGAGAGCAGCATATAACAGCTGACAGATGTTTGAGTCATCAGTGCTGACGACCTACAGAGGGCACACACACACACACACACACACACACACACACACACACACACACAGAAACAAATAGATACACAAACAGGCTGTCTTGGGATGTCGGGGGCATTTCCCTGCTGTAATGACTCTGAGAGCATTGAATTAGAAACAGCACAGCATGTGTGTGTGTGTGTGTGTGTGTGTGTGTGTGTGTGTGTGTGTGTGTGTGTAAACATACCCACAGCCAGGTTAGCGATGAAGAAGTTGGTGACGGTGCGGAGCGTCTTGAAGCGGTAGATGACGTAGATAACCAGCGAATTACCCAGAACCCCCAGCACAATGATGGTGCTGTAGGCCAGGATCAACACCACCTGCGAACAAACAAACAGCAGCAGCTGTAAACATCTGGCAGACACTGTTATCTGCAGCTGCCTCCACTAGAAGCTCAGAGGAGCTGCCTTGCAGGATGTATGAGCTGACTCTCCAGGAAATACTGACACAAGTATTGATGATGCAGAAGCTCTGATCACGGCCACTGAAGGTCATGTGTGCACCTGTATGTTTCCTCTCTGTCTCCACCTGTACAGCTGTTGCCGGGTGACTTTTCATCAAGTGACAGAATCAGGTCAAAATTTCAATTCTTTTGTTTGTGAACAAAAACCTATAAAAATAATGACATTCCCATCAGCCTCAGACAACGATTGACTGTATATAGAGATGGACAAGTAAGTGGATAAGTTTGGTTTTAATCAATGACAGCTGTGATTTATTCAGGATTGGGTCGGGCACGGGTCCTAGTCGTAGTTTTGAAAAGACTTTTATTGTGAAAGAGTGTGAGGGAAATATTGATTATCACTGAGAAGGTACAGTCAAGGAGACTTAATTAACTTTTCCTTCTTAGACCTGTGCAATCAATTTGAGATATTGACATGAGTTTTTATTACTTTGCTGAAGTGCCAGACATTGAAGGTATCACACTTTTATTATAAAAGAGAGTCTAATATATATATATATATATATATATATATATATATATATATAACTCTACCTGTACACTCAGCAGTCTGATGGGGTCCTCTGGAAAATTCACTCCCTCGAACACCAGCGTCGGCAGCGCTGGGGGGACAGCGCCGCCATTCGGGTCGTAGTCATGGTAGCTGAGGTCGTCGCCAGGCGGGGGCAGGAGGCGGAGCTGGTCCTGTGTGTCGTTGACTGCGCTAACGGCCTCCATGTTCGATCACACGTGTTCAGCTGGCAGCGGCATTTTACAAACACTCTCACACACACACACACACACACACACACACACACACACACACACACACACACACACACACACACACAGCCTGCGGGATGACAGAGGAACAGATAGACAAAGGTAAATAACAGGTGAGACATAGAGAAACATTGCCCCATTTCTTTGCCACCAGGGGGCAGAATAACAGACAGTTGAACACCTTGAGTTTTTGTGTTTAATATTAGCTAACAGTCGTTCATGTGCTGTCTAACATACATGCTCCTTTTAGCTTAGCTTAGCTTTAGCTGATGAAACGTTGCGCTCTCTTCTCCGGCCGGCTATAACTAAATTTGTTTTATTTTCCCACACAGGAGAAGATTTAAAAAACTATGAACCATGTCACTTGTTTCAGAACTTTATTAAACCTGTCTGGGACAAACAGCAGGCAAATAGAAGTTATGGGACTAAAGCACGTCCATACGGCTGTGAAGATGCACAACATGTGGTGAAGTTGTTATTCTCTCTACGATTCTTTCACCCACAGCAGCAGCGTGTTCCTGATGCTACGCTCTGAGCTGGCGAGCACGAGGTCGACGTATACAACAAAAACCCTGTGGTCCATGTTGTATGTTCCAGCTGTTTTACTGAAGAGAAAGAAATACAAAGAAGTGGCTAAACACAATAAATGTGTGAAACGAAGCATAATGAGCGGGGTCAGACACTGGTGGAGCCTCCAGGCTCCGCTGCTGCACTTCAACTCACAAGGACACACAACTCCTACTAAATAATAACCAATGAGAAGTGGGAGCTGACTGATGTCATTATATACTATAACCTTCTCCTCAGCATGTCTTTACTTCCTCTTTCATTGGTCTTTTTCAGAACCACCTAAAACACTTTATGTTTAACGGCAGAGGGTTTTTGTTGCAGTAATCAGGTCACTCCATCAGAAATAGAAATCTACTCGTTTTACTGGGTTATCCTTAAATCCCTTAACCTGGAAAGTAACCTGGATTATGAGTTTAAAAAGAAGACAGATCAGATTATTTCCAAAAGAAAATCATCAGATAATCTGTAGTACATGTAAACACGCCAAATAACACTGGACAACATGTCTCTGGCAAATAAAGGAGCTATTATTTTCAAGGTTTAGCGATTTGAGGAATTTTTCCTGGTTTTCCTCTTTATTATTATTATTATTATTATTATTATTATTATTATTATTTAACTTATATAATGTAAATTCCAGTCTTGTATTCGTTCTCTGCTTAACAGAGTTTGTGATTACGGTTTACAATATATAAATATATACTGTATACATATGTATATAAAAAGACATTGCAGCTGATCGATGTCTAATTAAATCTGTCCAGTTTCCCATGTCATTAAAAGTCTTTAAGGTAATGACCTCGACGTGATGATGTGATCTGCTCTATAGTTTACCAGGAGACTCAGAAAACTCTAGTCACCATCTTAAAAAACGGTGTTTTATCAAGGTGCCCTGAAGGTGCGCAGTATATGGTTGAGCCTGGTGAAGCAGAGCAGCAGATGGTGGTTGTACTGGGCAGCTCCCAGTGGCCTCATTCCTTCAGGGCTGCAAATACTCAGAAAGAAAGAAACTCAGAAAAAGAAGTTTGCAAGTTTCCCCGGGCGAAGTGAAAGTCTGAGATTGAGCAGAATTAAGAGTTTCTCAGCTGCCAAAACGATTCCTGTACTTTCTGTCTTTTTAATCATTGTGACCATAAACTGTTCACCACACCAGCAGAAAGAAACTTTCATCTAATCAAGAAGAAAAACCCAAAACAACAACAAATAGATAAAGTAGTTTCAGGAACGGTCTAATACAGAAGTAGTCGTTCATCATCAAGGTTCATTTAAAAAAAAAAGTGACACTGAAAGTACATTTTCTTCCAGAACAAAATGACCTATTAGTTTCTTGTTTTTTTTGTTTTTGTAGTTTTGCTTCCGAGTTTTTACCAAGGAATCTGAAACTACTCAGTCTGAGTAAACTTTGCTCTTGACAGAACATTTACACCAGATCAGTTTTATACACATTCAGTTTGGGACCAGGTTTTTATATCTTGATGGGAAGCGACAACAGGAAGTGTGATGTAACTACCTCGTGGTGACTCGACACCTGAAAGTGACCCGACAGTGACCGGCAGAGTCAGTCATACAGCTTATTTTCCCCCAGTGGCCAACTGTGGTACTACAACTAAAATCCTCTGTGGCCACAAAAGCAAAGACTGACATTATGAATGAGATTTCTGTAATATTGGAAAACCCGTTTCTGCTATGAATCAACAAACTATCCTTCCCTGCAGAGAGATCAGCTGCCATCAATCCCACCTTGTTTCCAAAGATGGTTATAAGAACTGATTTCTGTCGACATGGAAATATGAACAATATCTTGACAGCGTTAATGTGAATTTACTTTTAGTTTTTCCAGAACAGTTGCCCTGATTTTGCTTTTGACTATAAACAAAGGGGGGTTTTTCTTTGTTGCTATTTTTCTTCATTTTTTCCTTTATTTTATGCACATGTATTTTTTATTCATTTATTCTTACTTGTGATAACAATGCTTTGATGTTACTTTTGTGGTGAATTTTAAAATACACATCTAACTGCAAACTCTCAGTATTATGCCTTTTCTGTATTTGTGTTTGTAAAACTTCCCCTGCCTCGTGTTGTGTTGTGGACAAGGATCAAACTTTGTGTTATGTCCTTCAACAATTCATTGCGAGGCAACAACATAACCTTCATGCAGGAACAACGCATCGCTCCCACATAACACAGTAATAATGCAAAAATATTACATACAATACACTTCTCATGAAATATTTTCTTCAAGGAAAAAATGACCATGTACAAAGAGGCATGTGTAAGCCCACACAGCTGCTACCATCAAAATACAAAGCTTAATATAAAACCAAGAACACGGTCTCACAAAAGTGCACTCAAGCCAAACATGTCTGATGCCACAAACACAGCTCTTCAAACTTCTCTTCTAACCAGCAGCTTCTCAAAAAGCTCCAAAACATACAAATATTCACACATCACATGTTTAGATGAAGGGAAAAGTGAAGCCCGAAAATAAGTGAACTAGTGACTAGCGAGAGTGCAACTGTGCATCAAATAAAACAATTGCTTTACTTCCTCTTAAAACACAAAACATAACAACAATTTTAAAAGCAGATAGGAAAGAAAGTAAGAAAGTAGGAAATATTACATTAAAAAGGTATAAACCTGCACCCTTCACAATAAAAGCCTTAGCTAAATCCTACACCCTTCACAATAAAAGCCTCAGCTAAATCCACGTAAGATCTTATAGGAATGTAAAATGTCGTAGTGACTGAAGTCAGTGTGAACACAGTGTCCAGTTTTCACAGTACGTCCATAGTTCCAGCTGATCGTCGACACTCGCACTTGAACTCTGTGATTCACAGGTGGGAGAACGTCACACCAGCTGTGTCATAGCTTCTTCACACACACACACACACACACACACACACACACACACACACAGCTGTGGCCTCTCCGTTTCACAGCTCTGCGATGTAAGCCAGTCATCCGGCCTCAGGGGATATTTCAACACTAACACACTAAGATATTAGCACAGGAATACTGACACAGAAACACACTCTCTCCCACACACACTCTCACAAACAATCCAAACACAACTGCAACCTTTCAGTACCATAAACTCACGTAGGAATGAACACACACTCACACACACACGAACACACTCCAGTGCGCTGATTCACTGAGCAAGTTGCCTGAGGGCGTTCAGCTCCCTCCCGCTCGGCGCTGACAGGATCAGTGATGGTGCCAACTCGAGCTCGCCAAGAGAAACCGACACAGCGAGACGGTGTGTTGCAAACCCACCTTCCAAAAAAGGTCTGAGGTTTTAACACCGCACCATCTTTCCCACCGTCACCTCTCTATAAACAGAGAGGTGACGGGTGAGGAAGAGGACGGTCTCAGACTCGTTCTGCTCGTCATTTTATGTTTTCAATTTACATCACCAACAATTTTTCACTCAAAGAGAAAAAACCTCTTCAACATGACATTAAAACATGTTGTCAAGTAGTTTGTCTGACATTTGAAGGAATCACTTTGCGCTCTGGGAAATTGCAGGGGGGCATTTTTCACTATTACCTGACATTTCACAGATTAAACAATGAATAAGAAATATAACGGAAAATTGGGGGAAATTATTAGTGGCAGTCGTAATAATTTTTCCTCGACTACTTCTCTGCCACTTGAAGACGGCTGCAGGCTGAACCATATTTGTTAAGAATAAATATTTAATAAGTTTGTATATATACGACATATACGACTATTATATATTTATATATCTTTCATATATGGAAAATCAATATACATGTATGTACCTATGTTACATTTGGAGTAAACTGAAATTCATAGTATATGATCCGGATCCGACCCCAGATTAAATGGATTCGTCCCTGGCCCATCCCCCATCCCTCCACCAGCGTCGGCGCAAATTGGTTCAGCTCTTTTTTGTGAAATCCTGCTGACAAACATGACCTTCTCGACAGAGGTCATAAAAGTCACGCTGAGCGAATACGGGCGAACTTTGCTCCATGTCTGTCGCCGGGCCAAACAAATGCTGATCTTTGTTTAAAGCTAACGGCAACGTAGCTGAGTCAAACTGCGATATTTCATGTAACAACAATGAAAACAAAGGGGTTAACTCAAGTTTATGAGTTGGACGACGGAGAAGTAAGAGCACTGATTGGATGAGTGAGACAGGAAGAGATGAAAACTCCAAAGCTTATCACTTTACTTCAGTAAAATCCTTATGAATCTACCAATCGATCACACATCGGTTAGCATTAGCTGATATTAATCAATGGTCTCCACATTTGACGTTCAGAAAAACACATATCATAAATTAGGTGCAGCAAATATAAGACATTTAGAAAGTATTATCTGTCAGAGGCATCATGGCTGCCTGGTTTCCATCAAACAAGCATCTGGGCAGATGTTTAAGTTCCTGGTTTAAAGTGACAAATGAATCGTTAAAGCGCAGAGACAGAAGAGCAAAGAGAAGTGTACCTTCAAACTGCTGCCAGACCTCCAGCTTCTCTCACTAAATGTTTTGATGATCGGCATCATTTGTAAAAAGCTGACACCTGCTCCTCGCTGCACATAAAGACTGCTGACCTAAAAATACACATCCACTACTTTTTAAAGAAACACTCCCCAATTAACACCTCGCCACAAGAACCAGCATCTGACTGTAAATCAGATTACACAGTAGCAATCAGTTTATAATTCATCACTTCTTGTACATGTGTTAATAAAAATAATAATTTAGCAGAGTGAAACACAACAAATGAACCTACTTGTGCTTCTGATTTTCCAGAGCTGTACGATAACCAGCCTGCACACTTGTCAATCGGCGTAGTTCTGGAGCGGGAAATACTGCACACACAGGGAAAGACTCTTGTTTTTCCACAGTGATGAAGATCCATCCCGAGTCGTGGTGGTGTATGGTGCTAGCCAGCTACGTAGGAAGATGATGGCACCACTTGTCGTCCTGCCTACAAAGCTCTGACAGGTTCTGTTGTGTGTCTGACCGGGAAAACTGCCATCACAGCACCAGACGTATTTCAGTTTCCTGAACAAATCAGAGGTGTGGGTACGATTTTCACAGGCCTGGAATCAGCCATGGGGCATCAACAGGCGACTGTAGCTAGCTAACACAGGCTGCTTTGGCTTTGAGTGTCTACACAGTTGTTTTCATGCCAGTGTGGTTTGATTTTAAGCCAGTAGAAAGAGTTCCTGTTTGGAAGATAGAGCATATTCACACGCTACAGACTGAAAATGAATCAGAACAGCTGTTAACGAGCTTTTGTGACTTTAATCTTTTGTTTTCTTTTCCTATTCTGACTTTCCTGACAGAAACAGAACAAATCCTCTTAATTTACTTCCCTCTAATCTTCTGCTCACACGCTGTGCAGTATTTTTACATTATATGAAAATCAGGTCTCACCAAACGCACACTCAAACTTGTCTAAATTTAATGGTGGATGTGTTTTCTCTGAGTTTAAGGACTCATTTGCTAATTCCAACTAAGCAAACACACACCCAGCAACTCTTCTGCAGGAACACATTGATTTCACATCATTCTTGCCGAGTGGCTTCATTGGAATTCAGCGGACGACTCAAATCTTACTGAATCTCCCTCAGAGGACGACCGTTCATTATTTATTTGTACAAGCTGGCCCCAGTGATTAGCTGGGACGAATCAAAGAGACGCAGTCGTTAGGAAACATCAAGAGGCCCGCGACGGAAACACACACAGGATGATGCATCCACTCTCTTTTTTTGAAATCACACAGTGGTCTCAAAGGTGTTTGCATAAAACTGAGTGACCCAAACATAAACCAAGGTTAATAACGCTCTCCTGGCTCAGCGGCCATTATTCTCAGTTTCCCTCTGAGCAGCAGAAACCCTGCTCTCCGGGATCAAGCCGCGCTGCACTTTGGAGTGTTTTTCAGAACAAAGCGGCGCCGCGGAGCCGAGTGCGGCGGCGATAAGAGGAGCTGAGGCGAGTCAGGAATCCTTCTCTACTCTGGTTAATCCTGTAGGTTTAATAGTAATGTCAACTTTCCTCATTCAACCACTAATGCAAGGGTTTCTGAAGTCTAACACTTGGCCCACACTATCATGGAGTCAGCTAGCTCAGGGATGCAACTTGTGCTTTGTACATTATATCTGTTCATATTTTACAAGTATGCTAGTTGCTATTAGCAGTTCCTGTCTGCGTTGTACCCATGGATGTAAGGATAGTTATCACTGGATTACTGTGATACTGAAGACAACTTAAAAAAGTGAGGATCCTCAGACAGGATCTGGCTTCGGTTTTTATGATTTTCTAAGAGGATTTACGGACGTTTATTCAAGACGGACATCAGAGGTTTCATCATCCTTTGAAAGTATAAACGTGCATCGTATCTGCGTGTTCAGATTTGACACAGCTATGACGAGGAGTTTGGTTTTTGATGCAACCTGCAGCGATTGATTGCCAAGGTTTTAAGTTGCCTTAACTACATCTGTGAGCTGCGTTCATATCAGCAGCCAAACATGCACCTGCTCATTTCATCCCCCCGCCCTTCAGCCGCCGTCACAGCTCGCAAACCTCCGCTCTACTGTGGAAACATGACAAGGCCGTGGTTTGACAACAAATTAAGCGTCCAACTCGCTAATTCAATGCATAATTGATTGTCTAATTAACCGCCTTATTGACTCAAGCTGTTGCAATTAAAGAGGGAAGTACGTCCACACAGGTTCACACACAGCTAACTCACTTGAACCTGACGTGGTTTCAACAACCACAGTTCAAGCTAATGGAGCCAAGAGCAAGATTTCTATTGATTTCTGCTGAAATGGTCGTAGTAAACTGTTTCTGCACAGACTCCTGAATCAGCATCGTCTAACTGAGAAAGTCAATAACAAACGACCCGATGATGGATTCAAGTGATGCAACATTACATGATTATTGCATCATAATCATCGAATCGATTGCATCATACTCATTGTATCTCATTGAGGTAATTAATCAGAGTTTTGTGAGTAAGCCACAGATATTTGTCACTTAAACACAAAACATATGGGCAGACACATGGAGCGATTGCTGGAACGCCGTCTAAAGAAACAGCAGTGTGAAAGTGGTTTCTCCCTGGTTAAAGTGCAGAGCATCAAAAGCTTCTGAAACTTAAATGTTTCATGAAAAGCTGAGGCTGCTACAAGTTCTATGCAAAAAAAAAAAACGTTTTAATACTTTAATAAGCTTTAGACAAAGACATTAAAACCCTGAAAACCTTATTTTTCTCAGTCAGGTTCTCAATATGAGTGATGACGTTCTTTTTTCACTGATTTTAAGTGGATGGGATTCATTTGGAAAAACGTTCTGTAAATTCAGCAAATAAAAAAGTGATAAATGCTGTGAGGTTGTTTATCCCGGGGGTTCCTGTGTAATTTTACTTTCCTTTATCTTGTAGAGCACCTGCTTGGTTTTCTACGGTTAGGTTTCCAGTCATGGTCTATCTCAGCTGTGCACGTCAGCAGGAAGCGTTGGCATCCGACATGCCTGACCTGTTTGCAGCCTGGTGCAACAGGAAGTGGAGCAAGGAGAAAAGAGTCAGACAGAGGCGACAACAGCTCTGTCAACCTGCGGCCTGCGGCGCTTTAACACAACGAGTCGCACCACGCCGCGAAGAGCCATTTACTTCTACTGTGGAGCGGAAAATGAAACTGCCCAAGCCGAACGGAAATCCAGGTCAACATCACATTAAAGGTCAGTTTTTTTTTTTTGTTTTTTTAAAGTAATGTGTCCGGGGGGAAAGATGACAGAGCAGCTGTTTGAACTTGATGTGGTAAAAAAGACAGCAGGGATCCGCCTGGTGACACCGCACACCTCTGCTGTTTAACACCGAGACGTCTCAGCGGACCAATCAGGGCCAGAGCAGCTCGTCCAGGGTCGAGCGAGTGTCTCCGATTCACGTTTAGTCGTCCCCAATCTGCAAATGGCAATCAATCACTGCTGCACCACGAGTGACAGCTGAGCCTTTAGCTCGTTAAACGTGGCTTTGCTAACGCTTCACTGCGCTCGACCCGAGGCCACATGTCCACTTCACTGCACTTTAGTTCAGACGCGAAGTTCACAGGAGGAAGAGATGAAAGGAGCAGAGAACGTAGAGATGACAGAGATACAAGCCGTTTCATCACTTGGACTATTTTCATATTACATTTGAAAATATGAATATATTCAACTTTATACATTTCTCTGTTTTCTTTTATGTTGTCTCCTGAAAGAATGATCATGATCTCTGTGTGACCGGGGTTAACTATTTCACACTGACTGTACCAACAGAGTTCATGCTCCAGACTCTCCTCATCACCGTCACCAGACAATAACAGGTGACGATCACATGGTCAGAATATAAAGGACGAACCGTACAAAGCTGTAAACCACATGAAAACTTCTTGTGAATGTTGCAGGATTTTGCCATGAAAAGCTACTGCTTCAGTCATTTTGTGTTTTTCTTTCTGACTTTAACACAAGGGCAGCAGGAAACAAGACACAGGTGTAACACGTCAGGGTCTTAAACGCAAATAGAAATCCTGCGCCCAATCGGTCGCTTGTATTTTGTCTTTGTTCAATTATGAGCGAGACTAATGATGACGAAGACTTGATGATGCACAAGAAGTTTTTACATGGACATGTTTAAAGAAGATGTTGATACAAGTCAACATGGTGACTGTCCATCTCCGTGTGGGTTTTGACGCTGATGTTCAGAGGCAGATTTCATCAACTAAAGTTTAAAGACATTTATAATATTTTCCAGACTTTGCAGAAAAATCTTGTGATTTGGCAAAAATGTTCAATTTCTGATGATTTCTGTTGCTTTAAAGATCTGGAACATTGTGTCCTTGTGGAAGTGTAAATCCTGTGTAAATCTACTCTTACATGTGTGATGATGTAACCACATCACTCCATCACCTTGAGGAAGAAGCTGACCTCTGACCCCTCAGTCTCGGAGCGACACGACAGAACACAGAGCGAGTCAACATCCACGGCGCCGTCTCAGGATTAATGTTGTTAAGTCTTTTTTATGACCTACAGTACATGAGAACTAAAGGGGGAAGAGGTGCTGCAAATTTAATCAGACGGGGAAGCAGGGGCCCTGAATGCAGCACGCCAAGAGTCTGAATTACATTTCTACCCGAATAACTGATGGAGACATTGGTTCTAAATGTGAGAAAAACTGACCTCTGACCTCAAGATTCGAAGAAAAATATGAATTATTTAATTTGATCGATTCTGTTATTTTGGTAAACAAAACAAAAATATGACAAAGAAGCAAAAAAAAACTCCTTTTGTAAGCAGCTCACTCACCTTCAGTGCTTCAATTATTAAGACAAATCAGAGTGTGGAGAGAATAAAACAGATTAAATATTTACAACTCTGTGAGGAGTTCATCCTCTGGGGCCGGACGATCCACTGTGAAATTCACCAACACCGTGGCTCCTTTTAATCATCGTCCTGTCAGTCGAGACGCTGAAGTCTGCAGCTCCACAGCAACACGGTGGAACAGCAGCGCCTCCACGTCGGTGTTGGGAGCGCCAGAAAAACCTCCAGGAGATCTCGTCAAATCCACACACCTCAACAGCAACAGCCTCTTTTAGCTCATAGGTTTGTTTCAGTTTCCTGCACTCTTATTGGCTGGTTCAGACAACAAGCTCTGATGAACCGACTGTCCGCAACCTGCTGGGCAGAAGGAGAGGAAATACTGACATGATTGGACGATAAGGTTTCTGGATTTCTTTACAACCGAACCAAACCAGGTCTGTTTTAGTATAAGCAGCTAAAACATCATTGCTGAGGTTCTGAGTCTCCGTTGTGTTGTCGAGTGCAGTCGGCGCCAATCACATCTCGCTGTTGTTTTCACACTGTTCCACTGATCAATGGTCAAAACAAAAGCCACGAAGAAGAGGACTGGTATCAACTGAGACTCTTTAACTGTGACTCATGAACGTGCCGAGACAAGAGGAAGAAAATAACTGAGTTTTAAGATTAAAATCACTTCAAAAACTGTTCAATTCAAGGGAAAAACACGCAGAGTTTCAGTTTGCGTTGAGTCTGAATTCACAGCTTCCTGTTTCAGGACTGAACATACAAAAGTCAGTTAACCTGTTGACTGCCAGTGTAAAGCACACGGCGTATTGTTGCTGAAACTCTGAGCTCTGTGTGGATGAGAGAGAGAGAGAGAGAGAGAGAGAGAGAAACCTATGGTCAGATGAATGATTACTAAACATGTCGAGTCACATTCTTCACAACTGTTCTGCTCCAGTTAAACAGAGAACAGCAGGGAAGCAAGAGACAAAGAAACAGAGAGAGGAGAGTAGAGGGAAGTGGAGCAGCAGCTTTCCCAGCAAATCCCAGCAGCTCATTAAACTTTGAGAAGAGACATAACTCTGCTGATTAAGAATTGATCGCGAACGAGACGTCACATTATTCATTACCTTGTCAGCAGGAGTCACATCGCCTCGCTGGAAACCTTCTGCCATAACAAGCAAAAGGCAAAGGGATGATTTAATTCCAAAAACACTGTGCGGCTGAAAAACTAATTTCTGATTTGTGACTAAAAGGATTTCTGTTGCTTGACAACCTGTGGACGCAGCTCCGGATTAATGGATTTTTATTTCATCTTCAGAGTATCAATGGTTTCAAAACACAAATTATTTAAATGTCAGAGAGAAGCTGCGGGTTGGTGAGAAAAAATCTAATCAGCTAACAGTGAAATTAAAGTAATTATCTGTGACATTTTCACGTCGATTCATAAATAACATATTTTTCCCTCGAGACTGAAAGATTTTAACACTCGGCGCCTGGCAGCTCTTTCCCAAAAAAGAATGTGACAATTTATTTACGGGGGTTTGTTCAGGATAAACCACAGAGGAAGAAGAACTGTTTGGATTGTTTTATTTTAGGATGGAGGAAATCACTGCAGCGATAGATAAGAAGTACTGAGCAGGAGGATTTACAGATTTAAACTAGAACGGCTTTCAGCAGAGCGCCTACCTCCGACAACACCAACACATTTTGATCCCACCAGATCCAGATTATTACCTGGATCTGCACCAAACTGTGGAACGACCTCAACACCATAAATATGTCTAATTGACGAAAGTGGCGAAAAAATACCTTCTCACAAGAAAACCTCTTGCATCTGCCCCTTTAAGTGGATCTGCACCAACGTGTAACGGGTTCGTCATTGGCCCGTGAACCATCCGGCCGCCATGTTTGGTGCAAATCGTATCAGTACTTGTTGCGTAAACAGGTAAAAAGCAGGTGATAACATAGATCATGACAATACTCAGATTAGATTAGGTGGTAGGTTAGAGGTAGGTGGTATTAGAGGAATAGTCAACATACTGTTAACTAGTTACCTGGTTAAGAGTCTCACAAAGGTCATATAAGTTTGAAGTCCTCTTTGAACATCGACACTATTTTCTGCTCGAGAAGATTTTTAAAATACTTGGATGAAGTTCATTTCTAATAGCTCATTAAATTTCAGTAAATAACTGTGTTTTTCAGTAAAAAAAAAAGAAAAAAGCCTGAAACCTTAATTAAGACAAAAGTCGTTCTGAAGTGTCACAGCTCTGAATAAAGTAAAGAACATGTTGGATCAGGAGCGTCCTCCCAAGAGAAAAGCACAGCGTCAGTGGTTTCAGCAAATCGCCCGAAAACAAAACATTGCACTTTTAATGAGGGAGACGGTCAACATGTGATTGTTCGTATTGTAACCGTGACAACAAGGGTCTCTAAACCTCTATGAAATAATAACTCTTCCTCAAAAACTGAGATGTTTTTAATGACCTTAACTGAGGATTTATTTTAACCCAAACCTTACGAAGACGTGTTCGTTAACGTCTTCTTATTATTGTGAGAAAGGGTCAGATGATACGGGTTTTGCCTTTCTTTGCTCCTTCAGGTCACGGAAGGCGTCTTATCTTATTACAGATTGTATTTTGACATGACTGTTTATGAATCATTGAATGACGCACAAACTGGCTGAAAAGAGAAACCTAAGAAAGAACAGGCGTCAGTCGCATCCATGTTGTTTGACTGACGGCTGCTCATCTGAGGAAATGATGCAGAAACACGACGACAACAAACCTAAACACCGCAGATTATCGCTTTAAATGGCTTTTGTGAGACGCAGCTCTGAACACTATCTTCAGTTCAACCGCGTTCACCTTTTCGTCCAGGTGTACATCACTTCCTGATGAGACGGAGCGAATGAAAGGCGGCAGCTTTGGCTCTTCAGGTTGTGGGACCGCAAATCTCTGCTCGACACTCTGAGGCTCACAGTGTGAGGATTAGTGTCAGACTGATGATTACAGATGGACAGACAAGCTGCTGTCTGGCAACCCAGAGCCTCTTTGATCTGTCCTGTCTCTCTCCAAGCACCGAAATTCATTTTAACAAGCATCAACTGTGAAAACTGGGCTCGACGGAGACAAACAAAAGAATCTCCCTGTGAGGTGATTCCAGGTGGTTTGACACTTTCATTCAAACAGCTGCTTATCAAACAGCTCATCTCCGTTCATCTGATTTTTAGGATTAACAGCCAAAACCTCTCTAGGTCTTAAGCATGCATTGAAAATCAATGCTCAATAAGAGCAGGAAGCAGACTACGTGATACCAGCCTGAAAACGGCCCGACAGACCCGGAGCATCGGGAACCACAATGAGCGCCAGCTACAGCAGCTCGTGGCATTGTGCTAATTCTATAATTTACCTCTGACTGTCAGTTTAAAGGATAAAATCATTGCATGTGAAACATTTATTTATACAGCAACTTTTTTAAGAAAGATCATCAAGACACATCAAGATCCCGTTCAGAAGTACATACAGATATAACGCAGAGAGCATAAATCCACCCGTCGCCACCCTGAAGGCATCGAATGTTATAGAAGGATCGTTATCACATGACCGCACACATTTCTATTTGATCCTTCAAACTGGACTTCCTGGTTTTTGATAAGATAAAAAACTAGCAACAAAAAATCTGAGCAGTTATTTTGCAGGATGTTGTTAGACAGACACAGTGGGCCTCTGTCTCAGTCGGGTGATCGTGGCAATACAAGTTCAAACAATGGCTTTTAAACTCCAGAGGTCAGGTGGGTGCACTGCGACTCTGGGACGAGGCGGGACAGCAGCTCTCCTGCTGACGCCACCAGCTCAGCTTCAACACTTCAACACAACTTCCTGTCAAAATAACCTCAAGTCAAAAGTCCACTAACAGACGAGGCTAGTTTGTGCACACGCTAAGCTAGCTCTGTCTGTTACTTCAAACTGGACAAAACGTTCATGAGCTTTGTATTTGTAGCATCAGCTCCTGTCTTCACATTCTGCGTCTCTCTCGTTTCATTTAACAGCGTCCTTTCTGTCGGACTCTTTGGCTTCCTGTCGCCTCGGATATCTGCAGCTCGTAAAGACGATTATTTCCATTGATACGAGGAGAGAAACAGCTCCAGTTTTAGTTTCTCATTCAGTCCTTGAAGAGTCTCAGTGACAGACTGTGAATGAAATGACGCATATGAACAAGAACTGAAAAGTGGCGTCTGATGCAGAACATTCAGAGAAACGGGCTCGGCCTCCTTCTGCTCGCGCTCCGCGGGACGAGGACGAAAATAGAGGTGCCGCAACTGACGGGGACGTGAGATAATGGAGTTCTGAATAAATCAGATGATGGTGATGTGAGGCTAAAGGGAGACAGAGAGAGAGAGAGAGAGAGAGAGAGAGAGCTGCAGAGAAAGAGTGACGGAGGATCTGTGGATTCCTGTAAATACACGAGCATGTCTTACATCTCTGGGATTTACTCGACACTGAGTCAAACCGACGAGGACCTTTGGGGTTTTTTCTTTTTTTTTTTTTGGCTAAAAAAATAAACACAGCAGTGTCGTCCTGTGTTGTCAGGTAGAGTTACTGTTGTGCAGAACAGGTCGACGACCTCGAATGCTCCTGAACACGAGATACAGGCAATAAAAACCCAAGAGCTGCAGTTATTTTAATGGAATTATAATAATCTGACATTTTGGGATTCATTAGAAGATCAAAACTACATGTCGACTACATACAATACTTTAGAACTACATGAAATCATCTATATTTGGCCTGTATGGAACATGTTCCCTCTTTGTTTCCTGTCCCTCGTCACTATCCGTCCCAGCTGACGTTCCTCCGTTCAAGCTCGCCACAATACGACTGAAGTGGTACGTCCTATTGGCTTTGGGAATGCAGAGTTTAGTGGTCCGTCAGTTGTAGTTTAGTGGATCAGTGGTCTTTGGTTAAGGTCTGAGAAACACTTTAGAGCAGAAGCAGAAGAGGCGGTTCTCACGTCTCCCAAAACTTCACAGCTAATTTTCTAATTCATTTTGATAAATATAAACAATATGTTTGATTCGTTAATTGTTGAAAATCAAAAGTCTACAGAAACGCCTGACCTGAAACGTTAACAGCTGAGCGTTTGGCTCAGCATCGATTGTTGTGAAATGCATTCTGGGATACTGTTGTGTTGTGCAGATTGAGCCCTCCGGGATGAAGTTTGGGATGTTTTGGGCTCGACTTGATGAGTCTTCCCTCAGTGACTAATAGGCTCAAGTATAACTTTGCTTTCCAGTGAGTGAATCCACACACACTCCGACACACAACTGAAGGTCTAATGTGCAGAGAGAGAAAACAGGCGGAGAGATGCTCGATGTGAGGGCGCCGCGATCCCTCTGGGAGACGGAGCCGTCAAATAAACTCACAAACTAAACTCCCACAAACTGAGCTCAAACATGAAGAACAAAACTACAAGTTCACATCAGCTGCTGTGTCTGATCAGTCTCACCACATGTGCATAAAGTGGATGAGAAGACGAAGTAATTCACATTTTCTTCTGCAGATTTTCTCAAAATTTGATTAAAAGTTCCATATTTTCTTCTTCTTCTGTGTTTTATTTGAAGTTTTGATCAGTGTAGTTTTACATCTCCTCTCTCAGGCTTCTCTCTGGAGCTCTAGTAACAGCAGGTCTGTGAGCCAATCAGAAGAGAGGAGGCTCATACATACACTGGGTAAACAAACTGGCATTTAAAGGGTTAAAATCCTGAAAAGGATCGAATATTTGGTCGTTATGATCAGGACTGATGTTGGTTAAAAGATGTAACTCTGTGAAAGTGGAAAATAATATTAATATGTGATATTTTTACTGCAGTTTTTTGATGCAGACAGTTTTGTCCTCTCAGGAAACTCAGTGTACGTGTTTTAAAAGCACGGCTGGTTTTAAGGCTCAGTTTCTGAATACAGGCTGTGTGCATTTCTCTGTGGACTGAGGCTTTGATACTTTCACAGTATTAATATAGAAGCTAGAGCTGATCTATAATCACACTACACATGGACAGCAAATCAAACGTCAGTCAAAAGTGGGGCAGGAGAGCTGTGATCAGGTGAGCGGAGAACACCTGTGTGGGTGGACTGTGATAACAATCAGGTGAACGTGGTCTCTGTCTTCTGCTCAGCGTTGCATGAAATGTTAATATACTACAGATGCTAATTCTGGACTTCAAATCTTTGTACAAAACAAATAAATAAACAAAAGAAAAGAGAAAACAGCAGCCCGGAGGGAAAACGTTCAAACTACAAATAAAACTAAAAGAGAACGAGACAAAAAAGCAACATTGTAAAAATAAAGAAGGTTTTCTGGGGAAAATGAATTTGGATGAAGCAGCAGGAAGAAATGGAGGAGCGTCAGGGAAAGAGAGAGGGATCAAAGAGGGGGACAGAAAAAGAGACGACAAGAAAGAGAAGGAGGGAAAACGAACAAGAGAAGACGGATGTTTTACAAGCAGCAGTTTAGAGAGGAAGAGCTCGACAAGTGCAACTGCTGAGAGGGAGAGAGAGCGGGGGGGGGTTATGATGCAGGAGCGCAAACAGCGAGAGAGTAAACACACACACACACACACACACACACACACACACACACACACACCTCTCATCTCCAGAACTCATTAAACCTTCACCTCTGACCTCTGCCTGTTAGAATGTATGTCGTGTTATGAAAAAATAATGACGAGTGTGTATTTACATGTGTGTGTGTGTGTGTGTGTGTGTGTGTGTGTGTGTGTGTGTGTGTGTGTGTGTGTGTGTGTTTGCTTTCTCTCCATAATGAGTCGATATATTTGGACTTATTAAACACTGAAGCAGAGCCAGTGGCCATATGGCTAATAGAGCACTGATAGCAGCCTGTGTGTGTGTGTGTGTGTGTGTGTGTGTGTGTGTGTGTGCGTGCGTGCGTGCGTGTGTTAGGCAGATGAACACATTATGTTACGGCTGAATGTTCTGACCAAGTCGTTTGCAACTTCAACAATAATGTCAGCTTTAATTAATTCCCCTGATAGAGAGAGAGAGAGAGAGAGAGAAAACATACATGAAATGGCCAAAAGTATGTGGACAACCCTGTGCACATGCTTTAGTCTACCTGTGGTGCTGAGCTGAAAGGAAGCCAGGTGTGAGCGCTGCAGCTGGATCCCTGTGGAGAGGGTCACTGTGCGTCCACAGGTCCAACATGGACGTGAAGCAGCGGGAAGAGACGAGGCTGCCACTTACTTCATCGTTAAGTTCAAGTGCAAGTAAATGTCATGAATAAACGCAGAACGATAACATGACGTGTCACATTACATTCATGTAGCAGACGCTCTCCTTCCAAAGCCACAGTGATGAATATGTGATATGGATTAAAAATGAATTGGGGACTTTGCGTTGTACTGTGTTCAAGAGTTAATTAAAGGGCAACACAGAAAGTAGCAGCGATTGAGTAACTGGAGTTAATGTGCGTTTCCCCCCCACCCCCCCACCCCACCCCTCCGCCACCCCCACCCCCTCCCTGCAGCGGGTTGAAAACACCAGGCGAGTGGAGGCTGTTATAACGGCATATCATTGTTTTACAGTGCCTTAGAATTACTCTAACCAGGTGTCCACATACTTTTGGCCATGAAGTGCAGCGCGGGAGGAAAGGAAAGTAAAGAAGTAAGAAGAAGAGGAGAATCAGAAATGGAACAAAAGCAGAGAGGAGGAAGAGAAGTGGAGAGAGGGAGGACAGAAGCTGGCGAGCGAGTGAAAGGTGTGCGCTGTGATAACGAGCTGACAAGTCGTACAGTATGAAACTGACCTCTTAATTAAACTGCAAACCTCGTTTCATCCTCGCTGTCGCGGCGAGCGCGGCGTTACATCATGTCAAACGCCACAGAGCAACACGCAGACAACATGAATTAAACTGTACACGGCGTAATGAAGGAAATATGAATAAATAGAACTGGACGATGAATAAAACGCGGCGTTATGTAAAACGGATTATACAACACAGGAAATACGTTTATCTGGTGACAATTGTCCTTTTTATTCAAATACATTCACACTTTTCATCAGTGTGTCCACTGTCCTCACAAATGTCCTCACTCCCCCAGCTCCATGAAAATGTCCCAAATATCACAAAATATCCTCATTTTCCAAAAATAAACCAACTTTTTAAAAGGTCAAAACTTTTCCAAGGTGGTCCTCACAATCCCAAAATGTACTTATTATCCGATTATGTCCTCACTTTCTAAGCTTGTCCTCAGTTTTCAAATGTCCCCATCCTCCCGGAAAAAGAGGTCCTCACATGAAATGTCCTCAACATCATAAAACTTTTCTAAAGGTCAACACATTTTCACGGTTGTCCTCTCAATCCTAAAATGTCCTCACTTTCCAAACGTGTCCTCACTTTTTCACAGATGTCTTGACTTTTCAAAAAATTGTCTTATTATCCCGACATCATAATTTTGTCCTGACTTTTCTCAAATGTCCCAACTTTTCCAATGTCCTCTCTTTCTCTCAAATGTCCTCATTTCCTGTCTCCATTTCCTGTCTCCAGGGTCAACACTCAACACTAAATGTTCTCACTTTCCAAAATATCTTCACTGTTTTTTGCTCATGCAGATTCTGTCTCATGTCCTAAAAAGGTCTGCAGTTTAAGAAACGTCCCCTCTGTCACGGTGTTGGCTAAGATCGTCCTGTGACATCACAAACACTCGGCTGTACCACCTGACGACCTCGTCCTGCCTATGAAGGCGACACAAAACATCCACCACAGAACTGGTGCATCAGAGAAAAATTCAACTTGTTACCTGATGAAAAACGAAACCAACAAAAAAACAAAAGTGACAAGTGAAAATAGGATTCAAATAGAAACAAACTTCAGAGGAAGAGTCTGATATTTACGGCAGCTTGAAGCCAAAGAGATCAGAACGACCTTTCTTCTTCGTCTGTTCATTGTTAGCATGAATAACCGTCAGTCGTCGGGAGCTTGATTCTATAAGCAGCAGCACTTACATGTTTACTCTCTGATTCTACTGCTGCTTTGTCTCATAATGTACAAAGAGCAGCACATTCACATCTACTACACACTGGATATAGGTTTTAAATAGTACACATAAAGACGCACAGTGTAAACAGACGGACTCTCCTGTTCTCTGTCAGCGTGGTCCGACACGTCGTCAGCGTATTGTCAGTGTAAGCTAACACAACGTGCAGAAAGCAAATCGTAAATAAAACGGAGGGACAAGCGAGTATGTAAATCTAAAACAAATGAACCAAAGTCTGTTGGTCAGGATTTAAGGATCCTCAGAGTCTGAAAAACCTGGCGCCATCATCAGGGTCAAGCTGTTAACAGCTCTCAGCTGTACTTTGTGTTTAGTGCTAATCAACAAAGGTTAGCATGCTAACACGTTGAACTAAGACGGTATCAGTCTACCTGCTTAGGATTAGCATGTTAGCATTGTCACTGTGAGCATGTTGCATTAGCATTTAGCTCAGCTTCGTGTGTCTTAGTGAATGTTTTATATCATTTTGTGTCTCTGGCGACCCCCCCCCCCCCCCCATGAAAGTGATTTACATGAAAGTGATTTACACTTTCATGGTATTTCATAGCGTATTAGTATTTCCTATTATTAGTGTTTAAAAATGCAACATTCAGCATCTTTTTGAAATCGTGTTTCCCTGAGTTTTGTCCGTAACATTTTCCCTTAGATGACAGCAGGACTCGCACTTCCTCCCATGAAACCTTTGCAGTCCCCAGAAGATCCAAACCAGAATGGAAATCAGTCGTACATGCCTGCCAGTGTGTGTGTGTGTGTGTGTGTGCGTGTGTGTGTGTGTGTGTGTGTGTGTGTGTGTGTGTGTGTGTGTGCGTGTGTGTGTGCGTGTGTGTGCGCTCACAGGAAACAGAGGAAACAGGGACATGGAGGACACGTGTTGTCGACAGTTGGAGGGCAGTAAAACAGAGAGAGGAAAAGAGAGAGATGGTGGTGGAGGATGGGGAGGCGGGCGAGAGACATGACAACAGACTGGCAGGCCGACAGAGAGAGAGAGAGAGAGAGAGGCGTAGTGATGGACAGATATAAGACAGAAAGATGGAGAGAGGGAGCAGAGACAGATGGAGAAAGAAAAGATGCAGATTCATAATTGAAACTGAACTGATGAAGCAGTGAAAGATGACTTCCTCTTTTCCTTTCCTTATCTCCTCGTTTCCTCCCTTCCTACTCATCATACCCCTGTTTGCTTTTTCCCCTCATCCTCATTTCCTTCCCTACCTCCTCCTGTCCTACTTCCTCCTCTGCTTTCATCCCTCCTATATTTTACCTACATCTTCATTTCCTTCCGTGCCCCCTCTTCTCCTTCCCTACCTCCTCTAACCTCCTCCTCTCCTCTCCTCTCCTTAGTTTCCTTTTTCTGTGTCCCTACCTTTTCCCTCCTCTCCCCTTTCTTCCCCATATCTCCTTCCCTAAATGCTCCTTTCTTTTCCTTCCTCCCCGTCTTATTTTGGCGCCATGAACACCATGAAAACCTAAAAATGCTGCTTGAATCATCTCCCTTTCCATATTTATGATGATTTGATTTATAAAGGAGGCGACTGAGGAAACATGAGGAGCGTCAGCCTCGTTTCACCGCCTGTCTCTTTAACATACATGTGACATGAAACAATGGGAGGAAAGGGGGCGGGCCTTAAAGTTGATTGACAAGTGATGAAATATGATGAAGGATGTGCATGAAACAGAACGCTTATTGCCTCAAGGCGAAAAAGTTGCGTGATGTAGCTCAGCTGCCAGCAGCCATTAGATCACCCTGTGTGTGTGTGTGTGTGTGTGTGTATGTGTGTGTGTGTGTGTGTGTGTGTGTGTGTGTGTGTGTGTGTGTGTGTGTGTGTGTGTGTGTGTGTGGCTGGAGATAAAACGCTCACACTGCGTCCTGTGACTTTAATTGCCCAACATCTGTACACTCATTAGAAGGGAGAGAGAGGTAGAGATAGAATGGAGAAAAGAGAAAGAATAGGCGATTCTTCTCCTGATGTTGTTTTCTCGTCCTCTGTGCTGCTGTGTGTGTGTGTGTGTGTGTGTGTGTGTGTGTGTGTGTGTGTGTGTGTGTGTGTGTGTGTGCGTGTGTGTGTGTGTGTGTGCGTGTGCGTGTGTGTGTGTGTGTTTCCATGTATGCAGATGTGGGTTTGTGCGGGTATTAGAGGACACACACTCCGCAGTGGGGGGCCATTAAACGGCGATTGGCGGCGACACTCCAGCACAGCGGGGGGAGCTTCAGGCTTCTGATCATGTGATCATGTGCGAGCATGTAAATAGATACACTTGTCGCTCTCAGGCGTCTGCTGAGTGAGGGACGCCGTCCGCTAAACTGGTCACACTCTGTGCTGCTTTCTGATTGGTCACATTTTGGAGTCATTAAATCTTTTTACAGATTAAATATTCAGGCAATTTAGTTTGATGATAATATTAGTGATAAATTAGACTCATTTATTTTGAAGTGTTGATCAATAAGAAGATATATATTTTTGGTTCATCTCAGTGAAGTTTCACATCTCTTCTCCCTGGAGATCTAGTAACAACAGGTCGGTGAGCCAATCAGAAGAGAGGAGGCTTTGATACTTTCACAGTATTAATATGGAACCTAGAGCTGATCTATAATCAAACAACACATGGACACAGACCTTTACACTGGAGCAGCTTTGATGTTTTCTTCTGTTTGTAAAAACACAGGCAGGTTGAACAGTCACTTCATGTTTGTAAACAACTAATTTAAACAGCAAATATGTTTTCAGAGAAACAAAATGCCACCAACGTTTATTTAGTTTTATCTATATAATAGATCATAATGAAGGTTTTGTCTGTATGGATTCTGTCTGATTATAGCCTGAGGACTAAAATGTTTAGTTCAGGTGATGGAATAGTGTGTGGGATTTTTTGGTTTTCATGACATAAAATATTCATACTGAACGTTCAGTGTCACCATATTTATTTTTCCCTACAATATCCCTACTGTACCGAAGGCACTTACAGCACAGACTGTTGTCTTAAATACATTTATAAAAGTCAACAATGACCTCCAGCATGAGACGGGACGTGTTTACTTTATTAATATTTAACCAAAGCCACGATCATGAGGAGCCCGGGCTCCTGTTCTTTGTGCGACTTGCATGTGGTTCGAAAATGTAGTAATGCCTTCACTAGAAAGAAAACGTTGCCTCTGAACATAATCCAGGCAGTAATTACATTTCCCTCAAAAGATAATTAGTAAAACAAATTAGTTGTATATAAACATAATTCCTAGGACAGGAAGAAAAATAGACCAGCGACAATGCACCATTATAACTGCTGAAAAATATAAAATTATAAAAGTTATAAAAGTTTCTTATAATCCAGTTTAATAACTAAGAGAGAGTGTTGATGAAATCAGACCAAAGACCAAAGCTAACAGAAGTGTCACACAGCAGAGCAGCTGAAGCTTCAGCTGACAGAAGACGAGCCGCCATCAGGGTCTGTCAGACTGAGCTCAGCGGCTGACAGTGACCGACACATCGATCGGACTGATGAAGTCCACTTCACTGTAATCAATTACACAATCAGAGCAGCATTTCGGTGTCAGGGCGAGGGGGAGGGGGGCAGGCAGTCGCTACACAAGCAGGAGATATACAAACCGTCAGGGTAGACTCCATTTGGTTTGATTCATTTGTATTTATTTCTAATTATTATTTCTTTATTATTATTATTTCTGGTCTTTTTTTTAACGATCGCTGTTGGGTTATAGCGTAGTATTTAAGTATGTATTTAAGTTCAAAGCCACCAGGAAGAACAAGAATAATGAAACAGGAGTCTAAAGATTTACCAATGTACCAATCTGCTAATCACTCAAAATATTATCATAGAATTCAAGGATAGGGTTCAAAGTTGTAAGATTATTATTTCGCTGTTTATACACAAAAATACTGCATGAAAATGTAAGAAAATAAAACTATTATACAGCCTCACTTTGCTCAGAGATGGTTTTATATTCCCTGCCAAGTGACTGAAGTACGGACTCATGTTGTTTGTTGTCTGGGCCAATGATGATGATTTCTGTTTTGTGCGAATTCAACTGTAATAAATGTAGTGACATCTGGTCTTTGATAGCAGTGCAGCGTATCCAGATTGAATCGACACATAGAGCTGGGTGTCGTCTGCGTAACGATGTAGGCAACAATCTTAATAATGGCAGGAGAAATGTTACAGAGGGGGAGCATAAATATACAAGCTAAACAATATGGGACCAAGGATAGAGCCCTGTGGAACCCCACACAAGATATGAGACAAAATCATAAATGGTCCCCCTGAAAGATCTCCCTGTAAGATACGAAGAAAACCAACTGTAGGAAGTTCCATCTATGCCGACCCAGTGCTTCAGTCTGTTCAGTACGAAGGTACGATCGATGGTATCAAAGGCGTCTAACAACACTGAAATAAAATGATTGAAAGAGTCTGCTTTCATCAGAATATCATCGGTGAAATGGATCAAGAATGTTATAAGCTTCCACTACTTTAATTCATCAATTAATTTCATCAACTTTTTCAATGATTTTTGAAACAAAAAAAAGGGGCAGAAACCAGGTCAGAGGTCTGAGACTCATTTACAATGGAGAGAAGAAAAGGGGAAGTTACTTCTAATACCTCAGATAAGGTCACGTGACGATATCCAGCAGGTAGATGGAAGTAAATTCACTCAGTAATGTAAGGAAGAGGGTTTAAAGGAGATAGGAGGAGTTGTAGAGGCTTTGATGTCCTCAAACTGTTCAACAAAGTAAGTTAAAAACTTCTCACAAGCTTCAACAGAGGAGGCCGAACCGTTTGAAGTAGCAGGGTATCAAACAGAACTCTCGACTTCTCAGGTTTGTAAAATATTTAAGTCTCACTTTTTTGATGAATAAATTACAAGCAGATAATAACTTTCATATGAAGGAGGTGGACTTGTAGGTTTGTTTTCCTCTAACATATACGTCCTGCTCTTCTACATTCTCTTTTTAGTTGGAGAGTATCCTCGTTTACCTAAGGCGACGGTTTGACCGACGCCTTGACCCAGCTTTAATGGGAGCGATGCGACCTTCCTGACGGAAAACAACAACACAGCAGACGCCAGGTTTCACAGTTTGAACAGGAGAACTTCAAAAAAAAGATGCAGTACTCAGTTCTTACTGCTGCACTTAAGCTTTAGTGTTTTCCCTCATTTGTCGGACGCTTTTATCCAAAGCGACTGACAAATGAGGAAATGTACATGTCAAATGCTTTTGCAGAGCCACGTCCACAAACAGTGAGGCTGCGACGATTAAGAAACAAAGCTCGCTCTCAGAAACTCCACATTGTAGGTGGTAAGAAAATCATTTAAGGCTCCATATTTTCCTCTTCTCTTGTGTTTTATTTGAAGTGTTGATCCATAAGAAGATATATTTGTGGTTTTAAGAACCAATATTTAGCTGATAATCCTTCTACTTAAGCAGGATTTTCAATGCAGGACTTCAACTTTTACATTGTTGTATGGAACCACAGTAAAGGTTCTGAGTACTGCTCCCACCTCTGACATCGGACTTATTACTGCGAACACTCAGTTAACACGTTCAGCCGACCTCAGCTTCGATACCTACATATATCCATCCACACACACACACACACACACAAACACACACACACACCAGTGTGGAAAACAGAGCCAGGACTGAGTGCCAAAGTTCATGGTTTTCCAGAGCTTTCAATCAGGACTCTTCAACTAAATGTAGTTCTCTTCCATCTAATGTGTTTATTCTGGAGGTAATAGAAGAGCAATGTGTGTATAGGTTAGTTGTTGGTAAACACACTGTGCGAGGAGATGAACAGACTGAGGATAAAGGTCATGTGGGTTGCTGGGGAACAACAAATTGAACAAGAACTGACACTCACAGGAATTTGTGATCAATACTCAGCAGTAAACATGTATTTTTTCCATATGAAAGCCTCATTAAAAAGCTGTTTTTGCACCAAACTCCCTGCATGAAATCGACTGTTTTTGTACATGAAGTTTCTGAAATCAAACTCAAACCAGAGAAGATCAGGGAAAGTATGACACGACGATTTACTGGAACATCATCCGACAAATCATCTTCCAAAACCTCTGAGTCATGGTTCTCAATTTCTGGGAACAAAGAACACTGCAGCATTTGACGAGTGCTGATATTAAAATTTGGCCAGAGTGATAAATTATTAGAAGTGGGTCACCAGCTGTCAGCTCGGAGGGAAAACGCTGCGCCTCATTAAGCCTCCGATATGATTTTTTTAATATTTCTTTTTTTACAAGATAAGAAATCTGCAATGAAATTGAATTCAGGACATTTCCTGTTGGATATTTTCTCTTTGTTCCACAGTGCAGGATAAAATCTGGAAAGTTTGCCTCTGATCAGTGATTCAGACAAACCTCCGCAGGTAAAACTCATTTGCTCATCTGTAACATCAGACCCACGTTAACGCTGCTGCTGCTGCTGCTGCTGCTGCGAGTGTCAGGAGAAGTTTGCAGAACGAGTGTTTCTGCTGGAGATGATGGTTTTATATTCAAACAGCGTCCTCTGCTTATCTTGCAGAGGAGAAGTGTGTTTGTGTCTGTGGCACTCCAGCCCTCATTAAACAGCATATTAGCACTGCACGTAGAAACCACGTATCTCCGACATGTCCGTATCCTGAGCTTGTTGACAATATTGCATTTAAAATAATGTTCCACCATCATTTCCATCAAATCTGAAATGATCGTGTGGTTTATAACACTACAGAATTCCAGCATGCACCACAGCTGTGTACAGACAGTCTGAATATAGTCATTAACATATATAGTAATTAACTTTTCATCTTGGAGAAACTTTTTCTTGGGCTCATCATCATCATCATCATCATCATCAGAGAGGATTCATCTCCACTCACACCACCAGCAGCTTCACAGTCATTCACACATTAAACCTCATGTTCACAAATTCAACAGTAAAAAGAAACCCAATTAAAAACGGAGACAATAACAAAGCGATTAAAATAAAAACATTTCATTATTTTATTTTCTGTCTCTTTGAGCCTTTATGCTTTATGCTCTATCAATCAATCAATCAATCAATCAATCAATCATAAACTTCTCTGGAAAAGTAAAACTAAATGAGAAAACATTTTAAATGAACCAATCTTTGAGATACGTGGTTTTCATCGGACACTGACGTCGCAGGTGCTTGTGTGTACATGTGCACGCTCGTGCAGCATAGAGCCGTCTATCTATCCATCATATGATGATTACATGTCCTCTACTATGCGTGTGCACGCGTCCACACATGCACGTTTGATACAGGCAGATATAAGCGCGCGCGTGTGAGTGATGACTCTGACACTTTTTCCTCCACGTGCCCGTATAGGTCTGTTTGCGCACGTGTAGTCTGCCTGTGTGCTCGCGCGTGTCTGTGCAGTTGTGTGTGTGTGTGTGTGTGTGTGTGTGCGCGCGTGTGTGTGTGTGTGTGTGACTGACACACTGACCTCTCTGACCGTCTGTCTCGGAGTGGTCCGGGTCCTGGTTAGCACGGAGCTCGGGTCCCGGAGGCGCTCACTGATCCCGACTCCTCGCTCTCCGTCTCCCCCTCGGACCGGACGGAAACCACGGGGACAGTCACGCGGCTCTCGCGTGCCATTTGAAGAAAGAATTCATAAAAAAAATAAAAATTCAAAAAACAAGCCGTGTGTCAGGAGATGGTTGCGAGTTTACATCCCCATCCTCTGAATCCTCTGCGCGTCCGTCCCGCCGGAGCCTCCTCTGTCTCTCAGACCTGCGCGCGGTGCCGGTTCTTCCTTTGCGTTTTCACGGTTTTAGGAAACAAATCAAAGAGTTCCGCTTCGGAGCCGCTGTCACTGCGGATCAGCGGAACGCGCCGGTGAATTCGGGCATGTGTCCTGCGAACGAAGCGCGCCGAGGAACCGAGAATGTCCGAAGCTTTAAAGACAGACAAACCGTCCTCTGCGCGGGACAGACAGAACGCGGAGGTTTAGTTCCTCTCCTCTTCTTCTCCTCCTCTCTGCTCTCTCTCTCTCTCTGCTCTCTCTCTGTTGTCGGTGTCTCCGTCCGTGCGCTCTGGACATGGACACAGGAGTGAGGCGTTTTACGCACGGCGCGTAAAAGCCTAGTGGAGGATCAGGGGTGGAGGCGAACTGAGGGAGGAGGAGGATGAGGAGGAGGAGGAAGGGAAGAAGAGGAGCTGCTGATGGTGGTGGGTTATAGGAGGAGGAAGAAAAGAGAAGGTGGAAAAACAAAACGGGGAGAAAGATGAGAGATGAGGAAAAAGGGAGTAAGTGGTTGTTGAGAGAGGAAGAGAGAAAGGAGGAGGAAAAGGAGCGCAATACGGAAGCAAGGGAGAAAGTCATAAAAGGAAAAGAGAGGCAGATGAATAGGAGGAAAAGGAGGAGTAGATGTATACAGTAGGAGAAAAGGGGAGGAAATAAGAGAAGGAAGAAAGAGAGAAAGGAAGTCAAAAGGGAAGAGAGAGGAGGACAGAAGGTGGAAAAAGGAGTGGTGAGAAAGAAGAAAGAAGGAGAAAAGGAGGTAAAGAGGAAGGGAGGAAGAACGGGTTAAAATGCAGCAGCTGAGCATGTGAGAAGGAAAGGAATGAGGGAAGAGGATGAAGGAGGAAAAGGAGGAAAAAAAGGAGGAAGGAGAAATGAAAGTGAGGGATGAAGGGATAAGAGAGGAGGGGGAGAAAAATGTGATAAATCCGAGCAGCGGACGAGGGGAAGGAGGGAAAATGTTTATTCAAATGTTGGCGTCCTCACTTCTCACCATAAAGTCCTCCGAAAGTAAAGCTGCTGTAAATCCTCCTGAGAGAGAGAGAGAGAGACGTGGATTCAATACATGAGCATCACACACTTTTCTTCATTTTTACACACTCACACACACACACACACACACTCTCACACACACACACACACACACACTCTCACACACACACACACACACACACACACACACACCACACACACACACACACACACACACACACTCTCACACACACACACACACACACACTCACACACACACACACACACACACTCACACACACACACACACACACACACCTCCTCCTCACCTGCAAACACGAGCTTAGCATCAACTTTTTAATGAGTCTGTGACTGTGTGTGTGTGTGTGTGTGTGTATATAGCTTCTTGTGAGGACTTATGTCACCACTGAAGTCACATTCAGTCTTTACTTGTTGCCAAAAAAACAAATCAACACCTCATGTCACACTCACCTGTGAGAGGTTAGCTCCATGTAGCGCCAAAATCCTTCAGAGCAAGTCACAGATATTAAAGGGGGGTGGTTTTACATAATATTTGATTGGTTGTTTCCAAATGAGGTCTCGGACAGATACCTAAAGGTATTCAGTTGAATTGAAGGAGACGGTTGTAAGTTTTGCTAATGCTACATAGCTAATGTTAGCATCAACAGTCCAGAAGAAACGTTGCGAGTTCAGCATCAAACTTAATTCTTTTACTCACTGACAGCCGTCGCCAGAGGTGGAAAGCAACCCTCTTGTTTTTGTTCTATTGTCTATCATGAAGTTAGCATGCTAACCAGCTAGCCACTTACACCTAAAGTTAGCATTAACAGCTAAAAGAAACATGAGTTCAGCATCAAGCTTCATTCCTTTACCAAGTTAACTCTTGCTTTGCTATTTTCCCATCTTTTATGTTGTTACGCTGAAGTTAGCATTCTAACTTTGTCTCATCACTTTCCGATACCGAGTCACTGTAGTGTCCAGTCTGCTGCTCAGGGGATGTATCGTAACCTCTTGTGTTGTAAACGCAACAATGGCTGAAGCTCTTGGCAAGCGACCACATTTGGCGGCAAAGAAAATGTACAAATAGCACCTTAAATGAGTAACTGGGGGGATTAACTGTGATGGTTGAGGTTAGGATGAGGGGCTAGGGAAGGCATCAAGTCAATGACGGTCCTCACAAGCATACGAAGACAAATGTGTTTGTGTGTTAGCAGCTAAAGACGCCCTTTTGTGACGTCTCTTCTCTCCTGTTCTTCACTTCAGCAGCTGTTTTTTCAGGTCCAGTAAATGTGAACATATGATAAAATATGATAAGTAATGACTCGGCTGCTTTCAGGACAGCGAGGAAGGAAGTGTTTCTGCCACCATCAAACAGTGCAGAGCAATTTTCATGTAAAAAAACAGGGATTTGCACTCATTGCCTGCCTGCTGCCTTGTAAACATGCTAGTAGTCTGCAGCCACGCAAGCCGCCGTGTGACACTGTGATGCAGATTACACACGAGCAAAAAAACTTTTCTATTCTTAGATCTTTAGCACTAGCGGGGAAAAAGCTTGTAAAGCCCGTCCTCAGGATGACCAGGTTTCCATCCAAATGTCTCACACATTTTACACACAATTTACAGAAACAAAATATATATATATATATATATATATCCATCCAGTATTTATTCAGATATTAGATAAGCGGTAGATAAACAAATTCTCCAGTCAGTGATATGAAACCACCGCAGAAGAAGAGCCTGCAACAGGATGGTGTAATTAAAAGAGCAACAGTCTAAACTCAAAGGTAAAAAAAAACAAACAAACAGAAACCTGTAGAAATGTGTTTGAAATGTGATATTTATGTTTATTTGAGGAAGGTTACAGGTCTCATGTTTATTTCCCAAGCTTGTTTTCCAATTTACTTTGTTGCTTTCTGCATTTATTGATTCTCCAACTCTTCCACCCGAGTCAAGTGTAAAACCTTATTTGTGACATCCTTGAGTTTTTTTTTAACGCAAAGAGTGAAAACGCACATAGAAACTGTTGGACTGATGGTTTGCACTTAGAGTTTTTTCTGTGGCTGAGTGCAATAAATAAATCAACAGAATGACATTCAGTAGAGCACATACTCCTGCCAAGGCCAAACAATCCAACATGTCTGTCAGACCCAGATTATTATCGGGATCTGCACCAAATTGTACAAACTAATAGATTTCAACATCATCAATTTGTCTGTCTCGCAATGTTTAGGAAAGGCCCCTTTAACCGGATCAGCACCAAAATTGAATTGGTTTGTCTGTAGCCCCTCCCCCACCCCTCCACCAAGTTTAGTGCAAATCAGTTTAGGACTTTTTCGCGTAATCCTGCTGACAAACAAGAGCAGAGCAGAGTTAAAATACAACTTTAAATTTACACCTGAGCAGGTGCACGTCCTTCTGACATGTTGCTTACGGGAGATAGAGAAAATTACCTGGGACAGATTGGATCAAAGTTGAAGTTTGTCATCACTGGACATGCTAATGCTAATGCATGGTAATGATGCTAGGAGGTCATAGTGAGACATGATGAGACTTTCAAATGTATTGCACTTCTTTTAGCATGTTAGCATACTCACTTTAGCATAATAGCATAATTTAATACCATCTTGAAAGCAGTAGTTTGCTGCCCCCTGTGGTTGAAAGCATCAGGCCTGTTTCACCTCTTGGTGTGGTCTATTGAACCTGTAACCACACCCAGTGGTGATGTCACAGTGTCCTGGAGTACACCTGTGCCCTCACTGGAGCGAGGTGAGAATTTAAACCACTAGGGGGCAGCAGAAACAAGATTTTCACATTGTGTTTAGGTGAAATCGACGGAAAGCTGATGCTGAGAGGAGATCAGTCATCAGTTTTAGTGGACATTTTTACCTGCAGGTGGCGCCACATGAGAAGTCCGAGGATCATCGAGGGCATTTGGATTCATCCTCTGGAAACAATGAACGTCTGCAGCAGATTTCATTTTCAGTTCAGGTTGGACCGAAGCTTTGAACTGACTGACTGAAATCTGTTGTTTCTGCATGACCGACCCCACAGCCAACAATGTAAATGAGAGAGTTGGGATCACTGGAGTCTGCTTAATACATGTTTTTGAGTAAATAATCGAAGCGAAATAAAACTAATATAATAGCAGAAGGGCATTTACGCTGTGATTTATGCCCCGGTTGTTGACCTCGGCAGCAGGACAGGACAGTACACTCCTGTTGATACAGCTCATGGAGACAAAATAAAAACATTTTCTGCCCGACCGGTTAAATTATTCTGTGCAGTAAAACAACTGCCAGTCGTGCATAAAGGTAAGACATCTTCACTCGTCACACAGAAAACGGAGGATTTGGAAGCTGCAGTGAACAAAGTCATTTCCCTGACAGACAGACAGACAGGATGAAGCGCTGAGTATCAAGTCAACTAACGACGAGCTGTCAATCATGTTTAATAAGTCTGCAGGTCCACGCTCCAGAGCTCCAACAGCAGGAGGAACTGCACAGGAAACATGTTGTTTTAAAGGAACTGCAGTGCTGTTTTTCAGCAAGACTTCCTTTTCACATTTTTATTCCACACATTCACCCATGGAGATTCCCAGCAGTCCTGTCAGCCATGGCCAAACTCAAGTGCAGGTTAAACAATTTGCATTGTACAGAACAGCAGTTTTTTTCACCACATCAAGCAGAAGCCATGAGCTGCTTCTCTAAACTCTTAAAGCTCCATATGTTCTTCTTCTTCTGTGTTTTATTTGAAGTGTTGATCCAAGAAGATATAAAAACCATCTCAGTGTAGTTTTACATCTCCTCTCTCAGGCTTCTCTCTGCAGCTCTAGTAACAACAGGTCAGTCAGCCAATCAGAAGAGAGGAGGCTCTGAGCCTCTCTGCTGATTGGCTGACTGTTTTCTGAGTGATCCAATAAAAATATAGCAGATTTCAGGTAAAAATACTCAGAGAAACCAAATCCTGCAAGGTTTGGATGGTGGGTCCAGGTGGGCGGGGCTTGGTGACTGCTTTGTTGTGACATCACAAAGTTCCAGAAGTCCTGACGGCTGGTTTTAAGGCTCAGTTTCTGAATACAGGCTGTGTGCATTTCTCTGTGGACTGAGGCTTTGATACTTTCACAGTATTAATATAGAAGCTAGAGCTGATCTATAATCACACTACACATGGACACAGACCTTTACACTGGAGCAGCTTTAAGACAGAATTTAAAGTAACATACCACAGTTCCTTTTGCTCACCAAGAAACTTTTTATGATTTAAAAGCAGCAGTGTGTCGTGATTTATGAGGCAAATGCTTCATCGATGGACTGAGTATGTTTTCATGATTTCTTTTTTCCATTCTCCGTTGATTACTTCACCACATGTATGTGAATAACTCCAGAACATGCTCCTCTTTTCATCATTGTAACCACAGCCAGTTAACGTCACACTGTTGTTGGAAGATGGGAACAGAATGATTTCTGCGGTTTCTCTTCTCTATGATGAAAATCGATTCTGCATAGAAAAAAAAAAATGGGAATGGACAATGGGTTCCACATTGAGGCCCGATTTTTGTCTTGTATCCATCTTCCTGATGTTAGGTCTGAAAATGAGCCTCAAACTTTAAGCTATCTCTGCCTCTAATGGAGCTGGGACTGTTGCAGACGATGGCAGATAAAATAAAGGAACTGCTGTAATCACCGTTTACACTCTCTGCTAAACTCTAGATCCTTTTATCCTGCACGTATTACTGTGACTGGAGACCTGTGGGGTGGGGAGGGAGGGGTCGCCGCGGGTTGTGTTATCTTTTGTGGTAGGTAAATATCTGCCTGTGACAAAAGAACAATAAAAAATTGATAAAAAAAAAAAGAAGATTGCGATACGAGAAAAAGAGGTTCAGTAAAAAACCAATAAAAACACAGTGGATGAATAAAGTACCTGGTTTAAAAGAAAACTGTCTATAAAGTCAAACTGGTTTACGGTGAGTCAATCCTGCACTTTCACAATACAAGTGCCCTGAAGAGCCGCGATGAAAGTCACAGCAACACTTGAAGAGGAATTTGAAGAATCTGGAGTCCACCAGCAGCTGTGGGTCACAATTTACATCAACCAGTCATGTGTGAGTGTCGTCAGGAAGCCTGGTTCATCTCCACTGCTCTGTGTGTGTGTGTGTGTGTGTGTGTGTGTGTGTGTGTGTGTGTGTGTGTGTGTGAGTGTGTGTGAGAGAGAGAGAGAGAGTGAGAGAGAGAGAGAGAGAGAGGAGAGAGAGAGAGAGAGAGAGAGAGAGAGAGAGAGAGAGAGAGAGAGAGAGAGAGAGAGTGTGTTTGCAGGAGACTAAATACTGTATATTGCGTGTTGGGACGAGGATGATTTGAGGAGTTGGGTTGGGTGTAGAATGTGTGTGTGTGTGTGTGTGTGTGTGTGTGTGTGTGTGTTCGCAGGGCACTAATTCAAAGTGAAATGAAGTGTGCAGGGTGGTGTTGGCATGCCAGAGTTGTGTGTGACTATCCATTTGAAGAGTTGCTGTGAGGATGGAGTCAGCGGAGCGTTCAGCCGCGCTGCAGCTCCAGAGCATCACGTCACGGACTCAGACTCCCGTCAGCGGCGCCTGGCGGCTCCAAAAGAAAACCAAACCCACGCTGTGACGTATTACATGAATTGCTGACTTATTTCTACTTTCTTATGTTCAGTGGAAAGTGAAGCAGAAAAACAATGGCGACACGGTTTCTTAGAAACGATCACTGCAGGCTCGGGATGGGAATGAAACTTAAACTTATCGATGAAGGAAGGATAATGAATTTCGTGTATCATTCGACAGAAATGCAAATGATTAATTATTTGAACCAGCTTTATCTCCTGCATCTTCATTTCCCAGACTGCAACACCACGCAGATCTGCAGAGGTTAGTGTAGCTGACGTACGGCGGCCGCAGATCCACGCTGGTGTAATTATCTTTGCTTTTTAATATGTCGTGTTCTGTGATCTCATGATAATGATAACAATATGTAATAAACTATTATCAGCATGCACAATTTAATCCGTCAGTACATGCTGTTCACGTTTAACATGATCAGATAATATTATAGATAGAAAATATAATATATATAAAATGTCCCGGCACAGTGGATTGATGTGGCGTCATTAATCTTTCAAATTAGTTTCGAACTTCCATCCACTGCACAATCGTCAACAACCCACCAGCGGACCTCCACAATGAGACGGACCACAAAAATACATTATTCATCTTCAACGTCCTTCCTCGTCTTCGTTCCTCCAGCATGGTCGCACAAGACGTCTGTCATGTTCATTGCGGTGTAATAGATTATTTAAAAAGCTTGTGTGTTAACCTCATTAAGCAGCCTATAAAGAGCACTCGACTCTGCCGTTAGAGAGACGAGCGCAGCCGCTGAGTTTCATTAATGATGGTGCTGTGCAGCACGTTCATGCAAACAACAGTCGTTAGTGGACGAGCCCTGAGAGTCGCCACCAGGCCTCCAACACCGACCGCTTCGCCGGGACGTGTGGATGAACTGATCTGTGCTACTTCCTGGTTCAACCCGGCTGCGCCTCTTCGTCTCAGTAGATGAAAAGACGTTTCGGTCTCTCTCGGGTTTAAACAGCCGTGATCTTAAATAGGTAACGCTCGACCCGTCTCGTGCCCAGGTGTGTGACAGTTATTCTCTCATGCGAGTGTCTTTCCATCATGTGATTTGTGTCTATCTTGTCACACACCTGGGTGGGGCATTATCCACGGCTCAGAGCCTCCTCTCTTCTGATTGGCTCACCGACCTGTTGTTACTGGAGCTCCAGAGAGAAGCCTGAGAGAGGAGATGTGAAACTACACTGAGATGCTTTGAATGTATCTTATGGATCAACACTTCAAATAAAAACACACGAGAAGAGGAAAATACGGAGCTTCAAAAATTTGTTGCAACTAGACATTTAAAAGTCGTAGACATCTTCACCTTCAAATCACTGCTGCTGCTTTTGGTTCGAGTTTGGTTCCTGATGCTGCAGAAAGTTGCAGGCCTTTCCGGCGGACTGCATCATCCTGTCAGGAGACAGATTACATTTGGCAGGACCACCAGCAGAGTGTAAATAGCAGATTTAATGCCTCATCTATCCAACACACACTCACTCACACACAGTTATGTAACAGGTCATGTTCGGGCTCACTTTCCATCAAACTGAGAGTTTTTTGGATGCTTTAAAATCCACCAGTCAGTCCGAGGGAATTTCATTTCCCACGGTTGTCACAAAACTCTGCCTTAGACACACTCACACACACTAACACCCTGTCTCAAACACACTCCTCTGTGTCCACACACACACACACACACACACACACACACACACATCTTAACAGAAAACCCTCTCTGGTAGCGCTGCTGAAACTCTGTAATGTGTCCACTGTCTAAATTTGTCACCGCAGCAACGCGGCTGATTCTCTTTTCTCGTCAGCGTGTGAAGCCTCGCTGTAATGAGTCTGCCAGTCACTGAGTCTGGGATTAAAAAACACACACACAAGACGCACTGCACACGATGATGACAGCTGCATCAGAGAGCGGAGAGGGAAGAAAGACGCGGGGAGAAAGAGGAAAAGACTCTTTTCTTTTTCAAGGGCGACAATATGAAACTTCTTGCCTGCAGGCGGTGAGTCCTGACTCCCACTCAGCTGTGAGAGCATCCTCCTTCCTGTAGCACACGAACCACAGGATAGACTTAAGTTCACTTCAGCTCTGGTTTCTAATGACACTCAGCTGGTCGGACTTTACTTTACACTCGTCAGACTTTAATCAACTTTCATCAAAGCTGGACTTCGTCAACTTTACCTGTGCTTTGAGCTTAATGTTAAACATGTTCCTTGTCAAAGTGAGTGTTGGCAAATCCAAAAAAGAGAAAAAATATATCTTATAGCCTGCTACAAATCACCACACTTTAGTTTAAGTTGTGGAAATCATGCAAAACAACTTAAAGGCAAAACAAATCGTTGTACGTGTGATCAAAGGGTTAAAACGCTTCATGTCAAACTCAACATGCAACTCATTTGCATGTGTCATTAATATTGATGAAGCCAAATAAAATAAACTGTATCTTACCTCCAATAAGTTGATGCAGGGAACGCCACCACCTGCGAAGATCAAGCACTTTGCATTCAAGACCCGCCTGGGAAAAATGTGGCTACGTTTGGAAAAGCCAGGATTATGTTCAGTATCTGGCGGCTCCGGTGTGGTTTAGGTGGGAGAGAGACAGATCAGCGACTGAAACTACCGTATCCACCATTTCACCTCGCTACATTAACGACTATACTTCCTGCATTTCATCCAACCATGGACACCATACATTTACTTTTAGCATCATCACATGCTAACTGTAAGAATGCTAACATTCAAACATGTAGGATTTAACATTTTCACTTACTTCTTCCCCTCCTGTACATTTCAATGTACAAGGTCAATGTCAAATTACATTTTAATTCATAGTAAACGATCCAGATCTGCCCCAAAAATCTAATGGGTTCACTAGTCTTTGTTTAATTCTGCTGACAAACCGACAGACACAGGTGAAACATTCGGAGGTAACTCTGAAAGAAATCGCTTCTCTGACTGTTTTGACAATCAGCAGACAAATCAGGTAAATTTGAAATGGTGAAATGCTCCATCAATCAATTAGTGGACTGACAGAAAATAAGCAACTATTTTCAAAGTGCAGGAAAAGTTCAGCTTCCCAAATGATGATTTTTATGTTTTCTTTGTCGTATGTGAAAGTATAAACTGTATGCAACTTACATTTCCACTATTTTCTCACATTTCACAACAAAAAAATCAACGAATCACTTAATCAATACAAATAATCAGAACATCCACAAGTGGATAATGAAAATAATTCATTGCTGCCCCGTACAAGTATCTTATATCATCTATCCATCTACGTTTGAACCACGTTCGGGTTTGAACGGCAGCCAGACTCGATCCGTTCGATCAATGCATCTAAGAAATTGCTGTTTTCATTATTTATTAGCAAGTCTGAGTTTTGTGGACTGACAGCTGTATCAATAAATGCTGTTTCTGTGCTACACTTCCCCATGAGCTGCTCCAGCATCACTGAGCTTCTTAAGACCTTCAGTGAGTTCACCTGCAACACCTACTTCCTAATTCAGCCTAAGATGGATGTTATTTCACAAACACACCAGCCTGAGGCAGTTTGACTTTCATTCATCCAGCAGCTGTTTTGCTGAGAGTTTTTGCTCTTTCACAATGTGCAGCATTTTTTCTCTCCTTGAGAACAAGCAGAGGAGGACGTGTCAGAGCTGAGCAGAACCAAACCAATGCTTGTCAGCTGTAAATTTACCATCATAAAGACGCCTGTGAAACAGATGCTTTCATTTACATAAAGCTGAAAATAAGCGGAGTTGTATGTTCCCGAGATATGAAAATGTTCCACCGCTTCGCATTTTCTATTTTTACACAGTTCGTCCTTGTCGCTGCTGCACAGCGAAACCACTGTCTTTACTGTTGTCACACAACCGTTAACAGGGTTTCCCTGGTTGTCACGATTGGGATTAAAAGCAATCGGAGGTCTTTAAATGCTTGGCCAGTAGCATCCAGGTGGTGAAGAGGAAAGAACACCACCGGAATATTATTAATGACCGACTTATTCTGCATATCAACACACCAAAGTCTGTGAAAAGTAAAAAGGTGCTAGCAGTAGCTAAATATTGTTTGGACACCCATTGTGTTTCTCTGTATCTCTTATGTCCTTTATGAAGCTGCTTGGGTTCTAGCTCTGGTCCTCCATATTACTGTATAAAAATCTACACGTGTTAACCTGTGCATATCCAGCAGTGTGCAGTGTTGTTTTAACGGCTAATTTAACATGTGGCCCTGGGGGAACAGAGGAAAATTAGATGTTTGACTAACAATGGCACATTTCCACTGATGCAGATAAATGTGCATAATACAAAAGAAACAAAAATGTGGCTCGAGGTTAAAGTTGATATTTCAGCAGTAGAAGCATCTTTACAGTGAAAGATGAACAGTTCCTATAATGTATGCAAGTAATTATTTGTCATTTAAAATGCCATTTCCTTCAGGTTACGTAATAACGCTGCGGTATCTGGAAGTTAAACAGTGTGGTGCAAATGAACTTCCTCAGTCTTTCCTTTAAAAGTGAGATTTTAAATAATAAAATAACTGCACAGTTGAAACTGACAAACATCCCACTCATCACCGGTGCTGTCATTAAGCTTCAAAGCTCCGCTCAGTCTCTGAGCCTTTAAACAAGATGTTTCCTTTGGAAATTAGTGAAAGCTGAAACCCTGGCTGTTTTGTGTTGGTGTTCAATCACAGCTGATGGAAGAGTTTAAGATCAAACACCTTCCCAGGGTTGGACACACACACACACACACACACATATACACACACACACACACACACACACACACACACATATACACACACACACCACACACACACACACACACAAACACACACACACACACTCTCCCTTAACAATCAAAATCACAAGGCAGTAAGTTAATACTGATGTCCAATGTGTTGCCTCCCAACAGCATCAATGAGCGTGAGGCAGCCCACACTCATGTTTTCTATAGCAATAAACAAAGTGAAGCAGATCTATGCATCATGGAATTAAAGCGCTTATGTTGGTGAGATTATACACATACTTAAAACATGAGAAATCTACATACAACTGAACGCCAGAGCTTCTCCGTCTCCGCTACGGCTGCTGTCGACTGAGGATTAGCTCGCTGATAGCGAAGCCTTCGCTTCACCACAAAGCCTCAAAGTGAAAAAAAAGTGGTGCGTTTCACATTGTGTGTGTTGTGTTCAGTGACAGCAAATCACCGTCCTAATGATGGCAGAGGCGAGTAGAACTGACTTCCAAGCAGCTTTGTCAATCAATATTACAGAAAATCACAACTCGGTTTTTACAGATGGTGGTTTATGGGGACTCTGATCACAGGATGTAATGCAAGTGCCCACAAGGTTAGATATTTATTTTAGGATAAAAACTTTGTTTTATGGTTCAAACTGTTCAAACGTGTTACTGTGTTAAGTATATGTTAGCTTAGCTTAGCTTAAGGTGAAGACTAGCAGCATGACTGTTCCTAATTTGTTGTTCAGGGAAGTCACATGGCGAAGCAGTTCTCTGCCCACCCAGTACTTCCTGTACACAGTATCAGGCTATAATGTAGGTCAGCGTCTGACAGGAATGACAAGACTAAATAAATATTTCCAACACATTTACACAATGTTTGTGAGCAGATGAAACAAACAAGATCCCATATGTGAACGGTTCCCACCCCCAGCTCTGAACCTCAGACATGAGGTTGATATGCATTCTCTCATCTAACTCTCCAACACAAAGTGCGTTTGCCAAACTTCCTTTTAAAATCAAAATTATGCTCATGATGAATTTAGGGAAAGTGTTGTGGTTACACATGTGATGGGTATGACTGAAGTCTGGTTAAGCCTCAAGGGAATGAATGAAAATCAATACAATGTCTTCATCACAAGAGACAAAAATGCGATAGCTGACAAAAAAGAAAAATATTAACTTTTTTTCCAATAAAAGCCAACTTGTTTCAATAACTTTTGTAAACAAGTGCATTTTAAAATGAAATTTAAAGTGTTTGCCTCTAATTTCATTGTTTTCACTTTATCTTGTTAGTTTTGGGAACTTACCTGTCTAAGCTGCATGCTCGTCCAACTTGTTGTAAACTGGGAGACTCTATATTTACTTCACAAATAAGGGTCCTGTAGGGATAATCAGTCCAAAAAGATCAGGCAGACGTCTCAAAAACTAGATGAGGGTTAAAAAATACAAGAAATCATTACCACAAAGAAAACAGGAGGAGAAAATGAACAGACATGGTATTCTGAGACACAGGTGAATCACATCAGGTAAACAAGCATGAAACACATGAGGGCAGGAAGTGAAGTTATCTGAAGGGAGACAAGAGGGAAATCCTTTCAAAACAAAACAGGAAACAACTGAAAAGACTAAAAACAAACAAACAGGACCTTAGAAAGGCAGAGCTGGATCTGATTGAGCAGGCAGCAAAACTGAAGCAGCTCACTGCTTTGGAAACAAGAAAAATTACACTTAAAATCCTTTAAACAAATGGATATGGAGAGTTTTTGCAATGTGAAAGTATTTTGAGTTCTTCCTCTTTCAAAAACTCAGTTTTACATGCCCGAAATCTCCAAAGTAGAGTGATCCATTTTGAAAATAAAACATATCGGTGTGGATGTAGCCATAGACTCTCAGAGCTGATTTGACTGTATCCTGCTCATTTCTCCCCGTATAACCTCTGCAGAACACCTGCAGATGTCATCAAACCTTATAAAAGCTCCATATCATCAACTTTTAGACTAGTACTTTTTTATTAAATGACAGCTGCTAACATGTCTGCCAACAACATTACTGCCTCCCAGTAGTGACACCTTTAGAGTGAGCTAAGTGTTCTTGGCTGCCAGGCTTCACCTCTATATTAATACCCTGATTTGGCAGCCCACCTTTTACTTTGTAAAATCCTGAAACAGTTTCAACTTTCAGATTAGATGTGGCAGGTATTTCTAACCTCATTTAAAAGGCAAATTTTAACCCAAAGACAAACTGAACATTTTCAAGCAATATTCTGTATTTCACTTCAATGTGATTAAGATTTAATTCAATCAAATGTTCCAGTTTTATTCAATCTGTTGGTTTCTTAACACTTCAGTAAAGCCTTTTAACTTGTTCCAACACGAAAGAAAGAGAAATAGATGATGAGAAGCAATATAAATGTAGAGTATAATGGTAGCTCTCCAAATGTTTGGTGATGGTTTTCTCATTACATGTCATATTCAAAGAGAAATTATGTTCCTGGCTCAGGTGGATCATTTGTTTTCTAGTCTCCATTTGTCACAGGAGGATTCAGGAGGGATACTGAGAGGGAATACAGTCTGTCGTAGGCGTGGCAGTGAATGTTGAAGGTTGTGCAGGATCCGTGTGGATAATAACCACAGAGGACAGCTGGGAGAAGACGTGGCTCGGTTTATAATGTAGATGTGAAGGAACGAGGGGAGAGTCTCTGTGAGGGATCGTAGTAAATCACATTAAATGATAAAAAAAATACATCAGAGGGTTTTTTTCTTTTGTAGCTCCAATGATGAATGAAATACAGGTTTTAAAACAAATCACCTTTAAAGTCATCAACTAACTTGTCAGTGGCTCTTAAACTATGATAAATGATGTATGAAATACGGAGAAAAGATATAAGATCTCCTATCTTAATAAATAATTCAATGATTTATATTTCACCAGTCAGGTTTTTCACCTGCTTTTTTAATACCTTTGTTTTTCCATTCTGTAGCATTAGCCATGTTAGCAGATCCAAAACTTTTACACTTATTTGTTAGGACTCGGGACAAACAAGGACATCTGGTCACCATAAGCTAAAATTACTCAGCAAATGCTGTGTGCAGATGACAAAAACACTGCCTTATTTTGAAAGGTACATAAGGTAACAAAAGATCAAATGGTTGCTCATGGAACTGGAAAACTGAGTAAATAAGAACATCTTTATGTGTTAAGTTAGCTAACTCCGTGCTGCTACTGACCAAGTAATGCAATAGTCAGATTGATACTATGCTAAATATGAAGCTGCAACCAGCTGCTAGCTAAGTTAGCTTTGCATAAACACTGGAAACAGGGGGGAAACAACCAACCTGGCAAAGGTGACGAAATCCACCTACCAGCACCTCGAAAAGCTCACTGATGAAAACATTAGCTTTGTATTGTGAAGAGAGAAGGTCACGACGTAGTAATCGCTGTTTTTCTCAAGCAGAAGGCTATTGAGTCTGATCCCGACACATCTTGTGTTCGGCTGCGACATGTCAACTCTGACCTGTTGAGAAATGAAATGAGGAGGAAACAAAGGACACAACTGATGGCACTTTGAAATGAAAAGATTATTTTCTTTCTGATGCTGCAAGGTCACTGGCTTTGTTTTTTTCGGAGGCAGCAGTACATCTGTAACAACCTCCCTCTCACTTCATGATTGAACAGCAGGACGCTACAGTTTCAGATTTCAAAGATGTTACTGACATGACAACAACAATATAAATGGTAAAACACTGTTCCAATATATTTTCTATATTATCTCTATACAGTATTTATATTATGGAAATTACATAAACACTGTAATATACCCTACTAGAACATACAAGTTAGCTTAATACTTTTTTTACTTATAGTTAAGCAGTAGCCTAATGAATAAAACATTGTTTTGCTTTTCCATTTTCATGAGGTTTATTTACATTAAATTAATTATAGAATAGCACCAGTTCTGACCTTTAATAGAGATTTTATTTCCCAATGTCTCGGTAAAACACAAACTGTTTGTATAAAACCAATTATTCTAACCCCAACAACATACAACACCCCAAATCTTTCGATAAAAAAAAAAAACTATTCGACAGCTACAGCTCCACCTTGTGGTGAATATTTAGACTGCTAAATGTGAAACTGAGTAAGTTATATGTGTAGGGACATATTCACAAAAAATCATGAGGCTTTTAATTTGCTAAGTTAGAATTAACTGCTAGACCTATTCACAATGAGAAAACAAAACAATCACAGCATCAACATGGTGTTTGATCAATATTTGAATTCACATTCTCTGACACAGATTCGTCACCTGTCAGCCAATCACGTAGTAATTTTCCTTCCCCAAAGTCTGATTGTGTTGGAAATGCATTTAGGAATGAGGATTCAGTATTTTTCTTACTGTCCTTGGGGTTGTGTTCTCGTCTCGTTTCTCGACGTCAATCTTTATTTGTGGAGCCATTAATCACAGTGACAGTATCAAACAGCTGCGTTACAGCCACATTATGAGCCAATCAATGAGGTTGACACTCGCCAACTGTCTACAGCTACAGAACTCAGAACAGCGCCCATGAAAACTTGATCGGGAAAGTGTGAAATCTAGCAGGGCGGGGGAGGGGACAATTGACGAATCAATCATTGACGAATTCTTCCGGAAACAAAAGGCAAGGTCATGCTTTCATATTACTAATATGTGAATATTAGGTTTCATAAATTACCCACCAACAGCAGCTGGTTTCTGAAGGTATGATAATCAAAAAGTAAAAAAGAATATATATTGTAATATAAGAGAAAATGGCTTCTAATCAATCATTTCGTCAACTATTACGGACTAAAATTACATACAAGTCTCATTCAATACGTGTATGTATATATAAATATATGATTTCTTTTTTTGTTAAAGCGGGTTTCCTGGCAGCGTTAGTGGAATGTAATCATCTTCATCCCCTTGACGCTCAGTGAGGAAAACCAATCATGTCCTCAGACACTTCAGACTAATCAAATATTTGCCTGGTTTGACTCCGGTTTAAACGGATTTGCATACATTACAAATGCCTCTGCTGATGTCTTACGAGCTGTGGTTCACTCTAGGACAGTTACACAACAATTAATTATAGGTGAGGATGCTTCGCAGTTGTGCTGTTTACAAGTGTGATCATCACAGCGTCTGTCTGTGATCTGAAATAGAGCCATCTTGCATGAGTCGTACTGAGGACTTATGGGTGTTTAAAGCAGCAGATGGGAACACACACACACACACACACATACTGGGTTTTTTAAAATTTAATAGCAATTTCTCATTTGTCAGTTTTACCCGTTCTGGGAAATTTGACTTCTAAGATTATTTTCAGGTATTAAGATAATGAGATAGATCAGATACAGATAACAGAAAACATACTATGCAGGTAAACAGATTTCTGTCACATGCTACAAACGAGTGTATGAATATAAACGAGTTGCGCCACCAAGATTTTCCTATCTAAACCAATAAAGCAAAAACGAAATCAAATTTTTATACCCAAGTCCCCAAACAGTGGAAATACTTTCTATACAATACTCAACTAATGTCAGTCATTCGCTCCGTTATCAGCAGTCAAGGTCAGCTCTTCTGTGAAGTGGAATAAATAATTATGACTATTGTTCATGTCGCACGTACCCAAAGTAAAACTCCTCGCCTTTAATTGAAATTCAGCACCTTTCTGTGGCTGTCATGTCATGTAAAAATGTTCAAATCAACTGCTTGAAATTTAATTTGTGTCTTTGTTTGTAATCTTTTATGTAGTTTTCCAGTTTTTCATTGGAACATGATCGTTCAATCGCATTAACTTTGCCGGAGTTACCATGCGTACATTTAGCTGAAAGATGAACATGGTTCTCTCAGTCGTTAAAAAACATCAGGAGCCAAAAATGCAAAAGATTGAATGAATGAATGAATGAATGAATAAATACTAAATGAATCAGTTTCTCCTTGTGCTGCACTTTGAAGAAATAAGACGACATGAATAAATAAAAAAACACCTTGTTAGCATTGATTGTGTTAAATTTTGATTCTCGGAGAATAACAGAATACTTTCTTGGTTAATGTGATTCCAATATATTTCCTTTCCTGCCCCCTATTTACTGCCTTTTCCCGGAGCGTTAGACTGCACCTCACCGTCTTGATCAGCAAACAGAGTGAGCCCATTTGTCTTGGAAGGCGTGACCTTTCACAACCGTCAAGAAATAAAAGTTAAGAATAAATGTTACATAATGCCGAATCTCCTTTTTTCATATCTTTATATAATGCTTTCTTCCTTTAATTCCTTGTCCAAGAAGAGCGTTTCAGTTTGTTAATTTGGCGCTCTCCGGGTTGCAAAGGTTAAGGGAAAGAAGAATCGTACAATAAAAGCAAAGTTTAATGTTGTGCTGTTTTCTGTTGCACTGAAAGAAGAGATTACACTGATGCCGGGGCGAATGCATGGAAGTGGAGGTGTATGTCGAGGGAGCTGAGTTACCAGTGGGAGCATCAAAGTTTCATCTCCGTCTCTGGTCGCTGCATTACAGCTGAGCATTATGGGGGATTTTGCAGCTTACATACATATATATATATATTAGATTGATTTTTTTCCAAAGTCAAGAGTGTGTCGCCTGAGAATTATTATATCTCTCGTAATTACAATTCCCCTCACCTTTCTTCCGCTCTTTCTCTCATCTAATAATCATAGGGATAATATGAAGGACCACGGCTGCTTCTTTTATTATCCTCCTGTCTATCAAGCGCCCCCCCGACCCCACCCACCCCCCCACCCCCTCTGAGCAACCCTCCCCCCAACGTATATCACTCTCCCTTCCCTCTGCTTTTTCAGATTTGCTTTTGATTACTGTCATGTCTCCTTCAGCTGTCATTTTGTGTCATTTTCCCACCTCTGCCCTTGTTGTCTTCATGAAGAGACACACCTCCATCCATCCTCACCCCCCCCCCCTCCATTCTTTCCCTCCATCAATATGTTAATATTTTCACTCTTTCCATCCATGGATCCACCCCATGCTCCCTTCATGGTTGTTTGCCACTGAAACCACAACCGACATATAAAATTATACATTACCTCAATCACACGGCTGTCAGCGAAGGTGTGTGTGTGTGTGTGTGTGTGTGTGTGTGTGTGTCAGAAATGTAGTAGACATGTCATGTTTGTGGAAATAGCAGGCGTGGACGCCGTTCCTGGGAAAAAGCAAAACTGTGACTCACGGCTAATATGTCACATTAAAGTGTGTGTGTGTGTGTGTGTGTGTGTGTGTGTGTGTGTGTGTGTTTGTGTGTGTGTGTCATTTCATTTCTTTCACTCTATCCCTCTGTTTCTTTCCAGTGGTGTTTGAACCTGTTAGTGGGATTTTCACACATTTAAACCATGAGAATAAAGTCAATACTGTTACCGTATAATTTAGTATTTTACAATAAAGTCATTACATTATTATATATTTATATCCACGTTCCTTCTTTTGACCACAGGCTGTAAATAAAGATGGTCGTAGCCTCCGTGGCGTCAGCCACTGTTTTTCTGAAGAGCGGTTTTGAAGCTCAGAGTGAGCTGCCACACCATCATTGGCTAGTGTCTGACTAAAACGTAAACAGGTGAGTTATGTTGGACGTTTTAACATGGGAGTCTATGGGGACTGACTCACTGTCGCAGCCAGACTCTAGTGGTCGTTAGAGGAACTGCAGCTTCTGGTTCTTCAGTCCTGATGCTTCATGTTTCAGCGGCAACAGCTTTGGGATTTATATTTGGACTCACAGTAGATCAGCAGGCGCCAGAGAAGAGGCACCGATGGCGGGGAATGGAGATGTGTTCAGGTCTGTGACAGATCCAACTCTTCCACACAGGATAGGTAGATAAAGACGATGTTGTTTACCTGTTGAAGGAGTGATGGTGGATAACACGCTCTGTGGTCTTTACAGGTTGTCACCGGGCAGCAGGAGAGACGAGCCGGCCTATCTATCTATCTATCTATCTATCTATCTATCATCTATCTATCTTACTATCTATCATCTATCTATCTATCTATCTATCTATCTATCTATCTATCTATCTATCTATCTATCTATCATCTATCTATCTATCTATCTATCTATCTATCTATCTATCTATCTAATCTATCATCTATCTATCTATCTATCTATCTATCTATCTATCATCTATCTATCTATCTATCTATCTATCTATCTATCATCTATCTATCTATCTATCTATCTATCTATCTATCTATCTATCTATCTATCATCTATCTATCTATCTATCTATCTATCTATCTATCTATCTATCTATCTATCTATCATCTATCTATCTATCTATCTATCATCTATCTATCTATCTATCTATCTATCTATCTATCTATCTATCATCTATCTATCTATCTATCTATCTATCTATCTATCTATCATCTATCTATCTATCTATCTATCATCTATCTATCTATCTATCTATCTATCTATCTATCATCTATCTATCTATCTATATCTATCTATCTATCTAATCTATCATCTATCTATCTATCTATCTATCTATCATCTATCTATCTATCTATCTATCTATCTATCTATCTATCTATCTATCTATCTATCTATCATCTATCTATCTATCTATCTATCTATCTATCTATCATCTATCTATCTATCTATCTATCTATCTATCTATCTATCTATCTATCATCTATCTATCTATCTATCTATCTATCTATCTATCTATCATCTATCTATCTATCATCTATCTATCTATCATCTATCTATCTATCTATCTATCTATCTATCTATCTATCTATCTATCTATCTATCTATCTATCATCTATCTATCTATCTATCTATCTATCTATCATCTATCTATCTATCTATCTATCTATCTATCATCTATCTATCTATCTATCTATCTATCTATCTAATCTATCATCTATCTATCTATCTATCTATCTATCTATCTATCTATCTATCTATCATCTATCTATCTATCTATCATCTATCTATCTATCATCTATCTATCTATCATCTATCTATCTATCTATCTATCTATCTATCTATCTATCTATCTATCATCTATCTATCTATCTATCTATCTATCATCTATCTATCTATCATCTATCTATCTATCTATCTATCTATCAATCTATCTATCTATCTATCTATCTATCTATCTATCATCTATCTATCTATCTATCTATCTATCTATCTATCTATCTATCTATCTACTCAAGCCAACAAGCTTGGTTGTATTTCATGATGGTGTTGACTTCCCAACTGCTGGGGTCAGTTTAAAAATCTTCCCCCTCACTCTTTCTGTCTTTCTTCCCTTTTCTCTCTTCTTTTTTCTTTCCCTCACTCTCTCATGTTCTTCTTCACGCTGAGTAACCTGCATTAACCCGGAGGACCTTTCATCTCCTCAGATCCAGTCGAGGGTAATTTTGATGCGTGGGCATCAACTCCGACACAAAAGGCATTTTCCCCTTAATCGGCGGGAAGCTGACTGTTCCTCTTGTGAAGTGAGGTTTGCATTTTGACTTCTCACCCGTCAGCTGCGATCAGGCGAGCTGCAGCTCTCCGTCTCCAGCTGCCTGCTGAGTGTGTTGGGAAACCGATTGTTCCAGCGGATTAACAGAGTCACAGCGTTTTTCTTTTTCAACTCTTTGTACGGGAGAGTCAAGGGGTCTGAATGAGTCTTGGGATCCTGAATGTTCTGTGGTGAGGGTCAGATGGATGGATATTATTACTGCTATAACTACTACTAATAATAATAATGACGGTAATATATGATTATTGGGATGATTACTGTGAAGATTTGGGGTCATGTAAAGTTGAAATTACTCTCGGTTCAGTTGGGGTCTCCTGCTGCACTGAAGTGTCTGTTAAATGAGTAAATGTAAATGTCACATAAGTGACAAGTTCCACGTTAGCGTAGATCCATAGAGCAGATTTATGGGAAACACGCCAGATTAAAAAAAAAAATACTAGAAATTTCCTGCAAGCCGCTCACAAAATACACAGTAAACAACTTCCCTGGCGAACACTGGGACACCTGTGCAGCTATCGTTGAGTGTAACAGATTGATGACATGTGCATGTATATGTGAGACGGTGCACATTTGCTTTTCCCTCCCTGCACCAATCCGACCATATGGCGCAGGGTTGTACGGGCTTTTCACCTGATCTGCCTCCTGAATACATGATGCATGTTTGTCAGCTCACTCTTCAGCTGCTCACGAGCGTCTGTTGATGAACGATTGCACGGATGGATGAGTCTGCAGCTCAGGGCCTCGCCGTCAGATGATTTAGTAAGCTTGTGCTGCTTGAGGCTTTTTGTTCATCACTCTGAAGGTGGCATGATGGAAATAAGTGACATATTTCTGAGCCGCTGTAGCTGACGAGGTGCTGAGATGAATACCTGGCATATTTCAGCCCGAGCAGCTCATTTCATTTGACTGTTATACGACGGCTGAGTCAAACATTTCTCTACGACGACTTGCAAATAAAAAAAATTGTGAAATGTGATGGAAGTTGTCGTCACTCTGGAGTAATGCTAACAATCCTGATGAAGGAGGTTAAGGTTATTCTTCTTCTGAGTGAGTGCGTCATCTGAAAATGTAGATTAAATGTGAACATATGGTTGAGCGCACAGCTGGATTTATGCTCTGATGACTCAAAGCGGCTCGGTTAGGATTCAGTGATGGAGGATGGTCTGCAAAGCTTACAGCTTTAAGAGAGTCTTCTCTGGAGAAGGCAATTAAAGGAATAAAGACGAGAAAGGAAAACAGGAAAATACTGTTCTTTCAGTAAAAGCTGGACCGAACATTTTGCACATTTAAAACCAAGCAACCAACCAACCCACCAACCCACCAACCCACCAACCAACCAACCCACCAACCCACCAACCACCCACCAACCGACCCAACGACCCACCGACCCACCAACCAACCAACCAAGCAACCCACCAACCCACCAACCCACCAACCCACCAACCGACCCACCGACCCACCAATCCTCCAATACTGCTATTCCATAAAGTTGTGATACTTCATATCGAAGCTTACTTAAAGAAAAGGAGAGCTAAAGCATCTACAGTCATATAAAACAATATTACACGTCAGTTGAGTGTGTTCCATTTCCTGGAGAAAAAACTGACTGTGAGTAAAAGGAAAAATCTGTGAACAGATTCAAAACCAAAGCCTCCTTTAATTTGATTAAAGCTTCTGGAAACACAAGAAAGTCGGTAAGAGACTGGAGGAGAACTGATCTGTTACCACTTCATTTTGTGATTCTTTCAGAAGGACTTTTTCAAAGAGCCTATTTGAAACGCCGTCCTGTCGTCTCTTTAGCTCTGCCAACTGAAACATCACACACAACGCCGCTTTTTCAAATGATGTTTTCAGCTTGTCCGTCTGTTCGCTTCTCGTGAACGTGAAAGCTCCGTAACGCCTTGAGGGGATTTCTTCAAATTTGGCACAAATGTTCACCTGGACTCAAAGAAGAACTGATTAGAATTTGGCGGTCAAAGGTCAAAGTTCACTGTGACCTCACGAGACTTATTGCTGGCCATCACTCAAGAATTCATTCTCAACCTGTTGTCAGATTCCCTCAAAGTCTTCACTACATCATTTATACATATGTCACCACCATATATCTACTTACCCTAAATAAAAAGGGCAACTTGAGGGCAGCTCAGTCAATCCCCAGAGGAAAAAACACACAAGACAAAACAGTTTACAGTGTGAAGTGAAATGGAAAATTTATTTGGCTCTCAGTTTCAAACGCAGGAAAAGAAGTTCAGTATTTTCACTATTGACATTTATAAAACAGCAGCTCCTTTTTTTTCCATCTTTGTTTTCTCTCTTTTGTGCGTTCGGGGTCGAACACGTCGACGTTATAATAAATTAGAGTTTAAAAGGAGCTTTTCTAGGACTATATTGTTCTGCTGGACTCTCGCTCTCTCGATCAGACTAAACAAGAGGCAGCAGAACAAAGAGAACGAGACGAAGACGACTGAGATGAAGAGTGATTGCAGGAGGCCGAAAAAAGAAAAAAGACGGTTCAACACAATATCTGGAGAAACTCGGTGCTGAGAATTATAAAGAAGAGAGGAAGAGGAGAGCGTCTTCATCAAGCTAAAGTAATGGCCAAGACACACGATCGCTGCACAAACATCCATCACTGAGAAACAAGTGTGTGTGTGTGTATTTGTGTATTTTCTGCTGATATCTCACAGTGAAGAGGCAGAGCTGTCAGACGTACACTGGAGCATGTATTTATACTTTATAATGCAACACATTCATTTCACTTTATTTCCTGTCACGTTCTGCATCAGTCAGTGTCACAGCACGTCGGTGTGTTGTGGGCAAGTTTTCTCCATTATAATAAATAAGCTGGTAAAATGCCACTGGCTTGTTTTTAATGCTGCGTATGCTGTTTATTTTCTGTGTGTGTGTGTGTGTGTTTATACATGTGTGGGGGCTTTAATTTCCATTTGAAAGCGCTGTTGTGTGTCCTACTTGTACATATTGGCACACTTGGTTCACTTACATAATGGCTTTTGTGGCTGTGAGAGAAAACAACTTCCGATCTGGCCTTGAGCTGCGGAGAAAACAAGTAGTACGACCATAACTAGGAGATGTTGTACGTTCATTTGCGTTTGTACATGTACACTGTGGTTTAATTTAATCATGTATCTACAAAATGGAGCCTTACTGGATTTTAAAGGGCACTAATGATATTTGAGTTTAAAAAAAAATGATATTTAAATTTGAGAGAATTAAAAGAAATTATATTTGCGAGTTTATAATTGAAACTTTCAAGAATCCAATAACAGCATTTGAGAGTTTAACTAATCTGACAACAAGAAATAGTTTTTGAAACAGCAGGGGTTCGAAGATGTTTTTTGGCCTTTTCCCTCATTTTTATTTTACACGAATTAATGGAAAATGCTACATCTTTAGATAACTACAAATCATTCAAATAAACCAATTACCTAAATCATTTTCAGTTGCTGAGCGATGAAGTTTTGCTAGAAGCAGATTAGCAGGCTTTCTTCATTTTGTCTTTATTTGACCCTAGTGGGGCAGTTGGGTATGCAGCAGTGGGATATATTGCATTCAGCAAAAATAAAAACATAAAAACACAGGGCACATAAATACAACACAAAGACCAAAGATAAAGCACAATAAGTTGATGAAAACAAAACAGAAACAGTACGTCAGAAGACAATACGTTAAGGGTTGTCTTCCTCTCTGATTGGTGGAGACTGCAGCCATTAGAAAAACTGCTGTTTTTATTTACAGTCTATATTCTGATAAAAGAATATGCTTAGTAAAGTTGCACATATAATTGCTCTATAATAAAATATTATAATTTGTAGCGTTTCCATTTTGTTGATAATAATTCATGATAATGTATTTGCTACATTGGCATAAATATATAAATGCAGGAAATATATATTCATATATATGCATATATTTTTAGGGTTTACTACTTTTATTTTCAAAGAAGAACCTCAGAGTTAGAGTCTTCCCAGCTTGTAGTCCATGTTCACAGTGACTTAACACTTAAAAACAATAACAATAAAGTCTATAAAACCCAAGTTACGGCACTTTAAACGACGTCAAACAGCGAACTGATGACCGTTCATTGATAACCTGCCGATGAACAGCAAAGGTCCTCACAAGGATAAAAACACCTGTAAAAGCGCAGCACTGTGGGGACGTTTTGTGACTCCTTATTTCCACAGAATGGATACAACGTCTGGGTCAGTTTGGCATTTTTCCCTTTGGTTTCTCCTGCAGGAATCCACCGTACAGTGTGTGCGGCGGGACAGCAGGTGGAACATACTGTACGACGCAAGCTAACAAGCTAACAGTCCCGCTGTGACTGATGATGAACAGAAGGTGCAGCCAAATGCTCCTCTACAGCACCGACAATGAAAGCTCAAAGACGTCCTCTAGGGTGTTGTGGCATGTGTACGTACTAACAACAACACAGGACAAGAACTATCGCTAACAAGCCCCTCAGTTGCAATGGCAACAGATGAGGCTCTTTATGCGGCTTTCTGCTGAGTCTCATCACTGCTTGCCAGAAACTGCTAATATTATATTAATATCTAATATTTTTATCATGGAAAATTCATGTTTTGTTGAAATATAGTGGAGCAGCAGACAGAACTACTTGTTCTCAAATTCCCACTTAAGCAGAAACTCTAAAGCCTCCTGAATAATTTAACAACACTACACATCAATGTTTGTGTGTCCATGAGTACAGCAGTAACTGACTGTTGCAATGGAGAGTTTAGGAGCTGTTCGACTGATTGATTCAAATAACTGAACTGATCGTTCACCCCACCATCGGCTGCACGGCAACAGGATCTGAAGCTCTCTGATTGGATGTTTCTCACAAAACATTTGTCTTTATACGCTCTTTTCTAGCATGTGTGACCAAGTCCAAGCCTTGAATATTTGTTAACATCATAATTATGAAACGAGCTGTGTGACCTTTGACCCTCGTGATACTCTATTACTCGTTATTGCAAGTGCTCTCTATACATTTAACATTCAGTAAGCTCTTCAATTCAACACAATGGAACCTGAGGGGAAATTTTCTTGGCAGTCAGATGAATAAATGGCTAGAGAGTATCCTTCAGTAGATTCAATACTGTAAATTTAATTAAAAAGAAAATCTCTGTTTGAAGAACCTGCCACTCAATTGTCTTAAATTGATAATATATTGTAATTTACTTCCACAGTTTACTTTTTCAACTTTCTGCTTCTCATGAGTTGTTTTCCGAGGATACCCAGAGTGCCTTTCGGCGTCCCGATGGGCTTGAACTCGTATTCGTCTGTGAGCTGCGAGTGTGGGCGGAGAGAGAGGGATGGAGGTGGTGGTGATAGCAGGAGGCCAGAGCCAGAAAGCTGGCTAAAAGTTTGACCAGGACTAAAAATACACTGCTAATGATCGACAGTTCGCTCGGGCTGTCGTCCAACTCAACGAGACACTGTGTTGAGGTGTTAAGGTTTGGATTTCTTTTTTTTTTTTTTGATATGTAAAGTTAATAGCAAAGGAGATAAAAGTTCTTATCCTGTTAGATTCGCTGTTCGGAGAATCCCGGAGGGGAAAAGCTCCGATTCATGAGAGGAAATAATCTATATCTGTGTGGAGCAGTCAGAATGTGGCGTTTATACAACGTAGAGGAGCTTAGGAGTTCGTTCGACCCTACATGAAGCGTCTGCCCACAGGGGAGCGAGGTGCGTCCCTGTTTGAATCGGCAGACCCCATTAAAGCAGATAAATGCAATTTAAAGAGGCAGCTCCTCCTTAGCGGGAAGCGTAAATCCAAACGCGCCTCTGGAACGTTTCATGACCCACATTTACTTATCTACAGCAAACAGATTATCTCTTAAAACACTCTGACTCTATGTGACCCTGTGTGTGTGTGTGTGTGTGTGTGTGTGTGTGTGTGTGTGTGTGTTTGTATGAACTGTGCATTAACAAAAACATACAGTAACAATACAGATGTGTGTGTGTGTCTTTGTGTTCATGTAAAGTAAACCGCCTGTAGGCACCAGGCTGTGTGTGTGTGTGTGTGTGTGTGTGTGTATAAACAGCATGCTAACGCTACATAAACTGTGTTTACATGTTTTTGTGGGAGATATATGACAATGTATTGTTTACTAATAAAAACTAATAAAAAGGTGATTTTGTCGCACTGGATTTTGCCTCTCAGGTGTAAAGGCTGCCTCACCTGAGCTCCCCTTTAATCTAAGAACCTATCCTGAATTGGAGTTTTTACTTCATTTAATTCGTCTTTTGATTTGAGATTTTTCATAATTTCTTTTATCTTTTTATCTTCTAATTTTGATTTTACTTTCTGCAAGGTTTGAAGCACATTATAATTACATTTTGAGTCCTGAAAAACTCAAATTGCAAAACTACAAATAACATGATTACTATCAATAATAATAATGTTGTAATATATATTATATTTCAGGCAATATTCATTTATTCATTTATTTTACGGTTAATATTCTAAAACAGACAGTTTTTTTTTACATTTTCATTTTTACAGAAAACACAATAACTATTTTTCCACTTTTCCACAATATAATGCAGTAATTAATCAAATTACAAAATACAAATACAGATTATTTTTATCATTATATATTATATATTATATTTCAGACAATATTAATTAATTCACTTTTTCATTTATTTTAGAGTTAATATTCTATGAAGACGCTGGTTACACATTTTTCATTCATATTTTAAAGAACACACAATAACTATTTTTTTGAAATGTTAAACATTTGCTGATGAGTTCTTATTCACAAACATATTTTAGTAATTGATCACATTTTCTAATGAACATGTCAAATTAACATGCCCTCATATGAATTACAACTGACTAGCCACCTTAATTATTACAGCTTCACCTTTACTTTCTTTTCATGAAGTCATGTTTCTTCCTTCATCTCTCTCTCTTATTCCCAGTGTCCTGCCTCATGACACTCATGTTAGCCTACTAGTTAATTAATGGACCTTAATTTGCTAAGGCTAAATTACTCCAACATCAAAGCAGCAGCAGCACAAAGACTTATTATTCTTTGTACTTCTTAGTGAAGAAGAAGAGAGTCCACGTGAGATATCTCTACTGTGTTGTTTTGTCAACTAGAAGACAAACGCTAACGGTTAGCACGCTAGCTGTTGGCTAATCTCGGAATTCAAAAAAAAAGCAGCTTGGTAATTAATTAGTTGATAGCAGCCGGTCGTCGCCGTCTCTGTCCACCACAGTTCATGGAACACACATTATTAATTAAATGATTAATGTATAATCCTCGCAGGGATTTTATTAATTACTGTGAAGTTTTGATTTACGGCACATTGACTGTCACCTTCAGTCTCGGTGTCTCAGCTGTCTTCAGACGTCTCTGTCCACGACCTGCAGCAGACGAACATGGTGGAGCCTTCGGACCCTTTTTCACGTTTTGATTTGAATGAAAAAAACAGTTTTGCGAGATTGTGAGATCGTCTGTCACAGCAGCTCACAGCTCTGCAGCCGTGACGAGCCACGCGTGACCTCAGACACGGGAGTACGACATCATGCTGCCCTGAAACCAGTGCAGTCATTAAACCAACACAGTGCTGTCTCAGCTCATCTTCTTCTGTTCTTTTTTTTACTTTCTTCTTTCTGTCCAATTTAAATCTAATCTGCTTCAAATCTAACAAGCTTGAAAATTGGTTTGGGATGTTTTTTTTATTCAATTTGACTATTTTCATTCTTTTCCCATTTTCTATGTGGAGATGCATAAAGGGGAAAAAAACTGCACACTTGGCTGGAAACCAAGCGAGCGTCTCTACACCTCCTCCATTATTTGCTGTTTTCTCTGCTTGTGTACAGACGTGTCGCTCTTTTTCCTCCTCTCCTTCACTCCATCACTCCTCAATCTTCCTGTTACCAGAGCTTTATGTTGTTAGCCGCTGAAATGGAGAGATAAGGAAAGCAAACATACAGCCACAAGTACAACCATTCATTAGCTAACCAACACACACACACACACACACACACACACACACACTGATAGCTACAATCAGCCCTGGTCTGAACTGGCAGAGACAGGTAATCTCTCTGCCTTCCAGCTGGTTTTGTAGAAAACAGTTTAGAGGAAAAATCCTGATGAGGAAGAAAATAAGTTGAACATGGATCACACACACACACACACACACACACACACACACACACCGAAACCTGCCAGAGGTTGACAAATGTACAAAATGTCCAAAATTAATGGAAGTGTCTATCATAAGTTTATCAGAGCCCAAAGACCCGACCAGCGGTCCAAACCCCAAAGATACTCAGTTTACAATGAAACACAACAACAGCTGGAAGCAGAGTGTGATCAGTAAGATTAATGGTTACAGGGCATGTAACGCTTTGAGAGAACTCCTCACTCTCCAGTTGCAGAAAGGGAGGATATGAAATGTGAGTCTCAGCGCACTGGACGCCCCTCCCCCTCCTCTTCTTCTGCTGTAAATTGGAAAAAGCACTCAGAGTCGACTCGACCCGGTTAAATAAGGCTCTGAATACACGGATATGTCTCTATAATCTGCTTAGCGACTGGAAATGTCAGAGGGGTTGACGGCCAGACATGAATCGAGCTGAGTCGGCCGCGGGTGGATCGCCTGCCGAGGAAGTCGCGAGCTCTGGGTGAGTTTAATGTCGGGATCAGCGAGGGGACGGTTCAGGGCTTTGTGACACAGAACTGAATCCCTGACGCACTTCTTCTGATCACTGCTGCGCTCTCCTGCTGCTCATGTACTGTAGCGTCCAAATGCCCCTCCCCCGCCCCTCTATCTTCACTTCTATGGGACACTCTTATTGTCAATTGTGACGCCAAACATCAACACTGTCACACTGTATATTCTACATTCGCATAACCATCCATTTACATTGTTAGCTTGAACTTGTAATAACTGATTATTTTAGCCAGTAGGGGGCAGTGGAAACAACGGTGTATCATCACTGTTGTGTAGTTGTGGTGAACTTTAGTGAAGCCAACAGTTGTTTATTTCCACACCCAGCACTTACAGAGCAGAGTTAGGATTCATGTGGTTTTTGTGTCCAGTATTCCCTCTCTTTCAGCTCTGTTTTTGGTCTCCACCAGCTCCTGTTTTTCGCCTTGTTCGTCTGTCCGTCCCATTTTTGTGAACGGGATATCTGAGTAACGCCTGGAGGTAACTTCTTCAAATTTGGCACAAACATTCATTTCTACTTAAAAATGCACTGGTTAGATTTTGGTGGTCAGAGGTCAAAGGTCATAGTCACTGTGACCTCACAAAATGCAGTTTTGGATGTAACCTGAAACCATGAGGCAGTAATTCCAGTTTAACCATTTCTCCCAATCTTGTGTCTTGAATGAAGCTGATCAGCTGCTGTTACAGTAAAATATGACGAGAACGTGTCCCCGGACCAATGTCTATACGATCTCTTCTGTATGTTATCAAGCTGTGAGGATGCAAAAGAAGATAGTTTTATTTGGCTTGTTGCTTCTTGTCAAAGCTCGTTCTGTTTACTCGCTTGAGTCAATGCTGTTGCATCTTATCTCGCAGCTGTTGCCCACTCTCGCTGCCCACAGCTTTATGTTCTGACCACATCATGCATGATGTGACCTTTCAACCCAATCAAACTCTGCCTCGTTCATTTATCTCTGAGCTTTGTGGGTGTGTGTGTATTTTAATGTGCATACTGTATGTCTGGTGTATTGTGTTGTTTTCTTTGTGCTAGAGACTCTTATCTAAATGTACTGTATGATGATGTGTGCATGCCTGCAGGGTTCGTGTGTGTGTCTGTATGACCAAACTCTGAATTGAGTTGCTCCTTGCTTCAAGGAACATAATGGATTTCCTCACTCCTGCCTGTAAAGTCAAATTATTTATGAAAGAAGAATATGGAAAAGAAAACTGCGCTGAAGGTCGTCAAGAATGAAAAAAAGAAGAGAGGAGAAGGTAAAAGAGACTAAATAAAAAAGCATGATAACAGGGCACACAAAGAAGACTACACAAATATCATATCTTATATATAAGGCCGGCCTGGTCTTCATCTTTCAAAGCAAATATTATGAGCTTCTCCTGAATGTTTGCCTCCTTAACTTCTTACAACTGACTGTGTCAAAAATGATCATTAACTGTTTAAACTTGAATGATGAAAATGAACGAGTTTATAAAAGATGACACATCATTCATTTAAATTTTTCTAAAATAAAGTTCAATTGTTTTATAATTCTTATGCAATAATCTGCTTCATACTGCAGAGACAGATTTGTTTTCAGTTTTTGGTTCTCATACACTATAAACTATATTTTACAAAACAGCATCAGAACAGCTATTTTCTGTGTGGAAAGTAATTTTTCTTATGGTGCTTTAAATGCATTTTCCTGATAATACTGTGTATTTTTACTGAAGATCTTGAATGATGGTAGGAGATGAGATGCAGTGATGAAGAATGAAGGACATCATTTTAAAAAATCTGCCAAAGTAGCCAAGTGTAGTTTCCTTGAGGCCTGATGCTTCATGTTAGATAATGTGAGACGACAGAAAAGAGAAATGTGCCATATCTTTGACTGGTGTAAGATTCGTAACTGTAAATAGAAACATCAGTTATATTATTATTTTGACCAAAACATACAGAGGTGGGGGCAACATCTATCTGTCGGTCTTCTTCTCAAGCTGCATACAGCAACAACAAACTGCACCAAGAAGATAAGATTTGCACTGGAGGCAAAACCCAGGGCAACAAAAACACTTTCTGCTGCTTGTAACTTTTACTGCTTTAAACCCATTATGATGATTGCAGGGATGAGGGAATCAACAAGCTGCTCCTCATCTGGGATCATGTCCATTTAAGATACTCAGTGTTGTTCATCTTCCCCTGATAGGAAAATATTGGTGTCATCACCAAAATAAAAAATATAGTGTGTTAAAAATAATAATTTTAGGGCCCTAAGATTGATCCCTGATGAACTCCATATGCATCAATTTCACCTATAAATATTTCTTAATAGAAAATTTCTTCTTCTTAAACTCATATATTCTCTCCCTTAAATTTCCATATTTTTTAAAAATGTCACATTATATTTTCATTCTCTCTTAATTTTTTGTCCAAATTCCCCATAATATTATAATATTTCCTCATCTTACATGTAATTTTTCTTACCATAATTTCATCACTTTTACAATCTCACAACATCCTCTCATTTAACTCCCATCAAAACATCATGTTACTAAAGCTGCATGACATTGGTTTAAAGTCGTTCTCCCTTGGTTATTGGATCTTTTTATCGCCAGAGGTTGCATCACCATGAAACGCTGTCAAACACCAGTGTTTCTCCATCAGAGTGTGATGCTAATGTAAGACAAACTGGGAGAACGTGAGAGCAGCTGTGGTTCGTGTTGAGACGACATTGATCCTTTCTGACTTCCAGCTATCGACTGTTTTATTGGCAACAGAAAAGAAAAAGAAAAATAGACATCAATTTGTACATATCATACCAGAGGATCTTTCACTTGTTTCTGCTCCACATCTTCCTTCCTGGCGTGCACGTACGTGTGTGTGTGAGTGTGTGTGTGTGTGTGTGTGTGCGTGTGTGTGTGTGTGTGTGTGTGTGTTTGTTGGCATTTGGTCTGGCTGGTTGCTTCAGTAGATGTCTTTCTTCACAGGGGAAACAGAATTCAACTGTCATGCTTGCTTCTGTTTCATCAGCCCACACACACACACACACACACACACACACACACACACACACACACACATGCACACACTGTGACTGAATGTTGTATCCGCTTCCTTGTAGCCTCCGTGAATCTGTCTCGGCGCTCCGCTGTGGATTAACGGCTCCTATAGACCCCATACTCTACCATGAAGGATGTCACAGTTTTACTCTCTCTCTCTCTTTCTTACCCACTGTGTTTCTACCTCTCTCTACCTCACAGTTTCTGTTTTATTACATTTCTTTTCATCTTCCTTGTCTCTGTTTGTTTGTCTCCAACCTTCCTCTCTGCCCCAGTTGTCGGGGGGGGGGGGGGTCATAAAGACAGGTAGGATGAGAGAAAAGATGATGAATAAATAATAAACGCTTGAGACGGAGATGAAGAAGAGGTGAGAGCGAGGCTGTTGAGGTGAGGCAGCGTCCCCTCAGGCAGCTCTCTGGTGGATATCAGTGTGTTTCAACACATTGATTGATTGTTTGTTTTGCCGTCTGGCTGTTAGATCTAATGAGCGCAGTCGGAGCTACAGCCCGGAGCCGAACGCTTCATCTTCGCTGCGGATCCCCTGTCCATCCTTGAGCCTCGATTAGAGAGCAAACATCAGAGCGATGATGTGGCATTAAGGTAACGCAACGATTCAGGGATATTACACTTACTTACCATAAACCCTTATTATTCATCAAGATCTAAATAACTACTTTATTCCTGCCACATGATGTTTGGCATCAAGAACGTGGCGACTGTACCTCTGACACATGGCGCGTCCCACTAGTGAGTTTGGAAAACTCCACCTGTGTTCTCTCTGTCCTCCGCCCCTCCCCCGATCTGTGCGCCGGCCGAGCTTCCTGTCTGACAGCAGGTGTGTTCCCTCTTTGTTAGGGAGAAGACAACGTCTTTGTTTTTCAGGGAAAACGCCACGCCGCACGATCCATCTGTCAATCTGCCGCTCCATCCCTCCCTCACTCGTGAACCAGACTCCAGCAACAACTCGTCGGGCGCCAGCGTCACATGACGTCAGTAATGTAACACACCACGTATTTTGTAACGTGTGTGTGGTGGACGTGTTATTGGGAATTGACACGTTGTGAATGTGGCCTGAGGAGTCTGTGTGAACTCTGTGGTAATTAGATGCAAATGATGATGTTAATTACAGTTTGGATTTTGTTTGGTTTACCAGGTCACAGTGACCTGCAGGTGGAAACTAATGGATTTCATTAGATAGATAGATAGATAGATAGATAGATAGATAGATAGATAGATAGATAGATAGATAGATAGATAGATAGATAGATAGATAGTGGAAACCCAAAAATGGAAAGTGAATGAGAACAAGACAAGACAGAGATGCAGGAGTGGGAGGACGGAGTGAAGATGGAAATGTCAGAGAGGAGGAAGGAATGGAGGAATGGGCGGGAGAACGTGAGAGGAAACAGAGTGATAAAATGTGGGGTTAATTAAGGAGGCAAATGAGAAGGAGAGGTGGGCAGAACATAATTAGAAGACATAATGAGGGTGAGATGCAGAGAGAGGGGGAGGGATGCTAACAGGTGAAAACGTGACGGACACAGAGGAAATATACAGGGCAACATCAGCTGAGTGAAGAGAAAGGGAAAAAAAAAGGAAGAGGGTGGAGGTAAAGATAAATGATGAGTGAATGAGAGAGGACATTACAGCTGCTGTCTGTCAACTCTTTAAGCTCCGTCAATGATGGACCAATTATCCACAGGCGCATAATCCCATCCTACACACACAGCTAAGTACCATGACCACACACACACACACACACACACACACACACACCACACACACACACACACACACACACACACACACACACATGCACACACACACACACACACACACACACACACATGCACACACACACACACACACACACTGAAGTGCTGTAATGTCCAATGACATAGAATCTTAATGAGCAACATTGGTGACAAAGTGTAAATCATCAGAATATTTGGTAAATTCAACGTCACAATTGCAGCATTTCCAGCAGGAACCAGCGCGACACTGAGAGCGCCGTGTTCTCCCGCTCTCCGAGGATTAATTATCCCGTATTTCTAAATCCTGAACCCGTTTATCTCCTATGGAAATAAAGCAAAGTTAACACATAGGTTTTCATGCCTCCGTGCTTCTGTATTAGGAAGTTGACAAGAAAAAGGGGAAGATTTTAACAAGACTGCGTCTCTCTCCCTGACAAAGCAAATTAAAACGGCCGTGCAACATTTGGCGTGTCCCCGGGGGCTGAGGAGTGCAGTGGTAAAAAAGTAAAGACATTTCAGAGTTGATTTACAAAAGCCCTATTGAAAGTATTTTACCATTTCAATTTGGCGTGAAAAAAACGAGTTAATTAGCAAAGTGTAACGGGATAGTTAAATAAAGAGACGACTGTCTGAGATACAGCTGAGCAAAACTTATGAGATTGTCCATTTATGTTTTTTTTTTATGAATTTTTTAAGCTGTCCTCTGGGAACAATCACAAATGCCTCAAAATGAAGTTATTTATCAAAAGATATTTTGGATACAGCATTGCATTACTCACTGCCTCATCTCTCCATCAGGACACATGAATGTACACTAAAGTGTAAATGCCGCACAAACTCAAAACATATTCATATTTATTTTAAGTCCACTGTCTGAGATTGGGATGATAACGTTGCTTTGTCTGGCTTCTTACTTTCAGCGGGTAAGAAATCATCACACACATAAACACACACTCAGGCAAATTCAGGATCCATTAGCACATCGGTAAAACATCCAGGAAATGGAATAAGCTCTGAAATAAACTTGACAAGAGAAAGGCGGAGAGTGAAACAGCTGGATGCAGACAGGAAAGAGGGGGAAGTGGAGGAAGATGATAATGGAACAATAAGAACTGAAGCTTTTGAGAAACTAAAAAAAAAAAAAGTGGAGAGTTCAGAATGGGAAGAGAAAGTGTGGAAATGAATTGGGTGAAGATATCATTGCAATGAGCACGATGATAGTGTGGTGACAGCAAAGGATGGTCGGAGGGATGATTGACAAGCAGAAAAAATGCACAAATAAGTGATTACCAAGAAGGACAACTGGGGAAAGAAGCAGGAGGCAGAATAAAGAGCCAACAGGGCAGAGGGGGGGGGACAGTTAGACTGAGCTGATTTCAATTATGTAGAGAAAATTGAGTTTATTCAGTTTAACAAATGACATGAGGGCAGAGGGAGAACGCTGTGTGGGCAGACAGACGGATAGATGGATGAATGCATGCATATATTAGCAGATCTGTCTACCTGCTGTGTTGCTAGAGATTTCTCAGCTCATACTGATCAGTGAAAAGAAAAATATAAAAGCCGCATTTGCAAAAATCAAAACAAACGTGTTTATTTATACATTAAAAGATGACTGCGGCGACAAATCTGTTACTTTACTTTAGATGTGAAGGAATTCCTGACAGTGAAGCCTGAGGGAGCCGGAGCAGCGACAGCATCACGACTGGAAGAGTCAGAAGTGAATAATGAACAGACCACAGAGGCGACAACATCAGGTGTGTTGTTCTGAAACACCGTATTGCCAGACCACATTATGACAGGTAAGTTAGTTTCCAATACTTTCCCAATCAAACCTATAAAAACCATCAGGCTTGGGTTGGACTTTGCTAAATTTAGCATCATTTTTGAAAGTATGTGCTATGTATCTTCACACACGGAGTCAGGCTGTTTTAAGACTTTTTATAAATAGGCCTCATTTCCTCCAAGCACCTTCCTGGGAATAGAGTCACGGTTCTGGGAATCATTCAGCCTCACAGGGGAACAACACGGCACCCATCATGTTAGTTAGTTCTACAGCCTGATGAGGAGACGGGCTGTTCTGTTCATTTCTTTTTAATGGTCTTGTTTTCCGTATGTAGCATTGCACACCTGGCTATCTGAAGAGGGAGGAGTCTGTCTCTGAATTGCCTCTGCAGAAAGTGTTTTTCCATCTTTTCTGTAGGTCTACAAAGTCCTCTGAGACATTGTATGCAATACTGTCAAATATCCTTCGCTTGACTTCACTCTTCCAAGGGAGTGGTGGGTACTTTTGACAAGCTCAGAGTAGCTAAAAGCAGGAATGGCTATAGGAACACTAATGAATTTGACATTTATAACCTTTGGGAATTTGTGAAAAGAGCATCTGTAAGAAGGAGCATCCAACATCAAATATCACCCACCTGAGTGTTCTCAGGGTGAGAGCTGCTCCAGCTGAATACAGATCAGACTCCAGATTTGAACATAGTTGTTTTTTTAGTGACCATGGATGGTTAAAAGTAATATGAAACAAGATTGTTCATTTTTTAAAATTAATCCATACTTTCAAAACAGCAATCAGTCATGCGTAGAGATGACATCCTGTTTTGTCGACCCATCGCCTCATTCATTCATATCCTGAACCCATTCAATGCAAAGGAAAGTTTCCTACATCCAATGACATTAATTTTGAATCTGAGTGAGACCGTTGTGAATCTGCATACTGATGAGAGCTTCACATCTGCTGTCATTAAGAATCATAAGAGTCATTTAGGAAATATGGAGATGTGACATCATGCCCCAAATGAACCGAAGGAAGAAACGAAGTGACTTCATTTTCTGAAGACTACACAAAATATCATTATGTGAAGTGCAGTACTGAATGCAAATTGTCAACAGTTACTCTCTATTTTTCTTTCATGGTTTCATCATTTCTCTACTTCCTCCTGACTCCTTAACATGATATTTTCAGTCTGTAAAATTATTATTGTCTCATCAAAAACGGCCTTAAGGAAATCAGTATCTCTTGATCTTGTGGTTCACTTTAAACTCAACCAAGGGTGTTAAATATCTCAGCAACTTACAAAGCTGAGATGTTTTGTAGAGAGAAAAAAAAGATCCGTCGTGTTAATAAATGAAGTGATAGAAATTGATACTAAAGAAGAGGGTTGCTTTCCACCAAGGAAGGTTGTTTGATGCTGAACACTGTTTCTTCTGGACTGGTAACTAAACAGCTGTTAATATAAATATATATCAAAACTTACAAATAGTTCCTTTAAATGTAAGTACACTAACAGAAACTGTGAAATTGGAAAATAGTGTTTTGAAATGCCCTTATCAATTAAAATAACTGTGTGTAAATATATTATAAATGCAGCCACCAAAAACAAATCATCCCCTTCATGGCCCAAAGCCAAATTTTACAGCAAGTTTAGTAGTAACTGGAATATCTAGAGCTGTTTGTGAGATTTCCAAACTAACTAATCTATGAGATAAATATGTAAAAGCCAACACTAAATTACTTTGAAAACTTTAAATAAAAAGCATTTAAATTACAGTTTGCGTCAGAGTTGAAAAAGAGTCACTGAAGGTCAGTTATATAGTCATAATCTAAACAACACAACAACAACTACAACAGCAAACTGTTGCCCGCTGGGAAACAACAGGAGCAAAGACATGTTACAATAAAACCAAAACCTGACAGAGACCCAGAGAGTGATAATTGAAAAGGGACTAATTAAAAAAAAGATGCAGCAGCCACCGTGAATGGGGAGAGGAGAAACCCCATCTGTGACACCATTTCATGCTCTATTTGAAACCCTCGTCCTTTTTCCCCTCTTCACTTTACTCCACTTAACCACTGACATCTAATTAAACCCTTTGTGCTGAGTGAATCAGTATTTCAGTTTAAATGAGGACAGAGCCACAAAGACTTTCCACTGCTTTTACCTGATCCGACAGAAGACTATATACATTTAGAATAAAAGATTATACTCAGCGCTCTCGCAAAGACGTCCTGTAAAGGTTCTGTGTAACAATTTGACTCAAGTGGGTGGAAATTAAAGTGGTTTCTTTAATAAGTAATTATAACTTGAATGGAGACTAATGGCCATGATGACATTACACACAGAGAAGGTGTTGAAATACCATCTGGTGCATATGCAGACCTTCATCAGTGTGATTAAAAAACAATACTGCTAAAACTATTATTTAGATGTTTTTAATGGAATTGAGTTTTAATCAAGCCATTGTGTTGTAATAAGGTCATGTTGCTCATTATTCACTATAAAGCAGGAAGACACCTGTTGGGCCAAACAAACAGCAATCTTTATCCTTTTGAGTTCAGGACATTACCTTATTATATTTGTAAATATTGACCTTTATGGAGAATAGCTCCGTCTCTCCAACCACAGTGACTTTTTCAAACGCAAAAGCACAATGACTTTTAGAGACAAACATGTTTAATTATATTTCCATTAATTCCAGAGCAGGGTCGTCAGTGTTAGGAAAGTCACCAAGTACATTTACTCTAGTACTGTACTTAAGGAGAACTTTAGGGTACTTGTACTTTACTTGAGTATTTCCATTTTCAGATTTTACATATCAAATGAAATGTATCCCCAAACAATTAAACCATCATTTCTGAGGTGTGACCACTTACAAAGAAGCAGTGTAGCCAGTATCAAATGTCTCTGAGCAGTTCCACCTATGAGACGTTCCCCTTTCAACGTCTCACATGACTTTGTTTCAGTTGTTCAACAACCTCATTGTTGTCACAGGAGATCATTTAACTTTTGATACTTACTAATGAGACACATAAATTTTGCCAAGAACACTCTGTACTTTTACTTACTACTACTAAGTAAGATTTTAAGCACATGACTTTTGCTTGGAATTAAATATTTTTTCAGTCTTTCATGTTTGTGTATGATCCAAGTACTTCTTCTACCTCTTCTACTTCTTTCACACCTCAAAGCCCTGATCAATTAATCATGTTTTTGTAAACATTTTATCCAATTAGTTTTGGTTTCACATGGCAATTTTACCAGCGTACTAAAGAACTTTGAATAGCATACCTACTTCCTGTCATCATCACCTACGTATGCGTCTCCCACATTGATTGGTTTATAGATGGACATGTGTCTGATAATATTTTATTAAAAAAAAAATAATAAAAATAATATTTTCATGCCTTTTTCAAATTGACTTTGACTTTGATTTTGTTGTTGGACCATATTACAATAAAATATTTAGTATCCTCTTCTCCCTATGTGCTACCATGACTCATTTTACTTCTCTTATGGTTGTTTTTCTTCTTCTATTGTTTAATGAGTGACAAGCTTTTTTTTTTCACATTATTTTTCTTAAGATAATACATGGAAAAATTGTAAAATGCTCACAGTTCTGCTTTATTGTCATGATTTAGGTCTGAATGTGCAGTGACCAAACTGATTAGACACAAAAAATCTGAATCTGGCCATGAGTGCCAGCGCCTTTCAGAATAAAAAGTAGTGCCTCTTAATTAGGGAGTCATTAGTAGTCGAGTGATGGCCTGATTCCTTAATTATGTATTTTTGGAGGGTTCTAATGAGGTACCTTCCCCGGGTTTTTGATAAATAAATTAGCTCTGTAGCATATGAAGATTTGATCAATCTGAACAAATCCAAATTTTTTTACCATTTTAGAACCAAAAATGTGATGAATATAAACAGAAAGCAGCTTTAAAGTTCAGATATTAATGGGGTCTAATTTATTTCTAGGGCTCTTGAACCACTGATGATATTTCCCAAGTGAACTGAAAACCCCCAGGGAAAAGACCAAGATACTTCTGGGCTGCTGCGGACCGTAACGCTCTCTATCATTCTGTCATTATCCGTCAATCAGACCTTCAATAACAAAAAAAAAAAGTAAGACTTTCCCTTCGTGCAGCAGAGACGTCAGTACAGCCACAGGTCATCATTTTCCATGTGGTGCCCCAAGAGCATCGAGTCTGTCTTCAGTCCTGAGCGCCATGGATCATTATGGCACTATGCTTTTTACATGTGTGTGTGTGTGTGTTTGTGTGTGTGTGTGTGTGTGTGTGTGTGTGTGTGTGAGCTGGCTAATGAGCAACTTTGAGGACATGTGGATGGGTCCCTACGGCAGCCAATGAAAGCACAGAGAGCCTCAGGAGAGCTTTACAATGTACTATGAAAGGGATTGCTAATGTGAGGGCTGGTTTTACTATATTTGTGGGGTCTGAACACCAGAAGCCCACTTCACCGTAAAATGACGAGTCCCCACAAATACACAGAGGCGTGTGTCCGCTTATTTTGGTCACAGAAGGTTTGAGATATTGTGTAATCACCTTGTGACACTTAAACGAGCTCAAGGAAAGAGGAAACCACAATATTAAAACGTATGAATAAAGGAAAACAGAAAAGAAAGGAGTTGTTGAAAAGCCAAGTTTCAAAGGAAGAAAACGGGCCCTGAGCTTCAGATGCTCAAAGGCGGCCTTTTAAGTCAACATGGTCATTACGGTCCACCTACACACACACACACACACACACACACACACACACACACACACACAGTCCTTTCAAGTCAGAGATCAACAACATTTGATCGCACACACACAAACAAACTTGTTCCACTATTCCTGTGGGGAACCCTCTTTGACATAATGAATTCCCAAACCAATTACCCGAACTTTAACCATCACAACTAACACCCGAAACCTAAACTTCACGAGTCACGAGTCTCCACAGGTTCAAGCTGTAGTCCCCACTAGGATATAAAAACACACCCAATCCTATTTCTTTCAGGTCAGAGAATTAATTTCTCACACACACAGACAGTCCTTTCAACTCAGAGATCAACCACATTCGATCTCACACACCCACACACACAAACACACACACAGACATGACTTCAGAGGACATTACATTAACTTAACATTCATTTCCTGGAGACTTTCTTTAACCTTAACCATAACCACTACTTGCCTAATCCTTATTCTAACCTTAAAACATGTCTTCACCTTAATATTTAATGATTTACATTATAGGGACTTGATTTTTGTCCCCATAAGGCAGACAAGTCCCCATGATGTGACTGTGCAGACATTTAAGTTCCCACTGTCCACAGCATTACGCTTCTTTCTGGTAACCACTTAAAGAAGAGAAATACGCCTTGATTCAGAAAACTAGTCTCTTAATTCTGTAACTAGTCAAGTATATAAAAGCCGAACCGTGGCTGACCTTAGCCCCAGATTCTGTCTCACACATACTGTCGCTGCTGGTCGTGTTAGCGAGCCTGAGAAAACGTTGATTTATTCCTCTGCAGCAGCAGTAAACAATAAAAAACCCGACAACTCTGCTGTATTCAGAGCTTAAGAGATATTTAGAGCTGATGAACAGTAACGTTAACTGTGATACATGGTTAAAGCTGCGTGCTGCCCCTCCCCCACAGAACCACACACCAGCGTCTCTAAAGGGCCATAAATGTGCTCATAGTGACGGTCCAAGCTCCAGTGTTTCCCGCCACGGCCCCCCACTCACAAACTCAAACATCTCACACATATATAGTTCAATTTTTTAAGTCTCAACAGGTAAATAAAAATAACAACTTATTATTACTGTATCATTAGGAAAGAAACAGGAGCAATTCGACGCATTTGTTGGGGACTACTTTAGGTGACGGATCAATACACAGTCATTTGTGGCAGCAGGATGGTGTGATGTGGAAGACGAAGAATTTTTCTCTCTGACGTTTCGGTGTGTGTCAGAGGAAATTAGATCTTGTCAAACATCATTATGAAATATAATTGAAAATGTAAATTCACCTCGGCTACAAGAACTGTGTTCATCTACTGGTGTCAAGTGTGTGTGTGTGTGTGTGTGTGTGTGTGTGTGTGTGTGTGTGTGTGTGTGTGCAGAGTAAATAATCTTCTCCCTCATGGCCTCATTGTTTCTGTTGCCCCAGTCCTTAAGGTCTCCATGGCGATGATGCTGCTGAAGCTCCGCCTCCTCGAGTGCTCGAGGAAAAGGAGAATAATATATAAGGGATGAAGCGATGGAACGCAGAACGACAAAAGGAGACTCATGCAGAGAGAGCTAAGGGTCTAAAGGGTTTCTACACCTGTGAGAACCACATGGATTAAAAGCCTCATTAAAACTGATTAGGTTTTAAATGGATGTAAAATTAACAAGTAAAACTGTCACACCTGCTCTTAGACCACCTCCTTCCTTCATCAGATTATATTCATTAGATCCTGTTTTATCACTAGTGGCTGATGTGAGTCCTGACTTTGAGTCTCAAGGCTGAGTGGCTGTTATAATTCATCATTCATCTACAATTAAGCTCAGTGTCTGATAGAAGAATCTGAAAATGGTGTTTTTAATTGCTCTTGGCTCGAAAGGTCACGATGGGGGGGGCACCACACACTCCCAATGTCAAGAGTGTGAAAACCAGACCTGAGTCCTGCAGATGGCACAATGTGATGCCAGATGGAGCTGACTGTGTGTTTCCACACTGCTATTTGACTAGCAACCGATATTTGGCAATTTTTCATGTGTCACTGTTTGTCATTTGGCAGAAGTTCATATTTTTTTTGAAAGTAACTGTGGTCACCATGAACATGATTAAACCCTTCAGTGTCACCAGCTGCAGGATGGTGTTATAAATCAAACCTGGTGCAAATACTGGTGGATTTAAAGAGGAGGAGTTATGAAGGCTGCAAGGTGTGTTTTGTTTGCTAAAGATTGAAAATGATCTGAGAACAGGTTTGTGCTCAATCAGATTATCACCCATATTTAACTGTGTGGGAAATGTGAGATAGCACTTTATGTCAAATGGTAAAAACTGTCATTTTCTGGTTTTGCATCTGTCCAAAGTTGTTGTTGTTATATGTACAGTATCTTTCCAGACAAGCTAGGTTACAATGTGCATCACATGGGCTAATCGCTAACAGCAACAAGTTTAAAAAGAGGAATTAGGCAAAAGTTAAAACAGAGAGACATAGAAAACCAAGTAAAGTTAAAACAGAATAAAATACAAAGAAATAATAAACTCTAATGTTTTTAAATCAACCAGCAGAATCAAAGAGGAGTCGTCAGCTCTGATCCCACGTTCCCTTTCAGCCAGTTTCACATCACAAATTGATGCTCAAAGATTGGCAAGAAAGTTCTTGCTCTCTTTCAGACAAATAAATTAGATTCAAATGAATAAAACAGCAGCAATAACAAGCGATATCCAGCAGCTGAAGCCGACGTGCTGTTAAAAGATCACAATTCAACGCTTCTAACGTGACAAATGAACACTTTCAGACTGGAAGCAACAATTTCAGCAGTTATAAAATATACATCACACATTGATATAATCTGAGACGTGAAGAGCAGCTTGGGTCCAAGGGGAATCATCGTTTTCCATCAAGGTTTGAAATAGTTTTATATGACACATATATGAATATAGTGAATGAAAGATCCTCGCAAACACTGGGTCGACTTTGTTGCTTTTGCATTGAGTAGAGGAGGAGGAAGACATTGAAAGAAGACTTGGAGGAGCACGGAAATGAAAGGGGAGGAGAAGGGGAATAAACCAGAGCGAGGAAGAGGAGAGTACGAATTAGGATTTTTTTCTCGTTGCGTAACAGGATTATTTGTGGCGTCGCACAGGAGGTAACGACGAGAGCGAGCGTCAGATCGTCGTAAGGAGCAGAGATCAGATCCTCTTTGATGTACATATACTCCACTTCATCAGCGAAAGGAGCCTTTCCACATCCACCCACAGCCAACACACACACACACACACACACACACACACACACACACATATATATCAGCCTCCCTGCATGTCTCAGTCAGTCAGTAGATTAAAGTGCCGCACCACCTGCGGAGAAGCATCAGACTTTTATTTTCTTTGTGTCTCTTCAGGGAAACGACGTGTTGCTTCAGATCAGGAGCCAGAAGCTGCTTTTCAAAAGATGTTCTGCTTTGGACGCTTCCTGATGCTCGGATGGTGTTTTCAAGTCTGCAGTCGTATCTGCCAATCAGAATCAAGATTATGTTAGTTTCAGATGCGTGTTAATCTTCACCAGTCAGAACAAAGATTACATTCCCCCTACAGTCAACTCCAACGTGATTGAGATTATATGAGACTGTGGACATCTTCACCATCAGAATGAAGCCTGTCAGATCCACTGGCTGTAATCAAGGCTGTGTAAGTCCAACCACCAATCAGAATCAAGATAACTCAGTAGTTATTTTCACCAATAGGAAGATTATTTGAAGCTGAAGTAATCCCGGCCAATCAGAAAGACCATTGTTAGCTTATAATCAATCAAACAGCTAATGAAATACTGGAACCTGCAGTTCCTCTAATGACCACTAGAGTCTGGCTCCAACAGTGAGTCAGTCCTCATGCTTGCCACAGACCATCATGCACAAAAGTCTCGGCTGCACAGACCCCTAATTCCCAGCTTAACCAAAAATGGGCACTTCATTCGCTGGGAGTTAGGGGGCGGAGTCAGGCACTGCCAAGAT